>NC_092717.1:66202125-66802125 GCF_047496885.1 Scyliorhinus torazame | reverse complement strand
TATAGGTGAGGGTGGTTTAGGGGTGAGGGTGGTGTGAGGATATGTGGGGGTGAGGGTGGTTTAGAGGTGAAGGGTGGTTTAGGGGTGAGGGTGGTGTGAGGGTATGTGGGGGTGAGGGTGGTTTAGGGGTGAGGGTGGTGTGAGGATATGTGGGGGTGAGGGTGGTTTAGAGGTGAAGGGTGGTTTAGGGGTGAGGGTGGTGTGAGGGTATGTGGGGGTGAGGGTGGTTTAGGGGTGAGGGTGGTGTGAGGGTATGTGGGGGTGAGGGTGGTTTAGGGGTGAGGGTGGTGTGAGGATATGTGGGGGTGAGGGTGGTTTAGAGGTGAAGGGTGGTTTAGGGGTGAGGGTGGTGTGAGGGTATGTGGGGGTGAGGGTGGTTTAGGGGTGAGGGTGGTGTGGGTGTGAGGGTGGTTTAGGGGTGAGGGTGGTTTAGGGGTGAGGGTGGTGTGAGGGTAGTGGGGGTGAGGGTGGTGTGAGGGTAGTGTGGGGTGAGGGTGGTTTAGGGGTGAGGGTGGTGTGAGGGTGAAGGTGGTGTGGGGGTGAGGGTGGTATGAGGGTGGTGTGGGTGTGAGGGTGGTTTAGGGGTGTGAGGGTGGTTTAGGGGTGAGGGTGGTTTAGAGGTGAGGCTGGTTTAAGGGTTGTGGGTGTGTGAGGGTGGTTTAGGGGTGAGGGTGGTGTGACGGAATCTGGGGTTGAGGGTGGTTCAGGGGTGAGGGTGGTGTGGGTGTGAGGGTGGTTTAGGGGTGAGGGTGGTGTGGGTGTGAGGGTGGTTTAGGGGTGAGGGTGGTGTGAGGGTATGTGGGGGTGAGGGTGGTTTAGGGGTGAGGGTGGTTTATAGGTGAGGGTGGTTTATAGGTGAGGGTGGTTTAGGGGTGAGTGTGGTGTGAGGATATGTGGGGGTGAGGGTGGTTTAGAGGTGAAGGGTGGTTTAGGGGTGAGGGTGGTGTGAGGGTATGTGGGGGTGAGGGTAGTTTAGGGGTGAGGGTGGTGTGAGGATATGTGGGGGTGAGGGTGGTTTCGAGGTGAAGGGGGGTTTAGGGGTGTGGGTGGTGTGAGGGTATGTGGGGGTGAAGGTGGTTTAGGGGTGAGGGTAATGTGGGTGTGAGGGTGGTTTAGGGGTGAGGGTGGTTTAGCGGTGGTTTAGGGGTGAGGGTGGTGTGAGCGTAGTGTGGGGGTGAGGGTGATGTGAGGGTGGTTTAGGGCTGAGGGTGGTGTGGGGGTGGGGGTGAGGGTGATGTGTGGGCAGTGTGGGGGAGAGGGCAGTGGGGGTGAGGGTGGTGTGAGGGTGGTTTAGGGGTGAGGGTGGTTTAGGGGTGAGGGTGGTTTAGGGGTGAGGGTGGTGTGAGGGTATGATGGGGGTGAGAGTGGTTTATGTGTGAGGGTTGTTTAGAGGTGAGGGTGGTGTAGGGGTGAGGGTGGTGTGGGGGTGAGGGTGGGTGAGGGGTGAGGGTGGTTTACAGGTGAGGGTGGTTTAGGGGTGAGGGTGGTGTGAGGGTATGATGGGGGTGAGGGTGGTTTAGGGGTGAGGGTGCTTTAGAGGTGAGGGTGGTTTAGGGGTGAGGGTGGTGTGAGGGTATGTGGGGGTGAGGGTGGGTGAGGGTGGTTTACAGGTGTGGGTGGTTTAGGGGTGAGGGTGGTGTGACG
This sequence comes from Scyliorhinus torazame, assembly GCF_047496885.1. Classification (NCBI taxonomy): domain Eukaryota; kingdom Metazoa; phylum Chordata; class Chondrichthyes; order Carcharhiniformes; family Scyliorhinidae; genus Scyliorhinus; species Scyliorhinus torazame. The sequence continues at coordinate 66,800,481 of NC_092717.1, read as the reverse complement.
GTATCTGGGGGTGAGGGTGGTTCAGGGGTGAGGGTGGTATGGGTGTGAGGGTGGTTTAGGGGTGAGGGTGGTGTGGGTGTGAGGGTGGTTTAGGGGTGAGGGTGGTTTAGGGGTGAGGGTGGTGTGAGGATATGTGGGGGTGAGGGTGGTTTAGGGGTGAGGGTGGTGTGAGGGTGGTGTGGGGGTGAGGGTGGTATGAGGGTATGTGGGGGTGAGGGTGGTTTAGGGGTGAGGGTGGTGTGAGGATATGTGGGGGTGAGGGTGGTTTAGGGGTGAGGGTGGTGTGAGGGTATGTGGGGGTGAGGGTGGTTTAGGGGTGAGGGTGGTGTGAGGATATGTGGGGGTGAGGGTGGTGTGAGGGTGAGGGTGGTGTGAGGGTGAGGGTGGTGTGGGGGTGAGGGTGGTATGAGGGTGGTGTGGGGGTAGTGTGGAGGTGAGGGCGGTGTGAGGGTGGTTTAGGGGTGGTTTAGGGGTGAGGGTAGTGTGAGGGTGGGGTGAGGGAGGTTGAGTGATGAGGGTGGTGTGAGTGTGGTTTAGGGGTGAGGGTGGTGTGAGGATATGTGGGGGTGAGGGTGGTTTAGGGGTGAGGGTGGTGTGAGGGTATGTGGGGGTGAGGGTGGTTTAGGGGTGAGGGTGGTGTGGGTGTGAGGGTGGTTTTGGGGTGAGGGTGGTTTAGGGGTGGTTATGGGGTGAGGGTGGTGTGAGGGTAGTGGGGGTGAGGGTGGTGTGAGGGTAGTGTGGTGTGAGGGTGGTTTAGGGGTGAGGGTGGTGTGAGGGTGAGGGTGGTGTGGGGGTGAGGGTGGTGTGGGGGTAATGTTGAGGTGAGGGCGGTGTGAGGGTGGTTTAGGGGTGGTTTAGGGGTGAGGGTAGTGTGAGGGTGGGGTGAGGGAGGTTGAGTGATGAGGGTGGTGTGAGAGTGGTTTAGGGGTGAGGGTGGTTTAGGGGTGAGGGTGTTGTAAGGGTGGTGTGGGGGTGAGGGTCGTGTGGGGGTGAGGGTAGTGTGGAGGTGAGATCGGTGTGAGGGTGGTGTGGGGGTGAAGGTGGTGTGGGGGTGAGGGTGGTGTGAGGGCAGTGAGGGTGGTTTAGGTGTGAGGGTGGTGTGAGTGTAGTGTGGGGGTGAGGGTGGCGTGAGTGTAGTGGGGGTGAGGGTGGTGTGGGGGTGAGAGTGGTGTGAGGGCAGTGTGGGGTGAGGGTGGTGTGAGGGCAGTGTGGGGTGAGGGCGGTGAGGGTGGTGTGGGGGTGAGGGTGGTGTGAGGGAGGTGTGGATGTGAGGGCGGTGTGGGGGTGGTGTTGGGGGTGAGGCTGCGGTGGGGGGTGAGGGTGGTGTGAGGGTAGTGTGGATGTGAGGGTGGTGTGAGGGTGGTTTAGGGGTGAGAGTTGTGTGGGTGGTGTGATGGTAGTGTGGGCGTGAGGTTGGTGTGAGTTGGCTTACGGGTGGTGTGGGTGTGAGTGTCGTGTGGGGGTGAGGGTGGTGTGAGGGTGATCTAGGGGTGAGGGTGGTGTGAGGGTAGCGTGGGGGTTGTGTGGGTGTGAGAGTGGTTTAGGAGTGAGGGTGGTGTGAGGATGGTTTAGGCGTGAGGGTGGTGTGAGGGTAGTGTGGGTGTGAGGGTGGTTTAGGGGTGAGGGTGGTTTAGAAGTGAGGCTGGTTTAAGGGTTGTGTGTGTGTGAGGATGGTTTAGGGGTGAGGGTGGTGTGACGGTATCTGGGGTGAGGGTGGTTTAGGGGTGAGGGTGGTGTGAGGGCAGTGTGGGGGTGAGGGTGGTGTGAGTGTGGTGTGGGTGGTGTTGGGGGTGAGGGTGGTGTTGAGGTGAGGGTGGTGTGGGGGTGAGGGTGGTTTAGTGGTGAGGGTTATGTGGGGGTGAGGGTGGTGTGAGGGTTTTGGGGGTGAGGGTGGTGAGAGGGTAGTGTGGGGGTGAGGGTGGTTTAGGGGTTAGGGTGGTTTAGGGGGGAGGATGGTGTGAGGGTGGTTTAGGGGTGAGGGTGGTTTGGGGGTGAGGGTGGTGTGAGGGTTGAGTGGGTGTGAGGTTGGTTTAGGGGTGAGGATTGTTTATGGGTGGTGTGGGTGTAAGGGTGGTTTAGGGGTGAGGAGGGTGTGAGAGTAGTGTGGGTGTGAGGGTTGTTTAGGGGTGAGGGTGGTGTGAGGGTGGTTTAGGGGTGAGGGTGGTGTGAGGGTGGTTTAGGGGTGAGGGTGGTTTAGGGGTGAGGGTGGTGTGAGGGTAGTGTGGGGGTGAGGATGGTTTAGGGGTGAGGGTGGTGTGAGCGTAGTGTGGGGGTGAGGGTGGTGTGAGGGTGGTTTAGGGCTGAGGGTGGTGTGGGGGTGAGGGTGGTTTAGGGGTGAAGGTGGTGTGAGGGCAGTGTGGGGGTGGTGTTGGGGGTGAGGATGGTTTAGGGGTGAGGGTGGTGTGAGCGTAGTGTGGGGGTGAGGGTGGTTTAGGGCTGAGGGTGGTGTGGGGGTGAGGGTGATGTGTGGGCAGTGTGGCGGTGAGGGTGGGGTGAGGAATGTGTGGGGGTGAGGGTGGTGTGAGGGTGGTTTAGGGGTGAGGGTGGTTTAGAGGTGAGGGTGGTTTAAGGATGAGGGTGGTGTGAGGGTATGATGGGGTGAGGGTGGTTTAGAGGTGAGGGTGGTTTAGGGGTGAGGGTGGTGTGAGGGTATGTGGGGGTGAGGGTGGGTGAGGGGTGAGGGTGGTTTACAGGTGAGGGTGGTTTAGGGGTGAGGGTGGTGTGAGGGTATGTGGGGCTGAGGGTGGTTTAGGGGTGAGGGTGGTTTAGAGGTGAGGGTGGTTTAGTGGTGAGGGTGGTGTGACGGTATCTGGGGTTGAGGGTGGTTCAGGGGTGAGGGTGGTGTGGGTGTGAGGGTGGTTTAGGGGTGAGGGTGGTTTAGGGGTGAGGGTGGTGTGAGGGTATGTGGGGGTGAGGGTCGTTTAGGGGTGAGGGTGGTGTGAGGATATGTGGGGGTGAGGGTGGTTTAGAGGTGAAGGGTGGTTTAGGGGTGAGGGGGGTGTGAGGGTGGTTTAGGGGTGAGGGTGGTGTGGGTGTGAGGGTGGTTTAGGGGTGAGGGTGGTTTAGGGGTGAGGGTGGTGTGAGCGTAGTGTGGGGGTGAGTGTGGTGTGAGGGTGGTTTTGGGCTGAGGGTGGTGTGGGGGTGAGGGTGATGTGTGGGCAGTGTGGGGGTGAGGGCAGTGTGGGGGTGAGGGTGGTGTGAGGGTGGTTTAGGGGTGAGGGTGGTTTAGGGGTGAGGGTGGTTTAGGGGTGAGGGTGGTTTAGGGGTGAGGGTGGTTTAGGGGTGAGGGTGGTTTAGGGGTGAGGGTGGTTTAGGGGTGAGGGTGGTGTGAGGGTATGATGGGGGTGAGGGTGGTTTAGGGGTGAGGGTGCTTTAGAGGTGAGGGTGGTTTAGGGGTGAGGGTGGTGTGAGGGTATGTGGGGGTGAGGGTGGGTGAGGGGTGAGGGTGGTTTACAGGTGTGGGTGGTTTAGGGGTGAGGGTGGTGTGACGGTATCTGGGGGTGAGGGTGGTTCAGGGTCAGGGTGGTATGGGTGTGAGGGTGGTTTAGGGGTGAGGGTGGTGTGGGTGTGAGGGTGGTTTAAGGGTGAGGGTGGTGTGACGGTATGTGGGGGTGAGCGTGGTTTAGGGGTGAAGGTGGTTTATAGGTGAGGGTGGTTTAGGGGTGAGGGTGGTGTGAGGATATGTGGGGGTGAGGGTGGTTTAGAGGTGAAGGGTGGTTTAGGGGTGAGGGTGGTGTGAGGGTATGTGGGGGTGAGGGTGGTTTAGGGGTGAGGGTGGTGTGAGGATATGTGGGGGTGAGGGTGGTTTAGAGGTGAAGGGTGGTTATGGGGTGAGGGTGGTGTGAGGGTATGTGGGGGTGAGGGTGGTTTAGGGGTGAGGGTGGTGTGAGGGTATGTGGGGGTGAGGGTGGTTTAGGGGTGAGGGTGGTGTGAGGATATGTGGGGGTGAGGGTGGTTTAGAGGTGAAGGGTGGTTTAGGGGTGAGGGTGGTGTGAGGGTATGTGGGGGTGAGGGTGGTTTAGGGGTGAGGGTGGTGTGGGTGTGAGGGTGGTTTAGGGGTGAGGGTGGTTTAGGGGTGAGGGTGGTGTGAGGGTAGTGGGGGTGAGGGTGGTGTGAGGGTAGTGTGGGGTGAGGGTGGTTTAGGGGTGAGGGTGGTGTGAGGGTGAAGGTGGTGTGGGGGTGAGGGTGGTATGAGGGTGGTGTGGGTGTGAGGGTGGTTTAGGGGTGTGAGGGTGGTTTAGGGGTGAGGGTGGTTTAGAGGTGAGGCTGGTTTAAGGGTTGTGGGTGTGTGAGGGTGGTTTAGGGGTGAGGGTGGTGTGACGGAATCTGGGGTTGAGGGTGGTTCAGGGGTGAGGGTGGTGTGGGTGTGAGGGTGGTTTAGGGGTGAGGGTGGTGTGGGTGTGAGGGTGGTTTAGGGGTGAGGGTGGTGTGAGGGTATGTGGGGGTGAGGGTGGTTTAGGGGTGAGGGTGGTTTATAGGTGAGGGTGGTTTATAGGTGAGGGTGGTTTAGGGGTGAGTGTGGTGTGAGGATATGTGGGGGTGAGGGTGGTTTAGAGGTGAAGGGTGGTTTAGGGGTGAGGGTGGTGTGAGGGTATGTGGGGGTGAGGGTAGTTTAGGGGTGAGTGTGGTGTGAGGATATGTGGGGGTGAGGGTGGTTTCGAGGTGAAGGGGGGTTTAGGGGTGTGGGTGGTGTGAGGGTATGTGGGGGTGAAGGTTGTTTAGGGGTGAGGGTGATGTGGGTGTGAGGGTGGTTTAGGGGTGAGGGTGGTTTAGCGGTGGTTTAGGGGTGAGGGTGGTGTGAGCGTAGTGTGGGGGTGAGGGTGATGTGAGGGTGGTTTAGGGCTGAGGGTGGTGTGGGGGTGGGGGTGAGGGTGATGTGTGGGCAGTGTGGGGGAGAGGGCAGTGGGGGTGAGGGTGGTGTGAGGGTGGTTTAGGGGTGAGGGTGGTTTAGGGGTGAGGGTGGTTTAGGGGTGAGGGTGGTGTGAGGGTATGATGGGGGTGAGAGTGGTTTATGTGTGAGGGTTGTTTAGAGGTGAGGGTGGTGTAGGGGTGAGGGTGGTGTGGGGGTGAGGGTGGGTGAGGGGTGAGGGTGGTTTACAGGTGAGGGTGGTTTACAGGTGAGGGTGGTTTAGGGGTGAGGGTGGTGTGAGGGTATGATGGGGGTGAGGGTGGTTTAGGGGTGAGGGTGCTTTAGAGGTGAGGGTGGTTTAGGGGTGAGGGTGGTGTGAGGGTATGTGGGGGTGAGGGTGGGTGAGGGTGGTTTACAGGTGTGGGTGGTTTAGGGGTGAGGGTGGTGTGACGGTCTCTGCGGGTGAGGGTGGTTCAGGGGTGAGGGTGGTATGGGTGTGAGGGTGGTTTAGGGGTGAGGGTGGTGTGGGTGTGAGGGTGGTGTGGGGGTGAGGGTGGTTTAGGGGTGAGGGTGGTGTGGGGGTGAGGGTGGTTTAGGGGTGAGGTTGGTGTGCGGGTGAGGGTGGTTTATAGGTGAGGATGGTTTTGGGGTGAGGGTGTTGTTGGGGTGAGGGTGTTGTAAGGGTGGTGTGGGGGTGAGGGTCGTGTGGGGGTGAGGGTGGTGTGAGGATAGTGTGGAGGTGAGATCGGTGTGAGGTTGGTGTGGGGGTGAGGGTGGTGTGGGGGTGAGGGTGGTGTGGGGGTGAGGGTGGTGTGGGGGTGAGGGTGGTGTGGGGGTGAGGGTGGTGTGGGGGTGAGGGTGGTGTGAGGGCAGTGTGGGGTGAGGGTGGGGTGAGGGTGGTTTAGGGGTGAGGGTGGTGTGAGTAGTGGGGGTGAGGGTGGCGTGAGTGTAGGGGGGTGAGGGTGGAGTGGGGGTGAGAGTGATGTGAGGGCAGTGTGGGGTGAGGGTGGTGTGGGGGTGAGGGTGGTGTGAGGGAGGTGTGGGTGTGAGGGTGGTGTGGGTGTGAGGGTGGTGTTGGGGGTGAGGCTGCTGTGGGGGGTGAGGGTAGTGTGGATGTGAGGGTGGTGTGAGGGTGGTGTGGGTGTTGGCATGTGGTGCAGGATGGGGTTCTGCTGCCCTCCAGGTAGGCGGGGGGTGGTTACGGGTATGTGGGACAGGGGTTGATGCCAGGGGAACAGTGCTGCCTACTCAACCTGACCGCTCTCAGGAGGTTGTGCAGTTTTTTTCCGGTGTTGCTGGCCAGTCCAGCTGGTGTTGCTCGTGGTTCTTACGGCCTCTGCCACCTGCGCCCAGGCATGGTGAATGACAGTGGCTGGCAGCCTCCTTCCCAGGCCAGGGTAAAGGATCACCTGCCTCTACTCTACGGCGTCCAGCAGGGTCTCAAGCTCAGCGTCCGTAAACCAGGGTTCCGTGGGACTTCCATCAAATGCCTTCTGGAAATACATGTAAATAACATCCATAGACATTACCCTGTCCACTACCTTCGTCTCCTCTTCAAAAAATTCAAAGAGATTTGTCAGGCATTACCTTCCCTTCACAAATCCATGCTGGTTCTCCCTGATTGAAATCTTTTGAATTGTTTAGTCGCCCATCAAATCCAGCAATTTCTTCTCCACAGATGTTAGACTAACCAGTCTATAATTCCCTGGTTGGGCAGCACGGTGGTGCAGTGGATAGCACTGCTGCCTCACGGCGCCGAGGTCCCAGATTCAATCACTGTCCGTGTGGAGTTTGCACATTCTCCCTGTGTTGCGTGGGTTTCTCCCTCACAACCCAAAGATCTGCAGGGTAGTTCGATTGGCCAGGCTAAATTGCCCCTTAATTGGAAAAAATTAATTGGGTACTCTAAATTTTATTTTTTAAAAATATAATTCCCTGGTTTCCCATTTCACCTTTCTCAGAAACTGGAGTGACATGTGCATTTTCCAATCAGAGGAACTATCCTGAATTTAGGGAACTCTTAAAGATTATAGTTAGGGCATCTACAATGTGATCCCCTACTTCCTTTAACACCGTTGGATGGAAACCATCAGGACAAGGGAATTTGTCACTCTTTAGTTCCATTAATTTCCTAGTTACTCATCTTGTACTTGCGTTAATTGTATTAAGTCCCTGTTGTTGACCTTCTTATCTCTGTATCTTCACAAGAGGTCAAACAGTTACGTATCAAACAAATACTGCACTGAACTTATAATGCAACACAGTTTATTCACTGAACTTGCATCAAGTACACCATCTTATGCTATACAACTGATCACAATTTGTCTCAAGACTCACAGCTTCAAACATAAGTAGGTATTACCCCCTTGAACTGAATTGGCCAAATTCTTCTTGGGAGGTCTGTTCTATTCTTCGGGCCATCTCTCAGAGTCACTGCCTTTGCGCCGGTTGATCCTAGGTCCTCGCTTACGCAGAATCTGCTGACCCGTGTCCTTAACAGGTCAAAATCATCCTACTTCAAACTGTCAAATGATGTCTTTCTTCCAACCACAGATCTATTCTTTAGACATTGTGGTTAAAGGTGTCAACTCCATTTCTGCTTGGCATTTTGCAATCTTTTCCATTGGTGTATTCCAGACACTAAGTAGGCCACCGGTCAAAACGTAACAGGTCATTTTAGCACAAACAGGGCCTTATCGCTACGTTTCCCCGCTTTGATCGATTAAACAATTGTATTTTGGATCACAATTAAATGTCCAGTTGTTCTTCAGCCAAGTTCATGTTTACAAGTGGGCATATATCATACTTCTGTTGAAGCTATGTCACACATTTTGATATTTTAACAATTAATTTCTCATAAGCTTGACAATTCTCACACAGATATATGTTTAGCATTGATTATGCAGCAGAATAAGTCCTTAAGCAATTATCTCTAAACTGACATTATTTTATTGTCAATTACACCATACATCACATTTATTCGCATAGCGAGCTTATACATCAAAATCTGGAATGGCATGTGCTTTTAGGTCATCATCCGTGTCTATCTTCCTCTCTCGTCTCCGTGCAAATAATTACATTTCCAATTTCTTTTCCATCTTAATTCTCCGACGTTTAAACATCATCAAAGTATACGTTTGATATACTATTATGAAAATCATTACTATGATAGTAACTTGAGAAATAATCTTTATCTAAAACAAAGAACAATACAGCGCAGGAACAGGCCCTTCGGCCCTCCAAGCCTGCGCCGATCACGTGTTCCATCTCGACCAACCGCCTGTATCTTTCTACACCCTGTCTGTTGATCTGCCGATCCAGATAAGTCTTGAAGGTCGCTAACGTATCTACCTCAACCACCTCACTTGGCAGTGCATTCCAGGCCACCAATACCCTCTGTGTAAAAAAAAAAAAACAAAAAAAAACAACCTCCTCCACACATCCCCACTGAACCTGCCCCCCCCCCCCCCCCCCCCCCCCCGCCTCACCTTGAACTTGTGCCCGCTTGTAATTTTCAATTCCGCCCTGGGAAAATGCCTCCAAAACTGTTCACCCTATCTATACCCCTCATAATTTTATAAACTATCAGGTTGCCCCTCAGTCTCCATCTCTTGAGGGAGAACAATTCCAGTTGTCCTCATAGCTAATACCCTCCATTCCAGGCAACATCCAGGTAAACCTTTTCTGTACTCTCTCCAAAGCCTCCACGTCCTTCTGGTAGTGTGGTGACCAGAATTGGACACAGTATTCCAAATCCAGTTCTATATAACTGGAACTTAATTTTCGGGCTTTTATACTCCCTACCCTGTCCTACGAAGGCAAGCATGCCATATGCTTTCTTTACCACCATTTCCACCCGTGCTGCCTCCTTTAAGGATCTGTAGACCAGCACGCCCAGATCTCTCTGTGTCTCTATGCTCCTGATGGTTCTGCCATTTATTTTATAGCTCCCACCTGAATTGGACTTACCAAAATGCATCACCTCGCATTTGTCCAGGTTAAATTCCATCTGCCATTTCCCAATTTTGCAGCCTAACTATATCCTGTTGTATTCTTTGACAATCTTCATTACTAACCGCAACTCCCGCAATCTTAGTATCATCCGCAAACTTGCTAATCAGGCCCACTACGTTTTCTTCCAAGTCATTTAATATATTACAAACAGCAGAGGTCCCAGCACTGATCCCACTAGTTAGAGAACTCCATTCGGAAAAACACTGCTAACCTCTGTCTTCTATGGCCAAGCCAGTTCTGAATCCATCCAGCTAGTTCACCCCTGACCCCATGTGATTTAATTTTTTGCTCCAGCCTGCATGAGGGACCTTATCAAATGCTTTACTAAAGTCCATGTAGACAAGATCCACAGCCCTTCCCTGGTCAATCATTTTTGTCACCTCCTCAAAAACTCAATTAAATTAGTAAGACATGACCTCCCTCGTACAAAACCATGCTGTCTGTCAGTAATAAGACTATTCACTTCCAAATGTGCATAGATCCTATCTCTGAGAATCTTTTCCAACAATTTCACTATCACTGACGTCCAGCTCACTGGCCTATAATTACCCGGATTATCCTTGCAACCCTTCTTAAATAACGGTACATCATTGGCTATCCTCCAATCCTCTGGGATCTCACCTGTGGCCAACGAGGACACAAAGATTTCTGATAGAGGCCCAGCGATTTCACCTCTTGTCTCCCTCAGTCATCTGGGATAGATGCCATCTGGCCCTTGGGATTTGTCTACCAAAATGCTTTTTAACACACCTAACACTAACTTCCCCATAATAACAACCTGTTCTAAAGTGTTTACACATCCGTCTGAGACACCACCAATCAAAGTGTCCCTCTCCTTTGTGAATACCGATGCAAAATACTCATGAAGGATCTCACCTACTTCCTTTGGTTCTACACATAATTTCCGTCCTTTGTCCTTGAGTGGATGAACTCTTTCTCGAGCTACCCTCTTGTTCCTCATGTACGTATTAAATGCCTTGGGATTCTCCTTAATCCTGTCTGCTAATGACATTTTGTGACCCTTTTTGCGCTACTTCAGCTCTTTTCTACTTTCCTTGTATTCTTCAAGTGCTTCATCTGTTTTTAGTTACCTAGACCTCACGTATGCATCCTTTTTCTTTTTGACTCGGACTCTCAATTTCCCTGGTCATCCACAGTTCCTGAATCCTGTCTTTCCTGTCCTTCCTTTTTACTGGCACATGCCTGTCCTGTACTCCCATCAACTTCTTAAAAGACTCCCACATGCCAAATGTGGATTTACCCTCAAACAGACTCTCCCAAACAACAACCTCCAAATCCTGCCTAATCTGGTTGTAGTTAGCCTTCCCCCAATTTAGCCCCTTAACCCGAGAACAACACTTGTCCTTTTCCATGAGTATCTGAACGCTTATGGAATTGTGGTCACTGTTCGCCACACGTTCCCCCACTGCAACTTTGATGACCAGGCAGGGCTCGTTCCCTAGTACTAGGTCCAATATAGCCCCCTCTCTAGTCGGACTATCCATATATTTTCTTTGGATGGTGATGTCTAGCACGAGGGGCATAGCTTTAAATTAAGGGGAGATAGATATAGGACACATGTCAGAGGTAGGTTCTTTACTCAAAGAATAGTAAGGGCGTGGAATGCCCTGCCTGCAACAGTAGTGGACTCACCAACACTAAGGGCATTCAAATGGTCATTGGATAGACATATGGACGATAAGGGAATAGAGTAGATGGGCTTTAGAGTGGTTTCACAGGTTGGCGCAACATTGAGGGCCGAAGGGCCTGCACTGCGCTGTAATGTTCTATGTTCTATTGTTCCAAAAAACTTTCTTGGACACACTTTAACAAATTCCTCACCATCCAGATCCCTAGCCCTAAAGGATTTCCAGTTAATATGAGGAAAGTTAAAGTCTCCCACGACAACAACCCTATTATTTCTACATTTAGCCAGAATCTGTTCTTCAACTTCCCGTGGGCAGTTTGGAGGCCTGTAGTACACCCCCATCATAGTCACTGCCCCCTTCCTGTTTCTGAGTTCTACCCAGAGTGCCTCATTACTTGATTCTTCCATGTTGTCCTCCCTCTGTACAGCTGTAATATGTTCTCTAAGCAGTATCTTGAGGTGCCAAACCCTCACCTTGAGGGGCTAGGCCCGCGCCGGAGTGAATTCCGCCCCGCTGGCTGGCGGGAAAGGCTTTTGACGCCCCGCCAGCTGGCGCGGAAATGACTTTACCGTGCGACGCATGCACGGGAGCGCCTGCGGCCGCTCACAGCATCCCTACGCATGCGCAGTGGAGGGGGTCTTCCGCCTCCGCCATAATGAAGACCATGGCGAAGGCGGAAGGAAAAGAGTGCCCCCACGGCACAGGCCCGCCCGCGGATTGGTGGGCCCCGATCGCGAGCCAGGCCACCGTGGGGGCACCCCCCCGGGCCAGATTGCCCAGCACCCACCCCCCCAGGACCCCGGTGCCCACCCGCGCCGCCTTGTCCTGCCATTCGAAATATTGTTCAATCCATGCCGGCTGGCATGGGTTGACAGCGGCGGGACTTCGGCCCATCGCGGACCGGAGAATCGCCGGGGGTGGGCCCGCCGACTGGCGCAATTTCCGCCGACCGGCGCGGCGCGATTCCCGCCCCCGCTGAACCTCCGGTGGCGGAGAATTCGGGACACGGCGGGGGCGGGATTCACGCCGGCCCCCGGTGATTCTCCGACCCGGTGGGCGTCGGAGAATCGCACCCCTGATTCCCACCCTCTGTCACATTTGTTTAAATTCACCCAAACCATACTAGGAAACCTCCCAGCCAGGATATTGGTGTCCCTCCAGTTCAGGTGGAACCTGTCCTTCTTGTACAGGCCCCACCTTCCCTGGAAGACAGCCCAGCGATACAAAACAACCTACACCAGGGCCCGGATTCTCAATGAATCGGCGGGGCGGCCCGTACCAGCGCCAAAGAGCAGCGTAAACCACTCTGGTGTCGGGCCGCCCGAAAGTTGCAGAATCCTCCGCACTTCCGGGGGCTAGGCCTGCGCTGGAGAGGTTGGCGCCGCACCAACCGGCGGCGAAGGGCCTCTGCCAGCCGGCGCGAGTTGGTGCATGCACAGAACTGCTGCCGTGTTTCTTGTGCATGCGCAGGGTATTTCTTCTCCGTGCAGGCCATGGCGGAGCCTTACAGAGGCCGGCGCGGAGGGAAAGAATGCCCGCAGATCGGTGGGCCCCTATCGCGGGCCAGGCCACCGTGGGGGCCCCCCCAGGGCCGGATCCTCCCGCACGCCCCCGAGGGTTCCGCTAGCCGCACTCCAAGCCAGGCCCCGCCGGTATGGACCATGTCTAATCCACGGCGGTGGGACTGGCCGAATAGGGCGGCTGCTCGGCCCCTCGGGGCCCGGAGAATTGCCGGGGAGGGGGCTGCTGCCAACGGCCCCCGACTGGCGCAGCGCGATCCCCGCCCCCACCTGAAAACCGGCGCCGGAGAATTCGGCAGCCGGCTTCGGAGCGGCGGGGCGGGATTCACGGCGCCCCCCCCCCGTCGATTCTCCGACCCGTCGTGGATTACTACCCTAGAGATCTTGCCTTTTAATCATCTACCTAACTCCCTAAATTGCCATTGCAGGATCTCGCTACTCTTTCTACCGATGTCATTCATGCCAATGTGGACAATAATCTCTGTCTGATTTCCCTTCCGTTCATGAGTAAGGTTTCAAAGTTGCAGGAGTGTACCGGCAGGCAGGAAGGTGGTTTAAAGTGTGTCTTCTTCAATGCCAGGAACATCCGGAATAAGGTGGGTGAACCTGCGGCATAGGTTGGTACCTGGGCCTTCGACCGTGTGGCCATTTCGGAGACATGGATAGAGCAGGGACAGGAATGGTTGTTGCAGGTGCCGGGGTTTAGATATTTCAGTAAGCTCAGGGAAGGTGGTAAAAGAGGGGAGGGGTGGCATTGTTAGTCAAGGACAGTATTACGGTGGCAGAAAGGACGTTTGATGAGGACTCTTCTACTGAGGTAGTATGGGCTGAGGTTAGAAACAGTAAAGGAGAGGTCACCCTGTTAGGGGTTTTCTATAGGCCTCCGAAAAGTTCCAGAGATGTAGAGGAAAGGATTGCAAAGATGATTCTGGATAGGAGCGAAAGCAACAGGGTAGTTGTTATGGGGGACTTTAACTTTCCAAATATTGACTGGAAAACGCTATAGTTCGAGTACTTTAGATGGGTCCGTTTTTGTCCAATGTGTGCAGGATGGTTTCCTGACACAGTATGTAGATAGGCAAACGAGAGGCGAGGCCATATTGGATTTGGTACTGGGTAATGAACCAGGACAGGTGCTAGATTTGGAGGTAGGTGAGCACTTTGGTGATAGTGACGACAATTCGATTACGTTTACTTTAGTGATGGAAAGGGATAGGTATATACCGCAGGGCAAGAGTTATATCTGGGGGAAAGGCAATTATGATGCGATGAGACTTAGGATGCATCAGATGGAGAGGAAAACTGCAGGGGATGGGCACAATGGAAGTGTGGAGCTTGTTCAAGGAACAGCTATTGCGTGTCCTTGATACGTATGTACCTGCCAGGCAGGGAGGAAGTGGTCGAGCGAGGGAACCGTGGTTTACTAAAGCAGTCGAAACACTTGTCAAGAGGAAGAAGGAGGCATATGTAAACATGAGACATGAAGGTTCAGTTAAGGCGCTCGAGAGTTAAAAGTTAGCTAGGAAGGACCTAAAGATGACCTAAGAAGAGCCAGGAGGGAACATGAGAAGTCTTTGTCAGGTAGGATCAAGGATAACCCTAAAGCTTTCTATAGATGTGTCAGGAATAAAAGAATGACTAAGGTAAGAGTAGGGCCAGTCAAGGACTGTAGTGGGAAGTTATGCGTGGAGTCTGAGGAGATAGGAGAGGTGCTAAATGAATATTGTTTGTCAGTATTCACACAGTAAAAAGACAATGTTGTCGAAGAGAATACTGAGATTCAGGCTACTAGACTAGAAGGGATTGAGGTTCATAAGGAGGAGGTGTTAGCAATTCTGGAAAGTGTGAAAATAGATAAGTTCCCTGGGCCGGATGGGATTTATCCTAGGATTCTCTGGGAAGCTAGGGAGGAGATTGCTGAGCCCATGGCTTTGATCTTTAAGTCATCTTTGTCTACAGGAATAGTGCCAGAAGACTGGAGGATAGCAAATGTTGTCCCCTTGTTCAAGAAGGGGAGTAGAGACCACCCCGGTAACTATAGACCAGTGAGCCTTACTTCTGTTGTGGGCAAAGTCTTGGAAAGGTTTATAAGAGATAGGATGTATAATCATCTGGAAAGGAATAATTTGATTAGAGATAGTCAACACGGTTTTGTGAAGGGTAAGTCGTGCCTCACAAACCTTATTGAGTTCTTTGAGAAGGTGACCAAACAGGTGGATGAGGGTAAAGCAGTTGATGTGGTGTATATGCATTTCAGTAAAACGTTTGATAAGGTTCTCCACGGTAGGCTGCTGCAGAAAATACGGAGGCATGGGATTCAGGGTGATTTAGCAGTTTGGATCAGAAATTGGCTAGCTGTAAGAAGACAAAGGGTGGTGGTTGATGGGAAATGTTCAGACTGGAGTCCAGTTACTAGTGGTGTACCACAAGGATCTGTTTTGGGGCCACTGCTGTTTGTCATTTTTATAAATGACCTGGAGGAGTGCATAGAAGGATGGGTGAGTAAATTTGCAGATGACACTAAAGTCGGTGGAATTGTGGAAAGTGCAGAAGGATGTTACAAGTTACAGAGGGACATAGATAAGCTGCAGCGCTGGGCTGAGAGGTGGCAAATGGAGTTTAATGCAGAAAAGTGTGAGGTGATTCATTTTGGAAGGAATAACAGGAAGACAGAGTACTGGGCTAATGGTAAGATTCTTGGCAGTGTGGATGAGCAGAGAGATCTCGGTGTCCATGTACATAGATCCCTGAAAGTTGCCACCCAGGTTGAGAGGGTTGCTAAGAAGGCGTACGGTGTGTTAGCTTTTATCGGTAGCAGGATTGAGTTTCGGAGCCATGAGGTCATGTTGCAGCTGTACAAAACTCTGGTGCGGCCGCATTTAGAGCATTGCGTGCAATTCTGGTCGCCGCATTATGGGAAGAATGCGGAAGCATTGGAAAGAGTGCAGAGGAGATTTACCAAGAATGTTGCCTGGTATGGAGGGAAGATCTTATGAGGAAAGGCTGAGGGACTTGAGCCTGTTTTCGTCCGACAGAAGAAGGTTAAGAGGTGACTTAATTGAGGCATACAAGATGATCAGAGGATTGGATAGGGTGGACAGTGAGAGCCTTTTTCCTCAGATGGTGATGTCTAGCACGAGGGGACATAGCTTTAAATTGAGGGGAGATAGATGTAGGACAGATGTCAGAGGTAGGTTCTTTACTCAGAGAGTAGTAAGGGCGTGAAATGCCCTGCCTGCAACAGTAGCGGCCTTGCCAACACTAAGGGCATTGAAATGGTCATTGGATAGACATATGGACGATAAGGGAATAGTGTAGATGGGCTTTAGAGTGGTTTCACAGGTCAGCGCAACATCGAGGACCGAAGGGCCTGTACTGCGCTGTTATGTTCTATGTTTGAAGATGCTTTGTATCCGCTCAGAGGCAAACTACCATCCTGGAGTCCTTTTCGCGACCACAAAAGCGCCTATCTGTGCTCCTGACTATTGAATCCCCTACCACTATTGCTTTTCTATGCTTTGTACCCCGTCTGTGCATCAGGGCTAGTCGTGGTGCCTTTGCTCTCGCCACTGCTGCTGTTGTCCCCTGATGGACCTTCCCCCTCATCAGTGTCCAAAATGGCATACTTTTTAGATAGGGGGACAGCTATAGGGCAGCCCTGCCTACCCCATCTGGCGGTCACATCTATCTTCCTCTATGTTGGGTGTGACCACATCTCTGTAGATATTATCTATAACAATTTCAGCTAACTGAAGAACATAGATTGGGGGAGGATGTTTGAGGGCAAATCAACATCTGACATGTGGGAGGCTTTCAAGTGTCAGTTGAAAGGAATTCAGGACCGGCATGTTCCTGTGAGGAAGAAGGATAAATATGGTGTTGCTCTTATTAGCCTTAGTTTATTTAGTTCTAATTACGTCACCTTTGCTCATGAGTCGCCAGGTATCTTTCTGATACCGCCACGTAGTTCAAGCTCGAGTTATGATTAATAAGTCAGCACACCGTTTAGTAAGATTGAAATCAACGGTCATTTATTATATACAACAAGTAATGCTTACACAATAATGCTATTCTCTAGACAGAAACCTATCACTACTGGCCAATTAGCTTTAGGAAGGGCCCACCAGGTCAGGGAAACGAAAGGCTTATCCAATCGGATCTGGCCCGCGCGATTCAAAAGGCTGATACAGGTCGATGGCTAGGAGTCTCTATCGGGTAGCGATCGCTGGGGTCAAACTTACGCTTTCTGGTCGATGTTCTTGCGAAGGACGCGAGCAGGCGAAGATGAGAGAGAGCGAGATCTGAACTTGGCCCCGCACTTTATAGGGCCCAGGGGCTTCCCGCCTCTCGGGGCGGCCCTTGACCCTGAGTCCCAAGTGATTGGACTTGTTCCCAATCACTGGGTTCGATACGTCCAATAACGGGGCGATTCCTTGGATCGGAGGGTGGTCGTTCACCTGTCTTTGTTTCGGCCACTGCAGGCGCCGACAGGTCTGGCCCGGCATTCAATTGCTAATATGTTGCAATTGTTCCCGGGGATAGCCGATTAAACTGTAGATGTCTGGGTTGATGTGCTGCTAATGGTCTTGAGTATCGCTCTGGGCCGACTTCCCCAGAGCCGAATATGCTATTCTGTCTGCAGCTGTCCGTTTGTACTAGTCTTTTCCCATCAAAGCAGCTGCTTTTCCCATCAGCCTTTTCAGTGAACCATGTTAAATCGGGTTTTGGCCAAATTAATAGGGAATCAGCCATTTTAGGTGGCTACAACGGCAATTTTCGGGAACCTTGGATAACGAGAGATATTGTAGGCCTCGTCAAAAAGAAAAAGGAGGCATTTGTCAGGGCTAAAATGCTGGGAACAGACGAAGCCTGTGTGGAATACAAAGAAAGTAGGAAGGAACTTACGCAAGGAGTCAGGAGGGCTAGAAGGGGTCACGAAAAGTCATTGGCAAATAAGGTTAAGGAAAATCCCAAGGCTTTTTACACGTACATAAAAAGCAAGAGGGTAGCCAGGGAAAGGGTTGGCCCACTGAAGGATAGGCAAGGGAATCTGTGTGGAGCCAGAGGAAATGGGCGAGATACTAAATCAATACTTTGCATCAGTATTCACCAAAGAGAAGAAATTGGTAGATGTTGAGCCTGGAGAAGGGTGCGTAGATAGCCTGGGTCCCATTGAGATCCATCAAGACGAGGTGTTGGGTGTCTTAAAAAGTATTAAGGTTGATAAGTCCCCAGGGCCTGATGGGATCTACCCCAGAATACTGAAGGAGGCTGGAGAGGAAATTGCTGAGGCCTTGACAGAAATCTTTGGATCCTCACTGTCTTCAGGTGATGTCCCGGAGGACTGGAGAATAGCCAATGTTGTTCCTCTGTTTAAGAAGGGTAGCAAGGATAATCCAGGGAACTACAGGCCGGTGAGCCTTACTTCAGTGGTAGGGAAATTACTGGAGAGAATTCTTCGAGACAGGATCTACTCCCATTTGGAAGCAAATGGACGTATTAGTGAGAGGCAGCATGGTTTTGTGAAGGGGAGGTCGTGTCTCACTAACTTGATAGTTTTTCGAGGAGGTCACTAAGATGATTGATGCAGGTAGGGCAGTGGATGTTGTCTATATGGACTTTAGTAAGGCCTTTGACAAGGTCCCTCATGGTAGACTAGTACAAAAGGTGTAGTCACACGGGATCAGGGGTGAGCTGGCAAGGTGGATACAGAACTGGCTAGGTCATAGAAGGCAGAGAGTAGCAATGGAAGGATGCTTTTCTAATTGGAGGGCTGTGGCCAGTGGTGTTCCACAGGGATCAGTGCTGGGACCTTTGCTCTTTGTAATATATATAAATGATTTGGAGGAAAATGTAACTGGTCTGATTAGTAAGTTTGCAGACGACACAAATGTTGGTGGAATTGCGGATAGCGATGAGGACTGTCAGAGGATACAGCAGGATTTAGATTGTTTGGAGAGATGGGAGATGGAGTTTAATCCGGACAAATGTGAGAATGCATTTTGGAAGGTCTAATGCAGGTAGGGAATATACAGTGAATGGTAGAACCCTCAAGAGTATTGAAAGTTAAAGAGATCTAGGAGTACAGGTCCACAGGTCACTGAAAGGGGCAACACAGGTGGAGAAGGTAGTCAAGAAGGCATACGGCATGCTGGCCTTCATTGGCCGGGGCATTGAGTATAAGAATTGGCAAGTCATGTTGCAGCTGTATAGAACCTTAGTTAGGCCACACTTGGAGTATAGTGTTCAATTCTGGTTGCCACACTACCAGAAGGATGTGGAGGCTTTAGAGAGGGTGCAGAAGAGATTTACCAGAATGTTGCCTGGTATGGAGGGCATTAGCTATGAGGAGCGGTTGAATAAACTCGGTTTGTTGTCACTGGAACGAAGGAGGTTGAGGGACGACCTGATCGAGGTCTACAAAATAATGAGGGGATTAGACAGAGTGGATAGTCAGAGGCTTTTCCCCGGGGTAGAGGGGTCAATTACTAGGGGGCATAGGTTTAAGGTGAGAGGGGCAAGGTTTAGAGTAGATGTACGAGGCAAGTTTTTTACGCAGAGGGTAGTGGGTGCCTAGAACTCGCTACCGGAGGAGGTGGTGGAAGCAGGGACGATAGTGACATTTAAGGGGCATCTTGATAAATACATGAATAGGATGGGAATAGAGGGATATGGACCCAGGAAGTGTAGAAGATTGTAGTTTAGTCGGGCAGCATGGTCGGCACGGGCTTGGAGGGCCGAAGGGCCTGTTCCTGTGCTGTACATTTCTTTGTTCTTCTAATTGTGTGCTCCTCAGTGCTCCCAGCTGCTGCCCGAACGGATCCATGCATTCGGTGAGCTTTTGCAACTGAATGCACTTTCCACAGATGTAGTCCTCAGGGCCACTTGAAGTATCCATGATACCCCACATCGTGCAGGAGTAGCATACGACCCCGCCAATTGACATATCCCTCCCTCTTTTGGTTGTTAGATTTTGAAAAAAACTAAGTACTAGTTAGTCCCTTAATAAAACTTTTACTGCTGCTGCTTTCACGAATAGGCCCCCAAATTTAATATGTCTTCTGGTTATTATAGGTACAAAATCTAGCTTGTTACCCTCAGTGTGAGAAGGAAACAACAAAAAAAAACTCTGACCTTACAAAATGTAGCTCAGAATCTACTGCGGTGAGTCTAGGAATGAAAGGGTTAAGGACACAAGTAACCTGATTTATAGAGGCCCAATCAGGAACCGCTCTCTCTTTTGAAAGTCAGACTTCTGCAGAAGATTCACTTGGCGCTCAGTTTAAACACCTGCAGGATACTGCTCCCGCAATTCCCGGCTGTTCCTGTGGTTCCTGTCAAGGTAACTTCACGAATGAGACTGGGCCCGAAATCCGCCCTGCGCTCAATTTAAACACTTAATGGTCGCTAGGCTCCGCCCTCTGGACATTGCTCCCACAATTCCCGGATGCTCTTGGGGTTCCTGTAAAGGTAGGTTTCCGAACGAGACCAGGCCCGAAATCTGCCCTGCACTCAATTTAAACACTTACTGACCACTAGGCTCCACCCTCCGGACACTGTTCCCCCAATTCCCAGCTGCGCCTGGGGTTCCTGTAAAGAAAAGTTCCCGAGCGAGACTCTCATCCAAGGGTGAATCTGCACATTTGTACCCCAGTTCCAAATATTGTTTCTTTAATAACCTTTGGGCGGGATTCTCCCACGCCTGACGCAGAAATCGGGAAACGCGATTGGGCAGACAATGGGTTCAGGCACTGAAATCATGGCAGACGCCGATTTCACGGCAAATCGCCATTCTCCGTCACCTCGACATTAGCATTAATACGTTCCAGAACGTACAGTAAACGCCTTTGGCATATCATTCGCGGGCCTGATTTGATATTCCCTGGGCCTCTGTCATTCTCCGCCTCCAATGGTTGACTTCCCGATAGCGCAGTTCACTGGTGCTTTTAAAAATCATGAAACTGGTGTTGTGGTCATGAAGGAGAGAAAGGAGGTAGGTCATGGAGAGGCATAACCTTTAGCTGCCACACTGGATATTAGCCGGGCCAGGTGCCGAGTGGGGTCCTGACCGGGATTTCACTGAGCTCAGTGCACAGGTGCATCCGCGTCGTCACAGAGACCCTATATGCCCAGTCAGCAAAATTCATCCACCAGGAACGAGTCCACCAGGATGCCTGTCCAGTGGGATTCGCTGCCATCGTCAGGATGCCTTGGGTTCAGGAGTTGATCGACGGGATGCATGTCACTCTGCGAGCACCTGCAGAGGACAGGCCGCTTTATACAAATCGAAAGGGGTTCCACTCAATGGACATGCACCTGATGTGCGACCAAGAGCTCTGTATCATGCATGTCGGTGCCTGATACCTGGGCAATGCTCATGACGCCTTCACACTGGCACACTCGAAGATTCCTCACATGATTGAGACCCCACCCCCCCACCCCTGGCTGAAGGGCTGGCTCCTGAATGACAGGGATTATCTGCTGTGGTCGTGGCTGATGACGCCTATCTGGATGCCACTGACCGACAGACCCACGACAACGACGCCCATGCAGTAAACAAGAACATGATCGAGCGGTGCACTGTGAGAGGGAAATCCTGTCCTGGGCCTCGGCCACTGGCTGCACAGATTGGCTCATGCCTTGGACACGCTGATCCATAGCTGAAACCCTTGCCCACAAGGCCTTCACATCGGACGGCACCTGCACGGTGTTGATCTGCATTAGTTTCAATGAGAGGAGTATTTCGGGAAAGACAGCTGAAATTGGAGCTTTGATTAGTACGTGGAATTATGATGTTGCTATTACAGAAACTTGGTTGAAATAGGGACAGGATTGGGAACTAAACATTCCAGGATATAGATGATTCAGGCAGGATAGAGGGGAATGCAAAAGGGTGGGGGAGGTACATTATTGGTTAAGGAGAATGTCACAGCTGTACTGAAGGAGAACACCTTGGAGGGTTCAGGCAGCGAAGCAATATGGGTAGAGCTCAGGAATAGGAAGGATGCTTTCACAATGTTGGGGTTTAAGATAGACGGGCAGATCCGCAGACAGATCTTGGAAAGATGCATAAACAATAGGGTTGTTGTGGTGGGTGATTTTAACTTTCCCCATATTGACTGGGACACACTGCTAGAGGCATGGAATGAGCAGAATTTGTAAGGAGTGTCGAGATGGGTTTCTGGAAAGAATATGTAAATAGCCCAACTCGAGAAGGGGCTACATCAGATCTGCTGCTGGGGAATGAGCCCGACCAGGTGACCGAAGTTCATTAGGAGATCATTTCGGGAACATTGATCATAATTCTGTAAGTTTTAAGCTGCTTATGGATAAGGACAAGAGTGGTCCTCAGGTGAAGGTGTTAGACTGGGGAAAGGCTAATTACAACAGCATTGGGCAGGATCTGGAGAGTGTTGACTGGACGAGGCTGTTTGAGAGAAAATCAACATTTGGCATGTGAGAGGCTTTCAAATGTCAGTTGATTAGAATTCAGGGCCGGCATGTACCTGTGAGGATGACAGATAAGTGTGGCAAGTACAGGGAACCCTGGATAACGAGGGATATTATGAACCTTGTCAAAAAGAAAAAGAATCAATTTGAAAGGTCTAAAAGGCTTAGGACAGATGAATATCAAGAAAGTAGGAAGGAACTTAAGGTAGGGGTTAGGCAGGCTATAAGGGCCGCCCTAGCAGTAGTCAAGATGTGGGGCAGAAAATAAATCAGGAGATAAAAAAGGCATGTAAAAAAGACAATATTATAACAATCATAGGGGGGGACTTCAATATGCAGGTGCACTGGGAAAATCAGTAGTAGTGGATCGCAAGAAAAAGAATTTGTGGAATGTCCAAGAGATGTTTTTTTTGAGCAGCTTGTGACAGAGCCGACTAGGGAGCAGGCAATTCTGGATTTGGTGATGTGTATTAGAACATAGAACATAGAACGATACAGCGCAGTACAGGCCCTTCGGCCCACGATGTTGCACCGAAACAAAAGCCATCTAACCTACACTATGCCATTATCATCCATATGTTTATCCAATAAACTTTTAAATGCCCTCAATGTTGGCGAGTTCACTACTGTAGCAGGTTGGGCATTCCACGGCCTCACTACTCTTTGCGTAAAGAACCTACCTCTGACCTCTGTCCTATATCTATTACCCCTCAGTTTAAAGCTATGTCCCCTCGTGCCAGCCATTTCCATCCACGGGAGAAGGCTCTCACTGTCCACCCTATCTAACCCCCTGATCATTTTGTATGCCTCTATTAAGTCTCCTCTTAACCACCTTCTCTCCAACGAAAACAACCTCAAGTCCATCAGCCTTTCCTCATAAGATTTTCCCTCCATACCAGGCAACATCCTGGTAAATCTCCTCTGCACCCGCTCCAAAGCCTCCACGTCCTTCCTATAATGCGGTGACCAGAACTGTACGCAATACTCCAAATGCGGCCGTACCAGAGTTCTGTACAGCTGCAACATGACCTCCTGACTCCGGAACTCAATACCTCTACCAATAAAGGCCAACACTCCATAGGCCTTTTTCACAACCCTATCAACCTGGGTGGCAACTTTCATGGATCCATGTACATGGACATCTAGATCCCTCTGCTCATCCACACTTCCACGAACTTTACCATTAGCCAAATATTCCGCATTCCTGTTATTCCTTCCAAAGTGAATCACCTCACACTTCTCTACATTAAACTCCATTTGCCACCTCTCAGCCCAGCTCTGCAGCTTATCTATATCCCTCTGTAACCTGCTACATCCTTCCACACTATCGACAACACCACCGACTTTAGTATCGTCTGCAAATTTACTCACCCACCCTTCTGCGCCTTCCTCTAGGTCATTGATAAAAATGACAAACAGCAACAGCCCCAGAACAGATCCTTGTGGTACTCCACTTGTAACTGAACTCCATTCTGAACATTTCCCATCAACCACCACCTTTTTTCAGCTAGCCAATTTCTGATCCACATCTCTAAATCTCCCTCAATCCCCAGCCTCCGTATTTTCTGCAATAGCCTACCATGGGGAACCTTATCAAACGCTTTACTGAAATCCATATACACCACATCAACTGCTCTACCCTCGTCTACCTGTTCAGTCACCTTCTCAAAGAACTCGATAAGGTTTGTGAGGCATGACCTACCCTTCACAAAGCCATGCTGACTATCCCTGATCATATTATTCCTATCTAGATGATTATAAATCTTGTCTCTTATAATCCCCTCCAAGACTTTACCCACTACAGACGTGAGGCTCACCGGTCTATAGTTGCCGGGGTTGTCTCTGCTCCCCTTTTTGAACAAAGGGACCACATTTGCTATCCTCCAGTCCTCTGGCACTATTCCTGTAGCCAATGATGACATAAAAATCAAAGCCAAAGGTCCAGCAATCTCTTCCCTGGCCTCCCAGAGAATCCTAGGATAAATCCCATCAGGACCCGGGGACTTATCTATTTTCAGCCTGTCCAGAATTGCCAACACCTCTTCCCTACGTACCTCAATGCCATCTATTCTATTAGCCTGGGTCTCAGCATTCTCCTCCACAACATTATCTTTTTCCTGAGTGAAAACTGACAAAAAATATTCATTTAGTATCTCGCCTATCTCTTTAGACTCCACACACAACTTCCCATCCCTGTCCTTGACTGGTCCTACTCTTTCCCTAGTCATTCGCTTATTCCTGACATACCTATAGAAAGCTTATGGGTTTTCCTTGATCCTACCTGCCAAATACTTCTCATGTCCCCTCCTTGCTCGTCTTAGCTCTCTCTTTAGATCCTTCCTCGCTACCTTGTAACTATCCATCGCCCCAACTGAAACTTCACACCTCATCTTCACATCGGCCTCCTTCTTCCCCTTAACAAGAGATTACACTTCTTTGGTAAACCACGGTTCCCTCGCTCGACGCCTTCCTCCCTGCCTGACCGGTACATACTTATCAAGAACACGCAGTAGCTGTTCCTTGAACAAGCTCCACTTATCCAGTGTGCCGAACACTTGCAGCCTACTTCTCCACCTTATCCCCCCCAAGTCACGTCCAATGGCATCATAATTGCCCTTCCCCCAGCTATAACTCTTGCCCTGCGGTGTATACTTATCCCTTTCCATCATTAACGTAAACGTCACCGAATTGTGGTCACTGTCCCCAAAGTGCTCTCCTACCTCCAAATCCAACACCTGGCCTGGTTCGTTACCCAAAACCAAATGCAACGTGGCCTCGCCTCTTGTTGGCCTGTCAACATATTGTTTCAGGAAACCCTCCTGCACACACTGTACAAAAAATGACCCATCTAATGTACTCGAACTATATCTTTTCCAGTCAATATTTGGAAAGTTAAAGTCTCCCATAATAACTACCCTGTTACTTTCGCTCTTATCCAGGATCATCCTCGCCATCCTTTCCTCTACATCCCTAGAACTATTTGGAGGCCTATAAAAAACTCCCAACAGGGTGACCTCTCCTTTCCTGTTTCTAACCTCAGCCCATACTACCTCGGAAGATGAGTCCCCATCTAGCATCCTCTCCGCCACCGTAATACTGCTCTTGACTAGCAGCGCCACACCTCCCCCTCTTTTGCCTCCTCTGAGCTTACTAAAACACCTGAACCCCGGAACCTGCAACATCCATTCCTGTCCCTGCTCTATCCATGTCTCCGAAATGGCCACAACATCGAAGTCCCAGGTACCAACCCATGCTGCCAGTTCCCCTACCTTATTTCGTATACTCCTGGCATTGAAGTAGACACACTTCAAACCACCTACCTGAACACTGGCCCCCTCCTGCAAAGTCAAATCTGTGCTCCTGACCTCTATACTCTCATTCTCCCTTACCCTAAAACTACAATCCAGGTTCCCATGCCCCTGCTGCATTAGTTTAAACCCCCCCCAAAGAGCACTAACAAATCTCCCCCCCCCCCCCCCCCTCCCCCACCCCAGGATATTTGTGCCCCTCAGGTTAAGATGTAGACCATCCTGTCTGTAGAGGTCCCACCTTCCCCAGAAAGAGCCCCAGTTATCCAGAAATCTGAATCCCTCCCGCCTGCACCATCCCTGTAGCCACGTGTTTAACTGCTCTCCCTATTCCTCATCTCACTATCACGTGGCACGGGCAACAACCCAGAGATAACAACTCTGTTTGTTCTAGTTCTGAGCTTCCATCCTAGCTCCCTGAAAGCCTGCCTGACATCCTTGTCCCCTTTCCTACCTATGTCGTTAGTGCCAATGTGGACCACGACTTGGGGTTGCTCCCCCTCCCCCCTAAGGACCCGGAAAACATGATCCGAGACATCACGTACCCTTGCACCTGGGAGGCAACATACCAAACGTGGTTTGAGGCAGTGGTAATGAGGCAGACTTGGTTTGGGAACTGAAGGTGAAGGAACCCTGAGGGAGCAGTGACCACAATATGATAGAATTTGCCCTGCAGTTTGAGAGGGAGAAGCTGGAATCAGATGTAACGGGTAAATAAGGGTAACTACAAATACATGAGGGAGGAGCTGGCCATAGTTGATTGGAAAAGGATCCTAGCAGGGAAGACAGGAACAGCAATGGCAGGAGTTGTTGGGGGTATTCTGGATGCACAACAGAAATTCATCCCAAGGAGGAGGAAACATGCTAAGGGGAGGACAAGGCATCCATGGCTGACGAGGGAAGTCAAGGACAGCATAAAAACGAAAGAAAAAGCATACAAAGTGGTGAGGATTAATGGGAAGCCAGAGGATTGGGAAGCCTTTAAAAGTGAGCAGAGGACAACTAAAAAAGCAATAAGGGGGGAGAAGATGAACTATTAGTGCAAGCTAGCGAGTAATATAAAGGAAGATAGGAAGAGATTTTTTCAATACATAAAAGGTAAGAGAGAGGCAAAAATAGACATTGGACCACTGGAAAATGTGGCTGGAGAAGTAATAATAGGAGACCAAGAAATGGCAGACGAACTGAATGGTTACTTTACAGCAGTCTTTATGGTGGAAGACACCAGTGGGACGCCAGAGTTCCAGGAGAACCAGGGGGCAGAGATGAGTGCAGTGACCATTACTAAGGAGAAGGTTCTGGGGAAACTGAAAGGTCTGGACCAGATGGACTGCACCCCAGGGTCCTAAAAGAGATCGCTGAAGAGGTTGTGAAGGCATTGGTGGTGATCTTTCAGGAATCACTGGAGGCAGTATGGCTCCCAGAGGACTGGAAAGTGGCGAATGAAACACAGCTGGTTAAGAAGGGAAGGAGGCAAAAGATGGGAAATTATAGGCCGGTTAGCCTGACTTCAGACATTGGTAAGATTTTAGAGTCCATTATTAAAAATGAGATTGCGGAGTACTTGGAAGTGTATGATAAAATAGGACTGAGTCAGCACGGCTTCGTCAAGGGGAGGTCATGTATGACAAATCTGTTAGAGTTCTTTGAGGAAGTAACAAGGAAATTAGACAAAGGAGAAAGAGTGGACATGGTTTATTTCATGAAGGCCTTTGAAAAGGTGCTGCATAGGAGACTGTTAAATAAGTTATGAGCCCATGGTGTTAGGGATACGATCCTGGCATGGATAGAGGATTGGCTGACTGGCAGAAGGCAGAGAGTGGGGATAAAGGGGTCCTTTTCAGGATGACAGCCAGTGACTAGTGGTGTGCCTCAGAGGTCGATGCTGGAACCACAACTTTTCAAAATATATATTAATGATCTGGAAGAAGGAACTGAAGGCACTGTTGCTAAGTTTGCAGATAATGTAAAGATCTGTGGAGGGACTGGTAATATTGAGGAAGCAGGCGGGCTGCAGAAGGACTGGGACAGACTAGAAGAGTGGGCAAAGAAGTGGCAGATGGAATACAATGTGGGAAAGTGTGAGGTTAAGTACTTTGGAAGGAGAAATGGAGGCATGGACTATTTTCTAAATGGGAAGATACTTAGGAAATCAGAAGCACAAACGGACTTTGAGTCCTTGTTCATGAATCTCTTAAGGTTAAAGTGCAGGTTCAGTCGGCAGTCAGGAAGGCAAATGCAATGTTAGCATTCATGTTGAGAGGGTTGAAATTCAAGACCAGTGATGTACTTCTGCACTATAAAAGGCTCTGGTCAGACTCCATTTGGAGTATTGTCAGCAGTTTTGGGCCCCATATCTAAGGAAGGATGTGCTGGCCTTGGAAAGGGTCCAGAGGAAGTTCACAAGAATGATCCCTGGAATGAAGAGCTTGTCATATGTGGAACGGTTGAGGACACTTGGTCTGTACTTGTTGAAGGATGAGGGGGCTCTTATTAAAATTTACAGGATACTGCGAGGCCTAGATAGAGTGTGTTATGGGCCAGGTTTTAGAGAATCCCAAAGTGTATCATGGAGTTCACCTGACCCACAACTTTTAATAGATTGTGGCATGAGGATCACACGGCTTACTCTACAGGTATGGTATAGCAGAAAATGGACCAGTCGTTTTAAAACAAAACAATGTTTATTCTATAAACTCAAGTTAACCTTTTTAAAACAAACAGTGAATATCTTAGCAACCAGTAAATCAAATACACCCCCCAAAGAATACAACACTTAAGTAATCTGTATGCCGTCCTTTTAACATCCAAAAGGCTCAACAAACCTTCAAACAGGAGCACATTAGGGTTTGCATTCAAGACTGAAAACATTTATACTTCTTCTGAATTCACCAAATGGTTAAGAGATAGTCTTTCATGGCAGCGATCAACAGCAGTGCAGCTCACAGACACATCCAAGCTTTCTCAAACTGAAACTAAAAAGCAGAAGTGGAGCTCAGCTCCACACACACTCTGACATCCCTCCAGTAACATGAGCAGCTCCATTTCTTAAAGGTACATTTCTTAAACACTCATTTCTTAAAGGGTACTCTCACATGACAAGTGGACGTAGAGATGATGTTTCCACTTGCAGGAAAAACTAAAAGCAGAGGACACAATCTCAGACTAAAGGGACGATCCTTTAAAACAGATGAGGGGGAATTTCTTCAGCTAGAGTGTGGTGAATCTGTGGACCACTTTGCCGCAGAAGGCTGTGGAGGCCAAATCACTGAGTGTCTTTAAGACCGAGATAGATAGGTTCTTGATCAATAAGGGGATCAGGAATTATGGGGAGATGGCAGGAGAATGGGCAGGAGAAAAATATCAGCCATGATTGAATGGCGGAGCAGACTTTATGGGTCGAGTGGCCTAATTCTGCTCCTATGTCTTCTGGTCTTCTGGTCGTTGGCAAACAGGATTAAGGAAAATCCTATGGTGTTTTATCCATATGTAAAGAGCAAGAGGGTAGCCAGAGAAAGGAATATTGGAATCCATTAAAGTATATTGGAGGGAATTTATGCATGGAACAGAGGAAATAGGCGAGATACTAAATGAATACTTTGCCTCAGTATTCACCAAAGAGAAGGACTTGGTGGATGAGGAGTATAGGATAGAGTGTGTAGATATTCTGAGTCATGTTGATATTAATAAAGAGGACATCTTCAAAAGCATTAAAGTAGATACGTCCCCAGGCCCTGATGGGATTTGCCCCAGAATATTGAGGGAGGCAAGGGAGGCTGGGGCTTGACAGTAATCTTTGTATCCTCATTGCCTACAGGTGAAGTTCCAGAGAACTGGAGAGCAGTCAATGTTGTTCCATTGTTTAAGAAGGGCAGCAGAGATAATCCAGGAAATTATAGGCCGGTGAGCCTTACGTTAGTGGTCGGGAAATTATTGGAAACGATTGTTCGAGACAGGATTTTCTCACCTTTGGAAACAAATGGACTTATTAGTGATGGACAGCATGGTTTTGTGAAGGGAGGTCGTGCCTCACTCATTTGATCGAGTTTTTTGAGGAAGTGACAAAGATGACAGATGAGGGAAAGGAAGTAGATGTTGTATACATGGACTTCAGTAGAGCCTTTGACAGGGTACTTCATGCTAGACTGGTACAAAAGGTGAAGTCACATGGGATCAAGGGAGAGTTGGCAAGTTGGATACAGAACTGGCTTTAGCACAGAAGACAGGGTAGCAGTAGAAGGTTGCTTTTCTGAAGGCTGTGACTAGTGGCGTTCCACAGGGATCAGTTCTGGGACATTTGTTGTTCGTAGTGTATATAAATGATTTGGAAGAAAATGTAGCTGGTCTGATTAAGTTCGCAGGTGATACAAGAATTGGTGGAGTTGGGGATGGTGAAGGGGATTGTCATAGGATACAGCAAGATATAAACTTTTGGCGTCTTGGGCGGAGATGGAGTTTAATACGGACAAGTGTGAGGTAATGCACTTTGGAAGGTCCAATGCATGTAGGAATTACACAGTAAATGGTAGAAATCTTGCGAGTATTGACAGGCAGAGAGATCTGGGAATGCATGATCACTGAAAGTGGCAACATGTGTGGATCAGATGATCAAGAAGGCAAACGGCATGCTGGCCTTCATCGGTTGGGGCATTGAATATAAAAGTTTGCAAGTCATGTTGTAGCTGTACAGGACCTTAGGCCTCATTTGGAATATTGTGTACAATTCTGATCGCCATACTACCACAAGGATGGAGATGCTTTGAAGGAGGTACAGAAGTGGTTTAGTCTGATGTTGCCTTGCATGGAGGGCATTAGCTATGAGGAGAGGTTAGATAAACTCTGTCTGTTCTCACTGGAACGACGGAGGTTGAGAGGCGACCTGATAGAGGTCTACAAGATTATGAGTGGCATGAACAGAGTGGATAATCGGATGCTCTTTCCTGGGCTAGGAGAGTCAAGTACTAGGGACAAAGGTTTAATGTGTGAGGCAAGTCTTTTTACACAGAGGATGGTAAATATATGGAACGCGCTGCCCGGGGAGGTGGTGGGAGCAGGTACGATGGCGGAATTTAAGGGGCATCTAGACAAATATATGAATAGGGTGGGAATAGAAGGATATGGACTCCGTAAGTGCATACGGTTTTAGTTTAGTCAGGTACCATGATCGGCGCAAGCTTGGTGGGCCAAAGGGACTGTTCCTATGCTGTATTGTTCTTTGTTCACTCAAGGACAAAGGTGGGAAGTTATGCATGGAGTCAGAGGAAGTGAGGGAGATCCTGAATGAGCACTTTGCATTGGTATTCACCAAGGAGAGAGACATGACAGATGTTGAGGTTAGGGATGGGTGTGTGAATACCCGAGGACATGTCAGCATAGTAAAAGAGAAAATGTTGGATATCTTAAAATGCATTAAGGTTGACAAGGCCCCTGGGCCGGATGGGATATCCCCTGTTACTGTGAGAGGCAAGAAAGGAAATAGCTGGTCCTCAACAGATATCTTTGCATCATTTTTGCCCACAGGCGAGGTTCCGGAGGACTGGAGAATATTGTCCCTTTGTTCAAGAAGGGAAGCAGGGATAATCAAGGTAACTATAGGCTGGTGAGCCTAACATCAGTGGTGGGGAAGCTATTGGAGAAGATACTGAGGGACAGGATTTCTTCACATTTCGAAGCAAATACACTTGTTGGTGGGTGTGCCCAGAACCAGGGGTCACAGTCTGAGGATTCAGGGTAAACCATTTCGAACAGAGATGAGGAAACATTTCTTCACCCGAAGAGTGGTGAACCTGTGGAATTCATTACCACAGGAAGTAGTAAACATTGAATATATTCAAGAGGCGGCTGGATATAGCACTTGGGGCGAATATGATCAAAGGTTATGGGGAGAAAGCAGGATTAGGTATTGAGTTGGATGATTCTTTGAAGAGGTAACCAGTACAGTCGACAAGGAGGAGCCAGTCGATGTGGTATATTTGGACTTTCAGAAGGCATTTAGCAAAGCCCCGCATAAGAGATTATTGTGCAAAATTAAATGGCATGGGATTGGGAGAAATGGATTGAGGTGGATAGAAAACTGGTTGGCAGAGAGGAAACAAAGATCCTACAGCAAGATCTGGACAGGTTGGGCGAGTGGGCAAACCAATGGCAGATGCAGTATAATTTGGATAAGTGTGAGGTTATTCATTTTGGAGCAAAAACAGGAAGGCAGATTACTACCTGAATGGTTGTAAATTGGGAGAGAGGAGTGTGCAGCGGGACCTGGGTGTCCTTGTGCATCATTCGCTGAAAGTAAGCATGCAGGTGGTAAAGAAGGCTAATGATATGTTGGCCTTTATTGCAAGAGGTTTCGAGTATAGAAGCGGGGATGTATTGCTGCAATTGTACAGTGCCTTGGTGAGGCCACACTTGGAGTATTGGGTGCAGTTTTGGCCTCCTTCTCTGAGGAAGTATTGTGTCGATGGAGTGCAGCAAAGGTTTATCAGACTGATTCCAGGGACGGCATGACTATCATATGAGGAGAGATTGACTAGGTTGGGATTGTTCTTGCTGGAGTTCAGAAGAATGAGGGGGATCTCATAGAAACTTATAAAATTCTAACAGGACTAGACAGTGATGCAGGGAAGATGTGACCAATGATAGGTGTGTTCAGAACCAGGGGTCACAGCCGAAGGATTCAGGGTGAACCATTTCGGACAGAGATGAGGAGACATTTCTTCACCCAAAGAGTGGTGAGCCTGTGGAATTCATTACCACAGGAAGTAGGTGATGCTGAAACTTTGAATATATTCAAGAGGCGGCTGGAGATAGCACTTGGGGAGAATGGGATCAAAGGCTATGGGGAGAAAGCAGGATTAGGCTATTGAGTTGGATGATCAGCCATGATCGTGATGAATGGCAGAGCAGGCTCGAAGGGCCAATAGGCCTCCTCCTGCTCCTATCTTCTATGTATCTATGTATTAGCCATGATAGTGATAATTGGCAGAGCAGGTTCGAAGGGCCAAAAGTCCTCCTCCTGCTCCTACCTTCTGTGTATCTATGTATCTAGTGATAGGCTACGTGGTTTTGTGCGGGGAAGGTCATGTCTTACCAACTTGATAAGAGTTTTTTGAGGAGGTGCCAAAATTCATTGATGAGGGAAAGGCTGCGAATGTCATCTACATGGATATTTGTAAGGCGATTGACAAAGTCCCTCATAGCAGACTGCTACAAAATGTAAAGTAGCATGGGATTCGAGGTGTGCTAGCTCGATGGATAAAGAACTGGCTTTGCAACAGGAGACAGAGAGTAACAGTGGAAGGGAGTTTTTCAGAATGGAAATCTGTAACTAGTGGGACCACAGGGATCAGTGCTGGGACCACTGTTGTGTTTAATATATATAAATGATCTGGAGAAAAATGTTGATGATCTGATTAGCAAGTTTGCAGATGACACTAAGATAGGTGCAGTTGCAGATAGTGAAGGGGACTGGCAGAGAATACAGCAGAATATAGATAGACTGGAGAGTTGGGCAGAGAAATGGTGGATGAAGTTCAATTCAGAAAAATGCGACGAGATGCATTTTGGAAGATCAAATTCTGGTGTGAATTATACAGTAAATGGCAGAACCCTTAGAAACATTGACATACAGGGATCTGGGCATTCAGTTCCATGAAAGTGGCAATGCTTGCCTTCATCGACAGGCGCATTGAGTACAAGAGTTGGCAGATCATTTCACAGTTTTATAAAACTTTAGTTAGGCCACATTTGGAATATTACGTGCAGTTCTGGTCGCCACACTACCAGAAAGTGTAGATAGAACATAGAACATAGAACAATACAGCGCAGTACAGGCCCTTCGGCCCACGATGTTGCACCGAAACAAAAGCCATCTAACCTACACTATACCATTATCATCCATATGTTTATCCAATAAACTTTTAAATGCCCTCAATGTTGGCGAGTTCACTACTGTAGCAGGTAGGGCATTCCACGGCCTCACTACTCTTTGCGTAAAGAACCTACCCCTGACCTCTGTCCTATATCTATTACCCCTCAGTTTATGGCTATGTCCCCTCGTGCTAGCCATTTCCATCCGCGGGAGAAGGCTCTCACTGTCCACCCTATCTAACCCTCTGATCATTTTGTATGCCTCTATTAAGTCTCCTCTTAACCTTCTTCTCTCGAACGAAAACAACCTCAAGTCCATCAGCCTTTCCTCATAAGATTTTCCCTCCATACCAGGCAACATCCTGGTAAATCTCCTCTGCACCCGTTCCAAAGCCTCCACGTCCTTCCTATAATGCGGTGACCAGAACTGTACGCAATACTCCAAATGCGGCCGTACCAGAGTTCTGTACAGCTGCAACATGACCTCCTGACTCCGGAACTCAATCCCTCTACCAATAAAGGCCAACACTCCATCGGCCTTCTTCACCACCCTATCAACCTGGGTGGCAACTTTCAGGGATCTATGTACATGGACACCTAGATCCCTCTGCTCATCCACACTTTCAAGAACTTTTCCATTAGCCAAATATTCCACATTCCTGTTTTTCCTTCCAAAGTGAATCACCTCACACTTCTCTACATTAAACTCCATTTGCCACCTCTCAGCCCAGCACTGCAGCTTATCTATATCCCTCTGTAATCTGCTACTTCCTTCCACACTATCGACAACACCACCGACTTTAGTATCGTCTGCAAATTTACTCACCCACCCTTCTGCGCCTTCCTCTAGGTCATTGATAAAAATGACAAACAGCAACGGCCCCAGAACAGATCCTTGTGGTACTCCACTTGTGACAGAACTCCATTCTGAACATTTCCCATCAACCACCACCCTCTGTCTTCTTTCAGCTAGCCAATTTCTGATCCACATCTCTAAATCACCCTCAATCCCCAGCCTCCGTATTTTCTGCAATAGCCTACCGTGGGGAACCTTATCAAACGCTTTGCTGAAATCCATATACACCACATCAACTGCTCTACCCTCGTCTACCTGTTCAGTCACCTTCTCAAAGAACTCGATAAGGTTTGTGAGGCATGACCTACCCTTCACAAAGCCATGCTGACTATCCCTGATCATATTATTCCTATCTAGATGATTATAAATCTTGTCTCTTATAATCCCCTCCAAGACTTTACCCACTACAGACGTGAGGCTCACCGGTCTATAGTTGCCGGGGTTGTCTCTGCTCCCCTTTTTGAACAAAGGGACCACATTTGCTATCCTCCAGTCCTCTGGCACTATTCCTGTATCCAATGATGACATAAAAATCAAAGCCAATGGTCCAGCAATCTCTTCCCTGGCCTCCCAGAGAATCCTAGATAAATCCCATCAGGTCCCGGGGACTTATCTATTTTCAGCCTGTCCAGAATTGCCAACACCTCTTCCCTATTTACCTCAATGCCATCTAATCTATTTACCTGGAGCTCAGCATTCTCCTCCACAACATTATCTTTTTCCTGTGTGAATACTGACGAAAAATATTCATTTAGTATCTCGCCTATCTCTTCAGACTCTCCACACAACTTCCCATCCCTGTCCTTGACTGGTCCTACTCTGTCCCTAGTCATTCGCTTATTCCTGACATACCTATAGAAAGCTTTTGGGTTTTCCTTGATCCTTCCTGCCAAATACTTCTCATGTCCCCTCCTTGCTTGTCTTAGCTCTCTCTTTAGATCCTTCCTCGCTACCTTGTAACTATCCATCGCCCCAACTGAAACTTCACACCTCATCTTCACATAGGCCTCCTTCTTCCTCTTAACAAGAGATTCCACTTCTTTGGTAAACCACGGTTCCCTCGCTTGGCACCTTCCTCCCTGCCTGACCGGTACATACTTATCAAGAACACGCAGTAGCTGATCCTTGAACAAGCTCCACTTATCCAGTGTGTCCAAAACTTGCAGCCTACTTCTCCACCTTATCCCCCCCAAGTCACGTCCAATGGCATCATAATTTCCCTTCCCCCAGCTATAACTCTTGCCCTGCGGTGTATACTTATCCCTTTCCATCCTTAACGTAAACGTCACCGAATTGTGGTCACTGTCCCCAAAGTGCTCACCTACCTCCAAATCCAACACCTGGCCTGGTTCATTACCCAAAACCAAATCCAATGTGGCCTCGCCTCTTGTTGGCCTGTCAACAAACTGTGTCAGGAAACCCTCCTGCACACACTGTACAAAAAACGACCCATCTAATGTACTCGAACTATATCTTTTCCAGTCAATATTTGGAAAGTTAAAGTCTCCCATAATAACTACCCTATTACTTTCGCTCTTATCCAGGATCATCCTCGCCATCCTTTCCTCTACATCCCTAGAACTATTTGGAGGCCTATAGAAAACTCCCAACAGGGTGACCTCTCCTTTCCTGTTTCTAACCTCAGCCCATACTACCTCGGAAGATGAGACCCCATCTAGCATTCTCTCCGCCACCGTAATACTGCTCTTGACTAGCAGCGCCACACCTCCCCCTCTTTTGCCTCCTTCTCTGAGCTTACTAAAACACCTAAACCCCGGAACCTGCAACATCCATTCCTGTCCCTGCTCTATCCATGTCTCCGAAATGGCCACAACATCGAAGTCCCAGGTACCAACCCATGCTGCCAGTTCCCCTACCTTATTTCGTATACTCCTGGCATTGAATTAGACACACTTCAAACCACCTACCTGAACACTGGCCCCCTCCTGCGACGTCAAATCTGAGCTCCTGACCTCAATACTCTCATTCTCCCTTACCCTAAAACTACAATCCAGGTTCCCATGCCCCTGCTGCATTACTTTAAACCCCCCCAAAGAGCACTAACAAATCTTCCCCCCAGGATATTTGTGCCCGGCAGGTTCA
Source organism: Scyliorhinus torazame (assembly GCF_047496885.1). Taxonomy (NCBI): domain Eukaryota; kingdom Metazoa; phylum Chordata; class Chondrichthyes; order Carcharhiniformes; family Scyliorhinidae; genus Scyliorhinus; species Scyliorhinus torazame. Next base: position 66,764,866 of record NC_092717.1, on the reverse strand, counting down.
GATGTAGACCATCCTGTCTGTAGAGGTCCCACCTTCCCCAGAAAGAGCCCCAGTTATCCAGAAATCTGAATCCCTCCCGCCTGCACCATCCCTGTAGCCACGTGGTTAATTGCTCTCTCTCCCTATTCCTCATCTCACTATCACGTGGCACGGGCAACAACCCAGAGATAACAACTCTGTTTGTTCTAGTTCTGAGCTTCCATCCTAGCTCCCTGAAAGCCTGCCTGACATCCTTCTCCCCTTTCCTACCTATGTCGTTAGTGCCAATGTGGACCACGACTTGGGGCTGCTCCCCCTCCCCCTTAAGGACCCGGAAAACACGATCCGAGACATCACGTACCCTTGCACCTGGGAGGCATCATACCAAACGTGAGTCTCTCACGCTCCCACAAAATCTCCTATCTGTGCCCCTGACTATAGAGTCCCCAATTACTAATGCTCTGCTCCTCTCCCCCTTCCCTTCTGAGCAACAGGGGCAGACTCTGTGCCAGAGGCCCGTACCCCATGGCTTACCCCTGGTAAGTCGTCCCCCCCACAAGTATCCAAAGCGGTATACTTGTTTCTCAGGGGAACGACCGCAGGGGATCCCTGCACTGACTGTTTTTTCCCCGTCCCTCTTACAGTTACCCATCTATCTCCAATCTTTGGTGTAACTAATTCCCTGAAGCTGCTATCTATGACCCCCTCTGCCTCCCGAATGATCCGAAGTTCTTCCAACTCCAGCTCCAGTTCCCTAACTCGGTCTTGGAGGAGCTGGAGATGGCAGCACTTCCTGCAGGTAAAATCAGCAGGGACACTAACCCTCACCTCAAACATCCTGCAGGAGGAACATTGCACTCCCTTCCCTGCCATTCCTCTAACTTTCTACCAAGATCTGGCTAACAACTAAATTAAATTTTTTTATATATTAAAAAAAAAAAAATTATTAATAACAATAATAAAATATGGTACTTACCTCACACCAAAGGGTTTTATTATTAGGTTAGAGGAGGAGGGCGGGTGGGAGACACTACACGTGTAGTGTCTCGGGTTTCCTCTCCACCAGAATTTATTGGTGAGGGTCTTCCCAGAAGTCCGCGGGTCGACTTCCTGTTCCCACCTTAAACACTAGAATTTAAAAAAATTTTAAAGGAGAAACTTACCTCCCAGAAATCACTTCCGCACTGCCCCCGCTGAAATGGACTAGCCTACTCCGCTCCTGCTGAAATCGACTTGGCCTGCAAGGTAAGTAAATTGTTAATCTGTACTCACCTCACCACAGACAGCGACCTTTTAAATGGTCCCCTCTGCCTCGCAGCCCCCGCGCTTTTTCAAAATTCCCGCGCTGATTCTAAGGTCCCAGCTCTCACTCCCGAACTCAACAGCTGACCTGCAAGGTAAGCAAGTTAATCTGTACTCACCTCACCACAGACAGCGACCTTTTAAATGGTCCCTTCTGCCTCGCAGCCCCCATCGCTTTTTCAAAATTCCCGCGCTGATTCTAAGGTCCCAGCTCTCACTCCCGAACTCAACAGCTGACCTGCAAGGTAAGCAAGTTAATCTGTACTCACCTCCCCACAGACAGCGACCTTTTAAATGGTCCCCTCTGCCTCGCAGCCCCCGCGCTTTTTCAAAATTCCCGCGCTGATTCTAAGGTCCCAGCTCTCACTCCCGAACTCAACAGCTGACCTGCAAGGTAAGCAAGTTAATCTGTACTCACCTCACCACAGACAGCGACCTTTTAAATGGTCCCTTCTGCCTCGCAGCCCCCATCGCTTTTTCAAAATTCCCGCGCTGATTCTAAGGTCCCAGCTCTCACTCCCGAACTCAACAGCTGACCTGCAAGGTAAGCAAGTTAATCTGTACTCACCTCCCCACAGACAGCGACCTTTTAAATGGTCCCCTCTGCCTCGCAGCCCCCGCGCTTTTTCAAAATTCCCGCGCTCATTCTAAGGTCCCAGCTCTCACTCCCGAACTCAACAGCTGACCTGCAAGGTAAGCAAGTTAAGCTGTACTCACCTCCCCACAGACAGCGACCTTTTAAATGGTCCCCTCTGCCTCGCAGCCCCCGCGCTTTTTCAAAATTCCCGCGCTGATTCTAAGGTCCCAGCTCTCACTCCCGAACTCAACAGCTGACCTGCAAGGTAAGCAAGTTAATCTGTACTCCCCTCACCACAGACAGCGACCTTTTAAATGGTCCCCTCTGCCTCGCAGCCCCCGCGCTTTTTCAAAATTCCCGCGCTGATTCTAAGGTCCCAGCTCTCACTCCCGAACTCAACAGCTGACCTGCAAGGTAAGCACGTTAATCTGTACTCACCTCACCACAGACAGCGACCTTTTAAATGGTCCCCTCTGCCTCGCAGCCCCCGCGCTTTTTCAAAATTCCCGCGCTGATTCTAAGGTCCCAGCTCTCACTCCCGAACTCGACAGCTGACCTGCAAGGTAAGCAAGTTAATCTGTCAATGTAAAGGAGGTTTACCAGGATGTTGCCTGGTCTGGAGGGTGTCAGCTATGAGGAGAGGTTGAATAAACTTGGATTGTTTTCGTTGGAAAGATGGAGGCTGATGGGAGACCTGACTGAGGTCCATAAAATTACGAGAGGTATATACAGGGTGAATAGTCCCAAAAATCTTTTCCAGGGTTGAAGACTCGATTACAAGGGGGCACAGGTTCAAGATAAGAGGGGGAAAGTTTAGGGGCGATGTGCTCAGAAAGTTTTTCATGCAGAGAGTGGTGGATGCGTGGAACGCATTGCCGGTGGAGGCAGGCACGATAGCAATGTTTAAGATATATCTTGAGAGACACGTGAATGGGCGGGGAATGGAGGGATACAGATTGTTTGGGTACTGCGTAGTAGGTCTAAACAAGGAATCTGGATCAGCGCAGGCTTCATGGGCCGAAGGGCCTGTTCATGTGCTGTAATGTTCTTTGGTAAAGGCAACCAGCGAGATTCTCCATTCATGAGACTACGTGTTGACGCTGGGACAGGATTAGTGGAGTTCTCGGACAGCAAAACTGGAACGGCAACTGAACCAATTCAATGACCATTAAGGTACTAGCACCAGCGCCACATGGAATACAAGCAATTCCAATTGGAAACGGTGCCGGGTTCGCCGGGTTTGGGATTGACACTCATGAGGCTGACAAGCTGCAGCTGCATATGCACACTTCACACCCCACACACACCATCCCAGTCAACAAGATGGCAGGAAGACATGTGGCACCAAGATTTACTGACGCGGAACTGGAGATGCTACTAGACTCCATGTAGGAGGTGCGGATGACTCTGTAACCCGGGGTGGGAAGGAGGCTGCCAGCCACCGCCGTTTGCTGTAAAAAAAACTTACAACTTCCTCAGGGATGCCGGCGTGAGTAGGTACTAACCCCCGCCCCACACACCTGCAACCGTACCCTTCCCCACCTGGATGGCAGCCGAACCCCCACCTTGCACCACATGACGGCACCCAAACTGCAGCCCAGACCACTGGAACCACCAGCTACCCACGTCTGGGCTGCGTACGTCAGACTGTCTAATTGTGTGTTTTCTGTGTCTCCGCCAACACCCCCCCCCCCCCCCCCCAAGAGAAGGCCGCCCATACCTGCCGAGAGAGGGAGAAGACTGGAGGAGGACCGCAGTACCTGCGGCCTCTCACCACAGCAGAACAGAGGGCACTGGACATCGTCTGAGGGCCCGTGGAAAGGGCAGTCACCGTGGCTGAGGTCAGCATCGGGCGAGAAAGTGAGACCCTGTTGAGTTATGGTTCCCAATGGGACATGTGTCTCCCCCTTTCACACAACCTCCTGATCTTCCTCTTGTTTGTCACTGGAGGGGTTCTTCGGCTACCCACAGTACAGTCGAGGTGACTGAGTTGACTTCTCCCAGAATCCTCTTCTGTCGCTGTTATTGGACGATGATCTTCCTCCTGTTTGTCACTGGAGGGGTTCTTCGGCTTCCCACTGTACAGTCGAGGTGACTGAAGGAATCTGACTAAAAAAGCTCAGCTTTAAAGTCATTTTAAAATGGATTCCATCATGACACTGCAAAACTGTACAAATTTAAAATCAGTTTACAAAGCACATAGCTTGCAGAAATCAGGTACAGCATTTGAAACAATTTACAAACGAGCTAAAAGCGAAATGTGACATTTCTACTGAGGGCCAAATTGACATTGAGCTTTCCATTGTCCAAAAGAAGGAATTGTAGGATTCAGCACATTCCAGTCTAATGATAACATTCCAAACACACACTAAAGAATTCTAAGATGCATCATGGCTGATAACTCAAAAGTAATGTTGCATATTGAAAACTGACAACCCAATCATCGAATCAAATGTATTGAAGACTCACCCAAACCAATCAGCATGTTACAGGGGTAGGAGTAGATTGACTTTGACTGATAACACATTCCTTAAAGGTAATAGCTTTAGGCTATCGTTTTCCATTCGGCCCTCCAAGCCCGCGCCAACCATGCTGCCCGTCTAAACTACAATCTTCTACACTTTCTGGGTCCGTATCCCTCTATTCCCATCCTATTCATGTATTTGTCCAGATGCCCCTTAAACGTCACTATTGTCCCTGCATCCACCACCTCCTCCGGCAGCAAGTTCCAGGCACCCACTACCATATCATCCTATACTGAAGGCCTAGCTATTTACTATCTTTATTTCATATTTTCCATTTCCACTTCTAACCTGCGCAGCTGTTTGCTTTGCGCAAAGAAACTGTTACTGCTATTGTATTTTGAATTCAAGTCGTTCTGTAAGTTACTAAGTATAATCATCTCAAGTAAAGCCTTCTGCATGGGCCTGTATTGAGAACATTTGATTTTGTAACAGAAAAAGAATACTCTTCTTTATAATCAATAGATAACAAAATTTCAGCTCTCACCCGAGAAGTGTAGTGCAAATTTCTGCCTACTTAAGTGTATAGGAGAATGCATTAACACAATCAATGACTAAACATAGACATAGAATTTACATTGCAGAAGGAGGCCATTCGGCCCATTGAGTCTGCACCGATCATTGTAAAGAACATCCCACACCTCCACCCTATCCCTGTAATCCCGTGTCTAACCACTCCACCTTTCTCCCTCCTGCCTCCCGAGTGTGTCATCCTTTTACTGACCATGATTATTATAGCAACAAGGTTTATCATCAGTAGGGTAAAACTAACCTGTCAGACGGTGATGTAAACTCCGCTCACATTCCCTCATCACTGTAAACGTGTGGCAGGAATGAGAGGTCTGAGTATTGATGCTGGGGGTGCGGAGGGGTGGGGGGGCAGTGACCCATGCCATTAGCAGCGCGTCTTTATTGAGTCTCAGTGTGGGAGGTGGGAGAGACAAAGCACTGCCATTCTCACACATCTCAGAGCATGGAGCTGTGAAACGACAGGGTGGTGAAATCTGCTGGAGAACTAAGCAATGTTTTTCATGCAAGAGTTATATTACAATGGTGACCTATGGGCACTAGTGCCTAGATTCACCCATGCCCACTAGGTTCCTACAGTTTCTTTCTCTTCCTCACTCCCATTATGTCTAGGTGTATCCCAAGCGTGGTGTGATTCACGTGGAAAAAAAGAGAGTTAAACAGGCTCAAAGTTCCGTGAGATTTCCCATCGCCGGCTTCGTTTGCACTGGTTTTCTCACTGGGACCAACACTTTGTAAAATGTTGGTAAATTTCGGCCCATAGAATCTAAAAGGGCCCAAAGGTGAGTAAGAATTGATTTTGATATGAAATAAGAGTTTTTATAAGGCAATGAAAGAAGGAGCCTGAAGTGGGTAGTTCAATAGGAAATATATACAGAATTGTACGCAAGTGTGGCAAAGATAAGGTAAGTTTACGTTTACTAATATAGGAGCTATAAAGTAAGGGCTGTTGCCATCAGAAAAAGGAAGATTAACTCTGAGGGTAGTTTGAGCAAAAAGTTTTTGGAACTGTTTTAAAGTACTGTTAACTGTGTGAAGCCTTGCATTTAAGTGTAATTTGTTTTTATTTTCCACTAAACATTTGCTTTAATATCATCAGACTTGGTCAGATAATTCATTTCCTAATCTCAGAAGACCTCAAAATATACAAATTGCAAAAATAATTTTTGCATCTGTTTCAAATTTCACTTTGGGATTTGGGCAGCTTGACATTTTCCATCAACCATGCCTTAACACATTTAAAAGGGAATTTGGTAACCACCTGGATAAGAAAGGATTTTGAAGCGAAAGGGTGTGAGAGTAGAAACTCTCACTAAGAGCTGGCATGAACTCGATTCGACCTGTCTTCTGATTGTATGTGTCTATGAATATATTGTGTACGTTGAATGTATTACTTCAAATTACAAATAGAAACTCTGATCCTGGATTGATCATAGATTAGGGCAATGGTTAGCACAGTTGCGAAAGGTTCCAGCTCCAAGGTCCCAGGTTCGATTTCCGGCTTGGGTCACTGCCTGCGCAGAGTTTGCAAATTCTCCCCATGTCTGTGTGGGTTTCCTCCGGGTGCTCCGGTTTCCTCCCACAGTCCAAAGATGTGCAGGTTAGGTGGATTGGCCATGCTAAATTGCCCTTAGTGTTCAAAAAGGTTAGGTGGGGTTACTTGGTTACGGGGATAGTGTGCTCTTTCCAACGGGCCGTGCAGACACGATGGGCTGAATGGCCTCCTTCTGCACTGTACATTCTAACGTTCTATGATTCTATGATAGAACATTTACACTACAAAAGGGTGTCATTTATTCCACCATGTCTATATCAGTTTATTAAATACCACTGATTGTCCAGGAAGAGAATACCTACTGTCCTGAAAGAGGAACTTTAAAGCAAACAAAATAAAACATTTGAAATAAATCATATGACAATTAGTATTAATCATGGTTAATGATTTCCCAAGCTTGCTTTTGAAATATTTATTTTAGGTCTTTTAACTATAACTTAGTATTGAAGTTATTGGAGGATGAATGTGGCATTCCAACTCGCACTAAATAGTCGCCACCTTCAAGATAAACTTTTTTAATGGATTGACAAGTAAACTGGATATAGAATTACACAAATATAATCTTAGGTAATTGAACTTTTGTTTTTAATTTTTTCAAACAATTACAGGGGTCCACGATATTGTACTAACCAAGGATTTCCCATAAGACAAGCTGGGATTGCACTGAAAGATTGGGAAGATCGTCAACTGAGACCGAAAACTAATGTTGGCCTATTTGCTAAGAGTATTTCAGTGCCAATCCATGCCAAGATAGATTGCACTCCAAGAGAGGTTGGTAGTATATTAGGTTTCAGCATTCAGCAATATCTAGAAGTTATTTTTATAAGCATCATCAAAAAAAAAGTTTCAGCTTGACTATTTCTGATATACATCTACCAATCCTCCCAGTTCAAAACTAGTCATATCACAAGGGTGATTGGCGACACAGCACAGGATCAAGCCCTTTGGCCCCCCAGGCCTGTACCGGTCATGATACTACCCTTGGACAAAACCTTCAGCACTTCCTGGTGCCGTATCACTCTGTACCCATTCTATCCATGTATTTATCAAGATGTCTTTTGAACGCCGTTAATGCATCTGCTTCCACAACCTCCCCTGTCAACGCGTTCCAGGCACTCACCACCCTCTGTATAAAAAACCTGCCTCGCATATCTCCTCTAAACTTTTCCCCACTGCCTTAAACCTATGTCCCCTGGTCACTGACTCCTCCACCCTGAGATACAGTGCCTGCCCATCCACTCTATCTATGCCTCTCATAATCTTAAAGATCGCCCCTCAACCTCCGTCGCTCTTAACAAATATTACAGATATTATTATTTCCACTGTGGAAGAAGGATGGAACCAGTCAATGGTGAAGATAAGATGATGTAAATACAAACTTCTCACTTTACCGTCTCCCTCCAATTTTCCCCACCATTTTGTCCTCTATTATTCAGATCATTGATGTTAGACGTTTTAGTTGCTGTGAATTGAAGAGTCTAAAGTTCTTGTTCCTTTTGACCAAACACCATTTATTTCACTTACACAACCTCTGCCAGAAACTCAAAAACACACACATGATGTCCCCCCCTTTTCTTTTGTTTTTGTTTAGAGAAAAAAAAACAGTCACAGAAACAAGCGCCCTTCATTAACAATATCCAAAAGTTTCTGTGAACTCGCCCCTCTTTTCGTAAAACAGTCTGACAGTTGATAGCTCCTGTCGACCCATTTAATTTTTGTTATTTCCCCTGTCAAACTTGCGATGTCTATCCGTAACCTCTTTGCATTGACAATTTTTGTAGAGTGCACATTTTACCACAGGGATTTATTGTCAATGTGACAGTCAATAGGTATATTACCCAAATCCCCTAATCACACAATTTCTGTCAATATCATACTTATATAAAAAGCCATATCCTCCGCCTCTACAAGGCTCAACGTCTCAGCAGCCAAAGTGCTTTTTACCACTCCTTATTTTCTTTGTTTCCCACACAAGTGGGCAACATTTACCATTGTTCCCCAAAAGGAAAATTATAAAACCTCCTGCGCTTGAAACCCCATCACATAAATTTGCGTAGGACGCATCACTATAAACTATGAGTTTCAAGTGCTTAAGGTCACCTAAAACCGGGAACTTCAAAACACACTCCTGCATTTTTAGTTTGGCCAATGCTTTATTTGCTCTTATTATGTCTTCCACTTTGGGATCATTCATTTTTGTACTCGACTCTAAGACATCAAAACTCACGTCCGGTCTAGTCTGTCTACCTAACCAGTTCAGTTGCCCTTCGTAGTTGCTCTTTTTCTATTTTTGAAACCATTGCGTCTTTTTCTGAAACTCGGCCATGACTAATTGCTATTGGGGTGATGCTTTCCAAATAAGATTGCTGACGTAAAGTTGCCCCTAATTTAGTCTGTCCAATTTCCAGTCCAATATATTTAAATGCACCTTTCCTCAAACCAGAGATTACAATAGCTTCAAAATCACTAGTCCCACCCCACAAAAAATCATTAACATGCATCATAAAAATGCCAGAAAGATTTCCTTTATAGTGCCAGAAAAACATTGCAGGATCTGCTCTCAACTGGCAACAGCCTAACTTTACCAAAACTGACCTTCCCGAAAAATACCAGACACTAGATGCATTATTTAATCCATATACACATTTGTTCAACTTCCAGAGTACCCCTTCTGTGTTAGCTGCTTCTTTAGGAGGACGGAGAAAAATGTCTCTCTGGAGCTGATGCCCCTGCAAAAAGGCAGCTTTTATATCTATAGATTTGCATTCCCATGCCTTTGTGGCTAATAGAGCCAAGAAGATCTTTAAAATAACCTTTCCTGCTGTAGGTGAATCTACCCTTAAATCCTGATCTTCTAAGTTTTCTTCAAATCCCCTTGCCACGAGCCTGGCCTTTGCCTTATAAGTTCCATCCGGAAGAACCTTTTCCGTGCAAATCCATCTGTGGGATAGCGCTCTTTGTCCCCTATCCGGTACTTCCGTGTATACCCCAAATTCACTCCAACTATGCAATTCTTGCTGTTTAGCTTCTTTAATAACTTTTTCATCTAATTTATTTGAAGCCACCAAAATCTCACGTGCATGTGGGCTTCTACTCCTATTAGTATTCGTAGTCTTACTCATGTTCCGAGATCTTGACGAAATACGTCCCCTCTCCCACCTGGTATCTCGTTCTGTACTGCTACTGTACATGTACTATCTGAACTGGCACTGCGTTTCTGTGCCCTCCATTTTTGAACTTCGTTTTCCCAATCCATTTTCTTGACTCCTTCTCCTGAATGCTGTACATTCAACCAATGTTTATACTTTCCAGTGGCCTTCCCTGCTCCACTAATAACAGTTGCATCCTTCCATTGACTAGACCCTTCAGGCAAGTATGTCACTTTTGTACCAACTTTTTGCAGTTGCCCTTTCAGAAAAATGGCCTGTTTTAATTCACCAGAAGTGTTGTGTTCCTCCACAGAAACCCTGTCTATATCAGTTAATTGGTCCTCATAGTTCTGTAACACATGCGTACCAGATGACTCTGGTTCCTCGTCATGTCTGTCTGCTCTGTCTAAATTTGAAAATTTGTAACCTGTACCCATTATCCTTGATGAATGGACCCGAACAGTTTGATTACCATGTTGCAAAATAATTGTTTTGCCATCTACGCCTATGATCTTCCCTGGGCCTTTCCATTCATTAGAATTGTCTCTCTTATAGTATACCATGCCTCCTTGCTGAAAAATGGCATCTGATGGCCGTATGTTATGTCTTAAAGCTCTGTGAATTCTTTCAGAGAATTCTGCTTCCAAAAAAGCTTTTCTACTGCTATGTAATGCATTTAAATGTTCAGCAAAACCAGAGCTAATTGTAGCCCCCTCCCAAGCTGGAGGCTGGTCATCCAAAATGGACGGAATTTTAGGATTTCTACCAAACACTAATTGATAAGGACTATAGCCCCCAACCATCTGCAATGAATTATTTGCATGTACTACCCATGCTAAAGCTGAATTTAGCCTGCAATTTGGTCGATCTGCCAAAATTTTCCGAAGCATGTCATCGATGACAGCATGATTTCTTTCACAGACACCATTACTAAATGGGCTTTCTGCAGCCGTATTCATAAATTTGATATTCATATTTTCACACATATCCCTAACCTCATCATTAGCAAATTCTCCCCCATTGTCCGTAAGGACTTTTGCCGGTGGACCCATTCCTGTCCCTATCCATTTTTCCACGATTTGATCCAGAATTACTCTTTTCTTTACTTCGTACAGTCGTTGATTGACTAAATCTGGCTGCTAAATCTACAAAATGCAAAATAAATATATTATTTGCTTCATCCCAGATCTTAAGGTCCATGGCCACAATGTTTTTAAAATCCCTGGCCAAAGGTAGGGTTACTATCGGTCGTGCTGGTGTCCTTCTGTACTTCCTACAAACTTCACAGTGGTCACTAACCTGTTCTATCAGTTTAGTATAGTTGTCATCCCTTACCCCTGCATCCTTTAATACATTTTTTAGCCTCCGAGGAGACAGATGTGCAAATTGCCTATGCAGTTTTAATACCACAAGCTTTTTATCAGCTAAAGTCCCATTTTCAACTGCCATTAACACATCCTTAACCACTCTACTTGAAAAATTATTTGTCAGTAATGGAATACAATAGTGTTCCGACTGTGTAAATTGTAAGTCCACCGTCTTTCCAAAAACTGTTGCCTTATCCTGTTCCATATCCAGTTTCATGTGTGCTTTCTTCATCGATGGTCTGCTCAAAAGCAAAGGTATCTCACTTGATACAACATCCGTGCTAATGAAATGATTCACTCCGGCAATATTGCAAGGGATCACCACTCTTTTCAGCGACTTCAGAATATTATCATCACCAAACCTGAAACTTGTGGAACTTTCAAATTCCTTAACCTTGTTACGATTTTCAGCATTGAAAGAGTCCAGGTAACATTTTAACCAGTCAATTCCACACACAGTAGATGTGCAGCCACTGTCCAATACAGCACAATTGAAGAATTCTGCAACCAACACCCTCATTACTGGCTAAAAACTGCTTGTCAATAGGACATGCCTTCTTTCTGGTCACTATCTTTTTCCTCTTCTGACTCTTCCATGTCATGTGTCGCTTCAAACACTCTTATCATAACGAGTTGGACAGTTGAAAGCATAATGGTATTGAGAGTCACATCGAAAACATTGATTTATCACTCCCCGTGCATTTCTGGGGTTCATCTTCCTATTGTAGGTTCTAACTGAGTTTCTGTCTTCATAATTTCCTTGTCTCGGTCTCCGTCTATAGTCTTGAGCCCTGTTCGTAGCCATACGATTTTGCCATCCTGTTACTAGTGTATCTTCCATATTCTGCCTTATTGCAGGCTGACCTATTTGGGTCATCAGAGCCATCGGAATCGAATGTTTCCCCAGAAACTTTTGTAAAGCTTTTGTCGTCTGTTCGAATAAGGTATCCTTATCAGTAAACTTAACTCCTGTCAAAACCAGGAGCCTATCCATGTTGCTCACTCTAGCACAGTCAAGTAACTTAAAGGCCAACACAGACTGTGGAAATTCCAGATTGTGTTTCCGCAGCCTTTTATATAGTCTGCCAAATTCTATTATATAGTCTTCCATGGAGATATCCTCCATTTTCCGGAACTTATCAAAATCCGACCATGCTTCATACGCACTTAACAAGTCATCTTTCTCATAAATCTTATCCATATAATGTAATAAAGTCTCCAGACCTCCTTCTGAGTCTAACTCTTCCAATTCCAGCTCAGAAAGCACTTTGTTTCGGATTTTACTGCCATATGGTAGAGAAAGGGCCAATGCCATACCTTGTTTTCTCTTTCCCAAAGCAGTTACTTTAGTCCACATAACTACTGCACTTCTCCATTGGTCGTACGATTCCCTTTCAGAAAATAAGGGAGGATAGTCATATCCAGCCATCTTTATCCTGGGTTCAGCCATGTATCTCTTTTTTTTTTCCTTCACACTCACTCCTTGGTTTGATCAGGAAAAGTTGTATCTTTCAAACCTTCACATTTGCACAACAACCATCCTCTGCTACCATTGTTAGACGTTTTAGTTGCTGTGAAATGAAGAGTCTAAAGTTCTTGTTCCTTTTCACCAAACACCATTTATTTCACTTACACAACCTCTGCACAAAACTCTTAACAACACACCACCTGCCAGAGGCCACCTGAAGCCCCTTTACATATCAGTGTCAATTAATGGATACTTAACAGAAATGAGACTAATTGCAATGTCTCTTAACCCATTACTTAACAATTGAGCCTGAAATATTGAGTTCTTTTTGTTGCAATAATGGATGAGTTATGACAGAGGAGTCAAGAATTATGCTGAGCTGCAATGTTTTCTAAAATATCTTAATATCGGGTAGAAAATACAACATAGAATCAGACTGAATTTAGATGGACCAGAGGAAAAATGAAAAAACAAATCAGAAGAGCAATGACTAAACACAAAAAGAGACTGTCAGCTGATATAAAAGGGAATACCAAGGTTTTTTTATAAGTATGTAAATAATAAAAGGGTGGTAAAAGAAAGAATAGAGTTGATTAGAGATTGTAAAGGAAACTTGCAAGTGGAGGCAGGAGAAATAGTGGAGATATCAAATGGGTACTTTGCATGTTCATAATAATCTTGATTGTCACAAGTAGGCTTATATTAACACTACAATGAAGTTACTTTGAAAAGCCCCCAGTCGCCACATTCTGGCGCCAGTTCGGGTACACAGAGGGAGAATTCAGAATGCCCAATTCACCTAACTCTCTCGGGGCTTGTGGGAGGAAATCGGAGCACCCGGATGAAACCCACGCAGACACAGGGAGAACATGCAGACTCCGCACAGACAGTGACCCAAGCCGGGAATTGAACCTGGGACCCTGGCGCTGTGAAGCAACATGCTAACCACTGTACTACTGTACCGCTTCTGTTGTTTTTACAACAGAAGAGAATGCCATCCAGATTGAGGGAGTAACAGGCAAACTTGAGGAATTTACAATTGAGAAAGAAGAAGAAATGAATGAAAATGAAAATCGCTTATTGTCACAAGTAGGCTTCAATGAAGTTACTGTGAAAAGCTCCTAGTCGCCACATCCCGGCGCCTGTTCTGGAAGGCTGATACAGGAATTGAACCGTGTTGCTGGCCTGCCTTGGTCATCTTTAAAAGCCAGCGATTTAGCCCAGTGTGCTAAACCAGCCCCAGATAGACGTTAGAAAGGCTATTTTTCATAAAATTGCTAAGGCTCCAGCACCAGGTGAGGTGAATGCAAGGATACTGAGGGAAGTGAGAGCGAAAGTTGGAGAGGCATGTGTCATAATCTTGCAGTCTTCCTTGAAGGTGCTGGAAAATTAGATCATTGTGACTGTTATACCTATGTTCAAAAAGGGGTGCAGGGATAATGCTGGCAACTACAGATCAGTCAGTTTTCCTGCAGTAGTAGGAAAATATCTGGAGACTACAGTTCAGGACAAAATCAATAGGGGCCTGTATAGTAGCACAGTGGTTAGCACTGTTGCTGCACCGCTCCAGGGTCCCAGGTTCACTTCCGGCCTCGGGTCACTGTCTGTGTGGGTTTTCTCTGGGTGCTCTGGTTTCCCCCCACAGTTCCAAAGATGTGTGGGTTAGGTGGATTGGTCATGCTAAATTGCCCCATAGTGTCCAAACATGGGTTGCTGGGTTATGGGATAGGGTAGAGTTGCGGGCTTGGGTAGGGTGCTCTTCCAGGGGCTGGTGTAGACCCGATGGGTCGAATGCACTGTAAATTCTATGATTCTCTGAAAAGTTACTTACACAGGTGCAGGATAATTAAGGAAAGCTAGCATGAAGTCTGTTTTTTTCAATAAATTTAGAGTACCCAATTTATTTTTTCCAATTCAGGGGAAATTTAGTGTGTCCAATCCACCTACCTTGCACATCTTTGGGCTGTGGGGGTGAAACCCACGCAATCATGGGGAGAATGTGCAAACTCCACACGGACAGTGACCCAGAGCCGGGATCGAACATGGGACCTCGGCGCCGTGAGACTGCAGCCACTGCGCCACCGTGCTGCCTCTAGTATGAAGCCATTAAGGGAAAATCATGTTTAACTAACTTGCTGGAGTTTCTTGAGTCAGCAACAGGGAAGGTTGATAAGAGAAATGTTGTTTATGTGGTGTAAATACATTTTCAAAAGGCATTTGATACAGTGCCACACAAGACTTGTGAGAAATTCTAACTCATGGAATGAAAGGGAAAGTAGCCACTTGGATGATAACTTGGCCGATTAACAGGAAACAGTATTGATAAATAGTTGTTTTTCATATTGGAGGAAGGTTTGTAGTGAAATTCTACACTGGTCAGTGTTGGCACCCTTGCTCTTACTGTTATATATTACTAGCCTAGACTGTGGAGTGCACGGCATGATTTCAAAATTTGCAGATGATGCGAAGATTGGAAGCATCAACTGGGATGAAGTAACTCTTGAACTTCTGAACTACATAGGCCGGAATTTTTCGTACATCAGATGAGCACACTCTGGGCCAGGAAACAGGTGCAAAACGCAATTCTGACCGCAGTTGACCACGGAACACGATTTGCTTAGAACATAGAAAATAGGAGAAGGAGTAGGCTAATCGGCCCTTTCAACTTTCTCCACCATTCAACATGATCATGGCTTCCGAAGACAAGGATATGCTGAGCGGATGCACAAAAAGTGTCTCTCCTCTTGAAAACTTGGAATGAGGCACTTTAAGCTCAAAATAGCCCACTAAAACCAGGGAAAAAACATCCTTCACCCTCGTCCAACAACACGAGGACTAGATATGCCAAGCAGCAGCAGCTCCAGGGTCCAAAAGGGCGGAAAAGGCAGAAAAAGTCTGGAGCGGCTGTACGCAGCCTGAAAAGGCAAGCACGCTGGCGACTGGGCCCTGCACACGCCAGGCTGCACATAGAGATCCCTCACCCCGATAAACGGATGGAGGGAGTTTCTTCCAAAGGAACTCCAGGAGCTCAAGGAGGCCATCAAAGCAGAGAGGGGCAATGGTCAAGGTGGCAGTGGCAGAGGCGCTGATCACCATGCAGGCGACTCTAGAAAAGGCGGAGGGAGCAACTGGAGGCCCAGGATGCAACCATAGAGAGCTGGATAAACCTGGACTGACCAAAGCGACCAGATCGCCGCATTAGAATTGGAGATGGCGAGGTTGGTGGCGACACAAGGGACACTAAGGGGAAAAGTCAAGGATCAGAAGAACCGATCGCGGCGCCAGAACCTACGCATAGTGGGCCTACCGGGGAAACCAAGGGCCGGAACCCCATGGAAAACGTGGCCCAAATGTTGGGTAACCTGGTGGGGAGGGACAGCTTCCCCAAGCTGCCAGAAATAGGCAGAGCACACAGGTCACACTGGCCAAAGCCAAAGGCCGGGGAACAATCAAGATCCATAATCACAAAGCTGCATCGGTACCAGGATCTGGAAAAGATCCTGAGCTGGGCCAGACAGACAAGGTCCTGCAACTGGGAGGAACATGATATACGAGGGCTTTGGGGCAGACATAGCCAAGCGCCGGGTGGAATTCAACAGAGCCAAGGCAGCCCTGTATAAGAACAGTTTGAAATTTGGAATACTGTACCCAGCCAAGCTCTGGATCATGTTGCAGGGCAGAGAATATTACTTCACCGCACCAGCGGATGCGGACAAATTCGTCCACAAACGAGGGCTGGGAAGACAGCAGCAGAACCAGCGATGAATGAAACACTCTGGTAGATTGGGACATTGAGAGACTGTTTACGTGGGACTGACCGCCTTGCTCTGAATATTGGAGCTAAGGCTCATATAGGGCGAGAGTAACAGGGCACATAAGGGCGTGAGGCAAACGAGGGGGGAAAAGACACACAATGAGTGAAGGGAAGGTTTATACCGACCCCCGGAGGGGGTCTACCACACTAGCTGGAAAACTAGGGCTAAGAAGTACGAGTGAGGGGGGGCCGTAGCGCATCTCCCACTGGGGAGAGGGTGCCTTGCGCGGGAGAACACTGCAAACAATGGCGTACCAAGGGGGTAAATGGGGGGAAGGGACACGAGCAGGGGCAGGGGAGGGAAACTGACTCAGCCAGAGAACAAAGGGACAAGGAGGGGGAGGGCTCTAGGCTGGCTGCGAAAGATCACACATGGCAGCAAGGAACACAAAGGCATCGCAAGCAGCCACTTGGGAAGGTCCACAAACAAATGGAAACCCTGGGGTACAGGGGCTCACCCACGTGGTGGGCACGGGAGCAATAGGTCAGAAGGTGAGAGCATTGAGGGAGAACTAGGGAATAGGGACAGTGTGCCTCTGAGGCAGAGCAGACGGGGAGAAGTTGCTGAACACAGCGGGTCTGGTGGCCTGAAGTGCATATGTTTTAATGCAAGGAGCATTACGGGTAAGGCAGATGAACTTAGAGCTTGGATTACTACTTGGAACTATGATGTTGTTGCCATTACAGAGACCTGGTTGAGGGAAGGGCAGGATTGGCAGCTAAACGTTCCAGGATTTAGATGTTTCAGGCGGGATAGAGGGGGGTGTAAAAGGGGAGGCGGAGTTGCGCTACTTGTTCGGGAGAATGTCACAGCTATACTGCGAGAGGACACCTCTGAGGGCAGTGAGGCTATATGGGTAGAGATCAGGAATAAGAAGGGTGCAGTCACAATGTTGGGGGTATACTACAGGCCTCCCAACAGCCAGCGGGAGATAGAGGAGCAGATAGGTAGAAAAATTTTGGAAAAGAGTAAAAACAACAGGGTTGTGGTGATGGGAGACTTCAACTTCCACAATATTGACTGGGACTCACTTAGTGCCAGGGGCTTAGACAGGGCGGAGTTTGTAAGGAGCATCCAGGAGGGCTTCTTAAAACAATATGTAAACAGTCCAACTAGGGAAGGGGCGGTACTGGACCTGGTATTGGGGAATGAGCCCGGCCAGGTGGTAGATGTTTCAGTAGGGGAGCATTTCGGTAACAGTGACCACAATTCAGTAAGTTTTAAAGTACTGGTGGACAAGGATAAGAGTGGTCCGAGGATGAATGTGCTAAATTGGGGAAAGGCTAATTATAACAATATTAGGCGGGAACTGAAGAACATAGATTGGGGGCGGATGTTTGAGGGCAAATCAACATCTGACATGTGGGAGGCTTTCAAGTGTCAGTTGAAAGGAATACAGGACAGGCATGTTCCTGTGAGGAAGAAAGATAAATACGGCAATTTTCGGGACCCTTGGATGACGAGTGATATTGTAGGCCTCGTCAAAAAGAAAAAGGAGGCATTTGTCAGGGCTAAAAGGCTGGGAACAGACGAAGCCTGTGTGGCATATAAGGAAAGTAGGAAGGAACTTAAGCAAGGAGTCAGGAGGGCTAGAAGGGGTCATGAAAAGTCATTGGCAAATAGGGTGAAGGAAAATCCCAAGGCTTTTTACACGTACATAAAAAGCAAGAGGGTAGCCAGGGAAAGGGTTGGCCCACTGAAGGATAGGCAAGGGAATCTATGTGTGGAGCCAGAGGAAATGGGCGAGGTACTAAATGAATACTTTGCATCAGTATTCACCAAAGAGAAGGAATTGGTAGATGTTGAGTCTGGAGAAGGGGGTGTAGATAGCCTGGGTCACATTGTGATCCAAAAAGACGAGGTGTTGGGTGTCTTAAAAAATATTAAGGTAGATAAGTCCCCAGGGCCTGATGGGATCTACCCCAGAATACTGAAGGAGGCTGGAGAGGAAATTGCTGAGGCCTTGACAGAAATCTTTGGATCCTCGCTGTCTTCAGGGGATGTCCCGGAGGACTGGAGAATAGCCAATGTTGTTCCTCTGTTTAAGAAGGGTAGCAAGGATAATCCCGGGAACTACAGGCCGGTGAGCCTTACTTCAGTGGTAGGGAAATTACTGGAGAGAATTCTTCGAGACAGGATCTACTCCCATTTGGAAGCAAATGGACGTATTAGTGAGAGGCAGCACGGTTTTGTGAAGGGGAGGTCGTGTCTCACTAACTTGATAGAGTTTTTCGAGGAGGTCACTAAGATGATTGATGCAGGTAGGGCAGTAGATGTTGTCTATATGGACTTCAGTAAGGCCTTTGACAAGGTCCCTCATGGTAGACTAGTACAAAAGGTGAAGTCACACGGGATCAGGGGTGAACTGGCAAGGTGGATACAGAACTGGCTAGGCCATAGAAGGCAGAGGGTAGCAATGGAGGGATGCTTTTCTAATTGGAGGGCTGTGACCAGTGGTGTTCCACAGGGATCAGTGCTGGGACCTTTGCTCTTTGTAGTATATATAAATGATTTGGAGGAAAATGTAACTGGTCTGATTAGTAAGTTTGCAGACGACACAAAGGTTGGTGGCATTGCGGATAGCGATGAGGACTGTCTGAGGATACAGCAGGATTTAGATTGTCTGGAGACTTGGGCGGAGAGATGGCAGATGGAGTTTAATCCGGACAAATGTGAGGTAATGCATTTTGGAAGGGCTAATGCAGGTCGGGAATATACAGTGAATGGTAGAACCCTCAAGAGTATTGAAAGTCAAAGAGATCTAAGAGTACAGGTCCACAGGTCATTGAAAGGGGCAACACAGGTGGAGAAGGTAGTCAAGAAGGCATACGGCATGCTTGCCTTCATTGGCCGGGGCATTGTGTATAAGAATTGGCAAGTCATGTTGCAGCTGTATAGAACCTTAGTTAGGCCACACTTGGAGTATAATGTTCAATTCTGGTCGCCACACTACCAGAAGGATGTGGAGGCTTTAGAGAGGGTGCAGAAGAGATTTACCAGAATGTTGCCTGGTATGGAGGGCATAAGCTATGAGGAGCGATTGAATAAACTCGGTTTGTTCTCACTGGAACGAAGGAGGTTGAGGGGCGACCTGATAGAGGTATACAAAATTATGAGGGGCATAGACAGAGTGGATAGTCAGAGGCTTTTCCCCAGGGTAGAGGGGTCAATTACTAGGGGGCATAGGTTCAAGGTGAGAGGGGCAAGGTTTAGAGTAGATGTACGAGGCAAGTTTTTTACACAGAGGGTAGTGGGTGCCTAGAACTCACTACCGGAGGAGGTAGTGGAAGCAGGGACGATAGGGACATTTAAGGGGCATCTTGACAAATATATGAATAGGATGGGAATAGAAGGATACGGACCCAGGAAGTGTAGAAGATTGTAGTTTAGTCGGGCAGTATGGTCGGCACGGGCTTGGAGGGCCGAAGGGCCTGTTCCTGTGCTGTACATTTCTTTGTTCTTTGTTCTTTTGTGGTGTACACATGGTTGACAGCGATCTTGGGTGGCCCCTGGACAAAGGAAAACCCTGGAGTGCAGTGGACCCTGCCTCATGGTGAGTATGGTGAAAAATCTGTAGCCGGAGTTAATGAGTCGAGTTCTTCAGATCGTATGGAACTTTAACAAAATGTCTTTTAATGCCATATGCATGCGGGAGAGCGAGCACTCGGCTGCTGTAACTCCAGCTTAGTCCGAGAGTCGCTCTGCCCACACAAAGCCTGTTCACATTTCTTTATACTGTTTGGATAATACCGACTGATACAAAGAGATTCAAAGTAATACAATACAAGACATTATCAAGATTATCGAAACCGGCAATTTGATTAGGTTACAGTCATTCTCCTGATTAGATGATGTGGATACATTGTCTTACATGCTTTACTTCTAATCATTCGGTGGATACATCTTGGCCATCCGTATTACAATACAAAGGAATTTATTGTAGACAATCAGTCCGTAATGATCGATGCGCCCGGTCCACCTCCAGGGCCTTCTCGCAGACCCCTCATCCACCAGCTTCATCAACATCTTCGAGAGATAGGCCATGGCACTCATTCCCTCCACTCCCTCCAGCAGACCCACAATGTTTAGATTCTGCAACCTGGACCGATTCTCCCGATCATCCCCCTTTACTTTCAGCTCCTTGCAGACCGTTCCCAACATTGCCACCTCTGCGTCCAACTCCACAATTTGTTCACTGTTATTCGTGACCACCTGTGACCACCCTTTTCACATCTTGGATTTTCGCACCTTGCGACTCCAGGCCACCCACTCCATGGCCCCGCGAAGAGGGGCAACTGCTCCTTCAATCACCTTCGACCAGTCCTCTTGCATCTCTAGTTGATTCTGCCGAAGCTCCCCCTTAATCAACCCCATTAACTGCTCCATTGGCACTGGGTTGGATGACGATGCTCCCCTCTGCCATGCCTTCTATAACAGCGGCACGCAGATCCTACACATCTTATCTCCGCCACGTTGTTTGATTTCTGCCTGATGCAGTAACCTGCCGACAATCCACCTTGTAGGAAAATTCAGTCCCCACCACCTATTTCTCGCAATTTCCTTTTTACCTAATTTAAAGTATCCAATTTTTTTTTTCTAATTAAGGGGCAATTTAGCGTGGTCAGTTCACCTACCCTGCACATCTTTGGGTTGTGGGGGTGAGACCCACGCAAACACGGGGAGAATGTACAAACTCCACACTGACAGTGACCCGGACCTAGGATCGAACCCCGGTCTTCAGCGCTGTGAATTTTCCACAATTTCGAACCAAAGAGTCCATTAATCGGAGAGAAAGGGCCAAAACCAAAGCCTTCCAGCAGGAGCTTGTATATGACCAATCAGCATATGGATGCCACCGGAAGTCCGCCCTCGGAGTCTCACCCCCCTATGCTTCGAGTGCAACATCGGTCTTTCTTTCGTGTTGCCCAGTCTCCCTTAGAGTCAACCCAGTATTCCTGAGTTAGACCCGGTATCTCTGAATCAAACTTCGTCTCCCAGGACCTGACCCCAGGATCCCCGAGTAAAGACCAGTGTCAATCAAATCAGATCCAAGAACACAGAGTCAGACCCCAGCACCCCTGAGTGAAGCCTGGTCCATCCCGAATCAGACCTCCGCATCCCTGAGTCAACCCTAGTAGTCCCATGTCAAGCCTGATGTTCCCCCAAGTCAGACCCTGGTACCCAAAGTCAATCGCAGCATTCCCAAGTGAAGCCTCGCAACCCGGTATCCCCGAGTCAACTCCCTGATATGGGGAGCCACCCGTGAGCGTGACACTCTCCTCCAAGCTCCCTTCGGAGATGTGCCTGCCAGGTATATGCCATTTGAAGCCAGTCGTGATTTGTGCCTGAGACCATGTCGTCGTTGATGGATTTTTAAACAGGAGTTGGGACGGGGTGGCATACGATTGTGACCTATGGAGCGATAATAAGATGCACATATAGTCTAATAATATTCCCAACATTAAACAGTGACAAGTGTGGCCTGGTACTGGTGGGGTTGACAGCATTCATGGCAAGATAAATGCGACCTTGGAACTCTTGCGATATTTTCTGCTCCTGTTGCAGAACACACCCAACGTGATAAGGAGTGGATAATTGCAGCCTGAATGTTTAAATAGCATACAGGCCTAAGTTTACTTTATTCAGACATGTGTGAAGTGGACAAGCAAATCAGAAAAGATTGCCTCCCAATTGAGAATGAAGTCTACTCAGGATTAACAGGAGAAGAGCTAAAGGATGCCCAAAACGTATGGATTACGTTCGAAGTCTGGTTCAGAATCAGGTTAAACTACTGTCTTTATTGACTACATTTTAGGTAATTTCACCAATATATAGAATCCAGAGATCATTTGTCAACAGATGCAGAGAAAAGGGCTGTGATTAGTGTTCAATTCTGGTCGGCATAAGGCCATAAGACAGAGGAGCAGAATTGGGCCACTCGTCCCATCGAGTTTGCTCCACCATTCAATCATGGTGGATATTTTCTCATCCCCATTCTCCTGCCTTCTCCCCATAACACCTGCCTTCTCCACGTAACTCCTGATCCCCTTATTAATCAAGAATCTATCTATCTCTGTCTTAAAGACACTCAGTGATTTGGCCTCCACAGCCTTCTGCGGCAAAGAGTTCCACAGATTCATCACCCTCTGGCTGAAGAAATTCCTCCTCATTTGTTTTAAAGGATCATCCCTTTAGCCTGAGATGGTATCCTCTGGTTCTAGTTTTTCCGACAAGTGGAAACATCCTCTCAACTCCCACTCTACCCAGGCCTCGCAGTATCCTGTAAGTTTCAATAAGATCCCTCCTCATCCTTCTAAACTCCAACGAGGACAGACCCAGAGTCCTCAACCGTTCCTCATACTACAAGTTCTTCATTCCAGGGATCATTCTTGTGAACCTTCTCATGACTCTTTCCAAGGCCACCACTTCCTTCCTCAGATACGGGGCCCAAAACTGCTCACAATACTTCAAATGAGGTTTGACCAGAGCCTTATACAGCCTCAGAAGTACATCACTGCTCTTGTATTCTATCCCTCTTGACATGAAGCTAACATTGCATTTGCCTTCTTAACTGCCGACTGAAGCTCCACATTAATCTTAAGAGAATCGGAAACAAGGACTCCCAAGTCCCTTTGTGCTTTTGATTTCCTAAGCATCTCCCCATTTAGAAAATAGTCTATGCCTAAATTCCTCCTTCCAAAGTGCATAACCTCACACTTTTCCACATTGTATTTCATTTGCCACTTTATTGCCCACTCTCCTAGCTGTCCAAATCTTTCTGCAGCCCACTTGCTTCCTCAATACTACCTATCCTTCTAAAGATCTTTGTATCATCTGCAAACTTAGCAACAGTGCCTTCAGTTCCTTCTTCCAGATCATTAATGTATATTGTGAAAAGTTGAGGTCCCAGTACAGACCCCTGAGGCACACCACTAGTCACCGGCTGCCATCCTGAAAAGATCCCTTCATTCCCATTCTCTGCCTTCTGCCAGTCAGCCAATCCTCTATCCATGCCAGCACCGTACCCTTAAACATCATGGGCTTTTAACTTATTTAACAGTCCACTGGTTCTCCTTGTTACCTCCTTAAAGAACTCTAACAGATTTGTCAGACACAACCTCCCTTTGACAAAGCCGTGCTGACTCAGTCCTATTTTACCATGCACTTCCAAGTACTTTGCGATATCATCTTTAATAACAGACTCTAAAATCTTACCAATGACCGAAGTCAGACTAACCGGCCGATAACCCAGGCCAGTCGATTTCGGCGTGAGACCAGCTGGTGAGTCCGTTTCAGCGGGAGCAGTGCGGAAGTGGCTGCTGGGAGGTAAGTCTGTCCTTTAAAAGCACTTGTCTTTGCAGGGGCAGGCCAGTCGATTTCGGCGGGAGTGGAGCTGGCTGGTTAGTCAATTTCAGCAGGAGCTGAGAATTTTTCTTTTTTTTAAATTAGTGTTTTAGGCGGGAACAGGAAGTCGACCCGCGGACGTCTGGGAAGACCCTCACCAATAAATTCTGGTGGAGAGGAAACCCGAGACACTACACGTGTAGTGTCTCCCACCCGCCCTCCTCCTCTAACCTAATAATAAAACCCATTGGTCTGAGGTAAGTACCATATTTTAATATATTATTATTATTTTTTATAAAAAATTTAATTTAGTTATTAGCCAGATCTTGGTAGAAAGTTAGAGGAATGGCAGGGAAGGGAGTGCAATGTTCCTCCTGCAGGATGTTTGAGGTGAGGGATGCAGTTAGTGTCCCTGCTGATTTTACCTGCAGGAAGTGCTGCCATCTCCAGCTCCTCCAAGACCGAGTTAGGGAACTGGAGCTGGAGTTGGAAGAACTTCGGATCATTCGGGAGGCAGAAGGGGTCATAGATAGCAGCTTCAGGGAATTAGTTACACCAAAGATTGGAGATAGGTGGGTAACTGTAAGGGGGACTGGGAAAAAGCAGTCAGTGCAGGGATCCCCTGCGGTCGTTCCCCTGAGAAACAAGTATACCGCTTTGGATACTTGTGGGGGGGGGGACTTACCAGGGGTAAGCCATGGGGTACGGGCCTCTGGCACGGAGTCTGTCCCTGTTGCTCAGAAGTGAAGGGGGGAGAGGAGCAGAGCATTAGTAATTGGGGACTCTATAGTCAGGGGCACAGATAGGAGATTTTGTGGGAGCGTGAGAGACTCACGTTTGGTATGTTGCCTCCCAGGTGCAAGGGTTCGTGATGTCTCGGATCGTGTTTTCCGGGTCCTTAGGGGGGAGGGGGAGCAGCCCCAAGTCGTGGTCCACATTGGCACTAACGACATAGGTAGGAAAGGGGACAAGGATGTCAGACAGGCTTTCAGGGAGCTAGGATGGAAGCTCAGAACTAGAACAAACAGAGTTGTTATCTCTGGGTTGTTGCCCGTGCCACGTGATAGTGAGATGAGGAATAGGGAGAGAGAGCATTTAAACACGTGGCTAAAGGGATGGTGCAGGCGGGAGGGATTCAGATTTCTGGATAACTGGGGCTCTTTCTGGGGAAGGTGGGACCTCTACAGACAGGATGGTTTACATCTGAACCTGAGGGGCACAAATATCCTGGGGGGGGAGATTTGTTAGTGCTCTTTGGGGGGGTTTAAACTAATGCAGCAGGGGCATGGGAACCTGGATTGTAGTTTTAGGGTAAGGGAGAATGAGAGTAGAGAGGTCAGGAGCACAGATTTGACGTCGCAGGAGGGGGCCAGTGTTCAGGTAGGTGGTTTGAAGTGTGTCTACTTCAATGCCAGGAGTATACGAAACAAGGTAGGGGAACTGGCAGCATGGGTTGGTACCTGGGACTTCGATGTTGTGGCCATTTCGGAGACATGGATAGAGCAGGGACAGGAATGGATGTTGCAGGTTCCGGGGTTTAGGTGTTTTAGTAAGCTCAGAGAAGGAGGCAAAAGAGGGGGAGGTGTGGCGCTGCTAGTCAAGAGCAGTATTACGGTGGCGGAGAGGATGCTAGATGGGGACTCTTCTTCCGAGGTAGTATGGGCTGAAGTTAGAAACAGCAAAGGAGAGGTCACCCTGTTGGGAGTTTTTTATAGGCCTCCTAATAGTTCTAGGGATGTAGAGGAAAGGATGGCTAAGATGATTCTGGATATGAGCGAAAGTAACAGGGTAGTTATTATGGGAGACTTTAACTTTCCAAATATTGACTGGAAAAGATATAGTTCGAGTACAATAGATGGGTCGTTTTTTGTACAGTGTGTGCAGGAGGGTTTCCTGAAACAATATGTTGACAGGCCAACAAGAGGCGAGGCCACGTTGGATTTGGTTTTGGGTAATGAACCAGGCCAGGTGTTGGATTTGGAGGTAGGAGAGCACTTTGGGGACAGTGACCACAATTCGGTGACGTTTACGTTCATGATGGAAAGGGATAAGTATACACCGCAGGGCAAGAGTTATAGCTGGGGGAAGGGCAATTATGATGCCATTAGACGTGACTTGGGGGGGATAAGGTGGAGAAGTAGGCTGCAAGTGTTGGGCACACTGGACAAGTGGGGCTTGTTCAAGGATCAGCTACTGCGTGTTCTTGATAAGTATGTACCGGTCAGGCAGGGAGGAAGGCGTCGAGCGAGGGAACCGTGGTTTACCAAGGAAGTGGAATCTCTTGTTAAGAGGAAGAAGGAGGCCTATGTGAAGATGAGGTGTGAAGTTTCGGTTGGGGCGATGGAGAGTTACAAGGTGGCGAGGAAGGATCTAAAGAGAGAGCTAAGACGAGCAAGGAGGGGACATGAGAAGTATTTGGCAGGAAGGATCAAGGAAAACCCAAAAGCTTTCTATAAGTATGTCAGGAATAAGCGAATGACTAGGGAAAGAGTAGGACCAGTCAAGGACAGGGATGGGAAATTGTGTGTGGAGTCTGAAGAGATAGGCGAGATACTAAATGAATATTTTTCGTCAGTATTCACTCAGGAAAAAGATAATGTTGTGGAGGAGAATGCTGAGACCCAGGCTAATAGAATAGATGGCATTGAGGTACGTAGGGAAGAGGTGTTGGCAATTCTGGACAGGCTGAAAATAGATAAGTCCCCGGGACCTGATGGGATTTATCCTAGGATTCTCTGTGAGGCCAGAGAAGAGATTGCTGGACCTTTGGCTTTGATTTTTATGTCATCATTGGCTACAGGAATAGTGCCAGAGGACTGGAGGACACCAAATGTGGTCCCTTTGTTCAAAAAGGGGAGCAGAGACAACCCCGGCAACTATAGACCGGTGAGCCTCACGTCTGTAGTGGGTAAAGTCTTGGAGGGGATTATAAGAGACAAGATTTATAATCATCTAGATAGGAATAATATGATCAGGGATAGTCAGCATGGCTTTGTGAAGGGTAGGTCATGCCTCACAAACCTTATTGAGTTATTTGAGAAGGTGACTGAACAGGTAGATGAGGGTAGAGCAGTTGATGTGGTGTATATGGATTTCAGCAAAGCGTTTGATAAGGTTCCCCACGGTAGGCTATTGCAGAAAATACGGAGGCTGGGGATTGAGGGTGATTTAGAGATGTGGATCAGAAATTGGCGAGCTGAAAGAAGACAGAGGGTGGTGGTTGATGGGAAATGTTCAGAATGGAGTACAGTCACAAGTGGAGTACCACAAGGATCTGTTCTGGGGCCGTTGCTGTTTGTCATTTTTATCAATGACCTAGAGGAAGGCGCAGAAGGGTGGGTGAGTAAATTTGCAGACGATACTAAAGTCGGTGGTGTTGTCGATAGTGTGGAAGGATGTAGCAGGTTACAGAGGGATATAGATAAGCTGCAGAGCTGGGCTGAGATGTGGAAAATGGAGTTTAATGTAGAGAAGTGTGAGGTGATTCACTTTGGAAGGAATAACAGGAATGCGGAATATTTGGCTAATGGTAAAGTTCTTGGAAGTGTGGATAAGCAGAGGGATCTAGGTGTCCATGTACATAGATCCCTGAAAGTTTCCACCCAGGTTGATAGGGTTGTGAAAAAGGCCTATGGAGTGTTGGCCTTTATTGGTAGAGGGATTGAGTTCCGGAGTCGGGAGGTCATGTTGCAGCTGTACAGAACTCTGGTACGGCCGCATTTGGAGTATTGCGTACAGTTCTGGTCACCGCATTACAGGAAGGATGTGGAGGCTTTGGAACGGGTGCAGAGGAGATTTACCAGGATGTTGCCTGGTATGGAGGGAAAATCTTATGAGGAAAGGCTGATGGACTTGAGGTTGTTTTCGTTGGAGAGAAGAAGGTTAAGAGGAGACTTAATAGAGGCATACAAAATGATCAGGGGGTTGGATAGGGTGGACAGTGAGAGCCTTCTCCCGCGGATGGAAATGGCTGGCACGAGGGAACATAACTTTAAACTGAGGGGTAATAGATATAGGACAGAGGTCAGAGGTAGGTTCTTTACGCAAAGAGTAGTGAGGCCGTGGAATGCCCTACCTGCTACAGTAGTGAACTCGCCAACATTGAGGGCATTTAAAAGTTTATTGGATAAACATATGGATGATAATGGCATAGTGTAGGTTAGATGGCTTTTGTTTCGGTGCAACATCGTGGGCCGAAGGGCCTGTACTGCGCTGTATTGTTCTATGTTCTATAATTTCCCGTCTTCTGCCTCCCTTCCTTCTTAAACAGTGGTGGTACATGAGCCACTTTCCAGTCCTCTGGGACCCTTCCTGCCTCCAGTGATTCCTGAAAGATCATCACCAATGCCTCCACAATTTCCTCAGCTCTCTCTTTTAGGACCCTGGGGTGTAGTCCATCCTGTCCAGGTGACGTATCCACCTTCAGACAATTCACTTAGCCCAGAACCTTCTCCTTAGTAATGGTCACTGCATTCACCTCTGTCCCCTGGCATCCCACTGGTGTCTTCCACTCTGAAGACTGATGTAAAGTAACTATTCAGTTTATCTGCCATTTCTTTGTTTCCTATTATTACTTCTACAGCCACATTTTCCAGTGGTCCAATATCTATTTTTGCCTCTCTTTTACCTTTTATATGCTGAAAAAAAACTCTTCCTATCTTCCTTTATACTACTAACTAGCCTTCTCCCCCCTTATTGCTTTTTTGATAGTCCTCTGCTCACTTTTAAAGGCTTCCCAATCCTCTGACCTCCCACTAATCCTCGCCACTTTGTATGCTTTTTCTTTAGCTTTTATGCTCTCCTTGATATCCGCCATCAGCCATGGATGCCTTGTCCTCCCCTTAGCATGTTTCCTCCTCCTTGGGATGAATTTCTGTTGTGCCTCCCGAATAACCCCCAAAAATTCCAGCCATTTCTGTTCCACTGTCTTCCCTGCTAGGCTCCTTTTCCAATCAACTCTGGCCAGCTCCTCCCTCATGTCCTTGTAGTTACTCTTATTTAATTGCAATACCATTACATCTGATTGCAGCTTCTCCCTCTCAAACTGCAGTGTAAATTCTATCATATTGTGGTCACTGCTCCCTAAGGGCTCCTTCACCTTAGACATTCCACAAATTCCTTTTCTTGCGATCCACTACCACTGATTTTCCCAGTCCACCTGCATATTGAAATCCCCCATGATTATTGTAATATTGCCTTTTTTACATGCCTTTTCTATCTCGTGATTTATTTACTGCCCCACCTCCTGACTACTGCTCGGGGCGATTCCTCAACTCTACCCACAGAGATTCTATGCCTTCTGATCCTATATCGCTCCTGGCTATCGATTTAACTTCATTCCTTACTAAAAATGCAATCCTTTGCCCAACTGCCTGTCCGTTCGATAGGACTTATATCCTTGGATATTTAGATCCCAGCCCTGATCCTCTTGCAGCCACGTCTCTGTGATGCCCACAACACCGTACCGGCCAATTTCCATGTGTGCAACAAGCTCATTTACCTTGTTCCATATACTGCGCGCATTTAGGTACAACACCCTCAATCCTGCATTGACCACCTCCCTTTTCACGCTTTCCTCAGTCACTGTACCCTGTACTGTGGCCCTTTTTGATTTATGACTGTTGCTCCTCTGCCTTACATTTTCCCCCTTACTGCTTTTTGTTTCTGGCCCCGTTTTATTTCCCTCCGACCTCCCGCATCAGTTCCCACCCCCCTGCCACATTAGTTTAAAGCCTTCCCAACAGCATTAGCAAGCACCCCCCATAGGACATCGGTTCTCGTCCTGCCCAGGTGCATACCGTCCGGTTTGTACTGGTCCCACCTCCCCCAGAACCGGTTCCAATACCCCACAAATTTGAATCCCTCTCTTGCACCATCTCTCAAGCCACGCATTCATCCTATCAATCCTGACATTCTTACTCTGACTAGCTCGTGCACTGGTAGCAATCCTGAGATTACTACCTTTGAGGTCCTACTTTTTAGTTTAACTCCTAACTCCCTGAATTCAGCTTGTCGGACCTCATCCCGTTTTCTACTTATATCGTTGGTGCCTATGTGCACCACGACAGCTGGCTGTTCACCCCCCCCCCCCCCCCCCAGAATATCCTGCAGCCGCTCCTAGACATCCTTGACCCTTGCACTAGGGAGCCAGCATACCATCCTGGAGTCTCAATTGCGTCCGCAGACCCGCCTGTCTATTCCCCTTACGATTGAGTCCCCTATCACTATGTTCCTGCCATTCTTCTTCCTGCCCTCCTGCGCAGCAGAGCCAGCCACGGTTCCATGAACCTGGCTGCTGCTGCTTTCCCCAGGTGAGTCAGCTCCCTCAACAGTATTGTGGTATACCTGTTTTGCAGGGAGATGAATGCAGGGGTCACCTGCACTGCCTTCCTACTCTTGCTCTGTCTTTTGGTCACCCATTTTCTATCTTCCTCAGTAATTTTCACCCGCGGTGTGACCAACTCGCTAAACATGCTATCCATGACATCCTCAGCATCGAGGATGCTCCAAAGTGAGTCCATCCACAGCTCCAGAGCCTAAAGCATTCTAACAGGAGCTGCAGCTGGACACACCTCTTGCACATGAAGGAGCCAGGGTCAGTGGACATGGACCTTAGGTTAACTTATACAACTACAATTCCAAAAAACAAATGAAAAGCAAATAAAAAATAGACCATGAAAAGGAAAACTACTTACCAGTCACCACTACTTACCAGCAGGTCCTCTCTTGGCCAATCCAATCACAGCCCTCCTGTGACGTCCCTCTTCAGTTTCTCCCCAGTCTAAACCTCAGATTCACCGTTTACCTGCTTACCTTCCCAAGATGCTGTCGGTCCAACCGCTCATCTCCACTCCACCCCTTAACAATATTCGAGCTTGCTACCCTCAAGTAACTGTGAGAAGAAAAAAAAGAGAAAACTTTTACCTTATAAAATGTAGCTGAGAATCTACTGCGGTGAGCACAGGAATGAAAGGGTTAAGGACACGAGTCACCTGATTTACTGTGAGCCAATCAGGAGCCACTCTCATTTTGAAAGTGTGACGTCACCCAGCACTCAGTTTAAACACCTACTGGACACTGCTCCCGCCATTCCCGGACACTGCTCCTGCGATTCCCGGCTGCTCCTAGGGTTCCTGTGGAGGTAAGTTCCCGAGAGACCCTAGGCCCGAAATCCACCCCACGCTCAATTTATACTCTTACCGGTCGCTAGGCTCCTCCCTCCGAACACTGCTCCCGCGATTCCCGGCTACTCCTAGGGTTCCTGTGGGGGTAAGTTCCCGAGAGGCACTACTACTACTCCATAATAGTCTGCCGCCTTGTTTTTGCTACCAAAGTGGATAACCCTGCATTTATCCAAATTATACTGCATCCGTATTCATTTGCCCACTCACTCAACTTGTCCCAATCACACTGAAGGATCTCTGCATCCTCCTCACAACTGACCCTCCCATCCAACTTGGTGTCATCTACAAATTTGGAGATATGCCATTCTGATCCCTCATCTAAATCATCAATATAAATTGTGATTAACTGGGGCCCTAGCGTCGATCCCTACGTACCCCACTAATCACTACCTGCCAATTTGAAAAAGACCAGTTAATTCCTACTTTATTTCCTATCTGCCAAACAGTTTTCTGTCCATCTCAATACACCACCTCAATCCCATGCACTATAATTTTATACGCTAATATTTTTTGACTTTGTCAAAAGCCTTCTGAAAGTCCAAATACACCACATCCAATGACTCCCCTTCATCAATTCTACAACGTTCATCATCGAAGAATTCCAGTAGATTTATCAAGCATGATTTCCCCTTCATAAATCCATGCTGACTCTGTCCGATCCTGCCAAAATTTCCTAAGTGCTCTGCTGTAAAATCTTGGATTGGATTGGATTTTGTTTATTGTCACGTGTACCGAGGCACAGTGAAAAGTATTTTTCTGCGAGTAGCTCAACAAATCATTAAGAACATGAAAATAAAATAAAAGAAACAAAATACATAATAGGGCAACTCAAGGTGCACAATGTAACTACATAAACACCGGCATTGGGTGAAGCATACAGGGGTGTAGTCCATAAGAGGGTCGGGTCATTTAGGAATATGTTAACAGCGGGGAAGAAGCTGTTTTGAGTCTTTTCGTGCGTGTTCTCAGACTTTTATATCTCCTGCCCGAAGGAAGAAGTTGGAAGAGTGAGTAAGCCGGGTGGGAGGGGTTTTTAATTATGCTGCCCACTTTCTCCAGGCAGCAGGAGGTGTAGATGGAGTCAATGATGGGAGGCAGGTTCGTCTGATGGACTGGGCGGTGTTCACGACTCTCTGAAATTTCTTGCCGTCTTGGGCCGAGCAGTTGCCATACCAGGCTATGATGCAGCCAGATAGGATGCTTCCTATGGTGCATCTGTAAAAGTTGGTAAGAGTTAATGTGGACATGCCGAATTTCCTTAGTTTCCTGAGGAAATATAGGCGCTGTTGTGCTTTCTTGGTGGTAGCGTCGATGTGGGTGGACCAGGACAGATCTTTGGAGATGTGTACCCCTTGGAATTTGAAGCTGCCAACCATCTCCACCTTGGCCCAGTTGACCTTGACAGGGCTATGTACAGTACTTTACTTCCTGAAGTCAATGACCAGCTCTTTAGTTTTGCTGGCATTGAGGGATAGATTGTTATCCCTACACCACTCCACTAGGCTCCCTATCTCCCTCCTGTATTCTGACTCGTCGTTATTCAAGATCCGGCCCGCTATGGTCGTATCGTCAGCAAACTTGTAGATGGAGTTGGAACCAAATTTTGCCACGCAGTCATGTGTGTACAGGGAGTATAGTAGGGGGCTAAATATGTAGCCTTGCGGGGCTCCGGTACTGAGGACTATTGTTGTTTATTCTTGCTGATTCTGGTCTGTGGGTCAGAAAGTTGAGGATCCAGTTGCAGAGTGAGGAGCCAAGTCCTAGGTTTTGGAGCTTTGATATGAGCTTGGCTAGGATTATGGTGTTGAAGGCGGAGCTGTAGTCAATGAATAGGAGTCTGATGTAGAAGTCCTTGTTGTCGAGATGCTCCAGGGATGCGTGTAGGGCCAGGGAGTGTAGGGCCAGGGAGATGGCGTCTGCTGTGGACCGGTTGCGGCGGTATGTGAATTGCAGTGGATCAAGGCGTTCTGGGAGTATGGAGGTGATGCGCTTCATGACCAACCTCTCGAATCACTTCATTATGACTGAAGTCAGGGCCACCGGATGGTAGTCATTGAGGCACGTTGCCTGGTTCATCTTTGGCACTAATATGATGGTGGTCTTCTTGAAGCAGGTGGGGACCTCGGAGCGGATTAGGGACAGGTTAAAGATGTCTGCGAACACATCTGGCAGCTAGTCCACGCAGGCTCTGAGTGCACGGCCAGGGATCCCATCCGGACCCGTCGCCTTCCGTGGGTTCATTTTCAGGAAGGCCGATCTGATTTCGGAAGCTGTGATAGTGGGTATGGGTGTGTTATGTGCTTCTGGGGCACTCGACAGTGGATCGTTGGTTTCCTGCTCGAACCGAGCATAGAATGTGTTGGGTTCATCAGGGAGGAGTGCGCTGCTGCTGGAGTCACTGCTCAGCTTCGCTTTGTAGGCCGTAATGTTGTTTAGGCCTTGCCACAACCGCCGAAAGTCTGTAATGCTAGTCTGTGACTCTAGCTTGGTCTGATGTTCTCTCTTGGCATCTCGGATGGCTTTGCGGAGGTCGTTCCTAGATTTCTTTGATAATGGATTCGAAAAGTTTCCCCATGGCTGACGCCAGGCTTACTGGTCTATAATTCCCTGTTTTCTCTCTATCTCCCTTTTTAAATAGTGGAGTTACATTTGCCATCCTCCAATCTGCAGGAACTGTTCCGCAGTCTATAGAATCGTGGAAGATGACCACCAATGCATCCACTATTTCTAGAACCACCTCCTTCAGTACTCTGGGATTGTAGGTCTACATAATTATGAGGAGGTCTACAAAATTATGAGGGGCATAGACAGAGTGGATAGTCAAGAGACTTTTTTCCAGGGTAGAGGGGTCAATTATATGGGGATATAGGTTTAAGGTGCGAGAGGCAAGGTTTAGAGGAGATGTACGAGGCAAGTTTTTTACGCAGAGGGTAGTGGGTGCCTGGAACTCGCTACCGGAGGAGGTGGTGGAAGCAGGGAAGATAGTGACATTTAAGGGACATCTTGACAAATACAAGAATAGGATGGGAATAGAGGGATACGGACCCCAGAAGTGTAGAAGATTTTAGTTTCGACGGGCAGCATGGACGGCACAGGCTTGGAGGGCTATACTTTTCTTTGTTCTTTGTATCAGGCCCTGGGGCTTCAGCAGCCTTCAATCCCATCAACTTACCAATACCATTCCTCTACTGATGTTGATTAGCTTCAGTTCCTCCCGTCGCTAAACCCTGCAGTTCTCAACATTTCTGGTATCTTATTTGTGTCGTCATTTGCGAAGACAGAACCAAAGTATGTATTTCAGTTTTTATGTTCCCTGCAAGCTGATGCACGATCAATTGCACAAAGACTAAAGTTGGGTACAACTGTGGCTTTATTACAGTCAGATGCGTGGCCTCCTGCTGCAGCTGGCGAAATGGCAGGGCACTGGAGGTCATGCATATTTATACAATTCTCCGTGGGCGGAGCCAGCCGGCAGGAGTTACCGGCGAACCTGTCGTGCATCTTACATCTCCTATCACCACATTCACCCCCTGTTAAAAATGAGTCCGGCGGGGACGACGTGATACTATATACAATTAGTGCAATTATGTACAGTGGAAGGGAGCGAAAAGTCCATGTTGATGGTCCGGAGTACGTCAAAGGTTCAGCCGGTCCGGTGCTTTGGTGCTTCGTTGGGAGCGGTGTAACGGTGGTGGCGAAGTCGGTGCTGGCGGTGGTGGAGGTGGCACCGATAGCGGTGGTGGCGGTGCTGATGCTGGCCAGTCATCGGGGAACTCCGGGAGCGTGCAGAAGTCCTCTTCGTCCTCTTGTGCGGAAAAGGGGAGGGGTGGGTGGTCTGGTGGGGTCAACATTGGCGGCGCGGTAGGAGGTGGGGGGGGGGGGGCGCATTGGTGGGGGTGTGTGTTGGGATGGAACCTGACGGTGCTAGGTCCCTGAGTGAGACAGTATCTTGGCGGCCGTCGGGGAACTCAACGTAGGCATATTGAAGGTTGGCGTGGAGCAGGTGTCCACCA
Source organism: Scyliorhinus torazame (assembly GCF_047496885.1). Lineage (NCBI taxonomy): Eukaryota > Metazoa > Chordata > Chondrichthyes > Carcharhiniformes > Scyliorhinidae > Scyliorhinus > Scyliorhinus torazame. Next base: position 66,730,063 of record NC_092717.1, on the reverse strand, counting down.
AGGGGTCCGCCTTGTGGAGTCGGACGTGCCTACGGAGAAGGACCGGTCCTGGAGCAGCAAGCCAAGTCGGGAGCGACACCCCGGATGTGGACTTCCTGGGGAAGGTAAAAACACCTTCATGGGGTGTGTTATTAGTGGCGGTGCACAATAGTGACCGGATGGAGTGCAGAACGTCAGGGAGGACCTCCTGCCAGCGAGAGGCTGGGAGGTTCCTGGACTGCAGGGCCAGCTGGACGGCCCTCCAAACCGTTACTTGCCCGTTTCCCCGGGGTTTGGAGCTGGTCGTCCTACTGGAGGCTATACCCCTGCTGAGCAGGGACTGACGCAGCTCATCGCTCATGAATGAGAATCCCCTGTCACTGTGGATATAGGCGGGGAAACCGAACAGAGCGAAGATGGTGCTGAGGGCGTTGATGACGGTGGCAGACGTCATATCGGGGCATGGGATGGTGAAGGGGATTCTGGAGTACTCATCGACCACACTGAGAATGTATGTGTTACAGTCGGTGGATGGGAGGGGCCCTTTGAAATCCACGCTGAGGCGGTCAAAGGGGTGGGAAGCCTTCACCAGGCACGCACGGTCCGACTGGTAGAAGTGCAGCTTGCACTCTGCGCAGACCTGGCAGTCCCTGGTGACTGTCCTTACTTCCTCGACGGAGAAGGGCAGATTGCGAGCTTTGACCAGATGGTACAATCGAGTGACCCCCGGGTGACAAAGGCTGTCGTGTCGGGCCTGGAGTGGTCCACTTGTGCGCTGGCACATGTACCTCGGGAGAGGGCGTCTGGGGGCTCGTTGAGTTTACCGGGGCGATACACGATCTCGTAATTATAGGTGGAGAGCTTGATTCTCCACCGCAAGATTTTATCATTTTTGATCTTGCCCCGCTGTGTGTTATCGAACATGAAGGCTACCGACTGTTGGTCCGTAAGGAGAGTGAATCTCTTACCGGCCAGGTAATGCCTCCAATGCCGCACAGCTTCAACGATAGCGTGGGCCTCCTTTTCGATGGATGAGTGTCGAATTTCCGAGGCATGAAGGGTGCTGGAAAAGAATGCCACGGGTCTGCCTGCCTGGTTTAGAGTGGCGGCAAGGGCGACGTCTGAAGTGTTGCTTTCTACTTGGAAAGGCAGTGACTCGTCCACTGCGTGCATCCCGGCCTTGGCGATGTCTGCTTTGATGCGGGCGAAAGAGTGTTGTGCCTCGGCCGCGAGGGGGAATTGGGTGGACTGAATGAGTGGGCGGGCCTTGTCCGCATAGTTTGGGACCCACTGAGCGTAGTCGGAAAAGAATCCCAGGCAGCGTTTGAGGGCCTTGGGGCAGTGGGGGAGGGGAAGTTCCATGAGCATGGGGTCGGGCCCGAGAAATCCGTTTTGGACTATATAGCCGAGAATGGCTAACCAGGTTGTGCTGAACACACACTTCTTTTTGTTGTAGGTCAGGTTGAGAAGAGTTGCAGTGCGGAGGAATTTATCGAGGTTGGCATCGTGGTCCTGCTGGTCATGCCCGCAGATGGTGACATTATCGAAGTGCGGAAAGGTGGCCCGCAAACCGTACTGGTCGACCATTTGGTCCATCTCTCTTTGGAAAACAGAGACCCCATTTGTGACACCGAAAGGGACCCTAAAGAAGTGGTAGAGGCGACCGTCCGCCTCGAAGGCAGTGTATGACCGGTCCGACTTCCGGATGGGGAGCTGGTGGTAGGCGGACATCAGGTCAATTGTTGAGAAGACCCGGTACTGCGCAATCTGATTGACCATATCAGATATGCGTGGGAGGGGATACGCGTCGAGCTGCGTGTACCGATTGATGGTCTGGCTGTAGTCCTGGGTGCTGTACCGTCTGCTCCCATGGTAACGGGCTTGCAATCCGCAGTTAGATTGGCAAAAAGGGAGGGGGAATCGACCCTGAGGGTTGCGAGGCCGCAAACGGTAAGGGGGGGGGGGCCCGCCGAGTTTGAGGGTGAGGCTCTGGAGGTTGCACTGGAAGTCCAGGCCCAACAGGAGTGCAGCGCAGACATTAGGAAGAACATAGAGGCGGAAGTTACTAAATTCTACTCCCTGGACCGTGAGGGTGACTGTACAAAAGCCTCGGATCGGGACGGAGTGGGATCCGGAGGCGAGGGAGATCCTTTGATTGGCAGGGTGGACCGCGAGGGAGCAGCACCTTACCGTATCTGGGTGAAAATAGAACAATACAGCGCAGTACAGGCCCTTCGGCCCACGATGTTGCACCGAAACAAAAGCCATCTAACCTACACTATGCCATTATCATCCATATGTTTATCCAATAAACTTTTAAATGCCCTCAATGTTGGCGAGTTCACTACTGTTGCAGGTAGGGCATTCCACGGCCTCACTACTCTTTGCGTAAAGAACCTACCTCTGACCTCTGTCCTATATCTATTACCCCTCAGTTTAAAGATATGTCCCCTCGTGCCAGCCATATCCATCCGTGGGAGAAGGCTCTCACTGTCCACCCTATCCAACCCCCTGATCATTTTGTATGCCTCTATTAAGTGTGGCTTCTTCTCTCCAACGAAAACAACCTCAAGTCCATCAGCCTTTCCTCATAAGATTTTCCCTCCATACCAGGCAACATCCTGGTAAATCTCCTCTGCACCCGCTCCAAAGCCTCCACGTCCTTCCTATAATGCGGTGACCAGAACTGTACGCAATACTCCAAATGCGGCCGGACCAGAGTTCTGTACAGCTGCAACATGACCTCCCGACTCCGGAACTCAATCCCTCTACCAATAAAGGCCAACACTCCATAGGCCTTCTTCACAACCCTATCAACCTGGGTGGCAACTTTCAGGGATCTATGTACATGGACACCTAGATCCCTCTGCTCATCCACACTTTCAAGAACTCTACCATTAGCCAAATATTCCGTATTCCTGTTATTCCTTCCAAAGTGAATCACCTCACACTTCTCTACATTAAACTCCATTTGCCACCTCTCAGCCCAGCTCTGCAGCTTATCTATATCCCTCTGTAACCTGCTACATCCTTCCACACTATCGACAACACCACCGACTTTAGTATCGTCTGCAAATTTACTCACCCACCCTTCTGCGCCTTCCTCTAGGTCATTGATAAAAATGACAAACAGCAACGGCCCCAGAACAGATCCTTGTGGTACTCCACTTGTGACTGTACTCCATTCTGAACATTTCCCATCAACCACCACCCTCTGTCTTCTTTCAGCTAGCCAATTTCTGATCCACATCTCTAAATCACCCTCAATCCCCAGCCTCCGTATTTTTTGCAATAGCCTACCGTGGGGAACCTTATCAAACGCTTTGCTGAAATCCATATACACCACATCAACTGCTCTACCCTCGTCTACCTGTTCAGTCACCTTCTCAAAGAACTCAATAAGGTTTGTGAGGCATGACCTACCCTTCACAAAGCCATGCTGACTATCCCTGATCATATTATTCCTATCTAGATGATTATAAATCTTGTGTCTTATAATCCCCTCCAAGACTTTACCCACTACAGACGTGAGGCTCACCGGTCTATAGTTGCCGGGGTTGTCTCTGCTCCCCTTTTTGAACAAAGGGACCACATTTGCTGTCCTCCAGTCCTCTGGCACTATTCCTGTAGCCAATGATGACATAAAAATCAAAGCCAAAGGTCCAGCAATCTCTTCCCTGGCCTCCCAGAGAATCCTAGGATAAATCCCATCAGGTCCCGGGGACTTATCTATTTTCAGCCTGTCCAGAATTGCCAACACCTCTGCCCTACGTACCTCAGTGCGATCTATTCTATTAGCCTGGGGCTCAGCATTCTCCTCCACAACATTATCTTTTTCCTGAGTGAATACTGACGAAAAATATTCATTTAGTATCTCGCCTATCTCTTCAGACTCCACACACAATTTCCCATCCCTGTCCTTGACTGGTCCTACTCTTTCCCTAGTCATTCGCTTATTCCTGACATACCTATAGAAAGCTTTTGGGTTTTCCTTGATCCTTCCTGCCAAATACTTCTCATGTCCCCTCCTTGCTCGTCTTAGCTCTCTCTTTAGATCCTTCCTCGCTACCTTGTAACTATCCATCGTCCCAACCGAAACTTCACACTTCATCTTCACATAGGCCTCCTCCTTCCTCTTAACAAGAGATTCCACTTCCTTGGTAAACCACGGTTCCCTCGCTCGACGCCTTCCTCCCTGTCTGACCGGTACATACTTATCAACAACACGCAGTAGCTGATCCTTGAACAAGCCCCACTTATCCAGTGTGCCCAACACTTGCAGCCTACTTCTCCACCTTATCCCCCCCAAGTCACGTCTAATGGCATCATAATTGCCCTTCCCCCAGCTATAACTCTTGCCCTGCGGTGTATACTTATCCCTTTCCATCATTAACGTAAACGTCACCGAATTGTGGTCACTGTCCCCAAAGTGCTCTCCTACCTCCAAATCCAACACCTGGCCTGGTTCATTACCCAAAACCAAATCCAACGTGGCCTCGCCTCTTGTTGGCCTGTCAACATATTGTTTCAGGAAACCCTCCTGCACACACTGTACAAAAAACGACCCATCTATTGTACTCGAACTATATCTTTTCCAGTCAATATTTGGAAAGTTAAAGTCTCCCATAATAACTACCCTGTTACTTTCGCTCATATCCAGAATCATCTTAGCCATCCTTTCCTCTACATCCCTAGAACTATTAGGAGGCCTATAAAAAACTCCCAACAGGGTGACCTCTCCTTTGCTGTTTCTAACTTCAGCCCATACTACCTCGGAAGAAGAGTCCCCATCTAGCATCCTCTCCGCCACCGTAATACTGCTCTTGACTAGCAGCGCCACACCTCCCCCTCTTTTGCCTCCTTCTCTGAGCTTACTAAAACACCTAAACCCCGGAACCTGCAACATCCATTCCTGTCCCTGCTCTATCCATGTCTCCGAAATGTCCACAACATCGAAGTCCCAGGTACCAACCCATGCTGCCAGTTCCCCTACCTTGTTTCGTATACTCCTGGCATTGAAGTAGACACACTTCAAACCACCTACCTGAACACTGGCCCCCTCCTGCGACGTCAAATCTGTGCTCCTGACCTCTCTACTCTCATTCTCCCTTACCCTAAAACTACAATCCAGGTTCCCATGCCCCTGCTGCATTAGTTTAAACCCCCCCCCAAAGAGCACTAACAAATCTCCCCCCCAGGATATTTGTGCCCCTCAGGTTCAGATGTAGACCATCCTGTCTGTAGAGGTCCCACCTTCCCCAGAAAAAGCCCCAGTTATCCAGAAATCTGAATCCCTCCCGCCTGCACCATCCCTGTAGCCACGTGTTTAAATGCTCTCTCTCCCTATTCCTCATCTCACTATCACGTGGCACGGGCAACAACCCAGAGGTAACAACTCTGTTTGTTCTAGTTCTGAGCTTCCATCCTAGCTCCCTGAAAGCCTGCCTGACATCCTTGTCCCCTTTCCTACCTATGTCGTTAGTGCCAATGTGGACCACGACTTGGGGCTGCTCCCTCTCCCCCCTAAGGACCCGGAAAACACGATCCGAGACATCACGTACCCTTGCACCTGGGAGGCAACATACCAAACGTGAGTCTCTCACGCTCCCACAAAATCTCCTATCTGTGCCCCTGACTATAGAGTCCCCAATTACTAATGCTCTGCTCCTCTCCCCCCTTCCCTTCTGAGCAACAGGGACAGACTCCGTGCCAGAGGCCCATACCCCATGGCTTACCCCTGGTAAGTCGTCCCCCCCACAAGTATCCAAAGCGGTATACTTGTTTCTCAGGGGAACGACCGCAGGGGATCCCTGCACTGACTGCTTTTTCCCAGTCCCTCTTACAGTTACCCACCTATCTCCAATCTTTGGTGTAACTAATTCCCTGAAGCTGCTATCTATGACCCCTTCTGCCTCCCGAATGATCCGAAGTTCTTCCAACTCCAGCTCCAGTTCCCTAACTCGGTCTTGGTGGAGCTGGAGATGGCAGCACTTCCTGCAGGTAAAATCAGCAGGGACACTAACTGCATCCCTCACCTCAAACATCCTGCAGGAGGAACATTGCACTCCCTTCCCTGCCATTCCTCTTACTTTCTACCAAGATCTGGCTAACAACTAAATTAAATTTTTATAAAAAATAATAATATAATAAAATATGGTACTTACCTCAGACCAATGGGTTTTATTATTAGGTTATATTATTAGGTTAGAGGAGGAGGGCGGGTGGGAGACACTACACGTGTAGTGTCTCGCGTTTCCTCTCCACCAGAATTTATTGGTGAGGGTCTTCCCAGACGTCCGCGGGTCGACTTCCTGTTCCCGCCTAAAAAACTAATTTAAAAAAAAAAAGAAAAATTCTCAGCTCCTGCTGAAATTGACTAACCAGCCAGCTCCACCCGCCGAAATCGACTGGCCTGCCCCTGCAAAGACAAGTGCTTTTAAAGGACAGACTTACCTCCCAGCAACCACTTCCGCAATGCTCCCGCTGAAACTGACTCACCAGCTGTTCTCACGCCGAAATCGACTGGCCTGCCCCTGCAAAGACAAGTGCTTTTAAAGGACAGACTTACCTCCAGCAACCACTTCCGCAATGCTCCCGCTGAAACTGACTCACCAGCTGTTCTCACGCCGAAATCGACTGGCCTGCCCCTGCAAAGACAAGTGCTTTTAAAGGACTTGAACAAAGCTTTCGGTGCTCCCGGAGTCCAGCAGGCACGAGGTCGCGTGGCTGTTGATTTTAACCGTCGTCCATGCGGTGGCCAGGTTGTGCGGGGGAGATTGGTCCACGTCATCGAAATAGCTGCGGGTAGCCATCGGATGCTTCGGGTGGCGAGCGTGTGCGGTTCCGATGTCGTGATGTCCGGAGACCCTGTGGGGGACAAGATGGCGGCGCCCATGGTGCGCACATTGCGGGGTCGGGACAAGATGGCGGCGCCCATGGAGCGCACGTGGCCAAACGGGGACAAGATGGCGGCACCCATTGGTCGCACATGGACCCGGGAGGAGAAGATGGCGGCTCCCATTGTGCGTCTGGCGTGGGAGAGGGAGCTCAGTCTGGAGTACAGGACGTTTATCTTCTTTATATCCGTTGGCTCATGGTCCGCAGCCTTGATGTAGGCCTCAAAACATGCTAGCCAGTGAGTAAAGTCTTTTCTGGCGTCGGGCGAGTGCGGATCCAGCTGCAGGCGATCAGGCTTAATTCTGATATCCATTCTGTGGAAAATCTGACTGTAATAAATTGATGCATGATCAATTGCACAAAGACTAAAGTTGGGTACAACTGTGGCTTTAGTACAGTCAGATGCGTGGCCTCCTGCTGCAGCTGGCGAAATGGCAGGGCACTGGAGGTCATGCATATTTATACAGTTCTCCGTGGGCGGAGCCAGCCGGCAGGGCCTACCGGCGAACCTGTCGTACAGGTCCTACCTTACATCTCCTATTACAGTGGTTCACCACTCAAGCTTACTTTCGTACTCTATTTTCCCCTTCTTAATCAATCCCTTGGTCCTTCTTGCTAAATTCTAAACAGCTCCCAGTCCTCAGACATGTTGTTTTTCTTGTCCAATGTGTATGCTACTTCCTTCAATCGAATAATATCCCTAATTTTCCTTGTAAGCCATGGATTGGCCACCTTTCCCTTTTTACTTTTGTGCCAGACGGGAACAAACAATGTTGCACTTCCTCCATGTGCTCTTTGAATGGTTGCCATTGCCCACCCACTGTCATCCCTTTAAGAAACATTCTCCAATCCATCATGGCCAACTCACGCCTCAGGATGGCCACTTGGGACACACGAGCGATTGCCGTGTCCATCCACGCCCAGTTGCCCCAGGATGGTCACCAAAGGGGACCCAAGTTAAAGGGCCAGATTCGCAGCAGGCCACCTCCACTCCTGGAGGGGATCCACCTAGATGTTGCATTGGGGCCCATAAAGCCGGAAATGTCGACACCAGTTAAGATGGTATGGGTGCAGCACATGGAATTGCATTAAGGTTGTTGCTAACTTTTGGTTGATTCAATTGGCTCTGTTTTATAACCTTTGCTCTAGAGTCGCCAGGCATCTTTATGATACCGCCACGAGGTTCAAGTTCAAGTAATCATCAATAACTCAATACACCAATTAGTAAGATTCAAATCAAAGCACATTTATTATACACAGTAAATCGCTACTCATGCATAAATTCTACTTTCTAAGCTATTTCTACAACTAACAGGCCTATACTTAGCTTCGGACTGGCCCATCAGGTCAGGGGAACAAATGGCCTTTCGTTTGGATTCTGAAACTGTGGGATTCAAAGCTGGTATGGACTGGTAGCTAGGAGCGCCTATCTCGTAGCGAGCGTTGACTTAAGACTTACATTCTTGGAGGCAGCTGGACAGGTCACTGTCAAAGGTTGGTTCGCGTTGCTGAGTGACCCTGTCAAGAAGGACGATTTGAACTTGGGGTCTTTTACTTATAGTCCCCAGGGGCTTCCCGCCTTTCGGGGCGGGCCCCGTACCTGGTTTCAAATGATTGGACTTTGTTCCAATCGCTTGGTTCGATTTCTCCAATACTAGAGCTGTTCCCTGATCGATGGGCGGTCTTTAGGTGTCCGTTAACCTCTTTTGTGTTGGCTCCTGCTGGCGCCGAGGAGTCTGGCTTGGCTTTGTTTACCTTAAATGTTTTGATTGTTCCCGGGGATCGCTCATTAGTATGTAGATGGTCGCTACATTATTGTGCAGATGGTTGCTGGTATCGATGCTGAGTTTTGCAGAGTCTAATACACAGTAAACTTGCACCTGCTAGTTTTTGCCTGTGTTGGCTGAATTTCCCTTCAGCCTTTGCTGTTCTCCATTTTACGTCGGGAATTGGCCAACCCAGGTGGCTACATGCCCTCCTTGTGATCCTAACGCGAAGCGTGAAGGATCACATAACTGCGTTGTTCTTCATTCCCTGACCCGGCGAGCACACTTCTATGGCCTCTACACTGACCATAACTATGCAAGAAATTTTTAACTGACAATTCTAAGTGGCGCTATGTCAAAACAGGGACATGCATTACAAAATAAGAAAAACGGTACCTCTAACTATCCTCAATAAACTACACTCACTCAAACATCCAATCATACTAACTTCCTAAATAATACAAACAAAACCATAGCAGCATTCTTCACATTTTTCCTGGCTTGGCAGTCACGCTCAGGATTGTACAATCGCTCATAAAACATTTCTTTATTTGCAAAAAGAAAGAACGCAAATGAATGTTCTTTATTATAGATCGCGGGGGTCGGGGGTCTGGTCATAACCGGAAATAGGGGATCTGATCCAATATACCGGGGTGCGAGCGCGGTAGGCTCTCCTTCTCCATTTTCTCAGACGAATAGTCTGCACGAGTATCGCCAATACTAGTAGGGATTCTATCAAGCAGGACAGGGAGTACCAGGTTATTAACCTGTCACACCAAGATGGTGTGGTGTCGCTTGTGACTGGGCTCTGGGTACTATGGGGAAGTGATTCATTAATGGCTTCGGGGGGGGGGGGGGTTGGGGTCAGGGGGTTCGCGTTCGCGCGCAACCAAATGTTCATTAAGGTGATGAGCAACACGGAGGATGTCCTCATGGTTCTTCTTTCTCTTCTCTTTTCTCTTCTGTTCCTTCTCTTCTCTTCTGTTCCTGGAGCTCCTGTGGGATCAAGCATAGTGTCTGTCACTACCTTGTTGTAATATCTCGTATGATAGCATATCAGTCCTTTAGGGCCAATTACTCCCTTTATAATTGGTCACCATGTGTGACTCCCTCATTTTTTTTCTTCAAAAAACGAAATTCAGGACGAGACACTCTTAACAAATACTGAACCAGTGCGAGCCGTCTCGCAGGCTGTGCGATTTACCATCCAAATGTTTGAGGAGGTAAATAGCATAAGGTTGGCAACCTAAGGGTCACCTGAAACAAAACAAAACTTTTTGAACGTAAATTGCCGAAATGAGGTGCGTATCGCGACGGGTAAGAGTTGGATGGAATCCCCGGGTAGGACGGCGACCAATGCCGTGTGTGCTCTACCCGAGCGTAGCTGACCAGAGGGGGGTTCCCAGGCAGGGCGGGTCCCAATGCCGTTTCTCCACTGCCTGAGCAACCAACAAGAACGGGCAAGAAATGTAGTCATCGTGGGGGATTGCCATATTGGTTCTACCTTCGAACCAGAAGGGCAGTTACGAACGGGGGTCTGTGTTTCAGTCGACAAAAGAGTTCTTCTGAACTGGCGTCCGGGACATTAACAAGTCTCTGTGGACAAACTAGTTCCTCTGAACGAGTGTCCGGGACAAACTAGTTTCTCTGGCTGCCAGTGGGCGTCAGAAGGGTGGTGGAGTGGGGCCGTGGAAACATTTTTTTTCCCGGTCTTACATACAACATTTAACAGTACAACTACAAACAACATAAACCATGCTGCAGGTTCCATCAGAAAGGACTCCGTTTTCTCCCAAGCGGTTCCTTTTTAAACATCATCTGGACACCTCAGTTATCGGTTGCGAACAGCGTCGCAAAGGGATTCTCGTTTTGGGAGTCAGACTCAAAGTCGTCATCTTCTCCCGGATTCCAAACTCTCGAGTGTATCAGGGCGGATAGGGCTGCATGGTGCGATTTGGGATCCCTCTCGTCATTCCGGACGAGTCTGAATGAATTATCTCGGTGCCAAAAGGTGGTGTCTAGTTCTGTGGGGACGGAATCGGGGTCGTCATCGTAGGTCGGTGGTCGGTGGTGGGGTTTGTTTAGGAAAGTGATCATGAAGGGATCACTCGAATCGTGGTCAGATTCGCTGGGTGTGGGGCCTGATGTATGGGGATAGTAGGGAGGCGTGCTGTGGCTATTGTCCGAGTCACAGTCGCTGTTGCTGCTGCTGCTGTCTCTGGGCGTTCTGGGGCGGAGTGTATATTTCGGGGGTGGAGTCGGGGTTGAGTCTGTGGCTGGGCTGTACATGCTGGGGGAGGGTAGGGTTACGTTGGCTGTGGGTGAGGAGTGGTCTGCTGCGTCGAGCGTGACGTGGCGTGCGTGGTTAGACTGTGTTCCATATGCCTTAAGCTGGTTGATATGGAACCACGCAGTCTTTCCATTGGGGTACTTTATTTTGTAGACGGAAGGGCTTACTTTGTCCGCAATGGAGTACGGACCCGAATATTTAGGTGACAGGAATGTGCTGGGGTTGTATACGGAGAGCATGACTTGCTGTCCTACACTGAACTCAATCGCATGCACTGTCTTATCGAAACAGGCCTTGCTCTGTTTCTTTCTTGTGCCCAATTTCACTGCGGTTGCTAGCTGAGCCGTTTTAACATTCTCCACTAATTGTTCTACTGCTTTCTCGTGTGTGAGGGCCGTCACTTCGGGGATGGTCAAGTCTAATCCTCATAAACATTCTTGCCTTTCTGGTCATGAGGGTGTGTGGAGTGTTACCTGTAGATGTTGAAACTGTATTTCGCAAAAACATCAGCGCAAAAGGGAGGACTGAATCCCAAGTGGTGTTGTTTTGCTGGACCATTTTTCTGAGGGTGGATTTTAGGGTCCGATTCATGCGCTCCACAATACCACTCGACTGGGGGTGGTATGCGATGTGGAATTTTTTGGTAATGCCAAATATCGTGAGGACGTTCTTCATGACACATCCCGTGAAATGGGAACCTTGGTCGGATTTAATGCTGCGGGGGAGTCCCCATCTCGTAACGATATGGTGGGTTAAAATCTTAGCTGTGGTCTTTGCTGTGTTCGTTCTGGATGGGAATGCTCCCACCCATTTTGTAAACGTGTCTATCACCACGAGTAGATACTTATAACCATTCCTGCAAGGAGGCAGTGGCCCAATATAATCAATCTGGAGGTTAGTCCAGGGGCCATTAACGGGTCGGGTGTGACTAAGCTGAGCCTTTTTGGCATATCTGTCCGGATTGATCTGCTATCCTAGGCGGCCTTCAGGACGCGCAACAACGCAGAATTGCCGAGCAGAAACTTATAGCCAAGTTCCGCACACATGAGTGCGGCCTCAACCGGGACCTGGGATTCATGTCACATTACATTCATCCCCCACCATCTGGCCTGCAAAATCCTACCAACTGTCCTGTCTTGACATAATTCACACCTCTTTAACCTGGGGTTACCCCATCTCTGGATCTGTAAAGATTTAATCACCTGCTAATGCTCGCATTCCAAGCATTGTTTGGCATCTTTGAATTTGTCTATATATGTGTTTCTGGAACATACCTCTCCATTCACCTGAGGAAGGAGCAGCGCTCCGAAAGCTAGTGACATCGAAACAAACCTGTTGGACTTTAACCTGGTGTTGTAAGACTTCGTACTGTGCTCACCCCAGTCCAACGCCGGCATCTCCACATCACGGATTGATCTGGGCACAGGTAAGACAATTCTCAACGTAGTGAGTTACATCTTCTTTCAAACTCGGCCACCAACAGAGCTGCCTGTGATTGGCTGTAGTGGGATCAATTCCCTGATGCCCATGACCGTCATGGAACAAACAAATCAGTTGATTCCTGTCCTGTTCAGGAACCACATAAAGGGTGTCTTTTAACACCACACCGTCATGTGTGGTCAGTGCATTCTTAAACCTATCAAAAGGTGCTGGGAATCTTCCTTTTAAAATCTCCCTGAGATTGCTGTCCTGCTTTTGGGCCTGCACTAAATCCTCGATATTAGTCTGCGAGACCTGAACTGCATTCACTGGAGCGCTTTCGGGGGGTGTCCAAAAATGTCCGTGCCTAGCACCTGCCTTTGCCAATGCGTCGGCTTTTACATTTCCAGGGGGGGAGGAACGATGGTGACTACGAACTTTGATGATTCCAAAGGTCCTGTTCTGTGTTCTTTCTAAAATGTGGCGGAGCAATGGGGCTGAGGGGAGGGGTTTTCCGTCTGCGGAAACAAATCCTCTTGCTTTCCACAGGGGTAGGAATTCCGTAAGGCTGTTGCAGACATAGAGGCTGTACGAATATATGTCTGTTGGGCTGGGGAAGGAATCTGGGTGTTCCACTATGTACGCGATGGCCGCAAGTTCTGCTGCCTGTGCGCCTAAGTGTCCCGGAGGTTTTATTGCTATTTCTTCTAGGGCGCGTCCCTGCGCATCCTCGACATAAATACCGCATCCTGTTATGCGCTTCCCTTCTAATATTGTGGAAGATCCATCCACGTATAATAAGGCTTTTCCCCAGGGTAGAGGGGTCAATTACTAGGGGGCATAGGTTTAAGGTGAGAGGGGCAAGGTTTAGAGTAGATGTACGAGGCAAGTTTTTTACGCAGAGGGTAGTGGGTGCCTGGAACTCACTACCGGAGGAGGTAGTGGAAGCAGGGACGATAGGGACATTTAAGGGGCATCTTGACAAATATATGAATAGGATGGGAATAGAAGGATACGGACCCAGGAAGTGTAGAAGATTGTAGTTTAGTCGGGCAGTATGGTTGGCACGGGCTTGGAGGGCCGAAGGGCCTGTTCCTGTGCTGTACATTTCTTTGTTCTTTGTTTATATATCCTAATGAGTTCGCACGTGTCTGTGGGCTGGGGGCTCTGGGGTGAACTACCTATCTTTCTGGGGGGTGTTTTAGCAATAAAAGGGCCTGTGTTGTGGTGCGGTGAGATAATGTCACATTCATGGGGGGTTCCGGGGTACTGTAGGTTATCTGCTAAGAAAGTGTGGGTCTTTGTCCTTTTAACAGTGATGTCCCGTCCCTGCAAAAGAAGGGTCCATCTAGCTGCTCTTATTTGACTGACTGTAACGTTCTTAAGTCGTCCGTCCAGTAAAAGTTGGGTGGGTGTGTGTTCCGTCAGGATTGTGATGGGGTTTAGTCCGGTTATATATGAAAAATATTGTACTGCCCAGAAAGCTGTGAGCAGGTGCCTTTCACAGGCTTAAAATCCCTGCTCCACAGCATCTAAAACTCTGGAGGCATAAGCCTTAACTGTTCGTGCTGTTCCTGGAGGAGCACGGCCAAAAGGGTGCGGTCTGTGCTTGCTACCTCTATCGCATAGGGGGAAAGCCTCTCCGTGTGTGCTTGGATTTCCTCCGGGTGCTCCGGTTTCCTCCCACAGTCCAAAGATGTGCAGGTTAGGTGGATTGGCCATGATAAATTGCCCTTAGTGTCCAAAATTGCCCTTAGTGTTGGGTGGGGTTGCTGGGTTATGGGGATAGGGTGGCGGTGTTGACCTTGGGTAGAGTGCTCTTTCCAAGAGCCGGTGCGGACTTGATGGGCCGAATGGCCTCTTTCTGCACTGTAAATTCTATGATGAAAGCGGGTCTGGAACCTGTAGTGCGGGGGCTGCACTGAGTGCTCTTTTCAACAAGTCCACAGCATCCGTATGCTGCGGAAGTCCCAGGGGGCTCCTTTCTTTAGGAGGTATGCGAGGGGTGCTGCCTTGCTGGCGAAACCGTCACTGTGGTTTCGGCAATAGCCAACCAGCCCTAAAAACGACCAGAGGGCTGAAACGTTCTGGGGAAGGGGCAATTTGGCAATCAAATCAATCCGTTTATGCTCGCTCTCGCGTTTACCATGTGTGATAATTGTACCCAAATATATCACCTTGTTTTCCAAAATCTGGTCCTTTTTGGGGTTTACTTTACAACCAATTGAATGTAAGAGTTCCAGGAGTTCGGCCAGAAGCTCGATGTGCTCTGCCTTGGTGTCTGTCTGCAGTAGTAGGTCGTCTACATACTGGACCAGACATTCGGGGCGAGAGAATTTGGCTAAACCATTTGCCAGTTCTCGGTGGAAAATGAAGGGGGAGTTGTGGAATCCTTGTGGAAGGCATGTCCACGTATACTGTTGGTTTTTAAAGGTGAAGGCAAATTTGTACTGGCACGCCTTTGCCAATGGAATGGACCAGAATCCATTACTGATATCCAAAACCGTAAAGTATCGGGAATTGAGTCCCTGCTTGAGCATGGTCTCGGGACTTGTGGCTACTGTGGGGGTTGCTGCGGGGGGTGACTTTGTTGAGTTCCCGGTAATCGATGGTCAGTTGCCATGATCCATCGGGCTTTCTCACTGGCCAAATCGGGGCATTATGAGTGGAGGTTACTGATCTAAGTACGCCCTGTCGAGTACTTTTGCGATTTCTCCCTCTGCCTTTTGGGGAAATCCATATTGCTTTTGGGGTCCAGGGTCAGGTCCTGTGATTTGTACTGAACCAGTCATCCGGCCACAGTTGTGTTTGTGGGTCGCGAATGCTGTCCTGTGCTTCTGTAAAACTGCCCTAACCTGCTTGTCCGTGCTAATTGTAGTCGGGTCAAACCAAAATTTGCCGACTGCGCTAATCTTGTTTGCATATTCTCCTATTGTGAGCGTTGCGGGGGCTAATGCGGATTTTGCCATTCTCCAGACACATTGATTGACTGGATCAAAGGATAGGTTGTGGGAATTCATAAAATCTATGCCTAAAATGTGTTCTGCTGTCTGGGGTAGATCGAGTAAAACTATGGGGTGCTTGGTGGTGATGTTGCCGATTTGAATGGGTACAGGGGCTGTGATGTGTCCCTGCTGTGAGTGGCCTGTAAAGCCGCTGAGGGTGATGGTGGCTGTAGTGGGCCACGTATCTTTTTGAAACATGGTGGAGGAATTAATTGTGGTGCGGGATCCTCTTGTGTCCCAGAGAAACTCGATGGGCTGTCCCCGTATTTTTGCTGCAACTACTGGTCGGCCGGACCTATCCCAAAGGGTGTCGCAGACCGAACTGGGGGAGCCCGAACACCGTCAGTCCGTTCCATTCAGGTCCGTCTGATCTGAACGGGTGCTAACACTATGTATTGGCTTTGTCCTGGTTTTATTTAGAGCGCCTGTCTGCTGGGCTCTCTGTTGCTTTTGTGGGGCATTGCATTCTCTTGCAAAATGTCCTAAATGGCCACAGTTGTAACACTCCTGTGGGGGGCTGTTCCTGCCTTCATTTACCCATGCGGGGTTCTGGTGTGCTTTTACTGCTTGTATGTATGCTTCTGCCTGCTGTTCTTCGGGAATTTTATTCGTGGGTTTGTTTTGAACCGATTGCTCCCAGGTGCGGGACAATCTTTTTACAACCAATTTCTCATTATGAGCCTCCTCTGAGGGGTCATAATTCGCACAAGCTTTTTGTCCTGCTTCTGTGGCATGGGAGATAAGGGTGCGGGTCCATTTGACCATGTTGTCTGGGGACAAATGGGCGCGGTCTAAGTCTCCGAAAACTGCTGCGAAATGAATCCACAAGCGTCCAGCAAACGCTGTGGGGTGCTCGGTTTTCTTTTGCCTGCACACTTATTATCATAGAATTTACAGTGCAGAAGGAGGCCATTCGGCCCATCGAGCCTGCACTGGCTCTTAGAAAGAGCACCCTACCCAAGGTCAACACCTCCACCCTATCCCCATAACCCAGTAACCCCACCCGACACTAAGGGCAATTTTGGACACTAAGGGCAATTTATCATGGCCAATCCACCTAATGTGCACATCTTTGGACTGTGGGAGGAACCGGAGCACCCGGAGGAAACCCACGCACACACCGGGAGGATGTCCGCACAGACAGTGACCCAAGCCGGAATCAAACCTGGGACCCTGGAGCTGTGAAGCAATTGTGCTATCCACAATGCTACTGTGCTGCCCCTCTCTGCGCTGTCTCACTCAATTCTTCCCAATCAGGGCCGTCTTCCTCATCTAGTTGTGATCCAAAGGTTTCCTGGAATCCTTTTTGAACTGAAAGCAGAGACTGACATCGACCTTACTCATTCGATGTATGCCTTCTATCTCTTTCCGGAGCGTCCGAACGACCTCCTCTGTGCCTCGCAATTGTGCCAAACAGGACACGATTTCCATCGGCTTGTGAGCTTTTCCTAAGCTCTTCTTGTGAATCTCGCTCAGGTTCTCCCACCAAGTATGTCCTATACTCCCGGAACCTGTTTCCTCATTTTCACAGAATTCGCTCCAAAGGGGCCATCCTTTCCCTTTGAGGTACTTTCTGATTTCCTCTTCCCAAACGGGACACTGTTCTACTCTACTGCTGCTGGTCGCTGCGACCGCAGATTCTTCGGGGTTCATGAGGCGTTGCATTGCCATCTTTCCTATCTGAATCCTTAAATTTGGAACAAGGGGTACTAAGGCGGTGCTGTAATTACGGGTACGGCTTTCGCTATTTTCCAAAATACAAACTTCTGACAGTTTTTTCGCAACAAAAAACCTACCAGTGTTACCTTATCACCCTTTTAGTTACGCATGCATACACACACTTCCGAATTCTGAGGATTGATCAGAACTGCTTGAACACTTGTGGTTTTTCTGTTCCCAATTGGATTTCTAATTCAAATTTTTTTCTTGGTGTTCTCCCGGAGTGGTTAGAACAAAGAACAAAGAAATGTGCAGCACAGGAACAGGCCCTTCGGCCCTCCAAGCCCGTGCCGACCATGCTGCCCGACTAAACTACAATCTTCTACACTTCCTGGGTCCGTATCCCTCTATTCCCATTCTATTCATGTATTTGTCAAGATGCCCCTTAAATGTCACTATCGCCCCTGCTTCCACCACCTCCTCCGGTAGCGAGTTCTAGGCACCCACTACCCTCTGCGTAAAAAACTTGCCTCGTACATCTACTCTAAACCTTGCCCCTCTCACCTTAAACCTATGCCCCCTAGTAATTGACCCCTCTACCCCGGGGAAAAGCCTCTGACTATCCACTCTGTCTAATCCCCTCATTATTTTGTAGACCTCGATCAGGTCGCCCCTCAACCTCCTTCGTTCCAGTGAGAACAAACCGAGTTTATTGAACCGCTCCTCATAGCTAATGCCCTCCATACCAGGCAACATTCTGGTAAATCTCTTCTGCACCCTCTCTAAAGCCTCCACATCCTTCTGGTAGTGTGGCGACCCAGAATTGAACACTCTACTCCAAGTGTGGCCTAACTAAGGTTCTATACAGCTGCAACATGATTTGCCAATTCTTATACTCAATGCCCCGGCCAATGAAGGCAAGCATGCCGTATGCCTTCTTGACTACCTTCTCCACCTGTGTTGCCCCTTTCAGTGACCTGTGGACCTGTACTCCTAGATCTCTTTGACTTTCAATACTCTTGAGGGTTCACCATTCACTGTATATTCCCTACCTGCATTAGACCTTCCAAAATGCATTACCTCACATTTGTCCGGATTAAACTCCATCTGCCATCTCTCCGCCCAAGTCTCCAAACAATCTAAATCCTGCTGTATCCTCAGACAGTCCTCATCGCTATCCGCAATTCCACCAACCTTTGTGTCGTCTGCAAACTTACTAATCAGACCAGTTACATTTTCCTCCAAATCATTTATATATACTACAAACAGCAAAGGTCCCAGCACTGATCCCTGTGGAACACCACTGGTCACAGCCCTCCAATTAGAAAAGCATCCTTCCATTGCTACTCTCTGCCTTCTATGACCTTGCCAGTTCTGTATCCACCTTGTGTGGTGAAGCCACTTCTAGATCGGGTCCCGTCAGGATGTCACCAGTAATATGTTGCTAACTTTTGGTTGGTTCAATTGGCTCTGTTGTATAACCTTTGCTCTAGAGTCACCAGGTAGCTTTATGATACCGCCATGAGGTTCAAGTTCAAGTAATCATCAATAACTCAATACACCAATTAGTAAGATTCAAATCAAAGCACATTTACTATACACAGTAAATCGCTACTCATGCATAAATTCTACTTTCTAAGCTATTTCTACAACTAACGGGCCTATACTTAGCTTCGGACTGGCCCACCAGGTCAGGGGAACAAATGGCCTTTTGTTCGGATTCTGAAACTGCGGGATTCAAAGCTGGTATGGACTGGTAGCTAGGAGCGCCTATCTCGTAGCGAGCATTGACTTAAGACTTACGTTCTTGGAGGCAGCTGGACAGGTCACTGTCAAAGGTTGGTTCGCGTGGCTGAGTGACCCTGTCAAGAAGGACGATTTGAACTTGGGGGCTTTACTTTATAGTCCCCAGGGGCTTCCCGCCTTTTGGGGCGGACCCCATACCTGGTTTCAAGTGATTGGACTTCGTTCCAATCGCTTGGTTCGATGTCTCCAATACTAGAGCTGTTCCCTGATCGATGGGCGGTCTTTAGGTGTCCGTTAACCTCTTTTGTGTTGGCTCCTGCTGGCGCCGAGGAGTCTGGCTTGGCTTTGTTTACCTTAAATGTTTCGATTGTTTCCGGGGATCGCTCATTAGTATGTAGATGGTCGTTACATTATTGTGCAGATGGTTGCTGGTATTGATGCTTTTTCAGAGTCTAATACACAGTAAACCTGCACCTGCTAGTTTTTGCCTGTGTTGGCTGAATTTCCCTTCAGCCTTTGCTGTTCTCCATTTTACGTCGGGAATTGGCCAACCCAGGTGGCTACAGGGTCTAGGGCATAAACCTTTATCGAGATGTTCACATGTCTTTGTAAAATATGCACTTGTGCACAAAAATTCCAACCTGCTTCAATGTTCTTTCAGAAGGGTGTGAGGGATGGGCAGAGCTTGGCTGGGGTGGCTGCAGAGGACACGTTTGGGGTTGGGGGGGTGGGAGGGATGAGAGGTGGGGAGATGTTGAACGATGGAGATGGTCGCGGGCCGGGAGCCCCAGGTCAGATCCTGCACATAGTCCTTGTACCCCGCCCCTCCCTCTTTCCCATCCCTTCCTGCATCTCGTCCCCACCTCCAACAGTCCAAGGGTTCAGTGGGACTGTGTGCTGGAATGTCCAGCTCGGATTCCAGTTGGATAGTGGAAAGTATTACTGTGGGCAGGAGACAGGTGTTTTCAAACAAACAGAGCACCATCGCAGAGCGGGTCGTCATCATCATCCTCCAGCCCATGGACCAGACCAGGGCATGCACCCGCAGGTATAAATCACGCAGGGAGCTGTGGGGGGGGAGGGAGGAGGATAAGGTGGGTGGTCATGGGAGTGGATGGTTGGCAGGAGGGGGGTGTGGGAGTAGGATGAGATTTCCGTGCATCGCCCAGGCCCCCCTCCCCAGTTGGTGAACGTGGAGGCCTCCCGTTTCTGCTCGGGCCCATGTCCTGCCCAACCTTGCCCTCTGCTGCATATTCCTCATTGGACGAGGACTGATATTCATCCTCCACCTCCTGCACGTTGCACCTCTGCTGCACGATGTTGCGGAGGATGCAGCAGGCCACCACGATGTGGCCGACCCTCCCAGCGTTCTGCTGGATGACTCCACCAGTGCAGTCCAGGCACCTGAACCGCATCTTGAGGATGCTGAAGCACCACCCAATCACGCCACTGGTTGCTGTATGGGCGTTGCTATGACAGGTCTCTGCGTTGGTCTGTGGAGTCTGGATAGGGGTCACCAGCCACGACCGCAGCAGATAGCCCCTGGTGCCGAGTAGCTAACCCCCCAGATGGGGGCTGCCAGGAACAGTCAAGTGTGCCAGGATGAAGGTGTCGTGCACACTGCCCGGGTATCAGGCGCAGACGTGCTTGAGGCGCATCTGATGGTCACATGTCAGAAGAAGTTTGTCATGGGAGTGTCCCTTTAGAAAGGTTTTTGTCTTATCACATGGCTTCAGTGATGTCATTGTGTGGGTGGAGCTCTGTAAGTTTTACTTTCATTTTCACATTTGGCTGCTGTGGACTCGGAGAGAGAACAGAAGTTTTTTTGGCCTGTCTCTATCTTCATTTTAAAAGCTGTTGCTTTTACTGCTTGATAACTTAACAGAGATAATTACTTTTTGGAAGGAATTGAAATCCGCTGTTTGAAAAGTAGAACAGAGTATCAGCAACAACAGACTTATTCAAGTGATAATGCCATGTGCTGGGCCATGCCTTTGAATAGGGGTTTCTGGTATAACTTGGATTTTGTTATTGAATTGGCACAGTTAAGGGAAAATTCATTGAGTGTTATACATAGATTACTGTAGCTGTGTAGTGTCTTTAATGTTTGTAATTGATAACAATTCTTGCTGTGTGTGTGTATACAAATGTTAACTAAATTCTTTGAATAAAGCTTATTTCGATTAAAGTGTCTAGGAAGACTATTGAAACACAGCTGAAGAGAAAGCTCTTGTGCTCATCCTAGCCAAATTCAACATAAAGGTTGTCGGCCAGGTGTACTTAATAATATAGTTTGGAGTTTCTAAGCCCTGTCCCATAACAAAATTGGAGGCTTGTCCAGGATAAAAGTCTTATCTTTCGTTATTGGGATTGGCTTAGTGAACTTAAAGACAGTGAGGAGTGAGCATATTTGTGTATGCTTTTCAGGTGTTGTATTCAAGTTTAAAGAGGGAGTGTGTTGTGGATAATTGCTCTTTCAGAGGCTCAGAGGTTTTTTGGGGTGGGAAGGTCACGCGCAGTACCTTGTAAACAGAGACTAAAAAAAGGCTTTTAGATTTGGCACGAACATAGCTGAGACGGTAGTTGAGCATTTAAAATTGCCTGAGACACAGTCAGAATCCCTAGAAATGGCAAGAATTCAATTACAGGTGAAGAGGCTTGAGCATGAAAAAGAAATAAAGCAGCTTCAATTCGAAATGAGGGAAAAAGAAAGAATTGCCCTCGCAGAACAAAAAGAAAAGGAGAGGAAAGGGAAAAAGAAAAAAATAGCCCTTGCAGAACAAAATGTGAGAGAAAGGGAGGTACATTTTGAACTTGAGAAACTGGCCATGAAACGTGAGCATCAGTTAAAAAATAGCGGAGGTAAAGAGAAACGTCCAGTCTGAGGAGAGTGATGATGAGAGTGAGCAAGAGCATCATAATTGAAGGCTTGGTGGGGATCTATTTAAATATGCCTAAGCATTGCCAAGATTTGATGAGAAGGATGTAGATGTCTTTTGAATTTCATTTGAGAAGGTAGCTAAACAAATGAAATGCCGCAGGACATGTGGGTATTACTGATTCAAACAAAGTTGGTAGGTAGAGCTAGAGAAGTGTTTGCATCACTATCAGAGGAAGTATCTGGGACGTATGAGGAAGTGAAAAAAAACATTTTTGGTGCATATGAATCAGCGCCTTAAACCTACAGACAAAGGTTTAGAAATTTAAGGAAAGAACCTGTTTAAACATAGATTTTGAAAGGATCAAACAGTAATTTTGATTGGTGGACAAGGGCTTTGAAAATAGACTAAGTGTATCAAGCTCTTACAGAAGTGATAATTTTGGAGGAATTCAAAAATTCAATTCCTTATGTAGTGAGAACTCGTGTGGAAGAGCAGAGGGTTAAAACTGCGAGATTAGCAGCAGAAATGGCAGATGATTATGAATTAGTTCATAAATCAAAGTTTGGTTTACAACATCAGTTTCAGCCACTGAGGGATAGAAACTGGGGATAAGAGAAATACTCGTGGTAAAGGTAAAGGGGATCTGATGGGAGATGATAAGGACAGTGTACCTCAGATTAAAAAAGAAATCCAGGATTGTGGACGAGAAGGGTCCAGGATGTCTCGGAGCGGGTACAGGACATTCTGGAGGGGGACGGTGAACAGCCAGTGGTCGTGGTACACATCGGTACAAACGACACAGGTAAAAAAAGGGAAGAGGGCCTAAAAGCAGAATACAGGGAGCTAGGAAGGAAGAAATCAGACCTCAAAGGTAGTGAACTCAAAGGGCAGCACGGTGGCACAGTGGTTACCATTGTTGCCTACGGTGCTGAGGACCTGGGTTCGAATCCCGGCCCTGGGACACTGTCCGCGTGGAGTTTGCATATTCTCCCCGTGTCGGCGTTGGTTTCACCCCCACAACCCACATTGTGCAGGATAGGTGGATTGGCCATGCTAAATTAGCCCTTAATTGGAAAAAATAATTGGGTACTCTAAATTATTTAAAAAAGGGCGTGTTCTCAGGATTATTACCAGTGCCACATGCTAGTCAGAGTAGAAATGACAGGATATATTGGATGAATACATGGCTGAAGAGATGGTGTCAGGGGAAGGTTTTCAGATTCTTGGGGCATTGGGACCGGTCCTGGGGGAGATGGGACCTGTACAAACTGGACGGGTTCCACCTCGGCAGGACTGGGACTGTTGTCCTATTTGCGAGAGCAGTTGGGAATGGTTTGAACTAATATGCCAGGGGGATGGGAACCTGTGCAAGAAGTCCGAGAAAGAGGGAACAAGGACAAAAACAAAAGGTGGAAAAATCAATAAGCAAAGTGATAGGTGGAGAAACCTAAGGGCAAAATTCAAACAGGGCAAAAGAGAAAAATATTGGGAGCAAGACAAAAAATGTGAAAAAGACAAACTTAAAGGCTCTGCGCCTTAATGCACGGAGCATTTGCAATAAAGTGGATGAACTAATCGCGCAGATAGATATAAATGGGTATGATATAATTGGGATTACAGAAAGATGGCTGCAGGGTGACAAGGGATGGAAACTGAATGTCCCAGGGTTTTCAGTATTTCAGAACGACAGGCATAAAAGAAAAAGTGGTGGCGTGGCATTGCTGGAAAGAGGAATTAACACAGTAGTGAAAAAGGATATTAGCTCTGACAATGTGGAGTCTGTATGGGTAGAGTTGAGAAATACCAAGGGGCAAAAATCATTAGTGGGTGTCATGTAGACCTCCAAACTGCATGGTGATGTTGGGAATGGCATTAAACACGAAATTCGAGATGTATGTAACAATGGAACATCGGTGATCATGGGTGATTTAATCTTCACATAGATTGGGGAAATCAAATTAGCCACAATGTCGTAGAGGAGGAATTCCTGGAGTGTATGGGATGGTTTTCTTGACCAATATGTGGAGGAACCAACTAGAGAGCAGGCCATCTTAGACTGGGTACTGTGTAATGAGAACGGATATATTGCCAATCTGGCTGTGTGAGACCCTGTGGGAATGAGCGACCATAACATGATAGATTTTTTAATCAAGATGTTGAGTGAAGTAGTTGATTCGGAGACTAGGGTGCTGAATTTTAATAAAGGAAACTGAAGATATGAGGCGTGAGTTGGCCTTGATAGATTGGGGAGAGATACTAAAAGGGATGACAGTGGATAGACAATGGCAAACATTCAAGGGACGCATGGGGGAACTACTGTAATTGTTCATTCCTGCCTGGCACAAAAGCAGAATGGGTAAGAGGGCCAATCCATGGCTTACAAAGGAAATTAGAAATAGTATCTAATCCAAGGAAGAAGCATACAGATTGGCCAAGAAAAATAATAGGTCTGAGGATTGGGAGCAGGGGAAAGTACAGTTCGAAAGTAAGCTTGCACGGAACGTTAAGACTGACATTAAGAGATTCAAAAGATATGTGAAGCGAAAGAGATTGGTAAAGAGAAATGTAGGCCCCCTACAGACAGAAACAGGGGAATGAATAATAAGGGTCAAAGAAAGGTTGAGCAATTGAATACATACTTTGGTTCTGTCTTCACAAAAGAGGATACAAATCACACACCAGAAATGTTGGAGAATGAAAGGTTTGGTGAGAGGGAAGAACTGGGGGAGATCAACATTAGTAGAAAAACGGTGCTGGGAAAATTGATGGGATTGAAGGCGGATAAATCCCTAGGGCCTGAAAATCTGCACCTCAGAGTGCTCAAGGAGGTGGCTCTGGAAATAGTGGATGCAACGGTGGTCATCTTTCGGGATTCTATAGACTCTAAAACAGTCCCTGCAGATTGGAGGGTAGCTCATGTCACTCCAATATTCAAAAAGGGAGGTAGAGAGAAAGCAGGGAATTATAGACCAGGAAGCCTAATATCGGTAGTGGGGAAAATTCTTGAATCCATGATCAAGGACTTCATAGCGGAACATTTAGAAAGCAGTGGCAGGATCAGTCAGAGTCAGCATGGATTTATGAAGGGGAAATCATGCTTGACAAATCTGTTGGAATTCTTTGAAGATGTAACCAGTACTGTTGACAAGGGAGAGAGCCAGTCGATGTGGTATATTTGGACTTACAGAAGGCATTTGACATAGTCCCGCATAAGAGATTATTGTGCAAAATTGAAGTGCATGGGATCGGGGGAAATGTGTTTTAGTGGATAGAAAACTGGTTGGCAGATAGGAAACAAAGAGTAGGAATTAATGGGTCCTTTTCAAATTGGCAGGCAGTAACTAGTTGGTTGCCACAGGGATCGATGCTGGGACCCCAGCCATTCACAATGTATATTAATGATTTCAATGAGGGAACAAAATGTAACATTTCAAAGTTTGCAGATGATACCAAGTTGGGTGGGAGGGTGAACTGTGACTAGGATGCATGGATCCGACAGCGTAATCTGGACAGTTGGGCGAGTGGGCTGATCAATGGCAGATGCAGTATAATTTGGATAAGTGTGAGGTTATTCACTTTGGAAGCAAAAACAGGAAGGCAGATTACTATTGAATGGTTGTAAATTGGGAGAGGGGAGTGTGCAGCGAGACCTGGGTGTCCTTGTGCATCAGCCACTGAAGGTAAGCATGCAGGTGCAGAAGGCGGTAAAGAAGGCTAATGATATGTTGGCCTTCATTGCGAGAGGTTTTGAGTACAGAAGCTGCAATTGTATAGGGCCTTGGTGGGGTGACACCTCGAATATTGTGTGCAGTTTTGGTCTCCTTTTCTGAGGAAGGATGTTCTTGCTCTCGAGGGAGTGCAGCGAAGGTTTACCAGACTGATTCCATGGATGGCGGGACTGTCATATGAGGAGAGATTGACTAAGTTGGGATTGTTCTCGCTGGAGTTCAGAAGAATGAGGGGGGATCTCATCGAGACTTATAAATTCTAATAGGACTAGATGGTGTAGATGCAGGGAAGATGTTCTCAATGATGGGTACGTCCAGAACCAGGGGTCACAGTCTGAGGATTCAGGGTAAATCATTTCGGACAGAGGTGAGACATTTCTTCACCCAATGAGTGGTGAGCATGTGGGATTCATTGCCACAGGAAGTAGTTGATGCTAAAACATTGAATATATTCAAGAGGTGGCTGGATATAATACTTGGGGAGAATGGGATCAAAGGTAATGGGAAGAAAGCAGGGTTAGGTTATTGAGTTGGATGATCAGCCATGATTGTGATAAATGGCGGATCAGGCTCATAAGACCAAAAGGCCTGCTCCTCTTACAATCTTCTATGTATCTGTGTGAATGAAAAGTTTCAGATGTTTTTACTGTAATAAACTAGGCTATGTAAAGTCACAGTGTTGGGTGTTGAAGAAAAGCACTGGGAAGGCTGATTTGGTAAAACAGGATAAGCCAGTGGGGTTTGTTAAAGTGGTAAAGGAAAGCCCAATTGAAGTGAAGGAGGTGCAAAAGAATGTACAGACTGATCAAATGGTAATTGATAAGAAGGTCCCAGATCTCTTTAAAGAATTTACTTGTGTACCAGGAGGAGTAGGTAAAGAACAAACAAAGAACAATACAGCACATGAATAGCCCCTTCGGCCCTCCAAGCCTCTGCCCACCATGGTACCTGCCTAAACTAAAACAGTATGCACTTATGGGTCCGTATCCTTCCATTCCCACCCTATTCATATATTTGTCGAGATGCCCCTTAAATGCTGCTATCTTAACCTGCTCCCACCATCTCCCCAGGCAGCACGTTCCATATATTTACCACCCTCTGTGTAAAAAAACTTGTCTTGCACTTCTGTTCTCAACTTTTCTCCATGCACGCTAAACCTATGTTCCCTAGTATTTGACTCTCCTTGAAGACTTCTACCTACGGGGGCAATCAAAACATCCAAAGATTCCTGTGCCCTTGCCTGTCGCTGCACATTAAAACTGTTATAACCCCCCACAAGGACCACAGGGAAACCATTGTTGATCTCCCTTTGGACCCTTGGAGTACAAGCTTCCCAGATATGGGGCGGAGGCCACCTAGCTGGAGCTTGTTACAGACTTTTTAAAAAGCCGGCCCAAAGCAGGGCTGGCGGTGGTTAGTTCTCCCAGCAAGGAATGGAGTGGGAGTGAGTTACTGCCTTGAGCAGGACATTTCTGTTTGTATATTTCTGTTGTACTATCACTGGCTTTCTCAAGTTATATACTGGGGACAAGGACAAAAGAAATTCCGGACTTGCTTGTGGAGCAGCCTGGTCGATTACTATCATGGAACATGGGACATAAGAGTTAAGGATCCCACTTTTTGGGAAATTGAAAGCCTTTGATGCATGCCTGGAAAACTGGATCCAGTATGCTGAGTGCATGAGGTATTTTTTCCTGGTTAATGGGATTTTGCAGAAGACCGTCAGAAAGTCATCGTCCTGACCGCCTGTGAGGCCCAGATTTTGGCGATTATAAAAAAATCTAACTTACCCAGTTGCACCGGACTCCAAATCATTCAACGAGCCGATTGCTTTGTTGCTGAGTGTTGTGGCCCTGAGCCTTCCATGATCATGAAGAAGTCAGAATTTTAAGACGTAGTCAATGTTTGATGGTAAGAGATGAGGAGTTATGTAATTTGGGAGGAACATTTTCAGAAAAGGTGGTAATATGTGGAATTCAGGGTTGAAAGTATAGTGTTCCATTCTAATAATCGTTATTGTCACAAGTAGGCTTACATTAATACTGCAATGAAATTACTCTGCAAATTTCCTGGTCGCCACATTTTGGCGCCTGTTCGGGTACACAGAGGGAGAATTCAGTGTCTAATTCACCTCACAGCACGTCTTGTGGGAGGAGACCGGAGTACCCGGAGGAAACCCACACAGACACGGGGAGAACATGCAGACTCCACACAGACAGTGACCCAAGCCGGGAATTGAACCTGGACCCTTGAGCTGTGAAGCAACAGTTCTACCCACTGTGCTACCGTGCCGCCCATACTATAAGGTGAGGTTGGAGAGTTCACTGAAGAGTAGTGAAGTGGTAATAGGAGTAATAGAGAAACTACCTTGTCCAGGAATACTGTTTATCCTGGGTAATGATATAGCTGGATCGCAGGTGGGAGTGATGCCTACTGTGGTTGATAAGGCAATGGAAAATCGAAGAACTGAATTGTTGAAGGATGAATATCCTGGGGCTTTTCCTGATTTTGTGGAGCAAGATCGCAAAGTCACAGGTTAAGACAAGAGGAGAAATCAAAGAGTGAAGGTAAAATTGAAAATCAATTATCAGAAACAATTTTTGATCAGATGGTTGGAAAAGAACAAGAATAGGTGGAGGATGAGGCGGATATTTTTAGTTCAGGCAAGTTGGCAGAGTTACAACAGAAAGATATAGAAATATAACGGATGTATCGAAAGCATACACGGAAGAGGAAACTTGAGTGTATACCAGAATGTTATTACCTTAAAAATGATGTCTCAATGAGAAAATGGAGACCTTTACATATGTAGGCAGATGAAAAGTGGGCAGACGTTCATCAAGTGCAATTGCCGGTAGGTTACAAAAAGGAGGTGTTGCGAGTAGCACATGAGGTACCAATAGGAGACCATTTGGGAGTAAGGAAAACTCAAACTAAAAATCCAAAAACATTTTTATTGGTCTGGACTACAGAAAGATGCCTTTAAATTTTGTCGGCCATGTCACAATGATAGAGAAACTTCAAGCGGTGATGAAACCAGCAAGCTTAATACCCATTCCAGCATTTGAGGAACCTTTTACAAGGGTCTTAATTGATTGCGTAGGACCGCCTCCTAAAATGAAAAGTGGGAATCAATTTCTTTTGACTACAATGGATGTGTCTACTAGGTTTCCAGAGGCCTTTCCAGTATGCAAAATTACAGCTAAAAAGATTGTGGAGGAGTTACTTAAATATTTTACTAGACATGGACTACCCACAGAAATACAATCAGATCAAGGTTATGGATAGCTTAGAATTAAAACAATTTAAATCAACTGCGTACCATCCAGAATCGCAGGCAGCGTTAGAACGGTGGCATCAGTCGTTAAAGACAGTGTTGAGGGCTTATTGTCAAGATTGTCCAGAGGATTGGGATAATGGAATTCCATTTGTATTGTTTGCAATTAGGGATGCACCTAATGAGTCAACCAAATTCAGTCCTTTTGAACAAATTTTTGGTCATGAGATAAGACAACCACTTCAATTGATTAAGGAGAAATTGGTGAGTGAGCAATCTGAAACTACATTATCGGATTACGTGTCAAATTTTAGGGAACAATTAAATAGATCAGATGAATTGGCTAGACAACATTTAAAAGTTGCACAGCCTGTAATGAAACAGGTAGCAGACAAGAAAGCAAAAGTTTGTAGTTTTGCCAGTGGAAATAAAGCTTTAGTATTGTTAGCTGTGACAGGTGAACCTTTAAAAGCAAGGTTTTGTGGACCTTATCAGATTGAAAGGAAATTGAGTGAGGTGAATTATTTGGTAAGAACGCCAGATAGAAGGAAAACTCATCGAGTGTGACATGTGAATATGCTTAAAAGGTATTTTGAAAAGGGAAGGAGAGCAAAAGGGAGGATGTTTTAGTGATTCTAACTCAAAGTGAAGAACCAAATCCAGATGACTCTGAATTTGACATTTCTCAAATTAAATTGAATAACGAGGATGTTCTTAAAAATTGGGATAAATTATTGGGTTACCTTCCAGAGAAAAATCGAACTGACCTGAAAGATTTATTAATATCACATGGGCAAGTTTGTGGAAATAAGTTGCAAAGTACGAAAATGGTTATACATGATGTTGATGTGGGAAATGCTGTTCCAATTAAACAACAACCATATAGACTTAACCCTCTAAAATTGGCACAGGTTCAAAACAAAATTGAAAGTATGCTTAAAAACAGCATAATTGAAGTGGGTTACAGCCAATGGAGCTCACCCATAGTGATGGTACCGAAACCGGATGGTACCCAACGACTTTGTGTGGACTATAGAAAGGTTAATGCAGTTACAAGAACAGACTCTTATCCTATCCCACAGTTGGAGGACTGCATTGAGAAGGTGGGACAATCAGCTTTTATCTCCAAACTGGATTTACTTAAAGGTTCCTGGCAGGTACCTTTATCCGAAAGGGCGAAGGAGATTTCAGCTTTTGTGACTCCAGATGGTATATACCAATTCAAAGTTATTTAGCCTGAAAAACATCCCAGTCACATTTCACCGGTTAACTAACAAAGTCATTTGAGAATTACCCAATTGTGTGGTGCACATAGACGATCTGGTGATTTTTAGTCAGACATGGAAAGAACATTTGAAGCATCTGATGGAGTTCTTCGATCGACTTCAGGAGTTTGGTGGGTTTGGTGGTTAAACCTTACCAAAAGTGAGTTTGGAAACGCCCAAGCCCATACAATTGGACATGGACAAATGGTCCCACGGGATGCGAAAACAGAAGTTATTGTGGAGTTCCCAATACCCTCGACACGAAGGGAAATAATGATATTTCTTGGCATGAGTGGTTTTTACTGTAAATTTGTGCCGAGGTTTAGCAGCATGGTTGCTCCAGTGACGGACTTGCTGAAGAAGATTAGCAAATTTCAGTGGACGGAGTTTCAACAGGCATTTGATGGCCTGAAGGTTGTTTTAACCACTGCTCTTGTGTTGGCCACCCCAAATTACATAAAACCATTGAAGGTGGCTATCGATGCAAGCGATGTGCGCCTTGGTGCTGTGCTCTTGCAAGAAGACGAAGGTATAGTGCGGCCGATTGGGTATTTTTCCAAAACATTAAATGATCACCAGAGGAAATATTCAGCGATTGAAAAGGAGACTTTGAGTTTGGTGCTGGCTTTGAAATATTTTAACATTTAAGTTACCAGCAATTCATCTGAAACAATTATATAAACTGATCATAACCCATTGCCGTTTTTGGAGAAATTCAAGAATAAAAATGCCAGACTGTTTCGATGGAGTTTATTATTACAGCCATTTTATTTAAAACTTGTACATGTGGCAGGACGAGAAAACATGATAGCCAATGCTTTGTCACAAATGTGATAAAGAGAAGCAGGTTCGATGGTGGAGGACGAACAACTAAAATAGACTATTATTGTAAACGTTTGCCTGTTTTAATGTTTTAAAATGTATGTATGTTAATTGTAGTGTTAGGAATGGGCAAGTGAAAAGGTGAAAAATTAAACCATCTTTGAAGTTTGGTGGGGGGAGGAGTCATGGGAATGTCCCTTTTAGAAAGGTTTGTGTCTTTTCACATGGCTTCAGTTAAGTCATTTTGTGGGTGGAGCTGAGCTGTGGCTGTGAGGTTTGTTTTACTTTCGCTTTTGTTTTGACTGCTGTGGGCTACAGACAGAGAAAATAAGTATTTTGACCTGTTTGTCTCTATTTTCATTTTAAAGAGTTATTCCATAAATAAAACCATTGATTATAGCTACCTGCTTGTTAAGGAATGGGTTAAGAGGCATTCCAATTAAATGTCTTATTTATGTTAAGTATCCAATAATTGACACTGATATGTAAAGAAGCTTCAGGTGGCCTTTGGAGGATGTGATGTGATGATAAGAGTTTTGTACAGAATTGTGTTAAAAGAAAATAAAGGTGTTTGTGAGAAGGAGCAGAACTTTTGACTCTTTATACAATAGCAGCTAAACGGCTAACAATGCTTTGGTAATTTAAAAGATATAGTTTGCTTTCCGGAACAATTTTAAGCCTGCTGGTGAGACGGAGTCAGAATTTCAGGAAAAGTCAATCTTATTCAAGTGAGACTGCAGAGAGCTGGGCCACACTCTTGAAAAAGGGGTTTTGGTTCATGGGATTTTGTTTTTTAATTGGAATTCATTAAGTGTTATACATAGATTAGTGTAACTGTCTGGTGTCTTTGATGTTTGTAATTGATAGCAATTCTTGCTGTGTGTTTATATAAATAACAAAGTTCTTAGAATAAAGCTTATTTTGAGAAGTGTCTGGGAAGACTTGAATCACACCTGAAGGGAAGGCTCTAGTGCTCATCCTAGCCAAATTCAACATAAAGGTTGTAGGTCAGGTGGACTTCATAATATACTTTGGAGTTTCTAAGCCCTGACCCATAACATGACTGAACGGCGAGGAACATGCATTTTGTTGAGGACCTGTTCAGGATGGTACAGTGTGTTTAGCTTTCTTTGTACAAATGAACTGTTGCAGTTTTGTGTTTGTACCCATATTCTGTAGCGGAAAGCCGTATGGTGTGGTGCCTTTTCCTTGGTGATTAATGGTTGGTGTGACATATGCGGCGGGATTCTCTGCTCCTGAGGATGAGTGCCCAATTAATTTTTTCCAATTAAGGGGCAATTTAGCGTGGCCAATGCACCTACCGTGCACATCTTTGGGTTACGGGGCCGAAACCCACACAAACACGGGGAGAATGTGCAAACTCCACCCAGACAGTGACTCAGGACCGGGATCAAACCTGGGACCTCGGTGCCGTGAGGCAGCAATGCTATCAACTGAGTCACCATGATGCCCATACTCCTGATGCCGGCACTGGATTCATGGAGTTCCACGACAGCACAACTGGTGCCGCACCTGAACCGATTCAGCTCTTGTTAAGGGGCTAGCACCAGCGCCACATGGAACACAATTAATTCCATTGAGAAACGGTGCCAGATTTGCCGTGATTGACACTCAGGAGGCTCACAAGCTTCAGCCGCGAATATATACTGCACTCCCCACAGACACAATCCCAGCTAACAAGTTGGCAGCAGAGGAGCGTGGCGCCAAGATTCACTGATGCCGAGCTGGAGACCCTCCTGGACACGGTGGAGGAGAGACGGTTGACCCTGTATCCCGGCCTGAGATGGAGGCTGTCTGCCACCGCCATTCTCATTGTGCTTGGGCACAGGTGGCAGAGGTGGTCAGTGCCATGAACAATACCGGCTGAACCAGCCAGCAGTGCCGAAAAAAAATGAACAACCTCCTCAGGGCAGCCAGGATGAGTATGCAGCACTGTACCTCTGGCAACAACTCCCATCCCACGCACATGTAACCGGCCCCCCAGGGCAGCCAGACCCCCACCCTGCACCACATGTCGGCACCCATACCGGCCACCATGACCGGGTGCCCCAGTCACCAGCTACCCACCATCTCGGCTGCATTCGTCAGCCTGTCTAACACTGTCATTTTCTGTTCCTCTTCCCCGTAGCCCCCCGTCCCCTGCCCCACAGTAGAAGGCCGCTCATAACCGCCGGGAGCGGGGGGAAACTGGAGGGGGACCGCCGGACCTGCAGCCCCTCACCATGGCAGAGCAGAGGGCCCTGGACGTGGTCAGCGACCCGGTGGAAAGGGAGGCCACAGGGTTGAGGTTGGCCGTGGGCAAGGAGGCGAGACCCTGCTGAGTTGCAGTTGCTCATGCCACATGTGTCTACAACTCCTCCCCCCCCCAACACCATTCCCCCCCCCCCCAACACCCTAACCCCCACACCACCCTCACCCCCACACCACCCTCACCTTTAGCGACACCCCCGCCCTACCCTCACCTCCATCAGCCCCACCATCCCTCGGCCCGCAGTCTAATCATACGTCTTGTTTTGTGTCTTGCAGGACCTACTGGCGATGGGGCGGGTCCATCCGGTGTCCCCTGCCTCCAGCCAGTGCCACGACCAGAGCCACGCCACGACCCGTCCCCACCTCGCTGTGACCCGAGGCAAACAGCTTGGAAGCTAGCCCTCGACACAAGGCTCAGGACACCGGAGCTCGAGTATGAGGATGACACTGACTTCCTGTCCCAGCTGTCTCCAACACCCTCTACCGTCCCAGAGACACTCACTTCGGTTGGGTATGTTAGTGAAGGGGCTCTTGGGACACTATCTGGTGCCACCACACACATGGTCCGTAACAGCAGGTGGAGGGAGGAACCCCTGATGGGGCGGACGATCAGAGGGAGGGCTGACCCCAGGGACGAGCTGCCGTTCAGACGGATTTCGGGCTTCTGTAATGGCAGTCCCATCGATCATGGAAATGCAGTCGCAGAGCCAGGGACTGCATGATGGGTTGTCGGCGAGCATCCAGCACCTGCAGGCCACCCAGGCCAACGCGGGTGGCGTCCAATGTGGAGGCCTTGGGGACGAGCGTTTTGCCTATGGATCAGCATGTTCAAGGCATTGGCCAATCTGTGCAGTAAGTGGCCTAGGCCCAGGACAGTGCTGCCAGCTTATAGGCAGCCATGTGCCAGAGGCACTGGGACACTGCAGCGGCGCTCCTGAGCGTGGTCCATTTACAGCCACCAACGGGGATCCAAATCACAGGGCGGGAATCACAGCAGGCCGCCCCTACTCCTGCTGTACCATCTGGGGATCCACCAAGACGTAACGTTATTGCCCGTAATGCCAGAAAGTGAGGCACCAGTTAAGTTGGCACATGTGCAGGACACAATTTAGTGATAGGGGCTAGGGCACGACTCTACATATATTTGTTCACATTAAACACATGCTCACAATGTTACAACCTGCCTCGTAGATCTGTCAGAAGGGTGTGAGGAGTGAACTGGTCTAGGTTAGCCGTAATAGAGCCAGCGCTCACTGTTCCGGTCCACCACCCGCATCCCCACCACTGCTACCCCAGGGATTCAATGGGACCGTGTGATGGAATGGGCAGCTCGCATGCACGGATTACCCAGGTGGATGGTGGGAAGTGCTACCAATGGGCAAGAGTCAGATGTTGTCGAATAGTGCAGAGCACCAGATCTCAATGTAGAGCGGGTTGTCATCAACCTCTATTCCATGGACCATACCCGCTGTTACAGCCAACCCAGGACCTGCACCCTCGTAGTGCGGCAGGTATATTTCACAGAGGGGGGTTGCAAGGGGGATTGGCCCGGGTGGTGTGTGTGTGTTGGTTGCGGTGTCCGTGCCCCTGGCCAGTCCCCTTCCTAGTTGTGACCTTGGAGGCGATCAAAGAGTCCCGTGTGCGTTGGCCCTGCCGCACATGTTCTGCGGCCTCCCGTGCCTACCTGGGCATCATGTCCTGCCCATCCTCACATTCCCTGCATCCTCCTCATCGGACGAGGACTGACATTCATCCTCCTCCTCCAGCACATTGCCCCTTTGCTGAATGATGCTGTGGAGGACGCAGCAGGCCACCACGATTTGCGCAACCTTACAGAGCCGGCAGGCATCTGAACCACATCTTCAGGATGTCGAAGTGTCCCTCAATCACACCCCTGGTCGCAGCATGGGCGTTATAGTGGGTCTCCACGTCAGTCTTTGGCCTCCAGATAGGTGTCATAAGCCACAACTGCAGTGCATCATCCTTGACGCCAGGAGCCAACACCCCCAGCTGGTACAGCGCCTCAAAGAGGCAGGGAATCGAGTATGCCAGGATAAAGGCGTTGTGTACACTGCTCAATAGCAGGCCCACATGTGCATGATGCGCATCTGATGGTCACATATCAGCTGCACGGTCATCGAGTGGAACCCCTTCAGGTTTGTGTAGAGCGACTTGTCATCTGCAGGTGCTCATAGGACATCCATACCGTCGATCACCCCCTGGACCTTGGACATCTCGGCTATGGCGACAAACCCCGATGCCCGTACATCCTGGTGTGCTTGGTCCACACTGAAATGGATGTGTTGTTTTGGCTGCACATACAGGGCCTCCGTGACGGCGTGGATGCATCTGTGCAACGAGCTCTGCGGGGACCAGACAGGTCCTCACTCGGTGCATAGAAGGGCCCATTGGTGTCGAGGTTCAGGGCGACCGTCACCTTGACAGCTACGGGGTGCGAGTGTCCTCCCCCATCCCTCACATTGCCAGGTTAGCCATGATCTTGCAGATATGTCGCACTCTCCCCATGCTCAGCCAATGTCTTCGACGTCCGTGCCCAGTCCAGCAGGTCCTCGAATGACAGACGCTGCCTGTACAACTGAGGCCTCATGCAACGCCTTCTTTGCACCTCCTCCTCCTCGGTCTGTTGCATGACCAGCTCTCAATCCTCACCGGCTGCTTCCTGTTACTCTGGGCCATGCTCCGCTGCTGGAGTTTCCTCCTCCTCGAGAAGCTCCATCTCGGACAGTCGCAGGGCATCTTCCAGGCTGCTGCGACAAGCAGGAAGGCAACAATTGCTGGTTGAATTCCAATATCTATTGTCTGCAGTGGGTGAAGGGCAGATATGTTAGCAGGTCTGCAGCCCCGTGCCCAACCAGGTCTACTGAGCTACACGGTGGCCCCAGTTGGCACTGCAGACGCATGTCGCCCTCCCCCCTTCCTCTCAGCACCCTGGGCCCCGTCGATGGCTGGAACTGTGAGGGCCTCTGGCCCTGGTGCCCGTCCCTGCTGGCAGGGTTACCGGCGGTGCCAGTGATATGCTCCGTGGCCCCCATCTGGTGCCCCCATAGGGGCTACTGTGGGCGTTGCCCTAGGTGGGGCGCATGATACCCCGCCGGCAGATGGCAGCCGGTTTGGGGAGGGGTGGGTGGGGGGCACCCATCATGGCTGGTATCACTCTGCAGAACCGGGGCCAGGGTGGCTGCAAAGTGGAGTGCACAGCA
Source organism: Scyliorhinus torazame (assembly GCF_047496885.1). Classification (NCBI taxonomy): domain Eukaryota; kingdom Metazoa; phylum Chordata; class Chondrichthyes; order Carcharhiniformes; family Scyliorhinidae; genus Scyliorhinus; species Scyliorhinus torazame. The sequence continues at coordinate 66,693,836 of NC_092717.1, read as the reverse complement.
AGATGGCTGCATTGCAGGCCCCAGTTTGTTGGGGGGGTCACCTCGACCCCATCCCACGCACCGGCCCTGACAGTGATAGTCATAGAGGTCTGCAGCATAGAAAAGGCTGATTGGTCCATCGCATCTACTCCGGTCAAAAACTGAAGTATTCTATTCCCACATTCCAGCATTTGGCCCATAGCCTTGTATGCCTTGGCATCGCAAATGCAAATGATATGAGGGTCTCTGCCTCCACTACCCTTTCAGGGAGTGATTTCTAGACTTGCAGGTGGGTGAAAAGGATTTTCCTCATATCATAGAATCATAGAATCCTTACAGTGCAGAAGGAGGCCATTTGGCCTATCAAGTCTGCACCGGCCCTTGGAAAGAGCACCCTACTTAAGCCCACACTTCCACACTATCCATGTAAACCAGTAACTCCACCTATCCTTCAGGACATTTAAATGTCAATTTAGCATGGCCAGTCCAATTAACCGGCACATCTTTGGACCGTGGGAGGAAACCCGCGCATACACGGGGAGAAAGTGCAAACTCCACATAGACAGTCACCCTAGGCCGGAATTGAACCCATGTCCTGGAGCTGTGTGGCAGCAATGCCATTGCGCCGGCATGCCTCCTGGTCATTGATCCCTCCAGCAAGGGGAAAGATTCCTTTCTTTTTAAGGAGGTGACAATTATGAGTGATGAGAGTGGATGTTGTTTACATGGACTTCAGTAAAGCCTTTGACAAGGTGCCTCATGGCAGACTGGTACAAAAGGTGAAGTCACACGGGATCAGAGGTCAGGTGGTAAGATGGATTCAGAACTTGCTTGGTCACAGAAGGCAAAGGGTCGCAGTAGAAGGGTGTTTTTCTGAAAGGAAGATTGTGACTAGTGGTGTTCCACAGGGATCGGTGCTTGGGCCTCTGTTATTTGTGGTGTACATAAACGATTTGGAGGAAAATGTAGCCGGTCTGATTAGGAATTTTGCGGATGACATCAAGGTTGGTGGAGTGGTAGATAGTGTTGAGGATTGTCAGAAGATACAGCACGACATAGATCGGTTGGAGACTTGGGCAGAGAAATGGCAAATGGAGTTTAATCCAGGCAAATCTGAGGTAATGCATTTTGGTAGATCTAACATAGAGGGGAAATATACAGTAAATGGTAAAACTCTTAGGAATATAGAAAGTCAGAGAGATCTGGGCGTGCAGGTCCACAGATCTTTGAAGGTGGCAACACAAGTGGACAAAGAAGCATATGGAATGCTTGCCTTCATTGGATGGGGCATAGAGTATAAAAACTGGCAAGTCATCTACAGTTGTACAGAATCTGGGTCAGGCCGCACATGGAATATTGCGCACAATTCTGGTCGCCACACTACCAGAAGGATGAGGAGGCTTTGGAGAGGGTGCAGAGGAGGTTTACCAGGATGTTGCCTGGGCTGGAGGGTGTTAGCTATGTGGGGAGGCTTATTAGGCTCGGACTGTTTTCATCAGAAAGATGGAGATTGAGGGGTGACATGAAAGAGGTCTACAAGATTATGAGGGGCTGGAGTTTGTACATTCTCCCCGTGTCTGCATGGGTTTCGTCCCCACAACCCAAAGATGTGCAGGTTAAGTGGATTGGCCATGTTAAATTGCCCCTTAATTGGAAAAAATTAATTGGGTACTCTAAAAAAATTTCTTTAAAGATTATGAGGGGCATGGATAGAGTGGATGGGCTGGTACTCTTTCCCAGGGTGGAGCGGTCAGTCACCAGGGGGCATAGGTTTAAGGTCCATGGGGCAAAGTTCAGAGGTGTGCAAGGCAGATTTTTTACACAGAGTGGTGAGTGCCTGGAACGCATTACCAGGGGAGGTTATGGAAGCAGATACATTAATGGCGTTCAAAAGGCACCTTGACAAACATGGCTAGGATGGGTAGAGAGGGATATGGCAAAGGAAGTGCTGAAGGTTTTGGCCAAGGTTGGTATCGTGACCGGTACAGGCTTGGAGGGCCGAGGGGCCTGTTCCTGTGCTGTATTGTTCTTTGGTATTTGTTCCTGTCTACTCTACATATGCCTCTCTTAATTTTGTACATCTCAATCTGTCACCCCCCCCCTCAGTCTCCACTGCTCTAAGAAAAACAACCCCAGTCTATCCAGTCTCTCCTCATAGCTAAAAGTCTCCAGCCCAGACAGCATCCTGATAAATCTCGTCTGCACCCTTTCCAGTGCTATCACAGCCCTTCTAATGTGGATTTCAGAACTGCACTCAATACTCTAGCTGTGGTCTAATCAACGTTTTATACAGTTCCAGCAGTCTCCCTGCTCTTTGAAATCTATGCCTTGACTAATAAAGGCAAGTATACCATTTACCTTTTTAACCAATATATCCACCTACCATGCTACCTTAAGGGACTAGAAGGGCTGGCTTAGCACAGTGAGCTAAACAGCTAGCTTGTAATGCAGAACAAGGCAGCAGCATGGGTTCAATTCCCGTACCGGCTTGCCCGAACAGGCGCCGGAACATGGCGACTAGGGGCTTTCACAGTAACTTCATTGAAGCCTCCTTGTGACAAGCAATTATTATTACTATTATTATTAGTGTACATATACACCAAATTCCCTCTGATCCAGTATGCTTCCCAGGGTCCTACTGTTTATATATTATATATTCGATCTCATTACACAAAAAGAAAAGAATAATCTCAGTGTATTTCTTTCATCTAATTATGTTCCTGCAATGTTTCCAACAGCCTAAAAATGTCCCGCAGATACCCCGAGAGGAGAAACACAAACCAAAGACTGCGTCTCATTTCGCAAAACGAGCTGATCTACCAAATAGACAGCTGCTAAATGTCAATAGGAATATGCTCAACAGCCTTATCATCAAAGAGGAGACTAAGGAGTGAGTTCATATGCCATACTCTAATAGGGAATCGTTTGTCAATACATTAATGGAATGAGATGGTGATAAAATAACATTTTCTGTTCGATTTTTAACTTGTATTTTTTATTGCAAGAAACAGAATTTTAACAGGTTAACACTCAAGATTGAACCAAGTATTCCCCAAAAATTAGCCCTTAGGGCTCCAGAAGGTGGGAATTGCTGGTGCAGTGGGTTATCTAAAATGAGGCTTGCCCTTGACATCAAGACAGCATTTTAACAAGTGTGGCATCAAGGAATCTTAACAGAACTCAAGTCAATGAGTATTAGGGGGGAAACTTTCCATTGATTGGAGTCATACCGAACACAAAGGAAAATATTTGTGCTTGTTGGAGGCCAATCATCTCAGCTCCAGATCATTGTGGGAGGAATTCATTAAGATAGTCAGCTGGATCCTCAGTTCCTGAGATGATGCCGGGGCAGGATTTGTGTACTTCCACGACAGCAAAACTGAAGCTGCACCTGGACCGATTCAGTGACTGTTGAGGGGCTAGCACTGGCACCATGTGGAACACAATCGATTCCAATGAGAAACCGTTCGGGATTCTCCGGATTCGCAATTGACACTCAGGAGGCTGACAGGCTGCAGCTTCCTCTGGGAAGGAGGCTGCCAGCCAACGCTGTTCGTCGTGCCTGGGCCCAGGTGGCAGAGGCAGTCAGCGCCATGAGGAACATCGTTCGGACTGGCCTACAGTACAGGAAAAAAACTGCACAACCTCCTCAGGGCGGCCAGGGTGAGTAGGCAGCACTGTGCCCCTGGCACCAACACCGTTCCACACATCCATGATCCCTGCTCTCCCCACCAGGAGGGCAGCCGAATACCCAGCCTGCACCACCTGCCGGCACCCATACTGACTGCCATGGCCGGGTGCCCTGGCCAATGAGGCCACCAGCTTCCCCTCCCCTGGGCTGCATGCATCGGACTGCCTCACACTGTCGTTTACTGTTCACCCCCACCCCCCTCAGCAGAAGGCTGCCTATAACCGTTGGGAGCAGGAGCGGGAGAAAACTAGAGGGTCCCACCAGACCTGAGGTCCATCACTGTGGCTGAGCAGCGATCCTAGATGTAATGAAAATCGCTTATTGTTGTCATGATATTCAGGTAAACATCATAGCACAAACATACATACATACTGATGGACAGATCAACACACACACAACACCACAGCCAATCACAGGCAAGAGCATACACAGTACAAAATAGGGAACACAACACTTCCTGGGCATTCCAGTAGGAGACAGCTCAGGGCACAGAGCTCATAGCAAGCCACTCAGACATCCACCATGTGCTGAGTGCCACTACAAGATAGTATTAGGAATAGGTCCACAGATTCAAGGGTTATGATCGAACCTCAGTAAGCAGTTTACCACTGTAAATAAATGTTAGTAATAAAACTGAGTTATACCATTCGCAACCGTGTTGGTTCGTCTGTGTAGCAGAGTACCCAACACATCATAGTACCAGGAGTAACTGTGGGACCTACCTACGAATCCTCCGGAATCTGCCATCCTACGGCATGGACACCGTCAGCACACCGCAGCCGCTCCAAGTCGCTGGAAACCTCGGCGTTAATTGGTAGCTGTTCAAACAGCACTTCCAGCTCTTCCTGGAAGCCAATGAAAAGGAGAGCGCTTCGTACACCAGAAAGATCGCAATCCTCCTCTCCACGGCAGGTCAACACGACATCCATGTCTACAACTCCCTGGTGTTTGCGGAAGGAGAGGACAAGACCAAGTACAAGACGGTCCTTCTCAAACTCGACCAACGTCGAGGTCAACGAGAGTTTCGAGAGGTATCTCTTCCAGCAGCGCCTGCAGGGCTTCCTTACGCATCTCCGTATCCTCGCGCAGTCCTGCGGTTACGACACCACCTCCGATTCCATGATTCAGGACCAGATCGTTTTTGGGGTCACCTCGGGCACCCTACGCCAGCAGCTCTTAAAAATTAAAGGCCTCACCCTAGCCTCCGCAATCGAAGCTTGTGTCCTGCATGAAAACGCGACTAGCCACTACTCCCAATTTCAGGCGGCCGAATCGGCGCGGCAGGGGTCCTACGCGGCCGGATCGGCGAGGCAGGCGTCCCACAAGGCCGAACGGGTCCTCCCGGCCTGCGGACTGGACGAGGGCGGCCATTTCGCGCGTTATTCGAGGCCTCCCGCGTTTGTGCGCGCCAAAAACGACATTGCCACAGAGGGACGTGATGCGCAGGCGCACTTGACGCAAGACCGAACTGCGCATGCGCGGTGGCGCAACGAACACCTTGACGTCACGACGTGCGGCAACTGTGGAGCCGCACATTTAAAGCGGCAATGTCCCGCAAGAAACCGACAATGCCTCCGCTGTGGCAAGCTGGGCCACTACGCTGCCTCCTGTCGAGCAGCTCAACCTGCCAATGTTCCCCAATTCCGACAACCTCGCAGGGACGTGCGGACCATTCAGCCTCCTTACTACGAGTCACGACCAGATGATATCCAGACCAGTGACACAGACGACCGGGACGCCTTCCGTGTTGTGGTCATTGATGGGAACCGGATGTCTCCAGCCAGGATCCACCAGCCGTTGCAAGTGAACACTGTCAATCCAGGCGATGAATGGTGTGCCACGCTAACGGTCAACCCAAATTCGTCGCCCACCTACTAGACTGGACCTATGAGCCTATTTGTACATTGAACTCATGATACCACTGTGTTAATATGTTTCTGTTCTTCCTTGTCATTACAGGAGTTTGTTTTGTCATTCAACATTTCCCCGTTCTTTGTTTATGGTACAACCTCGTTGTTATGTTGCACCCGACATCGCCCCTTGTATATAGTTTAGCCCCATGTACATGCTGTAGATATTGCACACACACACATTCAGCTGCACTCGGTACACATCTCTATTTATAACCACATAGGCACAGGTTCTTGTAAAAAAGGGGGGGTGTCATGATATTCTGGTAAACATCAGAGCACAAACATACATACATACTGATGGACAGATCAACGGACCAATCAACACACACACAACACCACAGCCAATCACAGGCAAGAGCATACACAGTACAAAACAGGGAACACGACACTTCCTGGGCATTCCAGTAGGAGACAGCTCAGGGCACAGAGCTCATAGCAAGCCACTCAGACATCCACCATGTGCTGAGTGCCACTACAAGATAGTATTAGGAATAGGTCCACAGATTCTTGGGTTATGATCGAACCTCAGTAACCAGTTTACCACTGTAAATAAATGTTAGTACTAAAACTGAGTTGTACCATTCGCAACCGTGTTGGTTTGTCTGTGTAGCAGAGTACCCAACACATCAATTGTCACAAGTAGGCTTCAAATAAAGTTAATGTTAAAAGCCCCTTGTCAACACATTCCGGTGAGGCTGCTGCTCCTGTTCGGGGAGGCTGGTACGGGAATTGAACCCGCGCTGCTGGCCTGCCTTGGTCTGCTTTAAAAGCCAGCTATTTAGCTCTGTGCTAAACCAGCCCCAGATGTGGTTGACGCGCCTGAAGTTGACGGGGTGGAGGTCGGCTGTGGGCGAGGAAGTGAGACCCTGCTTAGCCTTGGATCCCCGTGACACGTGTGTTAAGTCATCCCAACACCATCTTCACCCTCACCCCTACCCTCACCAGTGATGATATACATAAGCAATCCTGGATATAATAATGTACACGATCTGACCACCAGGTGGCAATGTAAACCGACCATGTAACTCTGCCTCGGGGAGTTGGGAGTAAGTCATGCTGGTGGATAGATGTATTTTGCAGTAGCTCTAGAATGTTTAGTCAGTGTTCGTAGTTTGTTATATATTTATTCCAGTTATCTTTACCAAGCTGTTGTTTCACAATAAATTAGTTTAACTACTCAAAAACTAGGGTCTAGATTCTCCGATTCCCGATGCCGAAATCACATTCGGCGAAGGGGCGGAGAATCCCCAATGACAACAAAATCGAGGATGGCGCTGCTTTCGCTAGGAGTATGCTGCGCGCTGTATCCACAGCCTCCGAACGTTGGCCGAGGCCCACCCCGCGATGCTCCGTCCCCGACTGGCCGAGTTCCTGACGGCGTGGGACTGTCATGGTCTCACCCCGTCGGGAACTCAGCGTGGCGGCTGCGGACTCAGTCCAGTGCCGCCACAGTCAGGGGAGGGCCGATCTGCGGGCAGGGGGGACATTATTCGGGGCTGGTGGCACTGTGGTGGGGCGGTGAAGGGCGCGCGAGCTAGCCGAAGTGGGGGACTATTTTTGCGGGCCGGTTCCACGAGTGGCATCCGCCATGAAGCACGGCGCGGCTGCCGCCGTGTGCATGCACGGCCACGGATCTGGCAATTCTCCAGGCCATATCAGCAGCTAGAGCTAGGAGCTCTATGCTGCCTGGCTGCTACCCCCGCCCCGGAACAAGGAATCAGTAGCCGTTATGCACCAGTTTTGCTGGTGAAAAACACCCCCGTTTTCACACCGACATGGGGACTTCAAACCCAGCCCTAGATGTTCTGTAGTATATCATTCATGTCGGCCAGTGCACTGAACAGGACAACCCCCATACCACCCTCACCCCCACACCCTCAATCCCACACCAGTCTCTCTCCACACCACCCCCATCCTCCCTGAGCCGACAGTCTAATCATCCGTCTTGTCTTGAGTCTTGCATACCTGCTGGTGATGGGGCGGGTGCATCTGGTGTCCCCCGCTCCAAGCCAGTGTCACAACATGAGCAACCCCCCGCCCATGTGCCGACCAGTGATGAGGACGACACTAGACCAGAGCCATCGACCCGAAACCCAGGAAACCTGGAGCTCGAGTCCGGGGATGACACAGAATTCCCGTCACAGCTGTCTCAACACCCTCCAACACTCAATCGGTTGGGCATTTCAATGAAGAGGCTTCTGGGTCACCATCTGGTGCACACCACACAGCTGCTTTGCTACATCAGGTCGAGGTAGGAACTCCCGAGGCGTGGACAGTCGGAAGGTGGGCTGACCCTTGGGAGTAGCTGCCATGCAGGTGGGTTTTGGGCTTCTGGAACGGACAATCCCATCGGTTGTGGCGATGCAGTCGCAGAGCCAGGGCCTACGTGAGGGTTTGTCGGCAAGCATCCAACACCTACAGGCACAGGTAGAGAGGTCCAACCATGTGCGGGAGCAGGAGGTGGCGTCTGCCATGCAGGCCAACACCGCACGGGTAGTGTCCGTAGTAGGGGCTTTGGGGGCAAGGGTTTCGGCCGTGGATCAGCATGTCCAATGCCTGGGGCAATCTGTGCAGGCGGTGGCCGAACCCCAGGACAGGGTTGCCCTCTCACAGGCATCCATGTGCCAGAGCCAACTGGATGGTACAGCAACGCTCCTGAGCATGGCCCAGGCACAGCGGGCCATGGCTGAGAGCGTAGGTGGCATTGCCCAGGTGCTGCCCGATGTGGCACAGACACAGAGGGAGGTTGCCCAGTCCCAGAGGGAGATGGCGCAGCCTGGCTGATGTGGTAGACTCAGAAGGTGGTGGCACAGTCACAGCGTGATGTGACGCAGTCCCAGACGGAGCTCCATGGCCCCGAGAATGCAGACCGTGGTTGAGACTGCAGTGGGCCTCCAGTTCTGGAAGAACCAGGTGGAGCCTCGGGATAGCTCTGCTCGCACCCTGGTCACATCGACTGGCCAAGGGACCATCAGGCACCCCGAGGATGCAGAGGTGATGGAGCCTGTACTGGTAACTCCCGCAGAGAAGGTGACGGAACACCGCAGCACCTCAGATTTCCCCTGCCCTTCCTGCCCTGGCGCATCTGGTGGGCAACAGGCAGAACAGGGCAGTAGCACGCCACCTGGGACACCCAAGCAGCAATGGGCCCATCCAGGCCATGTCGCCCAAGAAGACGGCTGTCAAATGGCGGCAGGTCACCGGGCGGGAATCGCAGCGGCCGCCCCCCCCCCCCCTCCTGCACCGTCTGGGGATGTACCACCTGGGGGATCCACCTAGATGTAGCATTAGGGCTTGTTAAGCCAGAAAAGTAGGCTCAAGTTAATTAGCACGGGTGCAGGGCACAGTTTAGTGATAGGGCTTGGGCACATATCTGTATATATGTTTTCACATTAAATACCTGTGCACAATGTTACAACCTGCCTCGGTGCTCAGTCAGAAGGGTGTGAGGGGTGGGGTGGCCTGGGCTGGCCACAGAGGGGGCCAGGTTGGGGGAAGGGGTTAATGGGCGGACATTGTGTGGGCTTGGCTCAGGGACCGCAGTTCAGCTCGTGCTCACCGTTCGGGTGTCCCGCCCCCACCATCCCCACCTCCATCACCGCAAGTGATATAATGGCCAGCGCACATGAAGGTGATCAGCCCAGGTGGACGGTGGAAAGTGCTACCGTGGGCAGGATTCAGATGTTGTGAAATGATGTGGAACACCAGAGCTCATCGCAGAGCAGGTTGTCATCATCCTCCACCCCATGGACTAAACCCGCTGTTGCCGCCAACCAGCCCGGTAGCGCGGCATTTCTGTATCACTGAGGGGGTTGCAGGAATGGGGGGGTAGTTGGGATGTGGGATGTGAGGTCTGTGCCCCTGGCCAGTCACCAGCTTAGTCGGTGAAACTGGAGGTGATCAGAGCGATCCGTGCGTGTTGGCTCTAGCGCTCATGTTGTGCGGCCTTCTGTGCCGGCCACGTCCTGCCCATCATCTCCCTCCCCTGCTTTCTCCTCGTTGGACGAGGACTGGCGTTCACCCTCCTCCAGCACATCATCACTCTGCTTCGCAATGTTGTGGAGGACAGCAGCAGGTTGGCACAATGCAGGGTACTCTTTCAGTGTCATACTGGAGGGCCCCTCCGGAGCGGTCCAGGCACCTGAACCGCGTCTTCATGATGCTGAAGCACCACTCCCGTGGTTGCTGTATGAGCGAAGTTGTAGCGGATCTCTATATCAGTCTGTGGACTCCGGATAGGTGTCATCAACCATGACCGCAGTGGACAACCCCTGTTGCCCAGGAATCAACTCCGCACAAGGGGGTGCGCCTCGAATAGGCCGGGAATCGTCAAATTTGCCAGGATGAAGGTGTCATGCAAAGTGCCTGGGTATCGGGTGCAGACGTGCATGATGTGCATCTGATGGTCACACCCCAGCTGCACGTTCATCGAGTGGAACCCATTTCACTTTGTTAAGAGCGGCCTGTCATTTACATGTGCCCGTAGGGCAACATACATCCTGGACCCTAGGCATCTTGCCGAACCCAGGCATCCTGGTGGGCTCGGTCCACATTGAAATGGATGTGCCGACTGGGTATTCAGGGCCTGCATAATTGCGTGGATACATCTGTACACAGAGCTCTGTGGGATACCGGACACGTTCCCCATGTGGCGCCTGGAAGTAGAGGTTCAGGGCAACTTTCACCTTGACTGCCACCGGGAGAGGGTGCCCCTCACACTGTTCCCCTGCTCTTAGAGGACATGCCGGTTCGGCAGATCCTCGAATGATAGGTCCTTTGCACCTCCTCCTCTGCCTATTGGGCAGCCGGCTCTCCATCCTCACCGATTGCCTCCGGTACCTCTGGGGCAGGCTCCCTTGTTGCAGCTTCCTCCTCCTCGAGCAACTCCAGCTCGTACAGCTGCAGTGCATCCCTAAGCTGTGGGGACGAGGAACAAGGCCACCATTTATGACTGTATTTTGGGTGTAGGGGGTGAAAGGCAGGAATGTGAACATGGTGCATACCCCTTTGCCCAACCAGGTCCAACGGGCTACATGGTGTCCTCGATTGGTACTGCGGCATGTTCCCCCTCCCCTTCTACATCTCTGCATCCCTGGCCCCGTCGGTGCCCGGCACCGTGGGGGCCTCTGTCCTGGTGCCCACCCCTGCTGCCAGGGGTACTGTCGGCTGGCACTGCACATGCCAGCAGTATTCGGTGGCCCCTGTAGGGACTACAGTGGGCGTTGTCCTTGAGCTGGCTGCATAATGCCCACCAGTGGGTTTGTTGTGGGGGGTGTGCCTATGGCAGAGGGTGGGGTGGAGGGTGGGGTCTGGGATGCGGGAGGTGGGTGAGTGGGGGTTGGAGTGCAGGTGTGGGAGCACTTCTATGTTCAGAGGCCCCCTCTCTCCAACCAACCCGGCCAGTGTCAGGACCGGCAGCCCACGGTCGCACCTGTCCGTGTACGACCTCCTTTCTCTCCCTCATCAGCCACTGTGCCTATTTCTTGATTTTTAAAAGCACAACCTTGCCGTTGGGAATTCACCCCAGTGGAGGCGGAGAATCGTGGGACCCCAGAGAATAACGGGTCAGGCCCGCTAATAATATGCCAACAACGTTTACAGTACGTGAGGAGTGAAACGCATTGCTGCTGCTGCCGAGGCATCAGAGAATTATGATTTGGTGTGAAACCAGCGCCCACCACGATTTAGGTGTCAAAACCGATTCTCCGCCAATCGCGTTTTCCGATTCCGGTGTCAACCAACGGAGATTCCCACCCAGTGAAAGGCTTGAAGGTTCCAACCTTCTCGAGGTACGTTGGTCGGGCTGCTGTAACGGGGCGGTGCCAGATTGGAGAGAGTTCAATTTGACACAGTTATTCAAAGAATGATAAAAATAATTGCAGGCCAGTTAGTTTAAGACCAATGGTGGCAAAGTTTCAGAAAAAAAGTTAAGTTGGAAATAAAATAAATCAGTCACTTGGAAACATTTGAGTTAATCAAGGAGAGCCAGCACACATTTGTCAAGGTAGGTTGTATTTACATAGAACAGTACAGCACAGTACAGGCCCTTCGGCCCACGATGTTGTGCCAACCATTTATCCTAATCTAAGATCAACCTAACCTACACCCCTTCAATTTACTGCTGTCCATGTGCCTGTCCAAGAGTCGCTTAAATGTCCCGAATGACTCTGACTCCATCGCCTTTGCTGGCAGTGCATTTCACGCACCCACCACTCTCTGTGTAAAGAACCTACCTCTGACTTCTCCCCTATACCTTCTTCCAATCACCTGAAAATTATGTCCCCTCGTGAAAGCCATTTCCGCCCTGGGGAAAAGCCTCTGGCTATCCACTCTAACCATGCCTCTCATCACCTTGTACACCTCTATCAAGTCACCTGTCTTCCTTCTTCGCTCCAGTGAGAAAAGCCCTAGCTCCCTCAACCTTTCCTCATAAGACATGCCCTCCAGTCCAGGCAGCATCCCGGTAAATCTCCTCTGCACCCTCTCCAAAGCATCCACATCCTTCCTATAATGAAGCGACCAAAACTGGACACAATATTCCAAGTGTGGTCTAACCAGGGTTTTATAAAGCTGCAGCAAAACCTTGCGGCTCTTAAACTTAATGGAAGCCAACACACCATACTCCTTCTTAACAACCCTATCAACCTGGGTGACAACTTTGAGGGATCTATGTACGTGGACCCCAAGATCCCTCTGTTCTTCCACACTTCCAAGAATCCTGTCTTCAACCTTGTATTCAGCATTTAAATTCGACCTTCCAAAATGAATCACTTCACATTTATCTAGGTTGAAATCCATCTGCCACTTCTCAGCCCAGCTCGGCATCCTGTCAATGTCCTGTTGTAACCTACAACAGCCCTCGACACTATCTACAACTCCACCAACCTTTGTTTCATCAGCAAACTTACTAACCCACCCTTCCACTTCCTCATCCAAGTCATTTATAAAAACCAGAAAGAGCAGAGGCCCCATAATATAGAAGATAGGAGCAGGAGGAGGCCTTATGGCCCTTCAAGCCTGCTCCGCCATTCATCACGATCAAGGCTGATCATCCAACTCACTGCGGGACACCACTGTACCCTGCACTGGTCGAATACTTTCCATCCACTACCACTCACTGTCTTCTTTCGGCCAGCCAATTCTGTATCCAGACAGCCAAATTTCCCTGCATCCCATGCCCCCTAACCTTCTGAATGAGCCTACCATGGGGAACCATATCAAATGCCTTACTGAAATCCATATACACCATATCCACTGCCCGACCTTCATCAATGTGTCTCGTCACATCCTCAAAAAATTCAATGAGGCTTGTGAGGCATGACCTGCCCCTCACAAAGCCATGCTGACTATCTTTAATCAAACTATGTTTTTCTAAATAATCAGAAATCCTGTCTCTCAGAATCCTTTCCAATATTTTGCTCACCACAGACGTAAGACTGACTGGTCTGTAATTCCCAGAGATTTCCCTATTCCCTTTCTTGAACAAGTGAACAACATTCGTCTCCCTCCAATCATCCGTTACTACTCCAGTGGAGAGCGAGGACGCAAAGATCATCGCCAATGGGGCAGCAATCTCCTCCTTCGCTTCCCGTAGTAACCTTGGGTCAGGCCCAGGGGACTTATCTATCCTGATGTTTTTCAAAATTTCCAGCACATCCTCCTGTTCGAGTCTCTTAACCTGTTTCACGATGTTCTCATGAGCAACAAGGTCCCTCTCACTAGTGAACACTGAAGCAAAATATTCATTTAGAGCCTCCCCTATCTCTTCAGACTCGAGGCACAAGTTCCCTCCACTATCCCTGATCGGCCCTACTCTCACTCTGATCATCCTCTTAGTTATCGCATAATCTTTCACGCCAGGGCTCTTTCAAGCCCCCTTCTAGCTCTCCTAAGTCCATTTTTGAGTTCCTTCCTGGTTACCTTGTAACCCTCTTGAGCCTTGCTTCCTCAACCTTACATAAGCTTCCTTCTTCCTGTTGACTCGAAGCTCCCCTTCTCTTGTCATCCAAGGCTCCTTCACCTTACCATTCCTTCCTCGTCTCAGTGGGACAAAACTATCCAGCACCCGCATCAAGTGCTCCTTAAACAACCCCTGTATTGCTGTTGTGCATTTCCCCAAGAACAACTGTTCCCACTTTATGCTCCTCAGCTCCTGTCTAATATCAGTATAATTCCCCTCCCCCAATTAAATATCTTCCCATACTGTTTGTTTCTATCCCTCTCCATGACTTTGGTAAATGTCAAGGAGTTGCGATCACTGTCACCAAAATGCTCTCCCACCGAGACATCTGACACCTGGCCTGGTTCGTTGCCAAGCACCAAATCCAATATGGCCTCCCCCTAGTCGGCCTATCGACATATTGATTCAGGAATCCTTCCTGTACACACCTGACAAAATCTGCTCCAATGCACGTCTCATATCATCAAAGTTAGCATTTTTTAGTTCAGGACCCTAGTCTCAGACTTAATTGGTCACTCTTCCCCCAAAGGATCTCGTACCACAATGTTGCTAATTATTCCTCTCTCATTGCACAATATCTAGTCTAGGGTGGCCTGCTCGCTAGTTGGTTCCTCGACATATTGATGGAGAAAACTGTCCCTTATGCATTCATGAAAATCTTCCTCCATCGCATTGCTACCAGTTTGATCAGCCCAATCAATATCAGATGCCATCCCCAACCTCACAACTACTGTTTGGTGGTCTGACACAACTCCCACTTAACGTTTTTGCCCTTTGGTGTTCCGCAGCTCCACACATACAGATTCTTTATCTCCTCTTTAACCAGCAACCCTACCCACCTCCCTTTCTTTTCCTTCTATCTTTCCTGAATATTGAATACCCTTGAATGTTGAGTTCTCATCCTTGGTCACCCTGGAACTAGGTCTCCGTGATCCCAATTACATCATATCTGTTAATGAATGTCAGCGCAGTTAACCCATCAACCTGCGGAGTGCAGGGGCCTGTCGGGAAGTAAGTTTTTGCTTTAAAAACACTTGCCTTGCAGGAGCAGTCCTCAGAATTTCGGCAGGAGCGGAGTGCAGGGGCCTGTCGGGAGGTACGTTTTTGCTTTAAAAACACTTGCCTTGCAGGAGCAGTCCTCGGAATTTCGGTGGGAGCGGAGTGCAGGGGCCTGTCGGGAGGTACGTTTTTGCTTTAAAAACACTTACCTGGTCCCGATTCTGTTCTTCCTTTCTGTTTTTTTTTTAATATTAGGCGGGAACCGGAAGTTCGACCCGCGGACTTCTGGGAAGGTCCCCCCCCCCCCCAACCAATAAATTCTGGTGGAGAGGAAACCCGAGACACTACACGTGTAGTGTCTCCCACCCGCCCTCCTCCTCTAACCTAATAATAAGACCCATTGGTGTGAGGTAAGTGCCATATTATATTATTTTTTAAAAATTTATTTATTTATTAACCAGAACTTGGTTGGAAGTTAGAGGCATGGCAGGGAAGGTAGTGCAATGTTCCTCCTGCAGGATGTTTGAGGTGAGGGATGCCGTTAGTGTCCCTGCTGATTTTACCTGCAGGAAGTGCAGCCATCTCCAGCTCCTCCAAGACCGAGTTAGGGAACTGGAGCTGGAGTTGGATGAACTTCGGATCATTTGGGGCAGCACGGTAGCATTGTGGATAGCACAATCGCTTCACAGCTCCAGGGTCCCAGGTTCGATCCCGGCTTGGGTCACTGTCTGTGTGGAGTCTGCACATCCTTCCCGTGTATGCGTGGGTTTCCTCCGGGTGCTCCGGTTTCCTCCCACAGTCCAAAGATGTGCAGATTAGGTGGATTGGCCATGCTAAATTGCCCTTAGTGTCCAAAATTGCCCTTAGTGTTGGGTGGGGTTACTGGGTTATGGGGATAGGGTGGAGGTGTTGACCTTGTGTAGGGTGCTCTTTCCAAGAGCCGGTGCAGACTCGATGGGCTGAATGGCCTGCTTCTGCACTGTAAATTCTATGATAATTCGGGAGGCAGAGGGGGTCATAGATAGCAGCTTCAGGGAATTAGTTACACCAAAGATTGGAGATAGATGGGTAAGAGGGACTGGGAAGAATCAGTCAGTGCAGGGATCCCCTGCGGTCGTTCCCCTGAGTAACAAGTATACCGCTTTGGATACTTGTGGGGGGGGGAAGACTTACCAGGGGTAAAACATGGGTTACGGGCCTCTGGCACGGAGTCTGTCCCTGTTGCTCAGAAGGGAAGGGGGGAGGGGAGAGGAGCAGACCATTAGTAATTGGGGACTCGATAGTCAGGGGCCCAGATAGGAGATTTTGTGGGAGCGAGAGAGACTCACATTTGGTATGTTGCCTCCCAGGTGCAAGGGTACGTGATGTCTCGGATCGTGTTTTCCGGGTCCTTAAGGGGGAGAGGTAGCAGCCCCAAGTCGTGGTCCACATTGGCACTAACGACATAGGTAGGAAAGAGGACAAGGATGTCAGGCAGGCTTTCAGGGAGCTAGGATGGAAGCTCAGAACGAGAACAAACAGAGTTGTTATCTCTGGGTTGTTGCCCGTGCCACTTGATAATGAGGTGAGGAATAGGGAGAGAGAGCAATTAAACACATGGTTACAGGGATGGTGCAGGCGGGAGGGATTCAGATTTTGGATAACTGGGGCTCTTTCTGGGGAATGTGGGACCTCTACAGACAGGATGGTCTACATCTGAACGTGACGGGCACAAATATCCTGGGGGGGGAGATTTGTTAATGCTCTTTGGGGGGGGTTTAAACTAATGCAGCAGGGGCATGGGAACCTGGATTGTAGTTTTAGGGTACGGGAGATTGAGAGTATAGAGGTCAGGAGCACAGATCTGACTTTGCAGGAGGGGGCCAGTGTTCAGGTAGGTGGTTTGAAGTGTGTCTACTTTAATGCCAGGAGTATACAAAATAAGGTAGGGGAACTGGCAGCATGGGTTGGTACCTGGGACTTCGATGTTGTGGCTATTTCGGAGACATGGATAGAGCAGGGACAGGAATGGTTGTTGCAGGTTCCGGGGTTTAAGTGATTTAGTAAGCTCAGAGAAGGAGGCAAAAGAGGGGGAGGTGTGGCGCTGCTAGTCAAGAACAGTGTTACGGTGGCGGAGAGGATGCTAGATGGGGACTCTTCTTCCGAGGTAGTATGGGCTGAGGTTAGAAACAGGAAAGGAGAGGTCACCCTGTTGGGAGTTTTCTATAGGCCTCCTAATAGTTTTAGGGATGTAGAGGAAAGGATGGCGAAGATGATTCTGGATAAGAGCGAAAGTAACAGGGTAGTTATTATGGGAGACTTTAACTTTCCAAATATTGACTGGAAAAGATATAGTTTGAGTACATTTGATGGGTCGTTTTTTGTGCAATGTGTGCAGGAGGGTTTCCTGACACAATATGTTGACAGGCCAACAAGAGGCGAGGCCACATTGGATTTGGTTTTGGGTAATGAACCAGGCCAGGTGTTAGATTTGGAGGTAGATGAGCACTTTGGGGACAGTGACCACAATTCGGTGACGTTTACGTTAGTGATGGAAAGGGATAAGTATACCCCGCAGGGCAAGAGTTATAGCTGGGGGAAGGGCAATTATGATGCCATTAGACATGACTTGGGAGGGGTAGGTTGGAGAAGTAGGCTGCAAGTGTTGGGCACACTGGATATGTGGAGCTTGTTCAAGGAACAGCTACTGCGTGTTCTTGATAAGTATGTCCCGGTCAGGCAGGGAGGAAGGCGTCGAGCGAGGGAACCGTGGTTTACCAAGGAAGTGGAATCTCTTGTTAAGAGGAAGAAGGAGGCCTATGTGAAGATGAGGTGTGAAGTTTCAGTTGGGGCGCTTGATAGTTACAAGGTAGCGAGGAAGGATCTAAAGAGAGAGCTAAGACGAGCAAGGAGGGGACATGAGAAGTATTTGGCAGGTAGGATCAAGGAAAACCCATAAGCTTTCTATAGGTATGTCAGTAATAAAATAATGACTAGGGTAAGAGTAGGGCCAGTCAAGGACAGGGATGGGAAGTTGTGTGTGGAGTCTGAAGAGATAGGCGAGATACAAAATGAATATTTTTCGTCAGTATTCACTCCGGAAAAAGATAATGTTGTGGAGGAGAATGCTGAGACCCAGGCTATTAGAATAGATGGCATTGAGGTACGTAGGGAAGAGGTGTTGGCAATTCTGGACAGGCTGAAAATAGATAAGTCCCCGGGGCCTGATGGGATGTATCCTAGGATTCTCTGGGAGGCCAGGGAAGAGATTGCTGAGCCTTTGGCTTGGATTTTTATGTCATCATTGGCTACAGGAATACTGCCAGAGGACTGGAGGATAGCAAATGTGGTCCCTTTGTTCAAGAAGGGGAATAGAGACAACCCCGGCAACTATAGACCGGTGAGCCTCACGTCTGTTGTGGGTAAAGTCTTGGAGGGGATTATAAGAGACAAGGTTTATAATCATCTAGATAGGAATAATATGATTAGGGATAGTCAGCATGGCTTTGTGAAGGGTAGGTCATGCCTCACAAACCTTATCGAGTTCTTTGAGAAGGTGACTGAACCCGTAGACGAGGGTAGAGCAGTTGATGTGGTGTATATGGATTTCAGTAAAGCGTTTGATAAGGTTCCCCACGGTAGGCTATTGCAGAAAATACGGAGGCTGGGGATTGAGGGTGATTTAGAGATGTGGATCAGAAATTGGCTAGCTGAAAGAAGACAGAGGGTGGTGGTTGATGGGAAATGTTCAGAATGGAGTTCAGTTACAAGTGGCGTACCACAAGGATCTGTTCTGGGGCCGTTGCTGTTTGTCATTTTTATCAATGACCTAGAGGCGCAGAAGGGTGGGTGAGTAAATTTGCAGACGACACTAAAGTCGGTGGTGTTGTCGACACTGCGGAAGGATGTAGCAGGTTACAGAGGAACATAAATAAGCTGCAGAGCTGGGCTGAGAGGTGGCAAATGGAGTTTAATGTAGAGAAGTGTGAGGTGATTCACTTTGGAAGGAATAACAGTAATGCGGAATATTTGGCTAATGGAAAAGTTCTTGGAAGTGTGGATGAGCAGAGGGATCTAGGTGTCCATGTACATAGATCCCTGAAAGTTGCCACCCAGGTTGATAGGGTTGTGAAGAAGGCCTATTGGTAGAGGGATTGAGTTCCGGAGTCATGAGGTCATGTTGCAGCTGTACAAAACTCTGGTACAGCCGCATTTGGAGTATTGCGTACAGTTCTGGTCACCGCATTATAGGAAGGACGTGGAAGCTTTGGAGCGGGTGCAGAGGAGATTTACCAGGATGTTGCCTGGTATGGAGGGAAAATCTTATGAGGAAAGGCTGATGGACTTGAGGTTGTTTTCGTTAGAGAGAAGAAGGTTAAGAGGAGACTTAATAGAGGCATACAAAATGATCAGGGGGTTGGATAGGGTGGACAGTGAGAGCCTTCTCCCGCGGATGGATATGGCTGGCACGAGGGGACATAACTTTAAACTGAGGGGTAATAGATATAGGACAGAGGTCAGAGGTAGGTTCTTTACGCAAAGAGTAGTGAGGCCGTGGAATGCCCTACCTGCTACAGTAGTGAACTCGCCAACATTGAGGGCATTTAAAAGTTTATTGGATAAGCATTTGGATGATAATGGCATAGTGTAGGCTTTTGTTTTTGACTTCCCATGTCGGTGCAACATCGTGGGCCGAAGGGCCTGTACTGCACTGTATCGTTCTATGTTTATTACAAATGCTCCTCATGGAGACAAAGTGTTTTTTTTCACATTTATTGCCCTTTTAGAATTATGATATAATGTGGCCCATTTTGATTTTTGTCTTTAGTTTCTCTACCTTCAACTTTTCCCTTTAACGCATTTTGGTCAATGAATGGATTGTAATGTACATATAAATTTTGAAAATAAATGACAAAATAGAACGGGCTGGATTCTCCGCTTTATCATGTTGGAAGCGGGAATCGCAACCGGGCGGAGAAATTGAAAAAAATCAGTTTTGAACCCAACGGCGATTCTGACATCTCTTGCTGGCGGCGAAGTCAAAGTTTGCACCTCGCACCGTTGGGTCCATGCAAAACCGTTATTTGCCTGGATTTTAATATCATTATTAGGTTGGACACTTCATGCTTCACCCCACCGCAATACTCTGCCCCCCCCCTCCCCCACCTTTAACGGAGGTCATGCAAGCGCGAATTAGTGCAACAGGACTGTTGAGGAGCAAGAAGGTAAGAAAACTCTTAGAAACTCTCTGAAATTGTCAGGCTTGCTGGGGGAAGTGGCTGCCCAGGCCGGGGCAAATAGTGGGGAATGACTTGGTTCCAAGTTCATGGGTGGCATGGCTCAGACTGTTATTGCTGCACTGTGCGTTTTAAACATGCCCCTTTGGTGCTACTTACAGACCCCTGGCTGTTCACAACGTTGGCTGCTCACTGTGTCCTGCAAATGTTCAGAGAGCCTTGAGAAATCTGGGAGCCAACCCATGACCACCCACCGGAAACCCTCTGCTACTCAGCTCCTCGGCTGCCCACAGAAGCCCTTCCGCCAGGTTCTCGTTTTTCAAAAGGAATGCTAATCGGCGCCAGCGTGAACACTTGCTGGGGAGGCCGCTGAATGACGGGAGGCCGATGGATCACTCTCGTCAATTGTATGGAAATGGGGCTCAAGTGGTGGTAATTGGTTCTTGCCACGCCACAGCGAGATCCCAATTTTCCCCAGAAGAGTGAGCCAGTTGTATTGCAAACTGGCGTCCGGCACGGATCTCGTTTTTGGCCTCTCCCGCTATTCACCGGGATAGCGGACTTGAGAAAGAGCGCAACGAGGCTAGAGAATCATGCCGATTGAGTCTGGATGACTTTTTTTTTTAGACAAACAATTTTATTTAGGTATGTTTTGGCTTCGTAAACAGTTACAGAAATCAGAAATGTGCAAATATCAATATGAAACTAATACTTCAATCAAACCATACTGCACATGCCCGCTCCGCTCTCCGCTCCCCTAGATTCTACCCGCCTATTTATCCCTCCTACTCTAATCTCCCCCCTCCCCCTCCACCCCCGCTGACGTTCACTCTCCTGCGAAGAAGTCGATGAATGGTTGCCACCTTCGGGCAAACCCCAGTACAGATCCCCTCAAGGCGAACTTAATTTTTTCCATACCCAGAAAACTTGACATGTCCGAAAGCCATAGTTCGGTCATCGTAGGTTTTGAGTCCCTCGATGCCAGCAGTATTCGCCGCCGGGCTATTAGGGAAGCAAAGGCCAGAACATCTGCCTCTTTCTCCCCCTGGACTCCCGGGTCTTCCGCAACCCCGAAAATTGCCACCCCTGGACTCATCACCACCCTTGTTTTCAGCACCCGGGACATGAACCCCGCAAATCCCTCCCAGTACCCCCTAAGCTTAGGACATGCCCAAAACACTTGTCCTCTACCCCAAAGAATTTGCTCACCCAAGCTACAGTCATGTGGGCCCGATGAACGACCTTAAATTGAATCAGGCCGAGCCTGGCACATGTTGCGGTTGAGTTTACCCTACTCAGGGCTTCCGCCCACAACCCGTCTTCCATCTCCCCGCCAAGCTCCTCCCATTTGAGTTTCTGTTCCTCCGTCTGGGACTCTTCCCCCTTCATGAGCACCTTGTAGATATCCGAGACTCTACCTTCTCCTCTAGAGACTAATCTGTCCTGGATCCCAATTGGCGGAAGGCATGGGAAGGATGGGACCTGTCTGCGTACAAAGTCCCGCATCTGTAAGTACCTAAAGTCATTTCCCCTTACCAGCCCAAATTTCTCCTCCAAGCCCCTCAAACTCACAAAGCTCCCCTCCAGGAACATATCACCCACCCTCCCCACCCCCGCCCGCCGCCATGTTCGAAACCCTCCATCCATGTTCCCGGGGGCGAATCGATGGTTATCACATATTGGAGCCCAGACAGACGCACCCACCCCCCTACATGCTTCCTCCACTGGCCCCATATCCGCAGGGCCGCCCCCACTAACGGGCTGGTGGAGTACCTGTCCGGCGACAGCGGTAGGGGAGCCGTGACCAGGGCTGCCAAACTGGTCAGTCTGGATGACTCTTTACCTCCCCAAAATATTGATATCCAATAATTCCATAAATTAACATATTCTGCTTTATGTCAGGTTAAATTCACAAATCCTTATCGCGCACTGCCCCAAATAAACCAATAAAACTGATAGCTCCTGATATATCTACCAGTTATTGGTTCAACCATTATTGAAAAGTATCCTTTTTGTTTTGTATCTTCCAATTCTTTCTTCTAATCTATCATGAATTCCTTTCTCACAGTCAGCTTCTCATGTCAGTCGGCAGTATTTGGTCTCAAGCTTCAACATCTATGCAGGTTTTTGAAGAGCAAGAATTACGTGAAGTGAAGGAGGTTCAGAATTTAGAGAAGTTGGTAAGTACTCTACTGAAAACTTAAAACAACAGAAAATCCAACAAGGCGTTTACTACATTTAACTATACTACATAGTATGAAACTGACCTGTCATCAAATCATGATTCACAATTAGGTTTCTGGTTTTGCTCCTTTACAAGTTGGGGTTATTCTGCAGAATCAATTTAAACATTTGTGGATTGAATGAGGTTTTGTTGCATCAATGCACCTACTGCACTGATAATTGGATTTCTGGTACATTATCTGATGATTTTCATGTTACTATTATCAATGCTTGCATTTTAAATAATCTTCTAGTGAAATTGGGCTCAAGGCCAAACTAATTAATTTTAGAGCTGACCTCAAAATGGATTTGCAAGCATCCTGTGCCATAGAGATGACAGCCTTATTAACATTTATGCAGGCCCCAATGCTAGTTGTAGGACCAGAACACAGCCTCCACCAGTGATACTGCACAATGGTCAGGAACCTGAAATATCGATGTTTCTTTATCCATTGCTGAATATTTCTAGCATTTTCTGATTTTACTTTAGAGTCTCAACATCTGCACTATTTTGTTTCTGTGCACAATAAACTGGATATACCTGTTAATGGGTAAAATTACAGGAGGTGTTCAATGAAGAGTGATATGGAACCAGTTTGTACCCCGAATGTTGAGGACATCTACTTCCAAATGAAAACAGTCATAGATAACTTAAAATATACAAAAAAAGCTCAGAGCGGACAAATGTGCACAACGCAAAAAACAACAAAGGGTGGCAAATAGCGAGTAAGAGCTAAAAAAAAAAGGAATTTTGAAAAGGAAGTTGCAAGGGATCTCACAATCAACATACAATTATTTTAGGAAAAAAACAAATGTTAGCGAACCAGTATATTTCAGTCGGGAGGAAAGATTCAAAAAGAGGGATAAACCAACCATGGCTAATCAAGGAAGTTTAAGAGAGTATTAAGTTGAAAGAAAATCATATAAGGGGGCAAATGTCAGTGATAGCTATAATGTTCTTGTCGGATGGCCTGATTTATATCTCAAGATATAAGCTATAAACAATTTATTAATATTAACTTTGGGTCAACTATATACAAAACATCAGATGAATAACCTTATGATCATGCACAAACAACCTCTCTCTTCCAGCTCTCCAGTCAATATGAGGCCGCCTGACTCAACATTCACTTATGTACTAATTAGACTCCTGATGGTCAGTCGGTGAATTACAACAGAACCATGATATTACTACAATAACCCCGAAGACTAGGGTAAATTCAGAATCCAGCAAAGAAGGACTTTGGGAAAGGGTTGGCCCACTGAAGGATAGGCAAGGGAATCTATGTGTAGAGCCCGAGGAAATGGGCGAGGTACTAAATGAATACTTTGCATCAGTATTCACTAAAGAGAAGGAGTTGGTAGATGTTGAGTCTGGAGAAGGGGGTGTAGATAGCCTGGGTCACATTGTGATCCAAAAAGACGAGGTGTTGGGTGTCTTAAAAAATATTAAGGTAGATAAGTCCCCAGGGCCTGATGGGATCTACCCCAGAATACTGAAGGAGGCTGGAGAGGAAATTGCTGGGGCCTTGACAGAAATCTTTGGATCCTCGCTGTCTTCAGGGGATGTCCCGGAGGACTGGAGAATAGCCAATGTTGTTCCTCTGTTTAAGAAGGGTAGCAAGGATAATCCCGGGAACTACAGGCCGGTGAGCCTTACTTCAGTGGTAGGGAAATTACTGGAGCGAATTCTTCGAGACAGGATCTACTCCCATTTGGAAGCAAATGGACGTATTAGTGAGAGGCAGCACGGTTTTGTGAAGGGGAGGTCGTGTCTCACTAACTTGATAGAGTTTTTCGAGGAGGTCACTAAGATGATTGATGCAGGTAGGGCAGTGGATGTTGTCTATATGGACTTCAGTAAGGCCTTTGACAAGGTCCCTCATGGTAGACTAGTACAAAAGGTGAAGTCACACGGGATCAGGGGTGAGCTGGCAGGATGGATACAGAACTGGCTAGGCCATAGAAGGCACAGAGTAGCAATGGAAGGATGCTTTTCTCATTGGAGGGCTGTGACCAGTGGTGTTCCACAGGGATCAGTGCTGGGACCTTTGCTGTTTGTAGTATATATAAATGATTTGGAGGAAAATGTAACTGGTCTGATTAGTAAGTTTGCAGACGACACAAAGGTTGGTGGAATTGCGGATAGCAATGAGGACTGTCGGAGGATACAGCAGGATTTAGATTGTTTGGAGACTTGGGCGGAGAGATGGCAGATGGAGTTTAATCCGGACAAATGTGAGGTAATGCATTTTGGAAGGTCTAATGCAGGTAGGGAATATACAGTGAATGGTAGAACCCTCAAGAGTATTGAAAGTCAAAGAGATCTAGGAGTACAGGTCCACAGGTCATTGAAAGGGGCAACACCGGTGGAGAAGGTAGTCAAGAAGGCATACGGCATGCTTGCCTTCATTGGCCGGGGCATTGAGTATAAGAATTGGCAAGTCATGTTGCAGCTGTATAGAACCTTAGTTAGGCCACACTTGGAGTATAGTGTTCAATTCTGGTCGCCACACTACCAGAAGGATGTGGAGGCTTTAGAGAGAGTGCAGAAGAGATTTACCAGAATGTTGCCTGGTATGGAGGGCATTAGCTATGAGGAGCGGTTGAATAAACTCGGTTTGTTCTCACTGGAACGAAGGAGGTTGAGGGGAGACCTGATGGAGGTATACAAAATTATGAGGGGCATAGACAGAGTGGATAGTCAGAGGCTTTTCCCCGGGGTAGAGGGGTCAATTACTAGGGGGCATAGGTTTAAGGTGAGAGGGGCAAGGTTTAGAGTAGATGTACGAGCCAAGTTTTTTACACCGAGGGTAGTGGGTGCCTGGAACTCGCTACCGGAGGAGGTGGTGGAAGCAGGGACGGTAGTGACATTTAAGGGGCATCTTGACAAATACATGAATACAAAGAACAAAGAACAAAGAAATGTACAGCACAGGAACAGGCCCTTCGGCCCTCCAAGCCCGTGCCGACCATACTGCCCGACTAAACTACAATCTTCTACACTTCCTGGGTCCGTATCCTTCTATTCCCATCCTATTCATATATTTGTCAAGATGCCCCTTAAATGTCCCTATCGTCCCTGCCTCCACTACCTCCTCCGGTAGTGAGTTCCAGGCACCCACTACCCTCTGCGTAAAAAACTTGCCTCGTACATCTACTCTAAACTTTGCCCCTCTCACCTTAAACCTATGCCCCCTAGTAATTGACCCCTCTACCCTGGGGAAAAGCCTCTGACTATCCACTCTGTCTATGCCCCTCATAATTTTGTATACCTCTATCAGGTCGCCCCTCAACCTCCTTCGTTCCAGTGAGAACAAACCGAGTTTATTCAATCGCTCCTCATAGCTTATGCCCTCCATACCAGGCAACATTCTGGTAAATCTCTTCTGCACCCTCTCTAAAGCCTCCACATCCTTCTGGTAGTGTGGCGACCAGAATTGAACACTATACTCCAAGTGTGGCCTAACTAAGGTTCTATACAGCTGCAACATGACTTGCCAATTCTTATACTCAATGCCCCGGCCAATGAAGGCAAGCATGCCGTATGCCTTCTTGAATAGGATGGGAATAGAAGGATACGGACCCAGGAAGTGTAGAAGATTGTAGTTTAGTCGGGCAGCATGGTCGGCACGGGCTTGGAGGGCCGAAGGGCCTGTTCCTGTGCTGTACATTTCTTTGTTCTTTTGACTTAAATTACAATAAAGGGAGAGAAAATAAACTACGAGGGCAAACTAGCGAGGAACGTAAAAACTGACAATAAGAGCTTCTTTAATATATAAAAAGTGAGAGGTCAAAGTTCATAGGCTCCTGAGAAAATGAATCTGGGAAGATAGTTATGGGGAATAAGGAAATGGCAGAGGACAGACATTTTGCATCAGTTTTTATGTTGGAAGAGACCTTGAAAAATACTAAGGAATGCAGTGGAGGAATTAAATACCATCTCCATCACTAGAGAAGTAGTAAGAAGTCTTACAACACCAGGTTAAAGTCCAACAGGTTTGTTTCGATGTCACTAGCTTTCGGAGCACTGCTCCTTCCTCAGGTGAATGAAGAGGTATGTTCCAGAAACATATATATAGACATTTTCAAAGATGCCAGACAATGCTTGGAATGCGAGCATTAGCAGGTGATTAAATCTTTACAGATCCAGAGATGGGGTAACCCCAGGTTAAAGAGGTGTGAATTGTGTCAAGCCAGGACAGTTGGTAGGATTTCGCAGGCCAGATGGTGGGGGACTCGGCCAACGTTGTCTACCTCATACGCTGCAGGAAAGGATGTCCCGAAGCGTGGTATGTTGGCGAGACCATGCAGACGCTGCGACAACGAATGAACGGACATCGCGCGACAATCACCAGGTAGGAATGTTCCCTTCCAGTCGGGGAACACTTCAGCAGTCAAGGGCATTCAGCCTCTGATCTCCGGGTAAGCGTTCTCCAAGGCGGCCTTCAGGACGCGCGACAACGCAGAATCGCCGAGCAGAAGCTTATAGCCAAGTTCCGCACACATGAGTGCGGCCTCAACCGGGACCTGGGATTCATGTTGCATTACATTCATCCCCCACCATCTGGCCTGCGAAATCCTACCAACTGTCCTGGCTTGACACAATTCACACCTCTTTAACCTGGGGTTACCCCATCTCTGGATCTGTAAAGATTTAATCACCTGCTAATGCTCGCATTCCAAGCATTGTCTGGCATTGTCTGGCATCTTTGAAAATGTCTATATATATGTTTCTGGAACATACCTCTTCATTCACCTGCTAGTGACATCGAAACAAACCTGTTGGACTTTAACCTGGTGTTGTAAGACTTCTTACTGTGCTCACCCCAGTCCAACGCCGGCATCTCCACATCATAGAGAAGTAGTATTAGACAAACTAATGGGGCTAAGCCTAGCTCTCCTAGCTCTGATGGCTTGCATCCAAGGATCCTAAAAGAAGCAGCGACAAAGATAGTGGATGCATTGGTTGTAATTTTCCAAAGATCCTTGCATCCCGGAGATAGTCCGATACTGAAAAGGTGTGAAAAAAGCAGGTTATTTGTGATAGTGACTTTAACTTCCACCATGTTGATTGTGAATCCCTTACAACCAGGGGCTCAGGTAGAGCTAATCATCTGAGGTTGTTGAATTCGATGTCGAGACTGGAAGGCTGTAGCGTGTCTAACTGGAAGATGAGATGTTGTTCCTCCAGTTTGCGTTGAGTTTCTGCAATGTTCCAGTGGTGCTCAACGCAAACTGGAGGAACTGCAGGCGCTGCTGTAATGTTCCAGTGAAGCTCAACACAAACTGGAGGAACAACATCTCATCTTCTGATGTTTTTCAGAATGGGCATCTGTAGCTAGTGGTGTTCCGCAGGGATTAGTGCTGGGACCTCTGGTGTTTGTAGCATATATAAATGATCTAGAGGATAATGTGGGTGGTCTGATTAGTAAGTTTATGGATGACTTAAAGATTAGAGGAGTTACTGATAGTGCCGAGGAGTGTCAGAGGATACAACAGGATTTTGATAGATTGGAGACGTGGGCACAGAAATGGCAGCAGGAGTTTAATCTGGGCAAATGCGAGGTGATGCATTTTGAAGGATCAAATCTAGATATGAATTATACTGTAAATGGCAGAACCCTTAGGAACATTAATATACAGAGGGATCTGGGCGTGCATTTGCACAGTTCCCTAAAAGTGGCAACACAGGTGGCCGTACTTGCTTTCATCAGCTGGGGCATTGAGTACAGGTGTTGGGAAATCATGTTGCAACTATATAAAACCTTGGTTAGGCCGCATTTGGATATTTTCATTTTTTTTCTTTTTGTTTCTTTTTTCTCTCTTTTTTTAAAATTTAGAGTACCCTTTAGGAGGGCAGCATGGTAGCACAAGTGGATAGCACTTTGGCTTCACAGCGGCAGGGTCCCAGGTTCGATTCCCTGCTGGGTCACTGTCTGTGCTGAGTCTGCACGTTCTCCCCGTGTCTGCGTGGGTTTCCTCCGGGTGCTCCGGTTTCCTTCCACAGTCCAAAGACGTGCAGGTTAGGTGGATTGGCCATGATAAATTGCCCTGAGTAACGAAAAAGGTTAGGAGAGGTTATTGGGTTACGGGGATAGGGTGGAAGCGAGGGCTTAAGTGGGTCAGTGCAGACCCGATGGGCCGAATGGCCTCCTTCTGCACTGTATGTTCTATTTTCCAATTAAGGGGCAATTTAACGTGGCTGATCCACCTAACCTGCACATCTTTGGGTTGTGGGGGCGAAACCCACGCAAACACGGGGAGAATGTGCAAACTCCACACGGACAGTGATCCAGAACTGGGATCGAACCTGGGACCTCTGCGCTGTGAGGCAGCAGCGCTAACCACTGCGCCACCATGCTGCCCCAAAGGCTGCATTTGGAGTATTGAATGCAGTACTGGTCACCACATTATCAGAAGGATGTGGAAGCTTTGGAGTGAGTGCAAAGAAGATTCACCAGGATGTTGCCTGGTCTCGAGAATGTTGGCTATGAGGAGAGGTTGAATAAACTCGGGTTGTTCTCACTAGAACTTTAGAGGCTGAGGGGAAACCTGATTGAGGTCTACAAGATTACGAGAGGCATAGACAGGGTGGACAGTCAGAGGCTTTTTCCAAGGGTAGAAGTGTCAATTGCAAGGGGGCACAGGTTCAAGGTGAGAGGAGGAAAGTTTAAGGGAGATGTGCAGGGTGTTTTACATGCAGAGAGTGCTGGGAGCCTGGAACATGCTGCCATAGGATGTGCTGGAAACCGGCACATAATCGACATTTAAGAGGCATCTGGATGAGGTCCAAGAAGGATGCAAACAATTTGCAAAGAGATATTGATAGGTTAAGTAAGTGGGCAAAAGAGTGAGCAAATGAAGCATAATGTAGGAAAGTGTGAAGTGTTCATTTTGGAAGGGAGAGCAAAAGAGTATTATTTAAATGGAGAAACACTGCAGAAAGCTGCAACCCAAAGGGTCTTGGGGGTACTTGTGCACAAAACACAGAAAGCTAGCATACAGGTGCAGCAGGTAATCAGGAAGGCTAGTTGAATGTTGGCCCTTATTTAATGAGGGTTGGGGTATAAGAGTGGGCAAGTCTTGCTGCAACTGTACACACATGAGACCACACATGGAGTACTTGACAATTTTCGTCCCCTTATTTGAGACAAGATATTGGGCGGGATTCACTGGCCTTGTCGTATTCGACTTGGTGTCGGGATGAGACCCTTGAATCTTGCAAGAGGGTTCTCATGAGATTTGAGATGCTTGAAATGTCTTGTGAGATTCAACGGCTCATTTAATTTTACATTGACTGGATTCACCTTATGCCATGTCTGGGAGACCTCACCAGGGCACCATTTATCCTGGTCCACACAAATGGGGACCAGGCATAACATCACGTCGGATTAATCTCCCATGCCATTGGAGATCACAGGGTGGTCGTGGACAGGGCAGGGTGGCACCCTGGCTCTCCATCTGGTGCCCAGGCACCTTGGCAGTGCCACTCTATCATTGCCAGTATGCCTGGATGGCACTGCCACACTGGCAGGGGTATCACCAGGTTTCCAGGGTGTCCATGTGCCAGGTTAGCACTCCAAGAATCGGGCCTGCGAGGGAGGCTTTACCAGCCAGAGAGCAGCTGTTCCCAGGGGCCTCCCCCAGGTTGGGAGGTGACGGGGCGTGGTGGGTGTCAAAATTGGGGAGGGGGGGTCTGAAAAGTGGTGGCGGGGTGAGGGGAGGGGGGGGGGAATGGGGAGAGAGAGAGAGACAGCCAGACAAAATAGCACTTCGATCTGCAATGAATCTGTCCTGAAGTTCACCAGCAGGAAATCCTTCCAAGTGCGGTCTCGGTGGAGAGAATCGCCCATAGACAAAGTGCCATTGAATAGTGAGATGTTTCTCGGCACCTCCACCTGTTAAACATGCCGTTCAGTGGACTTTAACTCAAGAAAGCTGTGTCATGCCCATTATTTTATTGAAGATGGTTAAGCGAAAGTTCACGAGGAAGATCCGTGGTCCAGTGGGATTGTCTTTTGAGCAAAGGTTAAACAGGCTAGTCATAGAGGTTTACGGCATGAAAACAGGCCCTTTGGCCCAACTTGTCCATGCCGCCGAGATTTTACCACTAAGCTAGTTCCAATTGCCAGCATTTGGCCCATATCCTCTATATCCGTCTTTCCCATATAACTGTCTAAATGCTTTCTAAAAGACAAAATTGCACCTGCCTCTACTACTGCCTCTGGCAGCTCGTTCCACACAATCAGTCCTTGCCTCTCTAAATGCCTGTAGATCCTGTCTCGATCAGAATATTTTCTAACAACTTACCCACCACGGACATTAGACTCAGTAGTTCCCAGACTTTTCCCTGCGGCCCTTCTTAAACAAAGACGCAACATTTGCTACCCTCCAATCTTCAGGCCCTTGACATGTGTCTGTCGACAATTCAAGTATCTCTGCTAGGGGACCCATAGTTTCCTCCCTAGCCTCCCACAACGTCCTGGGATATATTTCATCAGGTCCCGGGGATTTATCTACCTTGAAGCGCTTTAAGACTTCCAGCAACACAGCGGCACTCCCATCCCGGCCAGCCAAGCACTCAAGGTCAGCGATGGCAGCCACACTCCAAACATGGAACCAAATGAGACAGCACTTCAGCCAACTGAAATGTCCCCTATGGCCCCCATCTTTGGTAACCACAGGTTAACGCCAGCAAGGATGGACACCACCTTTAAGAGGTGAAGACAGCTGACTGTTAGGGAGGGACTTCTGTACGGACGACAGACTAGTGATGGTAGAGGAACTGACAGAAAAACTACATCTGCCCAACGGGAACGAACTGCAACACCTACAGGTAAAGAACTTCCTCCGCAAGGAGGCAACAACATACCCACGGACCCCGAGCCATTCAATGTTAGAGGAATTACTGGATGTGGGCAATCTGGGAGTGGAGAACTGCAGGGACCTGTACGGACAACTGCTAGAAGGGGCATGCTCCCCACTGGACGAGACATGGGACAATGGGGGAAAGAATTTGGGATTGAAATAAGGTGGGGTCTCTGGAGTGACGTACTGAACAAGGCCAATCCCCCTCCACTTGCGCAAGGCTAAGCCTCATGCAACTGAAAGTGGTGCACAGAGCACACCTAACCAGAACCCAAATGAGCAGGTTTGAAGTGGATTACAAGTGTGAATGGTGGCAAGGAGGCCCAGCCAACCACATCCACATGTTCTGGGCATGCCCCAGACTTGTCGGGTTCGAAGCAATGTCCGCAGTTGTGGGGGTGAGGGTGGAGCCAAGCTCTAAAGTGGCAGTCTTCGGGTTATCAGAAGAGCCAGAATTATTAATAGGGAGGAGGGCCAGCACCCTTGCCTTTCCCTCCCTAATCGCCTGCCGAAGAATCCTGCTCGACCGGTGATCAACAGCGTCACCCAAAGCTGCAGACTGGCTGGCCAACCTGTCGGAATTCCTCCACCTGGAGAAAATCAAATTCCGCATCCAAGGTTTGGAAGAGGGCTTCCACAAGACATGGAAGCCATTCACCAACTTGTTCAAAGACCTGTTTTTAGCCAACAGCCAATAGAGCGATGGGAGGGGAGGCTAGACAGGGGACCACCAAAGCACAAAAGAACAGGAAGAGGGAGGAAAGGAGTGGGGGGAGGGTATTCAGAGGGAAGGGGCAGGGGAACAGCCGGAATAGACAATGGAGGACCAAGATCAAGGCCACAAAGCCAGGGCCATGCGGCAGGGATGTAGGGCCCTAGGTAAGAATGGAGGCAAGCCAAGGCTCCCCGTCCCCAACCCCAATCCCGGGCGGAAAAGTCCATTCTAACCAGCAAATCAGTTACATGACCTAGGGCCCTGCCGAGCCGGGCACAAGTAAACAAGTAAAACCCGACCAAAATGTAAATTGTCCTTCTTCTGGACGTGCGACAAGGCAGAATCACCGAGCGGAAACTAATAGCCAAGTTCCGCACACGAGTACGACCTCAACCAGGACCTTGGATTCATGTCGCATTACATTCACCCCCCCACCATCTGGCCTGGGCTTGCGAAATCCTACCAACTGTTCTGGCTTGAGACAATTCACACCTCTTTAACCTGCGATTATCCCTCTCTCTCGTTGCTCCATCTGGACCTGTAGACTTAATTACTTGCAAAGACTTGCATTCAAAGTATCGTATTGCATCTTGACTCTGTCTCAATATATTTATATATATATATATATGTTTCTGGAACCCACCTCTTCATTCATCTGAGGAAGGAGCAGTGCTCCGAAAGCTAGTGATTCGAAACAAACCTGTTGGTCTTTAACCTGGTGTTGTAAGACTTCTTAAAATGTAAATTAACCAAGATACCAAGGAAATGCCTTAATAGGGGAGTGGGAGGAGGGGGGAGGGTGGGGCTAACCGACAAGTGGGAGAGGGGAGGGGAAGAGGCAGAAGGAACTATTCATATGTAAATACACAATGATCTATTTCTGTAAACTTTTAAAAAACTGCAAAGTTCCAATAAAAGAAGTTCACGTTTGGTGAGACTGGTAAAAATCCCCGGCCAAAAGAACCAAAGAATCATGGAGGGCCGGAGAATAGGATGCCTAATTCTCGAAGTGGATGCAAAGGAGTCATTAAGATCCATCTCCATTCATTTACATCCTCCCGCTAGCGCGCGGACACAAACCCCGATCCCGCAGCCAGCATGGGGGCTGGAGCATCGCAAACGGTTCTCCAATGCCTGACGCCAATTCTCATTTTTCAGGGCAGCATGGTGGCGCAGTGGGTTAGCCCTGCTGCCTCACAGCGCCGAGGTCCCAGGTTCGATCCCGGCTCTGGGTCACTGTCCGTGTGGAGTTTGCACATTCTCCCCGTGTTTGCATGGGTTTCGCCCCCACAACCTAAAAATGTGCAAGCTAGGTGGATTGGCCGCGCTAAACTGCCCCTTAATTGGAAAAAATGAATTGGGTACTCTAAATTTATATTTTTTAAATTCTCCGCCGCATCGGGGACCTCCCTACTGGGGGAAGGTGTGCCACTGTGTTGCCCAAACTTCAGAGTTCTCTCAATCCCACTGGTTCTGTCCAAAGGAATGCAAAGCACTACATTTGGCACTGACTTGGTTTCAGGAGCTGCCAGAAAGGTGCCATATTTCGATATCAGTCTACCCTTCGGTTACACTCCAGATGTTTGATGGAATTTACCCCCTTAGCATTCAACTCCCCTGAGGTATCAACAGGACAGTGGAACTATGAGTTTTTAGCTCCGAGTTTGCTTCATAAATGTCAGAACAAGTCCACATGTTCCACCAGTAGATGAGACTGCCCAAATCTCTTGCGAGTTCCTCTGCAATTTTATTCTAGGGTTGTTACTTTCCATGTGTTGTCACAAGGAGGTACAGCTGAGGTTTTGCCTGTGGAGAGGCTGTGTCTGACAGGGGAGATATTTATCACATTTGGCCCTCTTTCTCACATTGCTGCAAACCAGCAGTGTGAGCTGAAGATGAGAAGCAAACTAGCTCACACAGGCAGAAGTCATGCTAAACTCCTCTCCCAAAAATTCAATGCATCATTGTTATGGGCCATTGTTTCAAAAACTCCAAAGTATTTCATGGAGTTCACCTGACCGACAACTGTTTATTGATTTTGGTTATGATGAGCACAAGGGTTTGCCTTCTAGGTGTTATTCAATAGCACTTTTAATCAAAAACAAAGTTTATTCTATGAATTTAGTGAACATTTTTATAAACACACACAGTCAGCATGTCTAACAACTTCAAACATGCATACCCCACACAGCTATAGTAATCTGTGTATCACCCTTAATAAATTGCCCCCTTAAGCTGTTCCAATTTAATAACAAGATCCCATAAACCAGATGCCCCCTTTTCAAAGGTGTGGCCCACCATACGGCATTCTTACTGTCTTTAAGACTTGGTATTAATACTCTGTTTCCTTTCTCAAATAGCATGCTTGAATTCCTTCCGGAAAACAGTTATCTCTTTAAAGTTATCATGCAGTCTGGAAGCAGCTTTTAAAATGAATATAGAGAGACAGGACAAGACTTCTCTGTCGGAGTCCAACAGCTAAATGTGAAAACGAAAGCAAAAACCGAGCCACAACAGTCTCAAACCAAAGCGAAAGTAAAACCAACTCCCAGACCACAGCCCAGCTCCACCCACACAAGAACATCACTGAAGTCATGTGATAAGACAAAAACATTTCTTAAAGGGACACTCCCATGACATTTAAAAAAGAGTATCCAATTAATTTTTTCCAATTAAGAGGCAATTTAGCGTGGTCAATCCACCTAGCCTGCACATCTTTGGGTTGTGGGGGATGAAACCCACACAGACACGGCGAGCTCCCATGACATAATGAATCTCTTTGGTACTATGGCAAAGAACACAACAAAGAACAATACAGCACAGGAGCAGGCCCTCCGGCCATCCAAGCTTGCACCGGTCATGATACCAACCTTTGCCAAAACCCTCAGCGCTTCCATGTGCCGTATTCCTCTTTACCCGTCCGACCCATGTGTTTATCAAGATACCTTTTGAATACATTCTCCCCCTGTTTGTGTGGGTTTCACTCCCACAACCCAAAAAAAGATGTGCAAGGTAGGTGGATTGGTCATGCTAAATTGCCCCCTAATTGGAAAAAATGAATTGGGCACTCTAAATTTATTTTTTAAAAAGATGCCTTTTGAATGCCGTTAATGAATCTGCTTCCACAACCTCCTCTGGCAATGCGTTCCAGGCACTCACCACCCTCTGCGTATATAACCTTCCTCACACATCTCCTCTAGACTTTGCCCACGGACCTTAAATGTATGCCCCAGAAGATCTCACCAATGGAGAATTGAGTAATGGAGATAGCCAGAATTCTGGATATGGAGAAAGTTGGTCTTGGTAAAATGGGAATTCATGATGGCAATGGTGATTACAGAAGACCAAGTGCAATGGGTTAGGGATTAGATGGGTGAAAAATACTGTATGCCACCCTGACAAAACGTGGGCTGGATTCTCCATTGGCCGCGCCGGAATCGTGAATCGCGATCGGGCGGAGAATACGATGCCAGCCGAAAATTAAGATCGCCGCCGGGCAACCAGCAGAATGTCATGTTTCGACTTCATGATAGCGGTGTGAATGTGTTCACACACCACGTGTCGGCATGGGCATGCAAATGCCATTAACATCTCATTAACGGGCCAGACCCGGTAGTCTCCTGCCTCCCGCAGTGACGGTGAGTTCATTTGTGATATTTCAGCGTCGGACAACGGAAAATCCCACCCATTGTCTCCCAAACGGAGAATCGTTTCCATTGTCTCCATAAGTATTGCCTAGACCTGTGCCCTGGAGCACACTCCAGTTTCACCGTGGCGTTTAATCACAGCACAAGAGATGGGAGTTAATCCTGTCTTGTTATGTGTGGAGAATGAGTGCTGTGGGCTGTTTCTAATGCAAAGGACCACGTATCCCATTGATCAGCCCCATCTATTGCAAATTAGGCAGCTCCCGACGAGTAAGGTGCTTAGAATCTCCAATAAAAACGATGCCAATTTTTCGATTGGCAAGCTGGACTGTCAAGCCCACGAGCCTGGGATTACAGATAACTTGAAGCTGGTTGATAATATGAAAGATTGCCGTTATTGACATGGACGTGGTAAACTGAACATTGGCATAGCTTTCCTAAAGAGATCATGCTGACTGAGAGCAGACCGGGGAAGTAATACGTGTCTCAGTTCTCCCAGTGAGCCAGAGAAGACACAGCCAGAGTGAGACACAGCGAAGAGTGAGTTTGGGAATTTGAACCTAGGTGGGAATTCGAAGCTGGGTGGGAGGAGGTGCTTTTTATCCCTGGTAAGTCACTGGTGAGTAGTTTGCCTTTTCATTTGTATATTTATTTATTTTTTCTTTCGTTTTTTGGAATTGTAGTTGTATAAGTTACCTAAGGTTTAAGACATGGCAGGAGATCCCTGACCCGTACCATGCTTCTCATGTGCGATGTGGGAGCTTAGGGACACGTACACTGTCCCTGGCTCCTTCACGTGCAAGAAGTGTGTCCAGTTGCAGCTCCAGTTAGACCGCTTGATGGCTCTGGAGCTGTGGATGGACTCATTTTGGAGCATCCGCGATGCTGAGGAATTCGTGGACAGCACGTTTAGCGAGTTGGTCACACCACAGGTGAATGTTACTGAGGGAGATAGAAAATGGGTGACCAAAAGACAGAGCAAGAGTAGGAAGGCAGTGCAGTTGTCCCCTGCGATCATCTCCCTGCAAAACAGATATACCGCTTTGGATACTGTTGAGGAAGATGGCTCAACAGGGGAAGGCAGCAGCAGCCAGATTCATGGCACCGTGGCTGGCTCTGCTGCGCAGCAGGGCTGGAAGAAGAATGGCAGGGCTATAATGGCAGGGGACTCAATCGTAAGGGGAACAGACAGGCGATTCTGCGGATGCAATCGAGACTCCAGGATGGTATGTTGCCTCCCTGGTGCAAGGGTCAAGGATGTCTCGGAGCGGCTGCAGGACATTCTGAGGTGGGGGGGGTGAACTGCCAGCTGTCGTGCACATAGGCACCAACAATATAGGTAAAAAACGGGATGAGGTCCTACAAGCTGAATTCAGGGAGTTAGGAGTGAAACTAAAAAGTAGGACCTCAAAGGTAGTAATCTCAGGATTGCTACCAGTGCCACGAGCTAGCCAGATTAGGAATGTCAGGATAGATAGGATGAATGTGTGGCTCGAGCGATGGTGCAAGAGGGAGGGATTCAAATTCCTGGGGCATTGGAACTGGTTCTGGGGAGGTGGGACCAGTACAAATGGACGGTCTGCACCTGGGCAGGACTGGAACCGATGTCCTCGGGGGTGTTTGCTAGAGCTGTTGGGAAGGGTTTAAACTAATGTGGCAGGGGGATGGGATCCAATGTAGGAGGTCAGAGGGAAGTAAAACGGGGCCAGAAACAAAAAACAGTAAGGGGGAAACTGTAAGGCAGAGGAGCCACAGTCAAAAATCAAAAAGGGCCACAGTACAGGGTACAGTGACTGTGGAGAGTGTGAAAAGGGAGGTGGCCAATGCAGTATACGGAACATGATAAATTAGTTTGTTGCGCACATTGAAATTGGCCGGTGCGGTGTTGTGGGTATCACAGAGACGTGGCTGCAAGGGGATCAGGGCTGGGATCTAAATATCCAAGGATACATGTCCTATCGAAAGGACAGGCAGATGAGCAAAGGGGGTGGGGTTGCATTGTTAGTAAGGAATGAAGTTAAATCGATAGCAAGGAGCAATTGTAGGATCAGAACGCACAGAATCTCTGTGGGTAGAGTTGAGGAATCGCAAAGGTAAAAAGACCCTGATGGGAGTTATGTGCAGGCCCCATAGCAGTAGTCAGGATGTGGGGCAGAAAATAAATCAGGAGATAGAAAAAGCAAGCAAAAAAAGCAATACTACAATAATCACGGGGGACTTCAATATGCAGGTGGACTGGGAAGATCAGGGTGGTAGTGGATCCCAAGAAATGGAATTTGTGGAATGTCTAAGATGTTTTTTTGGAGCAGCTTGTGACAGAGCCTACTCGGGAACAGGCAATTCTGGATTTGATGATGTGTAATGAGGCATACTTGATTATGGAACTTAAGTTGAAGGAAACCTTCGGGAGCAGTGACCACAATATAATAGAATTTACCCTGCAGTTTGAGAGGAAGAAGCTGCAATCAGATGTAACAATTAAATAAGGGTAACTACAAAGACATGAGGGAGGAGCTGGCCAGAGTTGATTGGAGAAGGAGCCTAGCAGGGAAGACAGTGGAACAGCAAAGGCAGGAGTTTTGGGGGGTTATTAGGGAGGGACAACAGAAATTCATCCCAAGGAGGAGGAAACATGCTAAGGGGAGGACAAGGCATCCATGGCTGACGAGGGATGTCAAGGACAGCATAAAGGCTAAACAAAAAGCATACAATGTGGCGAGGATTTGTGGGAAACCAGAGGATTGGGAAGCCTTTAAAAGCGAGCAGAGGACAACTTAAAAAGTTATAAGGGGGGAGAAGATGAAGTACGAGTGTAAGCTAGCGAGTAATATAAAGGAAGATAGGAAGAAATTTTTTCAATACATAAAAGGTAAGAGAGAGGCAAAAATAGACATTGGACCACGAGAAAATATGGCTGGAGAAGTAATAATAGGAAACAAAGAAATGGCAGACGAACTGAATTGCATCAGTCTTCACGGTGGAAGACGCCAGAGGGATGCCAGAGCTCCAGGAGAACCAGGGGGCAGATGTGAGTGCAGTGACCATTACTAAGGAGAAGGTTCTGGGGAAACTGAAAGGTCTGAAGATGGATAAGTCACCTAGACCGGATGGACTACACCCCAGGGTCCTAAAAGACATAGCTGAGGAAATTGTGGAGGCATTAGTGATGATCTTTTAGGAATCACTGGAGGCAGGAAGGGTCCCAGAGGGCTGGAAGGTGGCGATTGTGACACCACTACTTCAGAAGGGAGGGAGGCAGAAGACGGGAAATTATAGGCTGGTAAGCCTGACTTCCGTTATTGGTAAGATTTTAGAGTCTGTTATTAAAGATGATATCGCAAGTACTTGGAAGTGCATAGTAAAATAGGACTGAGTCAGCATGGCTTTGTCAAAGGGAGGTTGTGTCTGACAAATCTGTTAGAGTTCTTTAAGGAGGTAACAAGGATGTTCGTCAAAGGAGAATCAGTGGACGTGGTTTATTTAGATTTCCAGGAGGCCTTTGACAAGGTGCTGCACAGGAGATTGTTAAATAAGTTAAAAGCCCATGGTGTTAAGGGTATGATCCTGGCATGGATAGAGGATTGGCTGACTGGCAGAAGGCAAAGAGTGGGGACAAAGGGGTCTTTTTCAGGATGGCAGCCGGTGACTAGTGGTGTGCCTCAGGGGTCTGTGCTGGGACCACAACTTTTTACAATATACATTAATGATCTGGAAGAAGGTACGGAAGGCACTGTTAAGTTTGCAGATGATACAAAGATCTGCAGAGGGACAGGTAGTATTGAGGAAGCAAGGGGGCTGCAGAAGGACTTGAACAAGCTAGGAGAGTGGGCAATGAAGTGGCAAATGAAATACAATGTGGAAAAGTGAGAGGTTAAGCACTTTGGAAGGAAGAATCTAGGCAGACACTATTTTCGAAATGGGGAAATGCTTCGGAAAGCAGAAGCACAAAGGGACTTGGGAGTCCTTGTTCACGATTCTCTTAAGGTTAATGTGCAGGTTCAGTCGGCAGTTAAGAAGGTAAATGCTATGTTAGCATTCATGTCAAGAGGGCTAGAATACAAGACCAGGGATGTACTTCTGAGGCTGTATAAGGCTCTGGTCAGACCCCATTTGGAGTACTGTGAGCAGTTTTGGGCCCCATATCTAAGGAAGGATGTGCTGGCCTTGGAAAGGGTCCAGAAGAGGTTCGCAAGAATGATCCCTGGAATGAAGAACTTGTCATACGAGGAACGTTTGAGGACTCTGGGTCTGTACTAGTTGGAGTTTAGAAGGATGAGAGGGGATCTTATTGAATTCGGCGGCGTGAGAACAGCTGGTGAGTGGTGAGTCAGTTTCAGCGGGAGCATTGCGGAAGGAGGTTGCTGGGAGGTAAGTCAACCTTTAAAAGCACTTGTCTTTGCAGGGGCAGGCCAGTCGATTTCGGCGGCGTGAGAACAGCTGGTGAGTGGTGAGTCAGTTTCAGCGGGAGCATTGCGGAAGGAGGTTGCTGGGAGGTAAGTCAACCTTTAAAAGCACTTGTCTTTGCAGGGGCAGGCCAGTCGATTTCGGCGGCGTGAGAACAGCTGGTGAGTGGTGAGTCAGTTTCAGCGGGAGCATTGCGGAAGGAGGTTGCTGGGAGGTAAGTCAACCTTTAAAAGCACTTGTCTTTGCAGGGGCAGGCCAGTCGATTTCGGCGGCGTGAGAACAGCTGGTGAGTGGTGAGTCAGTTTCAGCGGGAGCATTGCGGAAGGAGGTTGCTGGGAGGTAAGTCAACCTTTAAAAGCACTTGTCTTTGCAGGGGCAGGCGAGTCGATTTCGGCGGCGTGAGAACAGCTGGTGAGTGGTGAGTCAGTTTCAGCGGGAGCATTGCGGAAGGAGGTTGCTGGGAGGTAAGTCAACCTTTAAAAGCACTTGTCTTTGCAGGGGCAGGCCAGTCGATTTCGGCGGCGTGAGAACAGCTGGTGAGTGGTGAGTCAGTTTCAGCGGGAGCATTGCGGAAGGAGGTTGCTGGGAGGTAAGTCAACCTTTAAAAGCACTTGTCTTTGCAGGGTCAGGCCAGTCGATTTCGGCGGCGTGAGAACAGCTGGCTGGTTAGTCAATTTCAGCAGGAGCTGAGAATTTTTCTTTTTTTTTTCTTTTATTTTAAATTAGTTTTTTAGGCGGGAACAGGAAGTCGACCCGCGGACGTCTGGGAAGACCCTCCCCAATAAATTCTGGTGGAGAGGAAACCCGAGACACTACACGTGTAGTGTCTCCCACCCGCCCTCCTCCTCTAACCTAATAATAAAACCCATTGGTCTGAGGTAAGTACCATATTTTATTATATTATTATTATTTTTTAGCCAGATCTTGGTAGAAAGTTGGAGGAATGGCAGGGAAGGGAGTGCAATGTTCCTCCTGCAGGATGTTTGAGGTGAGGGATGCAGTTAGTGTCCCTGCTGATTTTACCTGCAGGAAGTGCTGCCATCTCCAGCTCCTCCAAGACCGAGTTAGGGAACTGGAGCTGGAGTTGGAAGAACTTCGGATCATTCGGGAGGCAGAAGGGGTCATAGATAGCAGCTTCAGGGAATTAGTTACACCAAAGATTGGAGATAGGTGGGTAACTGTAAGAGGGACTGGGAAAAAGCAGTCAGTGCAGGGATCCCCTGCGGTCGTCCCCTGAGAAACAAGTATACCGCTTTGGATACTTGTGGGGGGGGGGACTTACCAGGGGGAAGGCATGGGGTACGGGCCTCTGGCACGGAGTCTGTCCCTGTTGCTCAGAAGGGAAGGGGGGAGAGGAGCAGAGCATTAGTAATTGGGGACTCTATAGTCAGGGGCACAGATAGGAGATTTTGTGGGAGCGTGAGAGACTCACGTTTGGTATGTTGCCTCCCAGGTGCAAGGGTACGTGATGTCTCGGATCGTGTTTTCCGGGTCCTTAGGGGGGAGGGGGAGCAGCCCCAAGTCGTGGTCCACATTGGCACCAACGACATAGGTAGGAAAGGGGACAAGGATGTCAGGCAGGCTTTCAGGGAGCTAGGATGGAAGCTCAGAACTAGAACAAACAGAGTTGTTATCTCTGGGTTGTTGCCCGTGCCACGTGATAGTGAGATGAGGAATAAGGAGAGAGAGCATTTAAACACGTGGCTACAGGGATGGTGCAGGCGGGAGGGATTCAGATTTTTGGATAACTGGGGCTCTTTCTGGGGAAGGTGGGACCTCTACAGACAGGATGGTCTACATCTGAACCTGAGGGGCACAAATATCCTGGGGGGGAGATTTGTTAGTGCTCTTTGGGGGGGTTTAAACTAATGCAGCAGGGGCATGGGAACCTGGATTGTAGTTTTAGGGTAAGGGAGAATGAGAGTATAGAGGTCAGGAGCACAGATTTGACATCGCAGGAGGGGGCCAGTGTTCAGGTAGGTGGTTTGAAGTGTGTCTACTTCAATGCCAGGAGTATACGAAACAAGGTAGGGGAACTGGCAGCGTGGGTTGGTACCTGGGACTTCGATGTTGTGGCCATTTCGGAGACATGGATAGAGCAGGGACAGGAATGGATGTTGCAGGTTCCGGGGTTTAGGTGTTTTAGTAAGCTCAGAGAAGGAGACAAAAGAGGGGGAGGTGTGGCGCTGCTAGTCAAGAGCAGTATTACGGTGGCGGAGAGGATGCTAGATGGGGACTCTTCTTCCGAGGTAGTATGGGCTGAAGTTAGAAACAGGAAAGGAGAGGTCACCCTGTTGGGAGTTTTTTATAGGCCTCCTAATAGTTCTAGGGATGTAGAGGAAAGGATGGCGAAGATGATTCTGGATATGAGCAAAAGTAACAGGGTAGTTATTATGGGAGACTTTAACTTTCCAAATATTGACTGGAAAAGTTATAGTTCGAGTACATTCGATGGGTCGTTTTTTGTACAGTGTGTGCAGGAGGGTTTCCTGACACAATATGTTGACAGGCCAACAAGAGGCGAGGCCACGTTGGATTTGGTTTTGGGTAATGAACCAGGCCAGGTGTTGGATTTGGAGGTAGGAGAGCACTTTGGGGACAGTGACCACAATTCGGTGACGTTTACGTTAATGATGGAAAGGGATAAGTATACACCGCAGGGCAAGAGTTATAGCTGGGGGAAGGGCAATTATGATGCCATTAGACGTGACTTGGGGGGGATAAGGTGGAGAAGTAGGCTGCAAGTGTTGGGCACACTGGATAAGTGGGGCTTGTTCAAGGATCAGCTACTGCGTGTTCTTGATAAGTATATACCGGTCAGACAGGGAGGAAGGCGTCGAGCGAGGGAACCGTGGTTTACCAAGGAAGTGGAATCTCTTGTTAAGAGGAAGAAGGAGGCCTATGTGAAGATGAAGTGTGAAGTTTCGGTTGGGGCGATGGATAGTTACAAGGTAGCGAGGAAGGATCTAAAGAGAGAGCTAAGACGAGCAAGGAGGGGACATGAGAAGTATTTGGCAGGAAGGATCAAGGAAAACCCAAAAGCTTTCTATAGGTATGTCAGGAATAAGCGAATGACTAGGGAAAGAGTAGGACCAGTCAAGGACAGGGATGGGAAATTGTGTGTGGAGTCTGAAGAGATAGGCGAGATACTAAATGAATATTTTTCGTCAGTATTCACTCAGGAAAAAGAGAATGTTGTGGAGGAGAATGCTGAGCCCCAGGCTAATAGAATAGATGGCATTGAGGTACGTAGGGAAGAGGTGTTGGCAATTCTGGACAGGCTGAAAATAGATAAGTCCCCGGGACCTGATGGGATTTATCCGAAGATTCTATGGGAGGCCAGGGAAGAGATTGCTGGACCTTTGGCTTTGATTTTTATGTCATCATTGGCTACAGGAATAGTGCCAGAGGACTGGAGGACAGCAAATGTGGTCCCTTTGTTCAAAAAGGGGAGCAGAGACAACCCCGGCAACTATAGGCCGGTGAGCCTCACGTCTGTAGTGGGTAAAGTCTTGGAGGGGATTATAAGAGACAAGATTTATAATCATCTAGATAGGAATAATATGATCAGGGATAGTCAGCATGGCTTTGTGAAGGGTAGGTCATGCCTCACAAACCTTATTGAGTTCTTTGAGAAGGTGACTGAACAGGTAGACGAGGGTAGAGCAGTTGATGTGGTGTATATGGATTTCAGCAAAGCGTTTGATAAGGTTCCCCATGGTAGGCTATTGCAAAAAATACGGAGGCTGGGGATTCAGGGTGATTTAGAGATGTGGATCAGAAATTGGCTAGCTGAAAGAAGACAGAGGGTGGTGGTTGATGGGAAATGTTCAGAATGGAGTACAGTCACAAGTGGAGTACCACAAGGATCTGTTCTGGGGCCGTTGCTGTTTGTCATTTTTATCAATGACCTAGAGGAAGGCGCAGAAGGGTGGGTGAGTAAATTTGCAGACGATACTAAAGTCGGTGGTGTTGTCGATAGTGTGGAAGGATGTAGCAGGTTACAGAGGGATATAGATAAGCTGCAGAGCTGGGCCGAGAGGTGGCAAATGGAGTTTAATGTAGAGAAGTGTGAGGTGATTCACTTTGGAAGGAATAACAGGAATGCGGAATATTTGGCTAATGGTAAAGTTCTTGAAAGTGTGGATGAGCAGAGGGATCTAGGTGTCCATGTACATAGATCCCTGAAAGTTGCCACCCAGGTTGATAGGGTTGTGAAGAAGGCCTATGGAGTGTTGGCCTTTATTGGTAGAGGGATTGAGTTCCGGAGTCGGGAGGTCATGTTGCAGCTGTACAGAACTCTGGTACGGCCGCATTTGGAGTATTGCGTACAGTTCTGGTCACCGCATTATAGGAAGGACGTGGAGGCTTTGGAGCGGGTGCAGAGGAGATTTACCAGGATGTTGCCTGGTATG
Source organism: Scyliorhinus torazame (assembly GCF_047496885.1). NCBI lineage: Eukaryota > Metazoa > Chordata > Chondrichthyes > Carcharhiniformes > Scyliorhinidae > Scyliorhinus > Scyliorhinus torazame. The sequence continues at coordinate 66,649,803 of NC_092717.1, read as the reverse complement.
GAGGGAAAATCTTATGAGGAAAGGCTGATGGACTTGAGGTTGTTTTCGTTGGAGAGAAGAAGGTTAAGAGGAGACTTAATAGAGGCATACAAAATGATCAGGGGGTTGGATAGGGTGGACAGCGAGAGCCTTCTCCCGCGGATGGATATGGCTGGCACGAGGGGACATAACTTTAAACTGAGGGGTAATAGATATAGGACAGAGGTCAGAGGTAGGTTCTTTACGCAAAGAGTAGTGAGGCCGTGGAATGCCCTACCTGCTACAGTAGTGAAATCGCCAACATTGAGGGCATTTAAAAGTTTATTGGATAAACATATGGATGAGAATGGCATATTGTAGGTTAGATGGCTTTTGTTTCGGTGCAACATCGTGGGCCGAAGGGCCTGTACTGCGCTGTATTGTTCTATGTTCTAACTGTTGGAGGCTGGCACCTGGCCAGGTGGACCAACTCATTTGCCCTCCCATCACCCACCCCGGCACGGACCCCCTCCCCAACCTCCACCCCAGCACGGACCCCCCCCAACCCCCAACCTCCACCCCGGCACGGACCCCCCTCCCCCCAACCTCCACCCCAGCACGGACCCCCTCCCCAACCTCCACCCCAGCACGGACCCCCCCCCAACCTCCACCCCAGCACGGACCCCCTCCCCAACCTCCACCCCAGCACGGACCCCCTCCCCAACCCCCAACCTCCACCCCAGCACGGACCCCCTCCCCAACCTCCACCCCAGCACGGACCCCCCCAACCCCCAACCTCCACCCCAGCACGGACCCCCCCCCAACCTCCACCCCGGCACGGACCCCCTCCCCAACCCCCAACCTCCACCCCAGCACGGACCCCCCCCCCCCCCAACCTCCACCCCAGCACGGACCCCCTCCCCAACCTCCACCCCAGCACGGACCCCCAACCTCCACCCGGCACGGACCCCCCCCCCCCCAACCTCCACCCCAGCACGGACCCCCTCCCGGCACTCCCCCGGAGCCCAGCCTACTCTAACCACCCACCCCCCCCCCCCCCCCCCCCCGCCGCACACACACACACACAAGCCGAGACACACCTCTCCTCACGCAATCAGTCTGCGGCCACGCCATTTCCTGCCCAGAGCCAACCCCCCAGGCCGTCACTCACCTCCTCGCTGGTCGGCGTGAGCCTGGAGCACCGGGTCACGCCGATGAAAAGGAGGTTTGATTCACGTCAACGTGAACGGTCATCACGTCGACGGGACTTCGGCCCATCCGGAAGGGAGAATATCGGCAGGCCGAAAATCGGCTGCCTTGCGCAGACCCGTGACATTCTCCGCGGCAGCGGCGCCATTAACGCCCCGCCGACTTTTCTCCCTTCGGAGACTTCGGCGGGGGCGGGATTCACGGTGGCCAACGGCCATTCTCCGACCCGGCGGGGGGTCGGAGAATGACGCCCCTTAGTTGGGACGTCTTGTTGAAGTTGTACAAGACATTGGTAATACCGTGTTCAGTTCTGGTCATCCTATTACAGGAAGGATATTGTTAAACTAGAAAGAGTGCAGAAGAGATTCATGAGGCTGCTATCAGGACTTGACGGTCTGAGTAATAAGGAGAGATTGGATAGGCTGGGACTTTTTTCCCTGGAGCGTAGAAGGCTTAGGGGTGATCTTATAGAGGTCTATAAAATAATGATGAACACAGATAAGGTAGATAGTCAACATCTTTTCCCAAAGGTAGAGGAGTCTAGAACTAGAGTGCATAGGTTTAAAGTGAGAGGGGAGAGATACAAAAGAGACCAGAGGGGAAATCTTTTCGGTGAACATCTGGAACGAGCTGCCAGAGGCAGTGATAGAGGTGGGTACAATTTTTTCCTTTAAAAGCAGTTAGGCAGTTACATGGGCAGGGTGGGTATAGAGAGATATGGGCAAAATGCGGGCAAGTGGGACTAGCATAGTGATCAATACTGAGTGGCATGGACAAGCTGGGCCGAAGGGCCTGTATGACTCCATGACTCGAACTGACAAAAAGTTGTTCATCCTTACTTATCGGAGATCCAAGAGAAAGGTGCACCAAGTCCTCATCAGAGAGTTGTTCTGCCACACTAACATTATATGCTGAGGAACACCTTCACCGGCAAATGGGCAGACCCTCACACTTGTAAAGAATTGTTTTGACCAGGTAGCTAAATGGCATGGACCAGGATGGCAGACATTGACTCTGGCAACTGGAAGACAGTAACTGACGCAGGTATTTGGAGGCTAGCTGCTTGGAAGGGCATAGGAAGAGGTAAACAAAATCTGGCAGACCCCATTGCATCCTCCCAAGGACCTCCACACCATTCCTAAAGTGTAATGATCAGAACAGAAGGTTGCAAGGTTTTCCTGTCTCAACTTACTTAAAGGGCATTGTTACATAGGTAATTTCCTAATCTAAGGGACAGTTCTCAAAATAAGAGCAATTGAGAGGATTATAGTTTGAACAGATGCCACAAAGCTGGATGAGAGGATGAACTGTGAGGAGGATGCAGCGATCTTTCAGTGTGATTTGGACAAGTTGAGTGAATCGGCAAAAACAGGAAGGCAAATTATTATCTGAATGGCCACAAATTAGGATGGGGAATGTGAAAAGAGTCCTGGGTGTCCTTGAACACCGGTTGCTGAAGGTAAGCATTCAGGTGCAGCAGGCAGTAAAGAAGGTATATGGTACGTTGGTCTTCATAGCGAGAGGACTTGAATGCAGGAGCAGGGATGTCTTGCTGCAGGCCTTGGTGAGGGCACACCTGGAATATTGTGTACGGTTCTCTGAGGAAGAGTGTTCTTGCTATAGAAGGAGTGCAGTGAAGGTTTACCAGACTGTTTCTTGGGGTGGCAGGACTGATGTATGAGAAGAGATTGAGTAAGTTATCATAGATCATAGAATTTACATCACAGAAGGAGGCAATTCGGCCCATCGAGTCTGCACCGGCCCTTGGAAATCGCACCCTACTTAAGCCCACACCTCCACCCTATCCCCGTAACCCCACCTAACCTTTTTTGGACACTGAGGGCAATTTAGCATGGCCAATTCACCTAACCTGCACATCTTTCGACTGTGGGAGGAAACCGGAGCACCCGGAGGAAACCCACGCAGACACGGGGAGAACAAGCAGGATTATATTCGCTGGAGTTCAGAAGAATGAGGGGGGAGTCTCGGAGAAACTATATAAAATTTTAACAGGACTAGACCGGGTAGATGCAAGAAGAATGTTCCCGATAGTGGGTGTGTCCAGAACCAGGGGCACAATTCTCCCCCAACGGCGCGATGTCCGCCAACTGGCGCCCAAAACGGCGCCAATCAGACGGGCATTGCGCCGCCCCAAAGGTGCGGAATGCTCCGCATCTTTGGGGGCCGAGCCCCAACATTGAGGGGCTAGGCTGGCGCCGGAGGGATTTCCGCCCCGCCAGCTGGCGGAAATGGCATTTGTTGCCCTGCCAGCTGGCGTGGAAATGACAACCCGGGCGGCGCATGCGCGGGAGCATCAGCGGCCACTGACAGTTTCCCGCGCATGCGCAGTGGGGAGAGTCTCTTCCGCCTCCGCCATGGTGGAGGCCGTTGCGGAGGCGGAAGGGAAAGAGTGCCCCCACGGCACAGGCCCGCCCGCGGATCGGTGGGCCCCGATCGCGGGCTAGGCCACCGTGGGGGCATCCCCCGGGGTCAGATCGCCCCACGCCCCCCCCAGGACTCCGGAGCCCGCCCACGTCGCCTTGTCCCGCCGGTAAATACCTACTTTAATTTACGCCGGCGGGACAGGCAATTTCTTGGCGGGACTTCGGCCCATCCGGGCCGGAGATTTGAGCGAGGGGGCCCGCCAACCGGCGCAGCCCGATTCCCACCCCCGCCCAATCTCCGGTACCGGAGACTTCGGCAACCAGCGGGGGCGGGATTCACGGCGGCCAGCGGCCATTCTCCGACCTGCTGGGGGGTCGGCGAATGACCCCCCAGACATCACAGTCTGAGGATACGGGGTAGTCCATTTAGGACTGAGATGAGGACAAAAGTCTTCACCCAGAGAGTGGTCAGCCTGTGGAATTTGCTACCACAGAAAGCAGTTGAGGCCAAAATACTTATTTTTTCAAGAATCAGTTAGATATAGCACTTGGGGAGAAAGGGATCAAAGGATATGGGGGACGCCGGGACCAGGCTATTGAGTTGGATGATTAGCCATAATCATAATGAACAGGGGAGCAGGCTCAAAGCACTGTTCCTGGTTTTATGTTTCTTTCTGCGATATTCTCCATTACTTTCATGAATTGAAATTATTTGGCCCTGGAGAATTACCGCTCTTTAATGCTGTATCTTCATTACTTTGCATAAGTTAATCTTGTTGAGTTCTTGGGGCAGCACGGTAGCATTGTGGATAGCACAATTGCTTCACAGCTCCAGGGTCCCAGGTTCGATTCCGGCTTGGGTCACTGTCTGCGGAGTCTGCACATCCTCCCCGTGTGTGCGTGGGTTTCCTCTGGGTGCTCCGGTTTCCTCCCACAGTTCAAAGATGTGCAGGTTAGGTGGATTGGCCATGATAAAATTGCCCTTAGTGTCCAAAATTGCCCTTAGTGTTGGCTGGGGTTACTGGGTTATGGGGAAAGGGTGGAGGTGTTGACCTTGGGTAGGGTGCTTTTTCCAAGACTCGATGGGCCAAATGGCCTCCTTCTGCACTGTAAATTCTATGATATGATTGTCCCTGATTCATTGTTCGTTTACTTGGGGTATTTTGCATACTGACCTCATCTACTGTAAATACTGATACGTAGTTATAATACCTCTGTTTTTAGTTGCTCCTTTGCTGAAAATGCTGCATGCAGTCTCTGTGCCCCGTGAATATCTCAACTTGCCCATTCATGAGCTCTAATTGGTAATGATTGAGGATTGTGCAAGATCTCACCCACTCTGGTTACATGGTCTGCACCAAGAACGGTCTCCTTCAGGAAACTGGCAAACCAGCTGCATTGACATTTTCAGATGAGATGCAGTCACATGTTTGGGGCGATGTGTTCATGGAAATGGAGGCTCTCAAAAAAAATGTGCAGTTCAAGGTTTTGGTTAGAATCAGGCAGGACATTTGCAGCATGCCATTGGGTTTAATTGGATTGGATTTGTTTATTGTCATGTGTACCGAGGTACAGTGAAAAGTGTTTTTCTGGAAGCAGCTCAACAGATCATTAAGTACATGGAAGGAAAAGGGAATAAAAGAAAATACATAATAGGGCAACACAAGGTATACAATGTAACTACATAAGCACCGGCATCGGATGAAGCACATAGGGGTGTAGTGTTAATGAGGTCAGTCCATAAGAGGGTCATTTCGGAGTCTGGTAATCTAAGAGATAGACACAGAAAGTTGGGTGCTAAGGTATAGAACTTCAGGTGGAAATCAGATTTTTTGGTGGGAGACGAATATAACGGATACAGCCTTGGAAATTAATTCTGATCCAATATTTCACATTAGCTGAATAGTTGAGTGGCACAGTGAAATGAAGAGTGCCAGAGGAGCAGTAATCCTAGGTGTCATTAATATACTTTGAAAATGAAACTGTTTTTATGCTTCCTGTATTTGAATTAAAGTGTGCTATCTATGTATATTTCCACAGATGCGGATTACAAATTATCACTATGCTTTATGTGATTATAAAACAGACAACATGCTACATGCCCTGCACCATGAAAGCAGAACTGGGTACATCTTCACACAATTTTGCAAAGAAACAGGAAATCTGGTAAACAAAATATATCTTTGCATTAGTGCTCTTATTCTTTAACCAAAGAGAAAATGCTGGAAAATCTCAGTAGGTCTGGTAGCATCTGTAGAGAGAGAAAAGAGCTAACATTTCGAGCCCAGGTTACCCTTTGTCAAACTTTGTCATCTGGACTCAAAACGTGAGCTCTTTTGTCTCCCTACAGATGCTGTCAGGCCTGCTGAGATTTTCCTGAATTTTCTCTTTGGTTTCAGCATCCACAGTAATTTGCTTTTTTCCACTCTTAGTCTTTAATCGGTTTGAGAACAAAATTAAATTGTGACTTCCGTAGCATAAAGGGTTAACAGATGGGACAAACTAATGTTTTTTAAATTCATTTACGGGATGTGGGCATCACTGGTTATGCCAGCATTTATTGTCCGTCCCTAGTTGCCCTTCAGATAATGGTGGTGAGCTGCCTTATTGAATCGTTGCAGTCCATGTGTTGTAGGTATACCCACAGTTCTGTTAGAGAGGGAATTCCAGAATTTTGACTCAGGGACAGTGAAGGAACAGCAATATATTTCCAAGTCAGGATGTTGGTGAGTGACTTGAAGGGGAACCTCCAGGTGATGGTGTTTGCAGTGTCTGCTGCTCTTGTCCTTATAGGTAGTAGTGGTTGTGAGTTTGGAATTTGGTGAGTTCATGCAGTGCACCTTGTAGATGGTACACACTACTGCCACTGTTTGTTATGTGTCCACCCTGCTATCAGTTCAGCACTTTAATGATCGGAGCGCCTCATTTAAAGGCCACCCCTGCACTAACCTGACATACTTGCCACTGGGCAGTCACGGCGGTGAAAGCTAAAAGGCATACTGCCCCAAATTTTACTGTGGCTTCCCTGGAGTGTCTACTGAATGCAACGGAAGTCCGTCGGGAAGTGATCTGCCAGTCCTCTGGGTTAACACCTACCAGCAAGATTACCAATCCAGCATGGTAGGTGGTGGCAGCGCTTGCCAGCCCTAATGCCTTGCAGAAGAAACCAGCTATCTAACACAGAAAGAAGATGAATGATCTCCGTTCTGCCAGGTTAAGTCACTCGTCTAATCACTCTCAGCTCACACACTCAGCACGCACCCACAGGAATGTCACTCACTGCCAGCTCCAGGGATACCAAAACCCACTTTCCCGCACTCATTTTTGTCTCCATTGTGGGCCATGTCTTCATCACCTTGCTGCTCTCACTCACCATCCAATAATTGCCAGACATCCTTACCACCTGCCCTGGCACACGCATTCAGTGTACACTCTTTCCATCTGTTTACATGCAGGAAAAATTGGCTTTTTTAAGGGGATCAGGGGTTATCGGGTGAAGACAGGAGAATAGGGATGAGAAAAATATCAGCCATGATTGAATGGCAGAGCAGACTCAATGGGCCAAGTGGCCTAATTTTGCTCCTATGTCTTATGGTCTTATGGCTTACAACAAAAAGGAGAGATCCCAGTCAGGCAGATGGATGCTAGAGCTGAAGGTTCTCATGGACCTTCAGAAGAGAACCCTCCAGCTGGCCTGGGTGGATGCTGACAACTCCTGTGCTGATGGTGAGATTGGCAGTGATAAACTAAGTGAGGATCCAGCACTGCACCATCCGTCGGACAACAATGCTGTGAGTGTTTTCTCCTGTTTCAAAAGGCATCTGTCACACGCTAATGACCTCTCATTTCTGTCGCAGGCACATCTGGCAAACCAGGTACTTGACTCCAGCCACGAGAGCTGTCCGGAAGCAGAATTCACTGACCCCTATATTGAAGACCCGTCACAGCGCTCATCTGCACGCTCCATTAGGGATCACAACCTGGTGAGCTCAGCATACTTTCAGATCCACAGCAGGCAGAGGCAGCGATGCTCCAGGGTGCTAGAACTCTGATGTTGGCTGGAGGTCAGGAATCTGCTGACAAGGTGCCACATAGGAGACTGTTAAATAAGTTAAGAGCCCATGGTGTTAAGGGTAAGATCCTGGCATGGATAGAGGAATGGCTGACTGGCAGAAGGCAGAGAGTGGGGACAAAGGGTTCTCTTTCAGGATGGCAGCCGGTGACTGGTGGTGTGCCTCAGGGGTCTGTGCTGGGACCACAACTTTTTACAATATACATTAATGATCTGGAAGAAGGAACTGAAGGCACTGTTGCTAAGTTTGCAGATGATACAAAGATCTGTAGAGGGACAGGTAGTATTGAGGAAGCAGGTGGACTGCAGAAGTACTTGGACAGGCTAGAAGAGTGGGCAAAGACGTGGCAGATGGAATACAATGTGGAAAAGTGTGAGGTTAAGCACTTTGGAAGAAGAAATGGAGGTATTGACTTTTTTAAAATGGGGAAATGTTCAGGAAATCAGAAGCACAAAGGGACTGAGAGTCCTTGTTCACAATTCTCTTAACGTGCAGGTTCAATCAGCAGTTAGGAAGGCAAATGCAAAGTTAGCATTCAAGTCGAGGGCTAGAATACAAGACCAGGGATGTACTCCTGAGGCTATATAAGGTCTGGTCAGACCCCATTTGGAGTATTGTGAGCAGTTTTGGGCCCCGTATCTAAGTAAGGATGCGCTGGCTTTGGAAAGAGTCCAGAGGAGGTTCACAAGAATGATACCTGGAATGAAGAGCTTGTTGTATGAGGAACGGTTGAGGACTGTGGTCTATACTCATTAGAGTTTAGAAGGATGAGGGGGTATCTTTTTGAAACTTACAGGATACAGTGAGGCCTGGATAAAGTGGACGTGGAGATGATGTTTTCACTTGTCGGTAAAACTAGAAGCAGAGGACACAATCTCGGATTAAAGGGACGATTCATTAAAACAGAGATGAAGAGGAATTTCTTCAGCCAGAGGGTGGTGAATCTGTGGGACACTTTGCCGCAGAAGGCTGTGGAGGCGAATTCACTGAGTGTTTTTAAGACAGAGATAGATAGATTCTTGATCAATAAGGGGATCAGGGGTTATGGGGAGAAGGCAGGAGAATGGGGATGAGAAAAATATCAGCTATGATGGAATGGCGGAGCAGACACGATGGGCCGAGTGACCTAATTCTGCTCCTATGTCTTATGGTCTTATATCTTTGGCCTCGGTTATGCCTCAGTTGCTGGAGCTCCAAAGACGAACATCAGGAAGGGATGTCTGCTACACTGAAAGGCAGAATGGAGCTTTCTGTCTGACAAGATAGTGCTGACACTCCAACGCAACAATGAAATGAAATGAATGAAATGAAAATCGCTTATTGTCACAAGTAGGCTTCAAATGAAGTTACTGTGAAAAGCCCCTAGTCGCCACATTCCAGCGCCTGTTCGGGGAGGCTGGTACGGGAATTGAACCGTGCTGCTGGCCTGCCTTGGTCTGCTTTCAAAGCCAGCGATTTAGCCCTGTGCTAAACCAGCCCCTGGCAACAATGCCAACACAGCTAGGATAGCGGCTGCCACTGATAGCGTGAACCAAGACTTTTGTCCTGCCCTGCTGCAAAACATGTACTCCATGGTGCAGGCACTTGCTGGGATCCACGAGTGCCAACACTGATAGTGCTTCTTGAGCTCGCACTAGCTTCTCCTCTATCCCAAAAAGGAAATCGGGGGGCCTTCACCAACCATAGGGAGGAGGATCAGCTGATGCACACTGGAGAGCCATCTACCTAAGCGACTCTGGGAGTATCCTGCCCATCAGAACCCCCTCTTCCTGTAACTGCTTCAGCTCCAGTCCTCTGTCTGAGGAGAGTGGTAGTAGGATCACAAAATCAGGCTGAGGCCTTCCAGGTCTCAGTCCTCCAGAGGAAGCCTGCCACATGATCCCAGACAACAGAGCATGGCAGACAGCAGGCTGCCTTCACCTCCACTGTGGACGTTGGGGACGCATCAATACACAGCAGCAGAGTTAGAAAGCTCCAGTTGCACAGTGTGGGCATGGGCTTTCAGCACTTGTAAGTAACATTCACCTCTGTAAATAAGTTCTCAATAATTAAAACCTCTGTATGATGAGTTGTGTTCCTGTAGTCCTCACCTTAGAACTGGATTCTTGCACCAGAAAAAGGCAGGGTGCTCAGTCCAGGGGTTCCCCCATGTGTTTTGTGCAAGGTTGCCAGCACTTTGGTGGCGGTGACGGAACATACCAGTCATGCCTGTTTCTTGTTGCAAATGAGGATGTCTTCCACAACGTACAGGGCATGCGACACCCATTTGAGTCATTGTCCATGTGTGTTCTCTGTACCATATGAGCTGCAGTTGACCCCGCTATCCCATTTGTCTCTGGATCCGGTGATACTAAACCTCAAGGGTACAGCTCGCGAAGGATGACTTCAGATCAGAAGGTGAAACCTTCCTGGGGCATCGCCATGATATGACCCTCAACTTTGAGAGCAAGTGAGCTGCCATAAGGCAGACAGGAGTCAGATATTCACAGAAGCTTTGTGAGGATATATGCATTGTCCCAACTGCAATTCATCACCACACTCCTGTAATGTGGGGACGATGGACAACTATTGCGTCCCTGTAACAGGAGCCTTATCACTGAGAGTGGATGTTGGCATCAGTCACATGGGAGCGAATTGCTCACAGAAGGAAAGTGAAGATATTGGGATGTCCTTACTGTAGGTCCTTATCATTCTCCACGAATCTAGCTGCCATTGTACATCTGTGCATCATCCTACCAAACGCCTGTATCAGATAATGACATTATAAAAAAGAGGAATGGGAAAAGGTGCCTGGAACTCGCTGCTGGAGGACCTAGTGGAAGCAGATATGCAAGTGCCATTTAAGGGGCGTCTTTAGAAATACATGAACAGGATGGGAGTAGAGAGATTCGGACCCTGAAAGTGTAGAAGGTTTTAGGATAGACGGGCAGCATAGTCGGCGCAGGCCTGGAGGGCAGAAGGGCCTGTTACTGTGCTATACTTTTCTTTGTTTTCTTGTTAAAAGGACTAGCCTTAAGGTTTTGTACTTGAACATGTGGAGCATTCAAAATAAAATGGATGAATTAGTTGCGCAGATAGATGTAAGGGATATGATATGGTTGGAATTATAGTTGGGATGGAGTCATGACTCAAAAATGAGCATGGATTACAACTAAACATTGAGGGTTATTCAGTTCTTAGGAAGTAAAGGTAGAAAGGAAAAGGTTGTGAAGTTACATCGTTAATTAAAGAAGATATTGATACAATTGAGGAAAGATATTAGTACAGATGATGAGGAATCTCTGGGTCGAGTTAAGAAACATAATGGGGCAAAAATATTCGTAGGGTTGGTGTATAGACCAACAAACTAGTCGTAATGTTGAGAATAGCATTGGACAGGAAAACAGAGATACATACAATAAAGGAACAACTGTGATTATGGTTGACTTTAATCTGCATATAGATTGGGTGAGTCAAATTAGTCACAGTACAATAGAGGAGGAATTTCTGGAGTACATATAGGATGGTTTTCTGGACCAATATGTTGAGGAACCAACAAGGGAACAGGCCATTTAGGACTGGGGATTTGTTGGAATCTGTAATTGAAAGAATCTTAACTCCTGGCTGGCTCGCCAATGTTAGAATCTTGAATTTGAAAGAATGTTAACTCCTGGCTGGCTCGCCAATTGTTGAGAATCTTTAATTTGAAGGGATCTTAACCTGCCGAACTACCCCAAGTTTGGGGGAAGCTTAGTTGATGAATCAAAGTCCTGGCGCAATATGACAAGTTGTAAGATTTGTAATATTTCTGGACTATGCCAAGTTGTTGGATTCCTAGTGTTATTCGACTGTAAAGTTGAAGGAATTTATATCATTTCTGCTATTCGGTTACCAGTAGCACTTTGCGAATACTGGGACTCAGCAGAAACTTCAGTTAAAACTTCTCAGGTGCCAAAAAGAATTGTTTTATTTGTAGTTGCTTGATTACAATTTGAAAGTCATTTAAAAGGCAATTCGTAGACAATTCGGAGCTTTCAGAGAATTACAGACATTGGGCGAGATTCTCCGACCCCCCACTGGGTTGGAGAATCGCCGGGGGCTGGCATGAATCCCGCCCCCGCCGGTTGCCGAAGTCTCCGGCACCGGATATTCGGCGGGGGCGGGAATCGCGGTGCGCCGGTTGGCGGGCCACCCCCGCAATTCTCCGGCCCAGATGGGCCGAAGTCCCGCCGCTAAAATGCCTGTCCCGCCGGTGTAAATTAAACCACCTACCTTACTGGCGGGACAAGGCGGAGCGGGCGGGCTCCGGGGTCCTGGGGGGGGCGCGGGGCGATCTGGCCCCGGGGGGTTCCCCCACGGTGGCCTGGCCCGTGATCGGGGCCCACCGATCCGCGGGCGGGCCTGTGCCGTGGGGGCACTCTTTCCCTTCCGCCTCCGCCACGGTCTCCACCATGGCGGAGGCAGAAGAGACTCCCTCCACTGCGCATGCGTGGGAAGCTGTCAGCGGCCGCTGACGCTCCCGTGCATGCGCCGCCCGGAGATGTCATTTCCGCGCCAGCTGGCGGGGCACCAAAGGCCTTTTCCGCCAGCTGGTGGGGTGGAAATTAGTCCGGCGCCGACCTAGCCCCTCAAGGTTGGGGCTCGGCCCCCAAAGATGCGGAGCATTCCGCACCTTTGGGGCGGCGCGATGCCCATCTGATTTGCGCCGTTTTGGGCGCCAGTCGACGGACATCGCGCCGTTTCCGGAGAATTTCGCCCATTATCTTTTTTGCTTAGGCAGACAGCTCGAAAGTAACTTTTAAAAGGTCAAAGTCTGGCAATGAAACATGAAAAGAGAGAGAGAGCTAATCTTCAACTAAACTCAAACTCAAAGTCAAAAGTACACTACATCACTGACACAGACTAACAGACTGACAGAACCCCCAAAAGACAAAACTAAAATGACTGGCGGAAACTTTTCAGTTATACACTTTCATATCTGTCTTAAGTCATCTAATCACACCCCAATATAATCCTAATTGGTTTGGGTTAGACTCAAACACATTTGATTTGATGGCAAGCCGTCCATCTTCAATGTGCAACATCAGCTTTTAATTGTTTCATGTCTTCATGTTATGGAATGTGATATTCTGACCAACAAAAACTGGGACTTTTGCTGACTTAGCTGTTATCTGCATTGTGAACAATGGTGCCTTCATGTTGCTATGGTATTCAGTCCTTGTCCTTGACAATTAGCACAAGCAGTGTCAAATTGTCTTGCAACTGTGCTGTTTTAATGTCACACTGTCTTTGAAAATATGCATTTGCCAGAACAACAGACCTCAGTAAAAGTGAATTATGCTGTATAAATGGGTATACGGGCAGCACGGTAGCCTTGTGGATAGCACAATTGCTTCACAGCTCCAGGGTCCCAGGTTCGATTCCGGCTTGGGTCACTGTCTGTGCGGAGTCTGCACGTCCTCCCCGTGTGTGCGTGGGTTTCCTCCGGGTGCTCCGGTTTCCTCCCACAGTCCAAAGATGTGCAGGTTAGGTGGATTGGCCATGATAAATTGCCCTTAGTGTCCAAAATTGCCCTTAGTGTTGGGTGTGGTTACTGGGTTATGGGGATAGGGTGGAGGTGTTGACTTTGGGTAGGGTGCTCTTTCCAAGAGCCGGTGCAGACTCGATGGGCCGAATGGCCTCCTTCTGCACTGTAAATTCTATGATATTCATCTATGATGATTTATAACTGGGGCTTAATATTTATGCTTAAACAGCTATCTTTTACCTATACTAGTTGTATTTGAAATACCTGGCTTCTACAGTATTGTGCAATGAGAGAGGATTAGTTGGCAATCTAGTGAGAGAACCCATGGGGATGAGTGACCATAATATGATACAATTCTTTATCAAGGTGGATAGTGAGTTAGGTGATTCTGAGACCAGGCTCCTGAACCTCAATAAAGGGAACTGTGATGGTATGAGGCATGAGCTGGCTATGGCAGGCTGGGAAACATTACTGAAAGGAAGGACAGTGGACAGGCAATGGCAGACATTCAAGGAACGAATAGGTGCACTCCAAAAGTTGTTTATTCCTATTTGATGTAAGAGTAGAAAGGGAACTGTGGCCAAACCATGGCTTGCAAAGGAAATTAGAGATGGTATTAGATTCAAATAAGAGGCATACAAATTAGCAAGAAAAAGCAATAAATCTTGAGGATTGGGAACAATTTAAAATTCAGTAAAGATGGACCAAGGGATTGATTAAGAAAGGGAAAATACAATTTGAAAAGAAACTTGAGGGGAACGTACAAACTGACTGTAAAAGTTTCTATATGTAGTATGTAAAGAGAAAAAGACCGATTAAAATGAATTAGGACCCTTACAGTCAGAAACCTTAAAATTTCATAAGGTTTCCCATGGTAGGCTTATGCACATTTGATAAGGTTCCCCATGGTAGGCTTATGCACATTTGATAAGGTTCCCCATGATAGGCTTATGCACATTTGATAAGGTTCCCCATGGTAGGCTTATGCAGAAAGTAAGGAGGCATGGGATAGTGGGGAATTTGGCCAGTTAGATAACGAATTGGCTAACCGATAGAAGTCCGAGAGTGGTGGTGGATGGCAAATATTCAGCCTGGATCCCAGTTACCAGTGGCGTACCGCAGGGATCAGTTCTGGGTCCTCTGTTGTTTGTGATTTTCATTAATGACTTGGATGAGGGAGTTGAAGGGTGAGTCAGTAAATTTGCAGATGATACGAAGATTGGTGGAGTTGTGGATAGGGAGGAGGGCTATTATCGGCTGCAAAGAGACATGGATAGGATGCAGAGCTGGGCTGAGAAGTGGCAGATGGAGTTTAACCCTGAAAAGTGTGAGGTTGTCCATTTTGGAAGGACAAATATGAATGCGGAATACAGGGTTAACGGTAGAGTTCTTGGCAATGTGGAGGAGCAGAGAGATCTTGGGGTCTATGTTCATAGATCTTTGAAAGTTGCCACTCAGGTGGATAGTGCTGTGAAGAAGGCCTATGGTGTGCTAGCGTTCATTAACAGAGGGATTGAATTTAAGAGCCGTGAGATGATGATGCAGCTGTACAAAACCTTGGTAAGGCCACATTTGGAGTACTGTGTGCTGTTCTGGTCGCCTCATTTTAGGAAGGATGTGGAAGCTTTGGAAAAGGTGCAAAGGAGATTTACCTGGATGTTGCCTGGAATGGAGAGTAGGTCTTACGAGAAAAGGTTGAGGGTGCTAGGCCTTTTCTCATTAGAACGGAGAAGGATGAGGGGCGACTTGATAGAGGTTTATAAGGTGATCAGGGGAATAGATAAAGTAGACAGTCAGAGACTTTTTCCCCGGGTGGAACAAACCATTACAAGGGGACATAAATTTTAGGTGAATGGTGGAAGATATAGGGGGGATGTCAGAGGTAGGTTCTTTACCCAGAGAGTAGTGGGGGCATGGAATGCACTGCCTGTGGAAGTAGTTGAGTCGGAAACATTAGGAACCTTCAAGCGGCTATTGGATAGGTACATGGATTATGGTAGAATAATGGGGTGTAGATTAATTTGTTCTTAATCTAGGACAAACGTTTGGCACAACATTGTGGGCTGAAGGGCCTGTTCTGTGCTGTATTGTTCTATGTTCTAAAGGGGGAGATTCATAATGGGGAACAAAGAAATGGCTGAGGACCCCAACTGTTCACATAATGTATTAATCATTTGGGCGATGGAACTAAATGCATTATCTCCAAATTTGCAGATGATACAAAGTTGGGTGGGAGGATGAGCTGTGAGGAGGATGCAGAGATGCTTCAGTGGGATTCAGACAGGCTGAGTGCAAATGCATGGCAGATGTAGTATAATGTGGATAAATGTGAGCTTATCTGCTTCGGTAGCAAAATTAGGAAGGCAAATTATTATTTGAATGGGTATAAATTGAGAGAGGTGGCTACTCAGCGAAAACTTGGTTCCCTCATGCATCGGTCGCAGAAAGTAAGCGGGCAGGTACAACAAACAGTAAAGAAGGCAAATGGCATGTTAGTTTTCGTAGCGAGAGGACTTGAGTATAGGAATAGAGATGTTTCACTGCAATTGTATTAGGCATTGGTAAGGCCATACCTGGAGTATTGTGTGCAATTTTGGTGTCCTTATCTGAGGAAAAATATTCTTTCTATGGCAGGTGTGCAACAAACATTTGCCAGGCTAGTTCCTGGAATGGCAGGCCTGTCATATTAGGAGAGACTAAGTCAGTTAGGATTATATTTATTGGAATTGAGAAGAGAGGGGATCTCATAGAAACTTACAAAATTCTAACAGGATTAAACAGGGTAGATTCAGGAAGAATGTTCCCAATGGCGGGGAGTCCAGAACTAAGGGCCATAGTTTGAGGATAAGGAATAAACCTTTTAGGACTGAGGTGAGGAGAACTTTCTTCACCCAGAGAGCGGTGACTACCCAGAACATAGTTGAGGCCAACACCTTGTGTAATTTCAAGAAGGAATTGGATATCGCTCTTGGGGCTATAGGGATAAAGGGATATCTGTGGAAGGCTGGATCAGGGTATTGAACTTGATGCATCAGCCATGATCATAATAAATGGCGGAGGAGCATCGAAGGGCCGAATGGCCGCCTCCTGCTTCTATTTTGTATACATGTTTCTATGTATCCTCTCCTTTGAGGACCTCCTTATCCTCCTCTTTCAGTGTCCTCCTCATCAGTGGAAATGTGCCACACTTTCATCTCCTCCTCAGGCAGTTCTTCCCCCGTTGCAGCACCAGGTTGTAGAGAGCGTGTCAAGCGATTACAATGAGTGACACCCTCTGTGGATCGTACTGCAGGGCTCCACCAGACCAGTTTAGGCTCCAAAACTTATTTGCAGTATTTCAAAGGTCTGCTCCACCAAAGAGTAAGTTGGAGCATGAGCCTCATTGGACCTTGTCTCAGCTATACTCTGTGGCCTCCGCCAAGGCAACATCAGCCATGTCCTCAGTGGTTGACCGTTGTCCCCGAGGAGCCAACCATCCAGCCACTGTGGAAATTGTGAAAAATGGGAGTCGCTAGACTCGGGCATGTCAACTTTGTTACAGCTGAATGGTGTCAGCTGCAACAGGATTATTATCTCTGACATTTCTTTCCATTAGCCTTACCCTTGTCAATATTCTGCCACCAGAAGTGCCCCGTGCCCCAGAATTGTGTGGAACTGTCAGTACATGAGGACTTCCTACCACCAATGCACTGTCCATGCTCCCTTTCCCTCTGAGGCCCTGAGTGAGGAAGGGAATGACTGCGCCAAACTTTCAAGCCACTGTACTTTCCGCTGATCTTGTAAACCTGTCCGATGCTGCAGATGAGATTTCAAATCAGACTCTGTGAGATATTGTTGTGGGCCCATTGCGTGAGTTTCTTCTGAAATGGCGGGGTTGAAACCTTCTGCAGTGGCTTAAAAAGTTAAAGGGCGCGGTCCATTGGAAAAATTTCATTTGTGGTGGGTTTTTCCAAGAGTTTCCCTCCGACGCTGTCGGCGAGTTCCCCCCCTACTTTGTCGCCGAGATTCCCCCTGACTCTGTCGGCGGGTTCCCCCCCCGACTCTGTTGGCGAGTTTCCCCCCCCCGACTCTGTTGGCGAGTTTCCCCCCCGACTCTGTCGCTGAGTTTCCCCCCGACTCTGTCGGCGAGTTTCCCCCCCGACTCTGTCGGCGAGTTTCCCCCCGACTCTGTCGGCGAGTTTCCCCCCGACTCTGTCGGCGAGTTTCCCCCCGACTCTGTCGGCGAGTTTCCCCCCGACTCTGTCGGCGAGTTTCCCCCCGACTCTGTCGGCGAGTTTCCCCCCGACTCTGTCGGCGAGTTTCCCCCCCGACTCTGTCGGCGAGTTTCCCCCCGACTCTGTCGGCGAGTTTCCCCCCGACTCTGTCGGCGAGTTTCCCCCCCGACTCTGTCGGCGAGTTTCCCCCCGACTCTGTCGGCGAGTTTCCCCCCGACTCTGTCGGCGAGTTTCCCCCCGACTCTGTCGGCGAGTTTCCCCCCGACTCTGTCGGCGAGTTTCCCCCCGACTCTGTCGGCGAGTTTCCCCCCGACTCTGTCGGCGAGTTTCCCCCCGACTCTGTCTGCGATACGAGTGAGTAGACCTCCCTCCGAGAATTTCCGCACCCACACGGGCATCCTCCTCCCAACTCTCCATGCGACCCCCAACCCTCCCTCACCCCCCTCTCCCTTCAACACCCCCCCCACCCTTTCTTCACACCAATAATT
Organism: Scyliorhinus torazame; assembly: GCF_047496885.1. NCBI lineage: Eukaryota > Metazoa > Chordata > Chondrichthyes > Carcharhiniformes > Scyliorhinidae > Scyliorhinus > Scyliorhinus torazame. The sequence goes on along the minus strand of NC_092717.1, from coordinate 66,631,971 downwards.
CCCACCACTGTGAACCATGCATGTGACTAATGATGCCCTTTCTGAATCTCCTGAGGAAAAGCCCTCCCAGAACCATTGGGATAGGGCCCAGACTGGTGTTTGGATGCCGGACATAAGAATCTTCACCTCCTTTGAGGAGTGAGCCCTGGAGGTGACTGGGATGGCCGAGGACACTGTGGTCACCAACGTGGAGGCTGGCGGACGCCGCAAAGGTGAGGAACCACCAGGCAGCCGAAGAACCTGTCAAACTCGAGTGGTTGTTGCCTTACTGACTGACCCACCCCTCCCACTGACCACATGTCCATTCTCCTGCAGGTCCTCCAGCCGACGGCTCCAGCCCATCCCGGTTGGCACCCTTTCCAGCCTCCCAGGAGACCACCTCAGAGGTGAGCTCCGAGGAAGACAAGATTGAGGCGGCGCAGCTGTCATCCCCACCCTCAACCAGCGCAGATACACATACCTTGGTGGGAAATGTTAGTGGTCAGGCTCCTGGAGCACAATCTAGTGAACCATACAGTTGCTGATGCATATCAGGTGGAGTCAGGACCCCCAGGCGAGACAGCAGTCAGAGGTCTGCTGGACCTTAGGGTGTGGCCAGGACATTCAGAGGGAAATGTCAACGACTCTCCAGCAGGTCCATTGCCGATTGGAGGAGTCCCAAAGTCTATGGGCGCAGGCGATGTCACTGGCAATGCGTGGCACTGAGGCCAACATTCCTTGGGTGGCGACCGCAGTGGAGAGCCTGGTGCTCGACGTCGGCACCATTAGTGGAGGTGTCCAAGGTGTTCCGCAGCAGTGACAGCTATGGCTGAGGGTCTTGGCAGAATGTTCGCCTCGCTGGGGGATGCCGCCTTGTACCAGGCTGATCTTGATGAGGTTCTGCGGGACATGTAACGCTCTCAGATGGGAATGGTCGAGGCGCTGCGGAGCTTGTCCCAGTTGCAGGTGGTCATTACAGAGGCGCTGCAGAGCATATCTCAGTCACCGAGGATCATCGCCGACGGCATAGTCATGATGGTGCTGACCATGCGGTACCGCCAGGGCTGGCAGAGCCAGATGTTACAGGGACAGCGAGGCTTGAACCAACTGTCCCTCCGTCCCATAGTGAATCCCAGGGCCCTATGGGCCACCGGGTAGGAGGAGGGGGCACTGAGTGTCAACCTGGACCCGTCCCATGGAGTGGCGATGGTGACCACCAGCTCCCGGAGTTCCACCCTTCTATTGAGGCCGCGTTTCACAGTCAGCACATGATACAGGGCCCCAGAGGACATCACAGGCTACGGGATGTGGTATACAGCTGGCTGCCTTCCCCTCTAATGTGCATCCTGGGGACACACCTAGTAGTAGAGCTAGGAAGGCCAAGGATATCGAGGATCACTGAGGGCACCGGGGGAGGGGAGGGGGCTGGCGGGCATGTAGGTAGGGGGTGAGGAGGGGGAGTGCTGAGGATGCTGCAGCCATCTGGAGAGTGGGGAATTGTTACACAACAAACATGATGCCCCTGTCAATACCTTCCACAATGTGGGCCCCCTCCAAACCCTTGGCCCATTTCTACAGGCATCACCCCCTCCCTTAGTCACTCACCCACCCTCTGGCCATGCACATGTCCCCAGAGCTGTGTCCCAATCACTGGGTGTTTCGATGTTGACTGCTGTGTGTGTGGTGTTGTCTCCCACAGTGTTCATGCACAATGTCATGCATCAAGGTGTGATTGGGATGCTAGGCAATGACTCCCACGTGCTACATAGCCCACCTACCCATGGGAATCCACTTTGATTGTGTGAAGTGCTCACTTAACCACAATTGCCAATTCCCCATTAGCAATAGCCTTCAGCCACACGGCCAGAGGCTTCGGCAGTCGATGGGGGTTAAGGATGGTCGGTGTTGCAGACGGGCAGGGACAAGGGTCTCCCCTGGAACAGGTGCACACGATCCAAGGATTTGCATGGTGGTGCTGTGCGTGGTAGCCCCCAGCACCTCCCCTCCCTCACCCCCACCCTCCCATACTGGCCCACCCTGTGGGTGGTCCCCCACGTCCAGCCGAGGGTCCCCTAACCCCTGCCGAACACTGGGGCGGCAAACCCTCGGCTCTGCCTCTGAGAAAATATGGCTACTCAATCTCGCCTCCCCTCAGAAGCCCTTCCGCCAGATTCACGCTTTTCAAAAGAAGTACGAAGCGTCGCCAGCGTGACCACTTGCTGGGGAGGCCGATGAATGATGGGAGGCCGTTGGATAAGGTGTGGTTCTCGTTAATTGTATGGAAATAGGCCTTAAGTGGTGATAATTGATTTCTCGCCGCGCTACAGCGAGAATCCTGCTCTTAAATGTTGATGCCGGGCAGGATTAATGGAGGTCTATGATAGCAAAACTGGAACCACACCTGGAACAATTCAATGACGGTTAAGAGTCTGGCACTGGCGCCACGTGGAATAAAATCGATTCTAATGGGAAACCGTGCCGGATTCTCCGGGTTCGGAAATGACATTCAGGAGGCTGAAAAGCTGCAGCCACAAATATACAAACTTCACTCCTCGCACACGCCATCCCAGCCAACAAGATGGCAGCAAGACACGCGGACCCGAGATTCACCGCGCGGAATTGGAGATCCTGCTTGGCGCCATGAAGAGGAGGCGGGCGGCGCTGTACTCAAGAGGTCAGAAGGAGGCAGCAAGCCGCTGTTCGCCGGTCCTGAGCACAGGTGGCGGAGGTGGTCAGTGCCATGGGCAACTCCATCCAGACAGGCCAGTAGCGCTGGAAAAAACTGCATGACCTCCTCAGGGCGGCCAGGGTGATTAGTCAGCACTGTGCGCCTGGCACCAAACCCTCCTCCACCCAGAGGGCGGCCAAACTCCCACCCTGCACAACTTGCCAGCACATATGCCGGCCTCCATGGCCGGGTTCTCTGCCGCTGAAGCCACCAGCTACCTATCCACTGGGCTATTCGTATTCAGTTTCAACCACAACCCCATGTGTTGAGCACCGACGAGGATGAGGCATCTTGATCGACCCACCTCCCGTGATACCTCTGAGCTCGAGCCCGGGGAAGACACCGACTTCCCATTACAGCTGTCTCCAATGCCCACCACCCTCCCACAGGTACTCACCTGCGAAGAGACTACTGGGGCATCATCTGGTGTGCACCATACATATGCTGCATTGCATCAGGTGGAGGTAGGAACCGCCGAGGGGGCGGACAGTCGGAGGGTGGGCCGACCCAAGGGATTAGCTGCTGTCCAGATGGACTTTGGGCTTCTGGACGGACGGTCCCATTGATTGTGGTGATGCAGGGGCAGAGCCATGGACTGAATGAGCGGTGTCGGCAAGCATCAGCAGTTGGAGGGGTCCAACCGTGTGCAGGAGCAGGAGGTAATGCCCATCATACGTGCCACCCAGACCATTACAACACAGGTAGCGTCCGTAGTGGAGGCCTTGGGAGGGGGGGCAAGGTTTCAGCCATGGGTATGTCCAAGGCCAGGGGAAATGTCTGCAGGCACTGGCTGAGACGTGTTATATTACCCTTTGTGGTAATATGTTATTATTCTTTGCCTTTGATCCAGAATGGTCCATTGAGTTGATGATAAAGAAACCACCAATCTTTAGATTAAAGCAAAACTAATTTATTGAATAACGATTAATTAAATAAAGTTCGAACAACACTACTGAGCAATAACTACTAATAAAGTAAGGTTGTTTCTGATTAACAGTAATCTATAATCTATTATTTACCAATGATGTCCTCACGTTAACACTCTAATCTAAACTATTCCTCGTGCTGTGATCAATACTTCTCCTTTTCTAACTGCTGCTAATCTACCCAGCAGTCCCTGTAGTCTGATATTTAGACTGGCAACTGGTGGTGCCCTCTAGTGTTTGAATTACACTGAGATGTAATAATTAACCCTTCACTGGCATACCTGTGTGCATACCAATACATCCCCCCCTTTTTTTTGCATTTCTTTTCTATATACAACAAAGGAAAAAATGTATAACATTATTACAATACATGTTACGTATATAACTTTGAAACGTAGTGAAAAATCAATAAGGAAAAGGTTCAGTAGGAACAATTCACTAAGCGCGTCTGTCCTGAAGTATTTTTCCTGTGCTTGTGGTATCGATTCTGTGTGTCATTTGCCTTAAAAACTAGTTTGCTTTTTTGTCTTGGAGCAAATACGTTGGCGTGATATTTGTTTTGTCTGAACAATGTCCATGTGATGTTTCTACTCCTGGCATTGTTTTGGACTGTGCTGTCAAGTTGTCCTTCAGTTGCAGAGACCTACCATTGTGTACAGTTCGTTGTTCCATAGTTTCTGTTTTTGTGCTGAAGAATTGTTTCTTGTGGACTGTTAAGAGTCATTTCAAAACGTTTTAATATCAGTGTCCTTTGTATTATTTGATGTTTTGTTGCACTTAATGATTTCAGGTTCCTGTGAATGATCTGATGTATCGTTGATCTTGGTGACATCAGTCATTTCTGGTTGATCCGATGTATGTAGGGTTTCTTGGTGCTCCTCTTCTGGAGGTAACTTCTCCAAGAAGTCATTTTCTTGTAGGTTGTTTAGAGTAGATGTGGTTTCAATTGATTCATTTGTTGTTTTACTTTGATTGTCATGTTCTTTCGTGCAATCAAGCTGAGATCTGTCAGCATCGCTGTTGTCTTGCACATCTTGTATGTTAATTGTGATCACATTGTCACTATTCGCAAAGACGGTGGGTAAACATTCATAGTCTTCTGTTTGTTGTTGATCAAATAAGATGGATAGACCTTCATAGTTTTCTTCTTGATTAAATAAGCTAGAAAGACCTTCTTGCATTACTCTCGCATTGGAGTCTTTCATTGCTTCCACTCTTGAGTCTGTCATTGCTCTCTGTGAAGTCTTCCATCGCTCTCTGTGGAGTCTTTCATCACTCTCTCTGTAGAGTTGTTCAGTGCTCTCTCTGAGAAGTCATTCAGTGCTCTCTGTGTTTTCTTCTTGTTCATTTGACAGGCTACTGTCATCCATTGTATCAATGATCTGCCATTCCATCAAGGTACTGGATTCATCTGCCATTAGTACAGTGGTGTTTAGCTTTTCAACCATGTTGCTAATACTATGATGATCATATCCAAATATCTCAGCCATGTCTGAGTAATATTCTTCAATGTAGTATTGATCATCTTTAGTAACAGATCTGTTGACAATTTCTTGTTGCTTTGTGCAAACATTTTGTTCCGTAGTGCTGAAAAAGTTTTCTTCAACTGTTTGTTGAAATTCAGGCAATGTTCTGCCTTCCGAGATAAAGAAAACTTGTGTTTTGTGCCTTTAAAACTGTTTTTTAAAATTTTTTGGGCAGTTTCCCTTTAAGTGGGTGCGTTCAAAATGTTCTGACATTATGACGCTCGTGACATCATGCGTAATCTTCGATTGAGCATGCGCAAATCGATCGTCTTCATGAGTGCACTTTTTTCAACAGCGCATGTGCAGCTTCTCGCGCATGCACAGAATGGTATTTTTCCGGCTTGCGTCTTTTTTTTGGAAGTGCGCATGTGCACACTTCCATGTGCACACCCATGCAGAACGGTCAGAATCGTAATTGCGTGTTTTTTTCGGATGCGCTTGCGCACATTCGTCTTTTTGAGCGCGATTAATTTTCAACTGCGCCATAGCTTCAACGGAGTGAAAATTGTCTTTACTTTGACGATTAAACAGTTTGGCACATCTATTTTTAGGTTGTTTCCTCACATTGTACATTCTAATCGATTCCTGATACTGCAATTTTTGTTTCTTTTGCAGTCTTTTGATGAGCTCTTCATTACTTCAAAATAATGATCAAATTTTTTAACTTCCAGTTCAAAGTTTTTTTTAAATCGGCATCATTCTCAAAATGGAATGTGTTTTATACTTCTATGGCCTGTTGCCCAGCCATTAGTAATAATAAGGCAGTTTTTCCACTCATCTCTGGCAGTTTCTAGATTAGAGGATGAGAGGTAGAGTTGAAACTCCGGTTTAAACTCTCGCCAGTTTACATTACGATTACCGTTCATCCGGAGTCGTTGTGGAGTGTGAGGTTTCTCCATCAGTCCTGGATTCGTCGATGTCTCACAGTAACAGGTCTTTGGTGCTTTGAAATTTGAATTGTTTCTTAGTTTTCTTTACTAGATCCTTACTAAACTATCTAGATAGCTACAGTAGACACACTTGGTACCATGTTATATTACCCTTTGTGGTAATATGTCATTATTCTTTGCCTTTTGATTCAGAATGGTCCGTTGAGTTGATGATAAAGAAAGCACCAATCTTTAGATTAAAGCAAAACTAAGGTATTGAATAACGATTAATTAAATAAAGTTTGCACACACTACTGAGCTATAACTATTAATAAAGTAAGGTTGTATCTGAGTAACAGTAATCTTGTCATGTAGGAGTACCTTTAAGAAATGGGTGTTTAAGAAATTTACCTTTAAGAAATGGGGTTTATTAGTGGTGTCAGAGAGTGGGTGGAGCTGGGCTCTCTGTCAGCTTTTTTACTTGCGTTTTAGGCTGTTTGCTGCAGGGTGTGTTTTAGTTTCGTTTTCAGTGTTGGAGCTGAAGCCAGACAGAGCGGGTGTACTGTTGATCTCTCTGCCATGAAAAGAATATCTCTTGATCATTTGATGAATTCAGAATTATAAATGTTTTCAGTATTGAATGTAAACCTGATGTGCTTCTGTTAAAAGGTGTTTCTTCTGTCTTCTGGATGTTGTTTGGGAAGTTATTAAGGATTACTTAGTGTTGTATTCTTTGGGGGTTGTATTTGAATTGATGGTTGCTAAGATGTTCACTGTATGTTTCAAAAAGGTTAACTTGAGTTCATAGAATAAACATTGTTTTGCTTTAAAAACTACTTTTCCATTTCTGCTGTACCATGCCTGTAGAGTAGGCAGTGTGCTCCCCATACCACAATCTATTAAAGGTTATGTGTCAGGTGAACTCCATAATACACTTTGGGGTTCTCTAAACATTGGCCCATAACAATCTATAATCTAGTATTTACTAATGATGTCCTTGTGTTAACACTCTCTCTAATCTAAACTACTCCTCGTGCTGTGGTCAATACTTCTCCTTTGTTAACTGCTACTAATCTACCCAGCAGTCCCTGTGGTCTGATATTTATACTGTGAACTGGTGGTGCCCTCTAGTGTTTGAATTGCACTGAGATGTAATAATTAACCCTTCGCTGGTGTACCTATTTACATATCATTACAAGAGGGAGATGGCGCAGTCACTGGCTGATGTGGCACAAACCTTCCTCAGGTGAATGAAGAGGTGGGTTCCAGAAACACATATAGACACAATCAATAATGTAAGACGATACTTTTTAATACGAGTCTTTGTAGGTAATTAAGTCTTTACAGGTCCTGGCGGAGTGACTGGAGAGAGGGATAATCACAGGTTAAAGAGGTGTGAATTGTCTCAAGACAGGACAATTGGTAGGGTTTTGCAAGCCCAGGCCAGATAGGTTGGGGGGTGGGGGGGTGGGGAGAATGTAATGCGACATGAATCCAAGGTCCCAGTTGAGGCTGTACTCATGTGTGCGGAACTTGGCTATCAGTTTCTGCTTGACAATTCTGCGTTGTCGCGCGTCCTGAAGGCCGCCTTGGAGAACGCTTACCCAAAGATGCCCTTGACTGCTGAAGTGTTCCCCGACTGGAAGGGAACATTCCTGCCTGGCGATTGTCACGCGATGTCCATTCATCCTGTCATGTGAGAGTACCTTTAAGAAATGGGTGTTTAAGAAATGTACCTTTAAGAAATGGGTGTTTATCAGTGATGTCAGAGAGTGGGTGGAGCCGGGCTGTCTGTCAGATTTTTACTTTCGTTTTAGGCTGTTTGCTGCAGGGTGTGTTTTAGTTTTCTTTTCAGAGCTGGATAGCTGCAGTCACAGCCAGAAGGGGTATTCGTCTCTCTCTCTAATCTAAAAATTGTAAATCGATCCTTTGGTGATTTAAAACTAATTAGTGCTCTCAGTAGTGACTTTAACCTGATGTGCCTCTGTTTAAAGGTTTTTTAAAAGTCTTATGGATGTTAAAAGGACAGCTTAAGGATTACATAGTGTTGTATTCCTTGGGGGTTGTATTTGAATTAATGGTTGCTAAGATGTTCACTGTATGTTTTAAAAAGGTTAACTTGAGTTCATAGAATAAACATTGTTTTGCTTTTAAATATACTTTTCCATTTCTGCTGTACCACACCTGTAGAGTGGGCTGTGTACTCCCCATACCACAATCTATTAAAAGTTGTGGGTCAGGTGAACTCCATGAAACACTTTGGGGTTCTCTAAAGCCTGACCCATAACAATCCGTTGTCGCAGCATCTGCATAATCTCGCCAATGTACCACGCCTTGCGACATCCTTTCCTGCAGCATATGAGGTAGACAACGTTGGTCGAGTCGCATGAGTTATGTAATGCGTACTGGTGGGTGGAGTTCTCTCGTGTAATGGTGGTATCCGTGTCGATGATCTGGCACATCTTGCAGAAGTTGCCATGGTAGGGTTGTGTGGTGTCGTGGTCACTTCTCCTGAAGGTTGGGTAGTTTGCTGCAAATAATGGTCTGTTTGAGGTTGCACAGTTGTTTGAAGGCAAATAGTGGGGGGATGGGATGGCCTTGGCAAGATGTTCGTCTTCATTGATGACATGTTGAAGGCTGCAAAGAAGATGTCATAGTTTCTCCACTCCTGGGAAGTACTAGATGACGAAGTGTACTCTGTCAGTTGTGTTCTGTGTTTGTCTTCTGAGGAGGTTGGTGTGTGTTTTGCTGTGGCGCGTTAGAACTGTCGATCAATGAGAATGTAACAGACATCTACAGACAACGGAATACGGCGCTCGACTCATCGATCGACAATGGATAGACATTGTGGGTAGGATTGGCCTGGGTACTCACTGCACTGGTGTCCTACACACATCAGCCCAGGGATTCAATGGGACCCTGTGATGGAACGGCCAGCTCACATATCGGGATTACCCAGGTGGACAGTGGAAAGTGCTACCTTGTGCAGGAATCAGATGTTGTCAAATGGTGCAGAGCACCATCGCTCATCCCAGAACTGGTTGTCATCGTCCTGGAATCCCATGGGCCAAATGTGCTTTTTCTGCCATCCCAGGACCTGTGCACCACAGTGAGGCAAGTAGGAATCAAGGAGGGGCTTGTAAACGGGGGATTGAGCAAAGGGGGGTGTCGCATGGAGGGTGTTCATGGGAGGGAGTAGTGGGGGGGGCGGGGGGGAGTGGAGGAAAGTCTCTCTCGTAAGAAAATCATCTCGGCAGGACACAATGGCTGGATTTGCAGATCCTGCAAAGGGAGATGTCAACACGTCTGCGTAAGCATTGTCCCTTCCTGCCCTGTACACGATGCAGTCCTGATACATTGACAATGCAAATACCCAATGCATTTTTGCTGAGGACATGGGAGGAATGTATTCTGAATCGCTGAAAAGGCTGATCAACACCTATGGTCATTACATATGGTGAGAAAATGATCATAGAAGTACTGATGAAATCTTTTCACTTCAAAAACGATAGCTAGACCTTCTTTGTCCAACTTTGAATATCCCTTTTTGGTCTTTGTCAGCATTTTAGATGAGTCGGACCCATCCTCCATTAAATAAGAAACTACAGTTCCCACATACACGTTTGAGGCAGCACATAACAGGATTAATTACCTGTCTGACTCAAAATAGACTAGCAGATCAGCCAATTTCAGCAGTGCTTTCACATCTTTGAAAGCCTACTTTGTTACAGACTCCCACTTCCATGCGGTTTCTTTGTGCACAAAAAGGCACAGTGGAACCAACACTGCAGATAGGCCTGCCAAAAACTATCCGTAATAGTTTATCAAACCTACAAATGACCTGAGCCCAGCAATATTCCTATGCTCCAGAGCTTCCATAACCGCTTGGACTTTCCCATCTACAGAAAATAAGACTTGGGCAAGAACCCTGTGGCCTCGATCCTCTCACCCTGTGGCCTCGATCCTCTCTACAGTTGGTGCATGAAATTGCTGTTTTGATCTAGCATTAACAGGTGGGGGGATTCATCTCATCTCAGGCCAATTTAACAGAGCAATTTGAAATTCACTCCCAGTGAGCCAGAAAAGACACATTCAGAGTGAGACACATCGAAGAGTGAGTTGGGAATTTGAAGCTGGGTGGGGAGGAGGTGCTTTTTATCCCTTTATTTGTTACACTAAATTTCCAGGGAGTGGCCTTGCCCTGCTGCAGGTGACTACAAGGGAGAGAATTGATTGGTGAGGCAGGTAAGGCAGGTAAGTCCTTCATAGCGGGAGCGGAGCTGAGCGGGAGAAATCGGGCCTGCAGTCTGAGGAGGTAAGTATTATTTGTGTCCGTGTCTCTGAGCGGGAGAAATCGGGACTGCAGTGAGAAAGTCAGTGGTGTTTGTGTGGCTCTGAGCGGGAGTAATCGGGACTGCAGTCCGAGGAGGGAAATTATATTTGTGTCTGTGTCTCTGAGCGGGAGAAACTGAGACTACAGTCTGAGGAGCAAAGTGGGTTTTGTGTCTGTCTCTGAGCGGGAGAAATCGAGACTGCAGTCTGAGAAGGCAAGTGGTATTTGTGTCTTTCTCTGAGCGGGAGAAATCGGGATTGCAGTGTGAAGGTCAGTGATATTTGTGTCTGTGTCTCTGAGCGGGAGAAATCGGGATTGCAGTGAGAAGGTCAGTGGTATTTGTGTCTGTGTCTCTGAGGGGGATAAATCGGGACTGCAGTCTGAGAAGGTCAGTGGTGTTTGTGTCTGTGTCTCTGAGCGGGAGAAATCGGGACTGCAGTCTGAGAAGGTCAGTGGTGTTTGTGTCTGTGTCTCTGAGCGGGAGAAATCAGGACTGCAGTGAGAAGGTCAGTAATATTTGTGTCTGTGTCTCTGAGCGGGAGAAATCGGGATTGCAGTGAGAAGGTCAGTGGTGCTTGTGTCTGTGTCTCTGAGCGGGAGAAATCAGGACTGCAGTGAGAAGGTCAGTGGTGTTTGTGTCTGTGTCTCTGAGCGGGAGAAATCAGGACTGCAGTGAGAAGGTCAGTAATATTTGTGTCTGTGTCTCTGAGCGGGAGAAATCGGGATTGCAGTGAGAAGGTCAGTGGTATTTGTGTCTGTGTCTCTGAGCGGGAGAAATCAGGACTGCAGTCTGAGAAGGTCAGTGGTGTTTGTGTCTGTGTTTCTGAGCGGGAGAAATCAGGACTGCAGTGAGAAGGTCAGTAATATTTGTGTCTGTGTCTCTGAGCGGGAGAAATCGGGATTGCAGTGAGAAGGTCAGTGGTATTTGTGTCTGTGTCTCTGAGCGGGAGAAATCGGGACTGCAGTCTGAGAAGGTCAGTGGTGTTTGTGTCTGTGTTTCTGAGCGGGAGAAATCAGGACTGCAGTGAGAAGGTCAGTAATATTTGTGTCTGTGTCTCTGAGCGGGAGAAATCGGGATTGCAGTGAGAAGGTCAGTAATATTTGTGTCTGTGTCTCTGAGCGGGAGAAATCGGGATTGCAGTGAGAAGGTCAGTGGTATTTGTGTCTGTGTCTCTGAGGGGGATAAATCGGGACTGCAGTCTGAGAAGGTCAGTGGTGTTTGTGTCTGTGTCTCTGAGCGGGAGAAATCAGGACTGCAGTGAGAAGGTCAGTGGTGTTTGTGTCTGTGTCTCTGAGCGGGAGAAATCAGGACTGCAGTGAGAAGGTCAGTGGTGTTTGTGTTTGTGTCTCTGAGCGGGAGAAATCAGGACAGCAGTGAGAAGGTCAGTGGTGTTTGTGTCTGTGTTTCTGAGCGGGAGAAATCAGGACTGCAGTGAGAAGGTAAGTGGTGTTTGTGTCTGTGTCTCTGAGCGGGAGAAATCAGGACTGCAGTGAGAAGGTAAGTGGTGTTTGTGTCTGTGTCTCTGAGCGGGAGAAATCAGGACTGCAGTAAGAAGGTAAGTGGTGTTTGTGTCTGTGTCTCTGAGCAGGAGAAATTGGGACTGCAGTGAGAAGGTAAGTGGTATTTGTGTCTGTGTCTCTGAGCGGGAGAAATCAGGACTGCAGTGAGAAGGTAAGTGGTGTTTGTGTCTGTGTCTCTGAGCGGGAGAAATCGGGATTGCAGTGAGAAGGTAAGTGGTGTTTGTGTCTGTGTCTCTGAGCGGGAGAAATCAGGACTGCAGTGAGAAGGTAAGTGGTGTTTGTGTCTGTGTCTCTGAGCAGGAGAAATCAGGACTGCAGTGAAAAGGTAAGTGGTGTTTGTGTCTGTGTCTCTGAGCAGGAGAAATTGGGACTGCAGTGAGAAGGTAAGTGGTATTTGTGTCTGTGTCTCTGAGCGGGAGAAATTGGACGGCAGTGAGAAGGTTGTGGTAGTACCAGGTATTGCTGTACCTAAGAGGCTGATGACCATTGGTTAGACCCAGGAGTCCATTGGCTGTTGTATAAAAAACGGTGCCTTCACTTTCTGTACCGAAGCTGCTGGGGAACAAGTTCTAGTAGATTAAAGCCTTCAGATTTGAAATCACTTCGTCTTGATTGTAATTGATCGCGCATCAATTTAATCTACTAGATTTAAGAACAACAAAGAACAAAGAAATGTACAGCACAGGAACAGGCCCTTCGGCCCTCCAAGCCCGTGCCGACCTTGCTGCCCGACTAAACTACAATCTTCTACACTTCCTGGGTCCGTATCCCTCTATTCCCATCCTATTCATGTATTTGTCAAGATGCCCCTTAAATGTCACTATCGTCCCTGCTTCCACCACCTTCTCCGGTAGCGAGTTCCAGGCACCCACTAACCTCTGCGTAAAAAAACTTGCCTCGTACATCTACTCTAAACCTTGCCCCTCTCACCTTAAACCTATGCCCCCTAGTAATTGACCCCTCTACCCCGGGGAAAAGCCTCTGACTATCCACTCTGTCTATGCCCCTCATAATTTTGTAGACCTCTATCAGGTCGCCCCTCAACCTCCTTCGTTCCAGTGAGAACAAACTGAGTTTATTCAACCGCTCCTCATAGCTAATGCCCTCCATACCAGGCAACATTCACATATGTGAGAAATATGAGAATGACTAGAGCGAGGGTAGGTCCGATCAAGGACAGTAGCGGGAGATTGTGTATTGAGTCTGAAGAGATAGGAGAGGTCTTGAATGAGTACTTTTCTTCTGTATTTACAAATGAGAGGAGCGATATTGTTGGAGAGGACAGTGTGAATCAGATTGGTAAGCTCGAGGAAATACTTGTTAGGAAGGAAGATGTGTTGGGCATTTTGAAAAACTTGAGGATAGACAAGTCCCCCGGGCCTGACGGGATATATCCAAGGATTCTATGGGAAGCAAGAGATGAAATTGCAGAGCCGTTGGCAATTATCTTTTCGTCCTCACTGTCAACAGGGGTGGTACCAGGGGATTGGAGAGTGGCGAATGTCGTGCCCCTGTTCAAAAAAGGAACTAGGGATAACCCTGGGAATTACAGGCCAGTTAGTCTTACTTCGGTGGTAGGCAAAGTAATGGAAAGGGATTTCTGAGCATCTGGAAAGAAACTGCTTGATTAGGGATAGTCAGCACGGATTTGTGAGGGGTAGGTCTTGCCTTACAAATCTTATTGAATTCTTTGAGGAGGTGACCAAGCATGTGGATGAAGGTAAAGCAGTGGATGTAGTGTACATGGATTTTAGTAAGGCATTTGATAAAGTTCCCCATGGTAGGCTTCTGCACAAAGTAAGGAGGCATGGGATAGTGGGAAATTTGGCCAGTTGGATAACGAACTGGCTAACCGATAGAAGTCAGAGAGTGGTGGTGGATGGCAAATATTCAGCCTGGATCCCAGTTACCAGTGGTGTACCGCAGGGATCAGTTCTGGGTCCTCTGCTGTTTGTGATTTTCATTAATGACTTGGATGAGGGAGTTGAAGGGTGGGTCAGTAAATTTGCAGACGATACGAAGATTGGTGGAGTTGTGGATAGTAAGGAGGGCTGTTGTCGGCTGCAAAGAGACATAGATAGGATGCAGAGCTGGGCTGAGAAGTGGCAGATGGAGTTTAACCCTGAAAAGTGTGAGGTTGTCCATTTTGGAAGGACAAATATGAATGCGGAATACAGGGTTAACGGTAGAGTTCTTGGCATTGTGGAGGAGCAGAGAGACCTTGGGGTCTATGTTCATACATCTTTGAAAGTTGCCACTCAAGTGGATAGAGCTGTGAAGAAGGCCTATGGTGTGCTCGCGTTCATTAACAGAGGGATTGAATTTAAGAGCCGTGAGGTGATGATGCAGCTGTACAAAACTTTGGTAAGGCCACATTTGGAGTACTGTGTACAGTTCTGGTCGCCTCATTTTAGGAAGGATGTGGAAGCTCTGGAAAAGGTGCAAAGAAAATTTACCAGGATGTTGCCTGGAATGGAGAGTAGGTCCTACGAGGAAAGGTTGAGGGTGCTAGGCCTTTTCTCATTAGAGCGGAGAAGGATGAGGGGCGACTTGATAGAGGTTTATAAGATGATCAGGGGAATAGATAGAGTAGACAGTCAGAGACTTTTTCCCCAGGTGGAACACACCATTACAAGGGGACATAAATTTAAGGTGAAAAGTGGAAGATATAGGAGGGATATCAGAGGTAGGTTCTTTACCCAGAGAGTAGTGGGGGCATGGAATGCACTGCCTGTGGAAGTAGTTGAGTCGGAAACATTAGGGACCTTCAAGCAGCTGTTGGATAGGTACATGGATTACGGGAAAATGATATAGTGTAGATTTATTTGTTCTTAAGGGCAGCACGGTAGCATTGTGGATAGCACAATTGCTTCACAGATCCATGGTCCCAGGTTCGATTCCGGCTTGGGTCATTGTCTGTGCGGAGTCTGCACGTCCTCCCCGTGTCTGCGTGGGTTTCCTCCGGGTGCTCCGGTTTCCTCCCACAGTCCAAAGATGTGCGGGTTAGGTGAATTGGCTAATGATAAATTGCCCTTAATGTCCAAATTGCCCTTGGTGTTGGGTGGAGGTGTTGAGTTTGGGTAGGGTGCTCTTTCCAAGAGCTGGTGCAGACTCAAAGGGCCGAATGGCCTCCTTCTGCACTGTAAATTCAATGATAATCTATGATTAATCTAGGACAAAGGTTCGGCACAACATCGTGGGCCGAAGGGCCTGTTCTGTGCTGTATTTTCTATGTTCTATGTTCTAAATCTCTTCTGCACCCTCTCTAAAGCCTCCACATCCTTCTGGTAGTGTGGCGACCAGAATTGAACACTATACTCCAAGTGTGGCCTAACTAAGGTTCTATACAGCTGCAACATGACTTGCCAATTCTTATACTCAATGCCCCGGCCAATGAAGGCAAGCATGCAGTATGCCTTCTTGACTACCTTCTCCACCTGTGTTGCCCCTTTCAGTGACCTGTGGACCTGTACTCCTAGATCTCTTTGACTTTCAATACTCTTGAGGGTTCTACCATTCACTGTATATTCCCTACCTTCATTAGACCTTCCAAAATGCATTACCTCACATTTGTCTGGATTAAACTCCATCTGCCATCTCTCCGCCCAAGTCTCCAAACAATCTAAATCCTGCTGTATCCTCTGACAGTCCTCATCGCTATCTGCAATTCCACCAACCTTTGTGTCGTCTGCAAACTTACTAATCAGACCAGTTACATTTTCCTCCAAATCATTTATATATACTACAGACAGCAAAGGTCCCAGCACTGATCCCTGTGGAACACCACTGGTCACAGCCCTCCAATTAGAAAAGCATCCTTCCATTGCTACTCTCTGCCTTCTATGACCTAGCCAGTTCTGTATCCACCTTGCCAGCTCACCCCTGATCCCGTGTGACTTCACCTTTTGTACTAGTCTACCATGAGGGACCTTGTCAAAGGCCTTACTGAAGTAAGGCCTAAGCTGGAAGGATGGATCTCTGAATCAAACCGGAGTGCCTTCAACTCAGCCCGCATGCGGAGAACTAGGCTGCAATATTTAAACACTGGCTGGCGTGCTTTAAAGGCTACCTTGAGACGGCCGGAGGCACCCCCACAGAGGGACAGAAAATGCATCTCCTACGCTCAAGGTTCAGCCCTGGGATCTACACCCTTATCGAGGAGGCGGAGAACTATGATGCCGCGATAGAACTGTTAGAAGGACATTATATCCGCCCTGTAAATCAGGTCTACGCACGTCACCTGCTTGCAACTAGACGGCAAAGCCCCGGGGAATCGTTGGAAGATTTCTACCGGCTGGTGCTGGGCCAAAACTGTGGCTTCCCGCAAGTTTCGGGGAGCGAGCACACGGAACTTTTAATCAGGGATGCTTTCGTAGCAGTTATGAGCTCCTCAGATATCTGCCGAAGACTCCTAGAAAGGGACAGCCTGGGACTTAGAGAGGCACGGGCCCTGGCAGGGTCCATGGACGTTGCCTACAAAAGCGCAGTCCTATGCACCCGACCGCGTGGCGGCCCCCTGCGCTGCGTGGCACCCCGCAGCGGCAGCCCCACAGACCTTCCCCCTGACCCCGCAGGCCTGCGCTACAAGACGGCCCGCTAATGCCGCCGGGCCCCGCTGTTTCTTCTGCGGGCAGGCGAATCATCCCCGCCCGCGCTGCCCGGCCCGCACTGCCACCTGCAAAGGGTGCGGCAAGAAGGGCCACTTTGTGGGGGTCTGCCAGGCCCGCACCGTGACCGTGGTCTCCAGCGTCTCCGGACCGCCGCAGCAACCCCCCCTTCAGGCCCTGACCGCCCAGCGCTCACCACCACCCCCCATCCTAGCGCCACGTGCGACCCACGGGCGCGGCCATCTTGCCCCCCGGACACCACGCTGGACGGATGGGCTCCGCCATTTTGTCCATCGCCGCCGCCATCTTGTTCAATTCCGGACACCATGTGCGACCCATGGGTGACGCCATCTTGGATGGGGCCCCAGGCCTCCAGCACGGCCGACTACACGCTGCCCAATCAGAACTCGCAACTGCTTCATCTGGCCTCGGGGACACTGGACCAAAGTCGACCCCGGACACTCGCAACAGCTACAACGACGGTCTTCATCAAGGGCTACGAGACGTCTTGCCTGATTGACTCTGGGAGCACGGAAAGCTTTGTTCACCCCGACACCGTAAGGCGCTGTTCACTTGTAACCCACCCTGTAAATCAAAGGATCTCCCTGGCCTCCGGGTCCCACTCGGTAGAGATAAAGGGGTTCTGCCTAGCGAACCTCACTGTCCGAGGCAGGAAATTCGACAATTTACGCCTGTATGTCCTGCCGCACCTCTGCGCGGCTACCCTCCTGGGGCTGGACTTCCAATGCCATTTGCAAAGCCTGACCTTTAAATTCGGCGGCCCTATAGCTCCCCTTACTGGCTGTGGCCTCGCGACCCTTAAGGTTGTCCCGCCTTCCCTGTTTGCGAACCTCACCCCGGATTGCAAACCCGTCGCCACCAGGAGCAGGAGGTACAGTGCCCAGGACTGGACCTTCATCAGGTCAGAGGTCCAAAGGCTGCTGGGGGAAGGGGTCATCGAGGCGAGCAACAGTCCCTGGAGAGCTCAAGTAGTGGTGGTAAAGACCGGGGAGAAACAGAGGATGGTCATTGACTACAGCCAGACCATCAACAGGTTTACGCAGCTGGACGCGTACCCTCTCTCACATATAGCCGACCTGGTAAACAGGATCGCAAAATACAAGGCCTTCTCCAGCTATTATGCACAGTGGGTCCCCAACTACGCAGACAAAGCCCGACCCCTAATCCAGTCCACAACCTTCCCCCTGTCGACGGAGGCCCGCCAGGCCTTCAGCCGCATCAAAGCAGACATTGCAAAGGCCACGATGCGTGCCATCGATGAGTCCCTCCCCTTCCAGATCGAGAGCGATGCGTCCGACGTAGCACTGGCAGCCACCCTCAACCAAGCGGGCAGGCCCGTGGCTTTCTTCTCCCGTACCCTCCATGCTTCCGAAATTCGCCATTCCTCGGTCGAAAAAGAGGCACAAGCCATAGTGGAAGCTGTGAGACATTAGAACATAGAACATAGAACAATACAGCGCAGTACAGGCCCTTCGGCCCACGATGTTGCACCGAAACAAAAGCCATCTAACCTACACTATGCCATTATCATCCATATGTTTATCCAATAAACTTTTAAATGCCCTCAATGTTGGCGAGTTCACTACTGTAGCAGGTAGGGCATTCCACGGCCTCACTACTCTTTGCGTAAAGAACCTACCTCTGACCTCTGTCCTATATCTATTACCCCTCAGTTTAAAGTTATGTCCCCTCGTGCCAGCCATATCCATCCGCGGGAGAAGGCTCTCACTGTCCACCCTATCCAACCCCCTGATCATTTTGTATGCCTCTATTAAGTCTCCTCTTAACCTTCTTCTCTCCAACGAAAACAACCTCAAGTCCATCAGCCTTTCCTCATAAGATTTTCCCTCCATACCAGGCAACATCCTGGTAAATCTCCTCTGCACCCGCTCCAAAGCCTCCACGTCCTTCCTATAATGCGGTGACCAGAACTGTACGCAATACTCCAAATGCGGCCGGACCAGAGTTCTGTACAGCTGCAACATGACCTCCCGACTCCGGAACTCAATCCCTCTACCAATAAAGGCCAACACTCCATAGGCCTTCTTCACAACCCTATCAACCTGGGTGGCAACTTTCAGGGATCTATGTACATGGACACCTAGATCCCTCTGCTCAGCCACACTTTCAAGAACTTTACCATTAGCCAAATATTCCGCATTCCTGTTATTCCTGTTGGATGCATTATCTGGCCGGCAGGAGATTCACTCTCCTCACGGACCAACGGTCGGTTGCCTTCATGTTCGATAATGCGGGGCAAGATTAAAAACGACAAGATTTTGCGGTGGAGGATAGAACTCTCCACCTTCAACTATGAGATCTTGTACCGTCCTGGGAAGCTAAACGAGCCTCCTGATGCCCTGTCCTGCGGCATTTGTGCCACTGCTCAAGTGGACCACCTCCGAGCCCTCCACGAGGACCTCTGCCACCCGGGGGTCACTCGTTTCTTCCACTTCATCAAGACTCCCATCGAGGAGGTCAGGACAGTCACCAGGGACTGCCAAATCTGCGCAGAGTGCAAACCGGACTTTTATCGGCCAGAGAGGACGCACCTGAGAAAGGCTTCCCGTCTCTTTGAACGTCTCTGCATTGGTTTCAAAGGCCCCCTCCCCTCCCGACCGCAACACGTATTTCCTGAACGTGATTGACGAGTACTCCCGGTTCCCTTTCGCCATCCCCTGTTAGACGTTTTAGTTGCTGTGAAATGAAGAGTCTAAAGTTCTTGTTCCTTTTCACCAAACACCATTTATTTCACTTCCACAGCCTCTGCACAAAACTCTTAACAACACACCACCTGCCAGAGGCCACCTGAAGACCCTTTACATATCAGTGTCAATTAATGGATACTTAACATAAATGAGACAACTAATTGCAATGTCTCTTAACCCATTACTTAACAGTCTCCCCTTCCTTGGAGAAAAAAATAATTAGGTGAAAACAAAATTTCAAGAAACTCAAAAACACACACTTGTCCCCCCCCCCCATTTCTTTCTTTTTTTTTGTTTGGACGAGAAAGAAAAAAGAACAGTCACAGAAACAAGCGCCCTTCATTAACAATATCCAAAAGTTTCTGTGAACTCGCCCCTCTTTTCGTAAAACAGTCTGACAGTTGATAGCTCCTGTCGGCCCATTTAATTTTTGTTATTTCCCCTCTGTCCAACATTTGCTTCAAACTTGCGATGTCTATCCGTAACCTCTTTTCACTGACACTTTTTGTAGAGTGCACATTTTCCCACAGGGATTTATTGCCAATGTGACAATAGGTATATTACCCAAATCCCCGAATCCCAAAATTTCTGTCAATATCATACTTATATAAAAAGCCATATCCACCGCCTCTACAAGGCTTAACGTCTCAGCAGCCAAAGTGCTTTTTACCACTCTCCTTATTTTCTTTGTTTCCCACACAACATTTACCATTGTTCCCCAAAAGGAAAATTATAAAACCTCCTGCGCTTGAAACCCCATCACATAAATTTGCGCAGGACGCATCACTATAAACTATGAGTTTCAAGTGCTTAAGGTCACCTAAAACTGGGAACTTCAAAACACACTCCTGCATTTTTAGTTTGGCCAACGCTTTATTTGCTCTTATTATGTCTTCCGCTTTGGGATCTTCATTTTTGTACTCAACTCTAAGACATCAAAACTCACGTCTGGTCTAGTCTGTCTACCTAACCAGTTCAGTTGCCCAATTAAACTTCGTAGTTGCTCTTTTTCTATCTTTGAAACCATTGCGTCTTTTTGTGAAACTCGGCCACGACTAATTGCTATTGGGGTGATGCTTTCCAAATAAGATTGCTGACGTAAAGTTGCCCCTAATTTAGTCTGTCCAATTTCCAGTCCAATATATTTAAATGCACCGGAAGCCTGACTTCCAACCCTGAATTCTTTCTGAGATTACAATAGCTTCAACATCACTAGTCCCACCCCACAAAAAATCATCGACATGCATCATAAAAATGCCAGAAAGATTTCCTTTATAGTGCCAGTAAAACATTGCAGGATCTGCTTTCAACTGGCAACAGCCTAACTTTAACAAAACTGACCTTACCGAAAAATACCAGACTCTAGATGCATCATTTAATCCATATACACATTTGTTCAACTTCCAGAGTACCCCTTCTGTGTTAGCTGCTTCTTTAGGAGGACGGAGAAAAATGTCTCTCTGGAGCTGATGCCCCTGCAAAAAGGCAGCTTTTATATCTATAGATTTGCATTCCCATGCCTTTGTGGCTAATAGAGCCAAGAAGATCTTTAAAATAACCTTTCCTGCTGTAGGTGAATCTACCCTTAAATCCTGATCTTCTAAGTTTTCTTCAAACCCCCTTGCCACGAGCCTGGCCTTTGCCTTATAAGTTCCATCCGGAAGAACCTTTTCCGTGCAAATCCATCTGTGGGATAGCGCTCTTTGTCCCCTATCCGGTACTTCCGTGTATACCCCAAATTCACTCCAACTATGCAATTCTTGCTGTTTAGCTTTTTTAATAACTTTTTCATCTAATTTATTTGAAGCCACCAAAATCTCACGTGCATGTGGGCTTCTACTCCTTTTAGTATTCGTAGTCTTACTCATGTTCCGAGATCTTGACGAACTACGTCCCCTCTCCCACCTGGTATCTCGTTCTGTACTGCTACTGATTGATCTTTCCCTTTTGCTGTGGGATGTCCTTTCAATAGTTCTCAACCTTTTCCTGTGGACCTGTTCACTATCCGATGTACTATCTGAACTGGCACTGCGTTTCTGTGCCCTCCATTTTTGAACTTCGTTTTCCCAATCCATTGTCTTGACTCTTCCCCTGAATGCTGTACATTCAACCAATGTTTATACTTTCCAGTGGCCTTCCCTGCTCTACTAATAACAGTCGCATCCTTCCATTGACTAGACCCTTCAGGCAAGTATGTCACTTTTGTACCAACTTTTGGCAGTTGCCCTTTCGGAAAAATGGCCTGTTCTATCAGTTTAGTATAGTTGTCATCCCTTACCCCTGCATCCTTTAATACATTTTTCAGCCTCCAAGGAGACGGATGTGCAAATTGCGTATGCAGTTTTAATACCACAAGCTTTTTATCAGCTAAAGCCCATTTTCAACTGCCATTAACACATCCTTTTTTAAAAAATAATTTTTATTAAAGGTTTTCATAAAAATCAATAACAAAATGAGAAAGAAAAAAGAACCCAACAGGGATAAGTACAAAACACAATCTAAAAAAGCAACCCCCCAAACCCCTCCCCCCCCCCCCCCCCCCCGTTACCCAAACAATAAATTAACACTAACACCCCGACTCAAGACAACAGGTGTATACACCCCCTCAGACCCTTCCAGTGTAAATTACATAAATAAAAACAAAGTAAACCCCCCCCCCACCCCCCGAGCTGCTGCTGCCATTGACCAATGTCTAGCGTTCTGCCAGAAAGTCTAAGAACGGTTGCCACCGCCTAAAGAACCCTTGTACCGACCCTCTCAAGGCGAATTTCACCCTCTCCAATTTAATGAACCCTGCCATATCGCTGATCCACACTTGGGGGCCTCCTATCTTTCCACTGAAGGAGAATCCTCCGCCAGCTACCAGGGCGCAAAGGCCAGAATTCCAGCCTCTTTCGCCTCCTGCACTCCCGGCTCCTCTGCCACCCCAAATATTGCGAGCCCCTAGCCCGGTTTGACCCTGGATCCTACCACCCTCGACACCGTCCTCGCTACGCCCTTCCAAAATTCCTCCAGCACAGAGCATACCCAGAACATATGGGTGTGATTTGCTGGGCTCCCTGAGCACCTAACGCACCTGTGCTCACCCCCAAAGAACCTGCTCATCCTTGTCCCGGTCATGTATGCCCTGTGCAGCACCTTAAACTGTATGAGGCTGAGCCTCGCGCATGAAGAGGAAGAGTTCACCCTCCCTAGGGCATCTGCCCACTTCCCCTCTTCGATCTCCTCTCCCAACTCCTCCTCCCACTTACCTTTCAACTCCACCACCGAGGCCTCCTCCTCCTCCTGCATCACCTGGTAAGTTTCCGAGATCTTCCCCAATCCCACCCACCCCCCCGAGAGCACCCTGTCCTGTACTGTGTGTGGCAGTAGCCGTGGGAATTCCACCACCTGCCGTCTGGCAAACGCCCTTACCTGTAAGTACCTGAAGGTGTTCCCCGGGGGGGGAGCCCGTACTTCTCCTCCAGCTCACCCAAGCTCGCGGACTTCCCGTCCACAAACAGGTCCCCTAACTTTCGTATGCCTGCCCTGTGCCACCCCAAAAACCCTCCACCTGTTCTTCCTGGGGCGAACCGGTGGTTCCCCCGTAATGGGGTCCACGCCGAGGCCCTAACTTCCCCCCTATGCCGCCTCCACTGCCCCCAAATTTTGAGGGCCGCCACCACCACCGGGCTCGTGGTATACCTCCTTGGAGGGAGCGGCAGCGGTGCCGTTGCCAGCGCCCCCAGACTCGTACCCACACAGGACGCCGTCTCCAGCCTCTTCCATGCAGCCCCCTCCCCCTCCATCACCCACTTGCTCACCATTGTGACATTGGCGGCCCAGTAGTACCCACAGAGGTTGGGCAGCGCCAGCCCCCCCCCCTATCTCTACTCCGCTCCAGGAACACCCTTCTCATCCTCTGAGTCCCTCGCGCCCACACAAACCCCATTATACTCCTGTTAACCCGCCTGAGAAAAGCCTTCGGGATAAACACGGGGAGGCACTGGAACAGGAACAAAAACCTTGGGCCATTAACACATCCTTAACCACTCTACTTGAAAAATTATTTGTCAGTAATGGAATACAATAGTGTCCCGACTGTGTAAATTGTAAGTCCACCGTCTTTCCAAATCCTGTTGCCTTATCCTGTTCCATATCCAGTTTCATGTGTGCTTTCTTCATCGATGGTCTGCTCAGAAGCAAAGGCACTTGATACAACATCCGTGCTAATGAAATGATTCACTCCGGCAATATTGCAAGGGATCACCACTCTTTTCAGCGACTTCAGAGTATTATCATGCCCAAACCTGAAACTTGTGGAACTTTCAAATTCCTTAACCTTGTTACGATTTTCAGCATTGAAAGAGTCCAGGTAACATTTTAACCAGTCAATTCCACACACAGTAGATGTGCAGCCACTGTCCAATACAGCACAGTTGAAGGATTCTGCAACCAACACCCTCATTACTGGCGTAAAACTGCTTGTCAATAGGACAATGCCTTCTTTCTGGTCAC
This sequence comes from Scyliorhinus torazame, assembly GCF_047496885.1. Lineage (NCBI taxonomy): Eukaryota > Metazoa > Chordata > Chondrichthyes > Carcharhiniformes > Scyliorhinidae > Scyliorhinus > Scyliorhinus torazame. The sequence continues at coordinate 66,608,256 of NC_092717.1, read as the reverse complement.
TATCTTTTTCCTCTTCTGACTCTTCCGTGTCATGTGTCTCTTCAAACACTCTATCATAACGAGTTGGACAGTTGAAAGCATAATGAGTCACATCGAAAACATCGATTTATCATGCCTCGTGCATTTCTGGGGTTCATCTTCCTATTGTAGGTTCTAACTGGGTTTCTGTCTTCATAATTTCCTTGTCTCGGTCGCCATCTATAGTCTTGAGCCCTGTTCGTAGCCATACGATTTCGCCATCCTGTTACTAGTGTATCTTCCATATTCTGTCTTATTGCAGGCTGACCTATTTGGATCATCAAAGCCATCGGAATCGAATGTTTCCCCAGAAACTTCTGTAAAGTTTTTGTCATCTGTTCGAATAAGGTATCCTTATCAGTAAACTAAACTCCTGTCAAAACCAGGAGCCTATCCATGTTGCTCACTCTAGCACAGTCAAGTAATTTAAAGGCCAACACAGACTGTGGAAATTCCAGATTGTGTTTCTGCATCCTTTTATATAGTCTGCCAAATTCCATTATATAGTCTTCCATGGAGATATCCTCCATTTTCCGGAACTTATCAAAATCCGACCATGCTTCATACGCAAGTCATCTTTCTTATAAACCTTATCCATATAATGTAATAAAGTCTCCAGACCTTCTTCTGAGTCTAACTCTTCCAATTCCAGCTCAGAAAGCACTTTGTTTTGGATTTTACTGCCATATGGTAGAGAAAGAGCCAATGCCATACCTTGTTTTCTCTTTCCCAAAGCAGTTACTTTAGTCCACATAACTACTGCACTTCTCCATTGGTCGTACGATTCCCTTTCAGAAAATGAGAGAGGATAGTCATATCAAGCCATCTTTATCCTGGGTTCAGCCATGTATCTTTTTTTTTTTCCTTCTCACTCACTCCTTGGTTTGATCAGGAAAAGTTGTATCTTTCAAACCTTCACATTTGCACAACAACCATCCTCTGCTACCATTGTTAGACGTTTTAGTTGCTGTGAAATGAAGAGTCTAAAGTTCTTGTTCCTTTTCACCAAACACCATTTATTTCACTTCCACAGCCTCTGCACATAACTCTTAACAACACACCACCTGCCAGAGGCCACCTGAAGCCCCTTTACATATCAGTGTCAATTAATGGATACTTAACATAAATGAGACAACTAATTGCAATGTCTCTTAACCCATTACTTAACATCCCCTGCCCAGACATGACCACAACCACCGTCATCAAGGCCCTCCAGGGTATCTTTACACTGTTCGGTTTCCCCGCGTACATACACAGTGATAGGGGGTCCTCCTTTCTGAGCGACGAACTGCGTCAATTCCTGCTCAGCAAGGGCATCGCCTCGAGCAGGACGACCAGTTACAACCCTCGGGGAAACGGGCAGGTAGAGAGGGAGAACGGAACGGTCTGGAAGACTGTTCTACTGGCCCTACGGTCCAGGAATCTCCCAGTCTCCCGCTGGCAAGAAGTCCTCCCGATGGCCCTCCACGCCATCCGGTCGCTGCTCTGTACAACCACAAATCAGACACCTCATGAACGTCTCCTTGTTTTCCCCTGGAAGTCCCCCGGGACCTCGCTCCCAACCTGGCTACCTGGCTAGAGATACCCGGACCCATCCTGCTTCGGAAGCACGTGCGGGGGCGCACAAGTCAGACCCGTTGGTCGAGAGGGTCCACCTGCTGCACGCTAACCCCCAGTACGCCAACGTGGCGTTCCCTGACGGCCGGCAAGATACGGTCTCCCTACGGGACCTGGCTCCCGCCGGAACCCCACGCGCACCCGAACCATTACCCCCCACCCCCACAGCACCTCACTGGAGGGTCAGTACTCCCGCCGCTCCTGCCTAGGCCCGCCCACCCACCGACTCCCCCTACAGGTGCCCCCCCCCCCCCCGCCGTGTCAACCGTTTGCCCCAACAGCGCCGCCTAGGGGTGACGGAGCTGCCAGCGAGGACGAAACCACGCTCCCGGAGTCGCAACCACCGGGACCCCCACCAGAATCACAACCGAAGCCCAGATGCTCCAGAACGACGACCAGGCCAACCGATCGACTGATTGCTTCGCTGTGATTTTAACTGTGAACTTTGTAAATATCCTCGACAACACGGTATCTCCATACCTGATCATACCATGTTAAAGGCGACTGTTACCACTAGCCACCACCCCCGCCGGACTCCTTTTTAACAGGGGGTGAATGTGGTAGTACCAGGTATTGCGGTACCTAAGAGGCTGATGACCATTGTTTAGACCCAGGAGTCTACCATTGGCTGTTGTTACATAGCAGATTAAAGCCTTCAGTTATGAAATCACTTCGTCTTGAGTGTAATTGATCACGCCTCGAAGGTAAAGTGGTATTTGTGTCTGTCTCTGAGTGGGAGAAACGGGACTGCAGTGAGAAGGTAAGTAGTTTTTTGTGTCTGTGTCTCTGTGCGGGAGAAATCGGGACTGGAGTAAAAAGGTAAAGTGGTATTTTGTTTGTGTCTCTGAGCGGGAGTAATCAGGACTGCAGTCCGAGGAGGGAAATGATATTTGTGTCTGTGTCTCTGAGTGGGAGAAATCGAGACTACAGTCTGAGGAGCTAAGGGGTTTTGTGTCTGTCTCTGAGCGGGAGAAATCAGGACTGCAGTGAGAAGGTAAATATATTTGTGTCTGTGTCTCTGAGATTGAGAAATCGGGACTTTAGTCTGAGGACGTCAGTGGTGTTTGTGTCTGTGTCTCTGAGCGGGAGAAATCGGGACTTCAGTGAGAAAGTCAGTAATATTTGTGTCTGTGTCTCTGAGTGGGAGAAATCGGGACTGCAGTGAGAAGGTCAGTGGTATTTGTGTTTGTGTCTCTGAGCGGGAGAAATCGGGACTGCAGTGAGAAGGCCAGTGGTGTTTGTGTTTGTGTCTCTGAGCGGCAGAAATTGCCACTGCAGTCTGAGAAGGTCAGTGGTGTTTGTGTTTGTGTCTCTGAGCGGCAGAAATTGCCACTGCAGTCTGAGAAGATAAGTGGTATTTGTGTCTGTCACTGAGCGGCAGAAATCGGGACTGCAGTGAGCAGGTACAGTGGTGTTTGTGTGTCTCTGAGCGGGAGTAATCAGGACTGCAGTCCGAGGAGGGAAATTATATTTGTGTCTGTGTCTCTGAGCGGGAGAAATCGAGACTACAGTCTGAGGAGCTAAGGGGTTTTGTGTCTGTCTCTGAGCGGGAGAAATCAGGACTGCAGTGAGAAGGTAAATATATTTGTGTCTGTGTCTCTGAGATTGAGAAATCGGGACTGCAGTCTGAGGAGGTCAGTGGTATTTGTGTCTGTGTCTCTGAGCGGGTTTAATCGGGACTGCAGTGAGACGGTAAGTGGTATTTGTGTCTGTCTCTGAGCGGGAGTAATTGGGACTGCAGTGAGAAGGTAAGTGTATTTGTGTCTGTCTCTGAGCGGGAGAAATCGGGACTGCAGTGAGAAGGTCAGTGGTGTTTGTGTCTGTGTCTCTGAGCGGGAGAAATCGGGACTGCAGTGAGAAGGTCAGTGGTATTTGTGTTTGTGTCTCTGAGCGGGAGAAATCGGGACTGCAGTCTGAGAAGGTCAGTGGTATTTGTGTTTGTGTCTCTGAGCGGGAGAAATCGGGACTGCAGTGAGAAGGTCAGTGGTGTTTGTGTCTCTGAGCGGGAGAAATCGGGACTGCAGTCTGAGAAGGTAAGTGGTATTTGTGTCTATATCTCTGAGTGGGAGAAATCGGGACTGCAGTGTGAAGGTCAGTGGTGTTTGTGTCTGTCTCTGAGCGGCAGAAATTGCCACTGCAGTCTGAGAAGATAAGTGGTATTTGTGTCTGTCTCTGAGCGGCAGAAATCGGGACTGCAGTGAGCAGGTACAGTGGTGTTTGTGTGTCTCTGAGCGGGAGTAATCAGGACTGCAGTCCGAGGAGGGAAATTATATTTGTGTCTGTGTCTCTGAGCGGGAGAAATCGAGACTACAGTCTGAGGAGCTAAGGGGTTTTGTGTCTGTGTCTCTGAGCGGGAGAAATCGGGACTGCAGTGAGAAGGTCAGTGATATTTGTGTCTGTGTCTCGGAGCGGGAGAAATCGGGACTGCATTCTGAGAAAGTCTGTGGTATTTGTGTCTGTCTGTGCGTTTTCAAATTGTGGTGGGGTTCACCACACAGTGATGTAAAGCTGTGACCTGATTGGCTGGTACGGAATCTGTGAGGAATCTGTGTTAAATTTGAAATAAAAACTAATTAAAACTAATTACTTAATTAGGTAGAGAAATAACTAAACCCAGACAGCAGAGATTAGTATGTAGCTTGTCATTTTTCAGTGACAATCTGCTGCTAGGGACCACATAGTTAATCATAACTTAATTTAATAATGATTTGAGTGATTATTTTTACTTAATTAACTAGTACTTAAATGTCGGGGTGCAATGCTCTAACTGTGAGATGTGGCACGTCCGTGTCGCTTCCAGTGTTCTGGTCGACTAAGTGTGCAGCAAAATTAACCATTGGCAGCTCCTCACAGACCGCGTGGTTCAGTTGGAGTAGCAGTTGGATGCACTTTGGAACATGCAGGTGGCGGAAAGCGTCTAGATAAGAGTTATAGAGACATGGTCACAACCAAGGTGCAGGCAGACAGATGGGTGACTGCTAGAAAGGGCAGCCAGGCAGAGCAGGAATCCCTGTGGCTGTCCCCCTCTCTAACATGTATACCATTTTGGATACTGTTGAGGGGGATTGCCTATCGGGAAAACAACAGCAGCCTGAACAGTGGCACCACAGCTGGCTTTGTTACTCAGCAGGGGAGGACAAAGTGCAGGAGAGCAATAGTTATAGGGGACTCAATAGTAAGAGGCACAGATCGGCACTTCTGTGGACGGGAAAGAGACTCCGGGATGGTATGTTGCCTCCCTGGTGTGAGGATCAAGGATGTCTCTGAACGAACATAGGACATCCTGAAGGAGGAGGATGAACAGATTAACTTGCTTACCTTGCAGGTCAGCTGTTGAGTTTGGGAGTGAGAGCTGGGACCTTAGAATCAGCGCGGGAATTTTGAAAAAGCGCGGGGGCTGCGAGGCAGAGGGGACCATTTAAAAGGTCGCTGTCTGTGGTGAGGTCAGCTGTTGAGTTCGGGAGTGAGAGCTGGGACCTTAGAATCAGCGCGGGAATTTTGAAAAAGCGCGGGGGCTGTGAGGCAGAGGGGACCATTTAAAAGGTCGCTGTCTGTGGTGAGGCCAAGTCGATTTCAGCAGGAGCGGAGCAGGCTAGTCCATTTCAGCGGGGGCAGTGCGGAAGTGATTTCTGGGAGGTAAGTTTCTCCTTTAAATTTTTTTTTAAATTCTAGTGTTTAAGGTGGGAACAGGAAGTCGACCCGCGGACTTCTGGGAAGACCCTCACCAATAAATTCTGGTGGAGAGCAAACCCAAGACACTACACGTGTAGTGTCTCCCACCCGCCCTCCTCCTCTAACCTAATAATAAAACCCTTTGGTGTGAGGTAAGTACCATATTTTATTATTGTTATTAATAATTTTTTTTTTTTTATATATATAAAAATTTAATTTAGTTGTCAGCCAGATCTTGGTAGAAAGTTAGAGGAATGACAGGGAAGGGAGTGCAATGTTCCTCCTGCAGGATGTTTGAGGCGAGGGATGCCGTTAGTGTCCCTGCTGATTTTACCTGCAGGAAGTGCTGCCATCTCCAGCTCCTCCAAGACCGAGTTAGGGAACTGGAGCTGGAGTTGGAAGAACTTCGGATCATTCGGGAGGCAGAGGGGGGTCATAGATAGCAGCTTCAGGGAATTAGTTACACCAAAGATTGGAGATAGATGGGTAACTGTAAGAGGGACGGGGAAAAAACAGTCAGTGCAGGGATCCCCTGCGGTCGTTCCCCTGAGAAACAAGTATACCGCTTTGGATACTTGTGGGGGGGACGACTTACCAGGGGTAAGCCATGGGGTACGGGCCTCTGGCACAGAGTCTGTCCCTGTTGCTCAGAAGGGAAGGGGGAGAGGAGCAGAGCATTAGTAATTGGGGACTCTATAGTCAGGGGCACAGATAGGAGATTTTGTGGGAGCGTGAGAGACTCACGTTTGGTATGTTGCCTCCCAGGTGCAAGGGTACGTGATGTCTCGGATCGTGTTTTCCGGGTCCTTAAGGGGGAGGGGGAGCAGCCCCAAGTCGTGGTCCACATTGGCACTAACGACATAGGTAGGAAAGGGGATAAGGATGTCAGGCAGGCTTTCAGGGAGCTAGGATGGAAGCTCAGAACTAGAACAAACAGAGTTGTTATCTCTGGGTTGTTGCCCGTGCCACGTGATAGTGAGATGAGGAATAGGGAGAGAGAGCAATTAAACACGAGGCTACAGGGATGGTGCAGGCGGGAGGGATTCAGATTTCTGGATAACTGCGGCTCTTTCTGGGGAAGGTGGGACCTCTACAGACAGGATGGTCTACATCTGAACCTGCGGGGCACAAATATCCTGGGGGGGAGATTTGTTAGTGCTCTTTGGGGGGGTTTAAACTAATGCAGCAGGGGCATGGGAACCTGGATTGTAGTTTTAGGGTAAGGGACAATGAGAGTATAGAGGTCAGGAGCTCAGATTTGACGTCGCAGGAGGGGGCCAGTGTTCAGGTAGGTGGTTTGAAGTGTGTCTACTTCAATGCCAGGAGTATACGAAATAAGGTAGGGGAACTGGCAGCATGGGTTGGTACCTGGGACTTCGATGTTGTGGCCATTTCGGAGACATGGATAGAGCAGGGACAGGAATGGATGTTGCAGGTTCCGGGGTTTAGGTGTTTTAGTAAGCTCAGAGAAGGAGGCAAAAGAGGGGGAGGTGTGGCGCTGCTAGTGAAGAGCAGTATTACGGTGGCGGAGAGGATGCTAGATGGGGACTCATCTTCTGAGGTAGTATGGGCTGAGGTTAGAAACATGAAAGGAGAGGTCACACTGTTGGGAGTCTTCTATAGGCCTCCAAATAGTCCTAGGGATGTAGAGGAAAGGATGGCGAGGATGATCCTGGATAAGAGCGAAAGTAACAGGGTAGTTATTATGGGAGACTTTAACTTTCCAAATATTGACTGGAAAAGATATAGTTCGAGTGCATTAGATGGGTTGTTTTTTGTACAGTGTGTGCAGGAGGGTTTGCTGACACAGTTTGTTGACAGGCCAACAAGAGGCGAGGCCACATTGGATTTGGTTTTGGGTAATGAACCAGGCCAGGTGTTGGATTTGGAGGTAGGTGGGGACAGTGACCACAATTCGGTGACGTTTACGTTAAGGATGGAAAGGGATAAGTATACACCGCAGGGCAAGAGTTATAGCTGGGGGAAGGGAAATTATGATGCCATTAGACGTGGCTTGGGGGGGATAAGGTGGAGAAGTAGGCTGCAAGTGTTGGACACACTGGATAAGTGGAGCTTGTTCAAGGATCAGCTACTGCGTGTTCTTGATAAGTATGTACCGGTCAGGCAGGGAGGAAGGTGCCGAGCGAGGGAACCGTGGGTTACCAAAGAAGTGGAATCTCTTGTTAAGAGGAAGAAGGAGGCCTATGTGAAGATGAGGTGTGAAGTTTCAGTTGGGGCGATGGATAGTTACAAGGTAGCGAGGAAGGATCTAAAGAGAGAGCTAAGACGAGCAAGGAGGGGACATGAGAAGTATTTGGCAGGAAGGATCAAGGAAAACCCAAAAGCTTTCTATAGGTATGTCAGGAATAAGCGAATGACTAGGGAAAGAGTAGGACCAGTCAAGGACAGGGATGGGAAGTTGTGTGTAGAGTCTGAAGAGATAGGCGAGATACTAAATGAATATTTTTCGTCAGGATTCACTCAGGAAAAAGATAATGTTGTGGAGGAGAATGCTGAGATCCAGGTAAATAGATTAGATGGCATTGAGGTACGTAGGGAAGAGGTGTTGGCAATTCTGGACAGGCTGAAAATAGATAAGTCCCCGGGACCTGATGGGATTTATCCTAGGATTCTCTGGGAGGCCAGGGAAGAGATTGCTGGACCATTGGCTTTGATTTTTATGTCATCATTGAATACAGGAATAGTGCCAGAGGACTGGAGGATAGCAAATGTGGTCCCTTTGTTCAAAAAGGGGAGCAGAGACAACCCCGGCAACTATAGACCGGTGAGCCTCACGTCTGTAGTGGGTAAAGTCTTGGAGGGGATTATAAGAGACAAGATTTATAATCATCTAGATAGGAATAATATGATCAGGGATAGTCAGCATGGCTTTGTGAAGGGTAGGTCATGCCTCACAAACCTTATCGAGTTCTTTGAGAAGGTGACTGAACAGGTAGACGAGGGTAGAGCAAGTTGATGTGGTGTATATGGATTTCAGCAAAGCGTTTGATAAGGTTCCCCACGGTAGGCTATTGCAAAAAATACGGAGGCTGGGGATTGAGGGTGATTTAGAGATGTGGATCAGAAATTGGCTAGCTGAAAGAAGACAGAGGGTGGTGGTTGATGGGAAATGTTCAGAATGGAGTTCTGTCACAAGCGGAGTACCACAAGGATCTGTTCTGGGGCCGTTGCTGTTTGTCATTTTTATCAATGACCTAGAGGAAGGCGCAGAAGGGTGGGTGAGTAAATTTGCAGACGATACTAAAGTCGGTGGTGTTGTCAATAGTGTGGAAGGAAGTAGCAGGTAACAGAGGGATATAGATAAGCTGCAGTGCTGGACTGAGAGGTGGCAAATGGAGTTTAATGTAGAGAAGTGTGAGGTGATTCACTTTGGAAGGAAAAACAGGAATGTGGAATATTTGGCTAATGGAAAAGTTCTTGAAAGTGTGGATGAGCAGAGGGATCTAGGTGTCCATGTACATAGATCCCTGAAAGTTGCCACCCAGGTTGATAGGGTGGTGAAGAAGGCCTATGGAGTGTTGGCCTTTATTGGTAGAGGGATTGAGTTCCGGAGTCAGGAGGTCATGTTGCAGCTGTACAGAACTCTGGTACGGCCGCATTTGGAGTATTGCGTACAGTTCTGGTCACCGCATTATAGGAAGGACGTGGAGGCTTTGGAACGGGTGCAGAGGAGATTTACCAGGATGTTGCCTGGTATGGAGGGAAAATCTTATGAGGAAAGGCTGAGGACTTGAGGTTGTTTTCGTTAGAGAGAAGAAGGTTAAGAGGAGACTTAATAGAGGCATACAAAATGATCAGTGGGTTAGATAGGGTGGACAGTGAGAGCCTTCTCCCGCGGATGGAAATGGCTAGCACGAGGGGACATAGCCTTAAACTGAAGGGTAATAGATATAGGACAGAGGTCAGGGGTAGGTTCTTTACGCAAAGAGTAGTGAGGCCGTGGAATGCCCTACCTGCTACAGTAGTGAACTCGCCAACATTGAGGGCATTTAAAAGTTTATTGGATAAACATATGGATGATAATGGTATAGTGTAGGTTAGATGGCTTTTGTTTCGGTGCAACATCGTGGGCCGAAGGGCCTGTACTGCGCTGTATTGTTCTATGTTCTATGTTCTATGTTCTAACAGCCAGAGGTCGTAGTACACATAGGTACTAACGACATAGGCAGTAAGAATGATGAAGTCCTGCAGAAGGAGTTCAGGGAGTTAGGCAATAAGCTAAAAAGCAGGACCTCTGGGGTTGAAATCTCGGGATTACTCCCTGTGCCACGTGCCAGTGAGGTTGGAAATAGGAGGATAGAGCAGCTAAACACATGGATAAACCAGTGGTGTAGGGGGGAGGGTTTCAGATTTCTGGACCATTGGGATCTCTTCCGGGGCAGGTGTGACCTGTACAAGAAGGACGGGTTGCTTCTAAACTGGAGCGGAACCAATATCCTGGCTGGGAGGTTTGCTGGCTTCACTCGGGAGGATTTCAATTAGTATGGCGGGGGGGTGGGAATCGGAGCGTTAGCTTAGAAGGTGTAAAAACTGAAGGGGAATTAGAGCACAAAAGTAACAGAACAACATCACTTTGTCTGCTAAAACACAGTGTTTTGAAGTGTATTTATTTCAATGCCAGAAGTATAGCGGGTAAGGCAGATGAACTTAGAGCACTTATTAGTACATGGAATTACGATGTTGTGGCTATCACAGAAACATAGGGCAGCACGGTAGCACAAGTGACTAGCACTGTGGCTTCACAACGCCAGGGTCCCAGGTTTGATTCCCCGCTGGGTCACTGTCTGTGCAGAGTCTACACGTTCTCCCCGTGTCTGCGTGGGTTTCCTCCGGGTGCTCCGGTTTCCTCCCACAGTCCAAAGACGTGCAGGTTAGGTGGATTGGCCATGCTAAATTGCCCTTCGTGTCCAAAAAAGGTTAGGACGGGTTATTGGGTTACGGGGATAGGGTGGAAGTGAGAGCTTAAGTGGGTCGGTGAAGACTCGATGGGCCGAATGGCCTCCTTCTGCACTGTATGTTCTATGGTTTAAAGGAAGGGCATAATTGGCAGCTGAACATTGGAGGATATAGATGTTTCAGGAAAGAGGGGGATGTAAAAGGGTTGGGGTTGTAGGAGAATATTATAGCTGTACTGCGGGAGGACACCTTGGGCGGCTCATACAATGAGGCAATCTGTGTAGAGCTCAGGAACAGGAAGGGGGGAATCACAATGTCGGGCATTTATTACAGGCCCCCCAACTGCCAGCGAGGGATAGAGGAGCAGATAAGTAGAGAGATTTTGGATAGGTGCAAAAGTAACAGGGTTGTTGTGGTAGGGGATTTTAATTTCCTCTATATTGACTGGGATTGACTGAGTGCTAGGACTTTGGATGGGGCAGAGTTTGTAAGGTGTATCCAGGAAAGCCTCTTGATACAATATGTAGATAGTCCAACTAGGGAAGGGGCAGTACTGGACCTGGTATTGGGGAATGAGGCTGGATAGGTGGTTAAAGCTTCAGTAGGGGAACATTTTGGGAGTAGTGACCACAATTCCGTAAGTTGAAGGGTACTTTTGGACTGAGATGATGGTAACCCTTGCGTTAAGCTGCTAAACTGGGGAAAGGGAAATTATGATAACATTAGACAGGAATTTAAGAATTTGGATTGGGTGTGGCTGTTGGATGATAAATCAACAACCGACATGTGGCAGTCTTTCAAGTGACAGTTGATTAGCATTCAGGAAAGTCACGTTACTGAGAGAATGAAGGATAAGTGTCGGAAGTTTAGGGAGCCTTGGATAACGAGGGATATTGTGAACCTCATCAAAAAGAAAAATACTTTTGTACGGCCTAGAATGGTGGGAACAGTCCAAACCTTTGAGGAGTATAAAGAAAGTGGGAAGGTACTGAAGCGGGAAATTAGGAGGGTCAGGAGGGGCCATGTAAAGTCCTTGGCAAGTAGGATTAAGCTGAATTCCAAAGCTTTTTATTCATATGTAAAAAGCAAGAGGGTGGCCAGGGAAAGGATTCGACCACTTCAAGGACAGTGGGGGGCATCGATATGTTGAGCCAGAGGAAAAGGGCGAGGTACTAAATGAATACTTTGCATCAGTGTTCTATAAAGAAAGGGACTTTGTGGAAGTTGATTCTTGGGTAGGGTGAATGGACAGTCTGGATCATTATAACATCGAAAAGGAGGAGGTATTGGGTCTTTTAAAATATATTAAGGGAGCTAAGTTTCCTGGGCCAGATGGGATTTATCCCAGAGTACTGAGGGAAGCAAGGGAGGAAATTACTGGCGCATAGACTATCTCCTTTGTATCCTCATTAGCTACATGTGAGATCCCAGAAGACTGGAGAATAGCTAATGTGGTACCGCTGTTTAAGAAAGGTAGCTGGGCTAATCCTGGAGACTGTAGGCCGGTGATCCTCAAGTTGGTAGTCGGTAAATTATTGGAGAGAATTCTCAGGGACAGGGGCCGGGATTCTCCCCTACCCGGCGGGGCGGGGGGTCCCGGCGGGATGGAGTGGCGGGAACCACTCTGGCGTTGGGCCGCCCCAAAGGTGCAGATTTCTCCGCACATTTAGGGACCAAGCCCTCATCTTGAGGAGCTAGGCCCGCGCTGGATTGGTTGGCGCGCCGCAAGCCGGCGGGAAAGGCCTTTGGCGCCACGCCAGCCGGGGCCGAAGGGACTCTGGCAGCCGGTGGAAGTCCGCGCATGCGCGGGAGCGTCAGCGCATTGTCACTTCCGCATTGGCCATTGCGGAGGCTATGGCCGAGGCGGAAGGAAAAGAGTGCCCCCACGGCACAGGCCCGCCCGCGGATCGGTGGGCCCCGATCGCGGCCAGGCCACCGTTGGGGCACCCCCCCGGGGCCAGATCGCCCCGCCAGGACCCCGGAGCCCGCCCCCGCCGCCAGTCCCGCCGGTAAGGTAGGATGTTTGATTCACGCCGGCGGTACTGGCATGACAGCAGCGGGACTTTGGCCCATCGCGGGCCGGAGAACCGCCGATGGGGGCCCGCCGACTGGCGCGGCGCGATTCCCACCTCGAATTATCGGTGGCGGAGAATTTGGCATCCGGCGGGGGCGCGATTCACACCACCCCCCGCCGATTCTCCGACCCGGCGGGGGATCGGAGAATGGACTCATAAGTGATAGACAGCATGGTTTTGTGAAGGGGACGTCGTGCATTACTAACTTGATCAAGTTTTTTGAGGAAGTGACAAAGGTGAGTTATGAAGGGAGGGAGGTGGATGTTGTTTACATGAATTTCAGTAAAGCCTTTGACATGGTGCCTCATGGCAGACTGGTACAAAAGGTAAAGTCACAAGGGATCAGAGGTGAGGTGGGAAGACGTATTCAGAACTGGCTCGGTCACAGAAGGCAAACGGTAGCAGTAGAAGGGTGTTTTTCTGAATGGAAGATTGTGACTAGCGGTGTTCCACAGGGATCGGTGCTTGGGCCTCTGTTGTTTGTGGTGTGCATAAACGATTTGGAGGAAAATGTAGCCGATCTGATTAGTAAGTTTGCGGATGACACCAAGGTTGGTGGAATGGGAGATAGTGTTGAGGATTGTCAGAAGATACAGCAGGACATAGATAGGTTGGAGACTTGGGCAGAGAAATGCCAAATGGAGTTTAATCCGGACAAATGTGAGGTAATGCATTTTGGTAGGTCTAACATAGAGGGGAAATATACCGGAAATGGTAAAACCCTTAGGAATTTAGAAAGTCTTTTAGAGAGATCTGAGCGTGAAGATCCACAGATTGTTGAAGGTGGCAACACAAGTGGACAAGGTGGTCAAGAAAGCGTATGGAATGCTTGCCTTCATTGGAGGGGCATCGAGTATAAAAACTGGCAAGTCATGCTACAGTTGTATAGAACCTTGGTAAGGCCGCACATGGAATATTGTGCACAATTCTGGTCGCCACCCTACTAGAAGAATGTGGAGGCTTTGGAGAGGGTGCAGAGCAAGTTTACCAGAATGTTGCCTGGTCTGGAGGGTGTTAGCTATGTGGAGAGGCTGAATAGACTCGGATTGTTTTCATTAGAAAGATGGAGGTTGCGGGGAAATTACTGGGCCTGGACTGTCTTCTTTGTCTCCTCATTAGCTACACGTGAGATCCCAGAGGACTGGAGAATAACTAATGTGGTACCGCTGTTTAAGAAAGGTAGCAGGGATAATCCTGGAAACCTGATAGAGGTCTACAAGATTATGAGGGGCATGGATAAAGTGGATGGGCAGGCACTCTTTCCCAGGGTGGAGGGGTCAGTCACCAGGGGGCATAGCTTTAAGGTCCGTGGGGCAAAGTTTAGAGGAGATGTGCGAGGCAGGTTTTTTATACAGAGGGTGGTGTGTGCCTGTAATGCGTTGCCAGGGGAGGTTGTAGAAACAGATACATTAATGGTGTTCAAAAGGCATCTTGACAAACACATGGATAGGATGGCTAAAGAGTGATACGGCACAAGGAATTGCTGAGGGTTTTGGCCAAGGTTGGTATCATGACCGGTACAGATGGAGGATACACCAACAGTCAAGCAATTGTACTTGATCAACTCTTTTTGCGTGCTGATGGCCATGTACTGCTTCAAATCTTCCTCCAGCACGAGTTGTTGATATGCCTGGCTGCTATCCAGTTTTTAAAATGTCTTGCTTCCTGCAATTCCCGATTCAAGGATTGAAAACAAATCTTCCACCCGAAGCATCGGATAAGCATCTAAGTTGGAAACCTGATTAATCATGAACTTGTAATCATCAGAAATACACACCATACAATCATTTTTAAGGACAAAAATGATTGAAGCTGCCCAAAGAGAAAACTGAATAGGCTCAATGATTTCAAGCCATTCCCTCCTCCACTTCGTTCTCATGCCATCAGGCACTGTTTTAGGCTTGGAAAAGCTAAGGAGCTAAGTTCACCTTCATGGTAGTACCACGCAATGTACCCAGTTCGTCACTGAACTCGTCCCGATACTTTGTAACAACAACCTCGGTAACCCTTGTGTGCTTGATCTCGACCCATTCCAATGGAATTTTGCTGATACACTCAGAAGGGAAGGCCCTTTGACCACAAGGAGACATGCTCTGACTTCTTGCCTGTTATTCGTAATATGGACTTCCAATGCCCCGAACAAATGTCTACACTCTCTGGTGTACATCCAAAGACTAATCTTTGCTGGAGTAAGAACTGACACCTGGTTAGAATCCCACGTCGACTTGTATGTTTCCTCACTAACTACAGATGCAGACGCTCCATTGTTCACCTCCATCTTGATCTGCTCACCGTTGACTAAAACGGTAGCAAACATAGACTTGAATCACGCCTCATTAACATTAAACATGTTGGAAGTATGCTCCTTTACCAGCTCTGAGCTTTCCACGTCTTGGTAGCTGATTGCGGTTTCTTTAAATTTAAATATTTCGACTCGCTTTTCATAGATTAGAATAGAATCGTAGAAGGTATCGCACAGAAGGTGGTCATTTGGCCCATCTTGTCCATGCCAGCCCAAGGACACCCATGCGCCCTTCCTAATCCCACCTTCTTGCATCTGGTCCATTGCCCTGTCTCTTATAGCACTTAAGGTGCAGATGAGGGTCTCTGCCTCCACCACCAACTCGGGCAGTTAATTCCAGACTCCAACTACTTTTTGTGTGTAAAAACATTCTTCCTCATGTCGCACCTACACCTTCTGCCACTTATTTTGAATCCATGTTTCCTGGTTCTAGAATTCTCCACCAAGGGAAACAATTTTATCCTGTTCATTCTATCTCTTCCCCTCATAATTTTGTAGACCTCAATGTCTACTTGAACTGCTGTCTTTAGGGATCTGTGCACTTGTACACCAAGATCTCTGATGACATCTTACTTCCTCTGCATTTATTTATTAATTGCCCTTTCTTGCTGTATTGGTCACAAACAGCACCCATAAACATGCAATGATTGGCTTGGGGCACCCTGCACGTTAAAACATTCTACTGCTTTCGCTCGTTTTCTGGCAGCTTCTTGCTGTATTTGTTGCAGCCAAGGAACTACCATTAGCCTGCTGAATAGCTCCAGCATGGTTAGCAGCCATTTCCATGCCCTGAGAAATTTCTAGAGCCTTCTTAAACATATAAGTGTGGCTTCCTCCAATAACCAACGTTGAATGCTGTCCTCGTTAATGCTGCAGGCCAACCTGTCTCTGAGCATATCTTCTAAAATTATCTGAAATTACAGTGTTGAGAAAGGTAACATAATTCTACCACAATGTTCGCCACGGAATCACCTACTTTTCAAAAATGGCTATGAAATTTGAATCACAAAGGGTGTTATGGTGCTTCTGGACCAAAGCGACAAATACTTCAAATGGAATCTCTTGTGGCTTCCATGGTGTGGCCATATTCCTCAAGCTATAAGTCCTCGCCCTCATGCAGGAGAATCAAGTGCTGCTTCACCGCATCTTCTATTCCATTTGCTAAAAATAACTCCTGCAGCCTCTCCATGTGTTGAGGGTAAATTATACAGCAATTTGAATATAGTGTACTTCACCCTCACATTCACGAGAGACCAGACAGAGATTCTTGGAGTTATGAACAAGGCCTATCTTACAGCTATAGCTGGGTTGATGACATTCCACGCTGGTTCATCAGAGAGCCCCGATTGAAGGATTGTACAGACAGTTATACTTCATATTCGATTATAAAAAATCGCATATACCAATCAAAAGAATACATTTGTTTAGGAATTATCTGTAGCCATTCACAACTAATAATTAGAATTACGTAATATACAACAGATGAGCATAATTATCCAATCACAATTTAGGCACGTAGGCTTATTTATAATATCACCAAGCATGTATTCATCCCTACTGATCTAGCAACTTCTCAACACAAGTAAGATAAAAAATATGCCTGACCAGTCATGTCCAATACTCCCCTTCCATTGCCCTGTGTGTCGTGGACACACATGACCTGCAGCTGCATAATGATCAATTGAACCAATCAATTATCCAGCTGAGGGCAGCAGAGCGGAGCCGCTGATTGGCTGTTGCGGGGAAAATTTGCATTAGTGAATTGCGGTCACTGTTCCAGAAGGTGTACCTGAACAAGACACCCTCCGTGTTCAAGTGAAGGCAAGCATCCAGCAGAGGGCAGCAGAGTGGAGCCGCTGATTGGCTGTTGAGGGGAAAATTTGCATCAGTGCATTGCGGTCACTGTATCCAGAAGGTGGTTTCTGTAGGACCTGTTGTCAAGTGGCAGTTAAACCCCAAACACGTCTTCAGTGTTTCCCTCCCTACCTCCTCCTCTAACCCCCCAAAAAAGACAATCACTGTAAGGATCCCAGCTGAGTAAAGATCAAGAGGGAGACTCGAGGGCAGGTAGAAGTAGAAAGAAGTTGAACCGTGATATCACAGCTAGCAGGTAAGTGATTGGCTGGTGACTGGTAAGTCGTTTTTCATTTCCCTGAGGTGCGATAAGGTAAGGTTTTCTATTTCTAGTTTTTTAAATATTATAGTTGGACTAAGTTAAGCTTAAGATTTAAAATGGCAGGAGATCTCAGACCCGTGTTATGCTCCTCTTGCTTAATGTGGGAACTCAGGAACGTGGCTGATGTCCCTGGCTCCTTCACGTGCGGGAAGTGTGTCCAGCTGCAGCTCTTGTTAGACCGCATGACGGCTTTGGAGCTGCGGATGGACTCACTTTGGAGCATCCACGATGCTGAGGAGGGCGTGGATAGCATGTTTAGTGAATTGGTCACACCACAGATTAGGATTGCTGAGGAGAAACGCAATGGGTGACCAAAAGGCAGAGAAAAAACAGGAAGGCAGTGCAGATGTCCCCTGCGGTCAACTCCCTCCAAAACAGGTATACCGTTTTGGATACGGTTGGGGGAGATGGCTCACCAGGAGAAGGCAGCAGTAGCCAGGTTCATGGCTGTCTCTGCTGTACAGAAGGGTGGGAAAAAGAGTGGAAGGGCTATAGTCATAGGGGATTCAATTGTAAGGGGAGTAGGTAGGCGGTTCTGTGGTCGAAAATGAGACTCCCGAATGGTATGTTGCCTCCCAGGTGCATGGGTCAGGGATGACTCAGATCAGCTGCAGAACATTCTGAAGGGAGAGGGTGAACAGCCAGTTGTTGTGGTGCATATAGGCACCAACAATATAGGTAAAAAAAGGGATGAGGTCCTACAAGCAGAATTTAGGGAGTTAGGCGCCAAGTTAAATAGTCGGACCTCAGAGGTAGTAATCTCAGGATTGCTCCCAGTGCCACGTGGTAGCCAGAGTAGAAATGAAATTAAAGAATAGGCAGGATGAATGCGTGGCTTGAGAGATAGTGCAGGAGGGAGGGGTTCAGTTTTTTGGGACATTGGGACCGGTTCTTGGGGAGGTGGGACAAATTGGACGGTCTACACCTGGGCCGGACTGGAACCAATGTCCTTGGGTGTGCTTTTGCTAATGGTGTTGGGGAGGGGATTAATGTGGCAGGGGGATGGGAACCAAATGAGGAGGTCAGTGGACAGTAAGGAGGTAGTAACTAAAGCCTGTAAGGAACTAGATCATGAAGTCAGCGTGACTAAGGGGAAGAGATGATGAACGCAAAGGGACTGGTGGTCTGAGGTGCATTTGTTTTAATGGAAGAAGTGTAGTAGGTAAGGCAGATGAACTTAGGGCTTGGATTAGTACCTGGGAGTATGATGTTATTGCTATTACTGAGACGGTTGAGGGAAGGGCATGATTGGCAACTAAATATCGCAGGATATCGATGCTTCAGGAGGGATAGAGAGGGAGGTAACAGAGGTGGAGGAGTTGCATTACTGGTCAGAGAGGATATCAGCTGTGCTGAAGGAGGGCACTATGGAGGCGATATGGGCAGAGCTCAGAAATAGGAAAGGTGCGGTAACAATGTTGGGGCTGTACTACAGACTTCCCAACAGCGAGCGTAAGATGGAGGTATAAATATGTAAACAGATTATGGAAAGATATAGGAGCAACAGGGTGGTGGTGAGAGGAGATTTGAATTTTCTCAACATTGACTGGGATACACTTAGTGTCAGAGGTCGAAATGGAGCAGAATTTGTAAGAAGCATCCATGAGGGTTTTCTAGAGCAGTATGTAAATCGTCCAACTCGGGAAAGGGCCATACTGGACCTGGTGTTGGGGAATGAGCCCGCCAGGTGGTTGAAGTTTCAGTCAGGGATTACTTTGTGAATAGTGATCACAATTCCGTAAGTTTTAGAATACTCATGGACAAAGACGAGAGTGGTCCTAAAGGAAGAGTGCTAAATTGGGGAAAGGCCAACTATACCAAAATTCAACAGGAGCTGGGGAATGTGGATTGGGAGCAGCTGTTTGAAGGTAAATCCACATTTGATATGTGGGAGGCTTTTAAAGAGAGGTTGATTAGAGTGCAGTACAGACATGTCCCTGTGAAAATGAGGGATAGAAATGGCAAGATTAGGGAACCATGGATGACAGGTGAAATTGTGAGACTAGCTAGGAGGAAAAAGGAAGCATACATAAGGTCTAGGTGACTGAAGACAGACAAAGCTTTGGAAGAATATTGGAAATGCAGGACCAATCTGAAACGAGGAATCAAGAGGGCTAAAAGGGGTCATGAAATAACTTTAGCAAACAGGGTTAAGGAAAATCCCAAAGCATTTTATTCATTTATAAGGAGCAAGAGGGTAACTAGAGAAAGGGTTGGCCCACTCAAGGAGAAAGGAGGAAAGTTATGCGTGGAGTACTTTGCATCGGTATTCACCGAGGAGAGGGACATGACGGATGTTGAGGTTAGGGATAGATGTTTGATTACTCTAGGACAAGTTGGCATAAGGAGGGAGGATGTGTTGGGTATTCTAAAAGGCATTAAGGTGGACAAGTCCACGGGTCCGGATGGGATCTATCCCAGGTTACTGAGGGAAGTGAGAGAGGAAATAGCTGGGGCCTTAACAGATATCTTTGCAGCATCCTTGAACACAGGTGAGGGACTGGAGAATTGCTAATGTTGTCCCCTTGTTTAAGAAGGGTAGCAGGGGTAATTCAGATAATTATAGACCGGTGAGCCTGACATCAGTGGTAGGGAAGCTGCTGGAGAAGACACTGAGGGACAGGATCTTTTTCCCATTTGGGAGAAAATGGGCTTATCAGTGATAGGCAACATGGTTTTGTGCCGGGAAGGTAATGTCTTACCAACTTAATAGAATTCTTTGAGGAAGTGACAAAGTTGATTGATGAGGGAAGGGCTGTAGATGTCAGATGCATGGACTTCAGTAAGGCATTTGATAAGGTTCCCCATGGTAGGCTGATGGAGAAAGTGAAGTCTCATGGGGTCCAGGGTGTACTAGCTAGATGGATAAAGAACTGGCTAGGCAACAGGAGACAGAGATTTGTCGTGGAAGGGAGTTTCTCAAAATGGAGAACTGTGACCAGTGGTGTTCCACAGGGATCTGTGCTGGGACCACTGTTTGTGATATACATAAATGATCTGGAGGAAGGTATAGGTGGTCTGATGAGCAAGTTTGCAGATGACACTAAGATTGGTGGAGTAGCAGATAGTGAAGGGGACTGTCAGAGAATATGATAAGATTGAAGAGTTGGGTGGAGAAATGGCAGATGGTGTTCAATCCGGGCAAATGCGAGGTAATGCATTTTGGAAGATCCAATTCAGGAGCTAACTATACGGTAAATGAAAAAGCCCTGGGGAAAATTGATGTACAGACAGATCTGGGTGTTCAGGTCCATTGTACCCTGAAGGTGGCTGCGCAGTTCGATAGAGTGGTCAAGAAGGCATACGGCATGCTTTCCTTCATCGGAAAGGGTATTGAGTACAAGAGTTGCCAGGTCATATTACAGGTGTATAAGACTTTGGTTCGGCCACATTTGGAATACTGCATGCAGTTCTGGTCGCCACATTACCAAAAGGATGCGGATGCTTTGGAGAAGGTGCAGAGGAGGTTCACCAGGATGTTGCCTGGTATGGACGGCGCTAACTATGAAGAGAGGTTGAGTAGATTAGGATTATTTTCATTCGAAAGACGGAGGTTGAGGGGGGATTTCATTGAGGTCTACAAATTCATGAGAGGTATAGACAGGGTGGATAGCAAGAAGCTTTATCCCAGAGTGGGGGGGGACTCAATTACATGGGGTCACGAGTTCAAGGAAAGGTTTAAGGGAATGTGCGTGGAAAGTTCTTTTCACAGAGGGTGGTGGGTGCCTGGAACGCATTGCCAGAGGAGGTGGTAGACGCGGGCACGATAGCGTCATTTAAGATGTATCTAGACAGTGTGGCGCACAAAGACTCACGAGAGACGAATAGAGATGAAGTCGATGAGGCTTTATTAAGCGTGACTTGTTCCCCGCAGTTCAGCAACAGACTGGCCTGCGGGGGAGAACTCCTGGTTCTTATACTCCGCCTTCAGGGCGGAGCTAGAGATCAACATCCAACCAGGACCCGGGATCTGTCAGCCAATGACATCACGGCTTCACAGTCCCACATGACCCCTAATGCATACTACCACATTCACCCCTTGTTAAAAATGAACCCGGCGGGGTGGTGCTTCGCATGGTGGTAGGGGTTTACAAGGCTGGTCCTGGGAGGAAAAAAACTTTTGCATATCATCACAGTGCCCTACACTGGGCTATGTACAGGGTTTTTTGTTTTGAACTATTTACAGTATTCGTAAGAGGGAAAAAGGAAAAAAATTCTCGTTAAAGTCCACAACATTCTAGTGTTACACCGATGCCACGAGTCGGTCGGGCGGTCTGGTCGTCCTTGTCGATCGCCTCAGCCCCGGTGGTGGTGGTGCTTGTTCCAGTGTTGTCGTCTCCGGGAGCTTTACGGTTTCTGCTTCAGCTTCACTTCTGGTCGGACCGGGAAGGGGGCGGTCGCGGGGTGCGCCGGTGGCAGGGAGGGGGTGATTGGTGTCGAGGGGGTGTGCGTGTTGCCGGCAGGCGCCAGATCTCGCAGGGAGACCATGTCCTGTCGGCCGTCGGGGTACTCCACGTAGGCGTACTGCGGGTTCGCGTGGAGGAGGTGAACCCTCTCGACCAACGGGTCTGACTTGTGCGCCCGCACATGTTTCCGGAGCAAGATGGGTCCTGGGGCCGCCAGCCAGGTCGGCAGCGACGTTCCAGAGGAGGACTTCCTGGGGAAGACAAGGAGGCGCTCATGAGGCATTTGGTTAGTGGTGGTACACAGCAGCGACCGGATGGAGTGGAGAGGGTCCGGGAGGACCTCCTGCCACCGTGAAACTGGGAGATCCCTGGACCGTAGGGCCAGTAGGACGGTCTTCCAGACCGTGCCGTTCTCCCTCTACTTGCCCGTTCCCCCGGGGGTTGTAGCTGGTCGTCCTGCTCGAGGCTATACCCTTGCTGAGCAGGAACTGGCGCAGCTCGTCACTCATGAAGGAGGACCCCCTGTCGCTATGGACGTATGCGGGGCAACCGAACAGTGTGAATATGGTGTTAAGGGCTTTAATGACTGTGGTCGCTGTCATGTCAGGGCAGGGGATGGCGAAGGGGAAACGGGAGTACTCGTCCACCACGTTCAGGAAGTATGTGTTGCGGTCGGTGGAGGGGAGGGGCCCTTTGAAATCCAGCATGAGGCGTTCAAAAGGACGGGAGGCCTTGATCAGGTGCGCACTCCGTGCCAGCCATATCCATCCGCGGGAGAAGGCTCTCACTGTCCACCCTATCCAATCCCCTGATCATTTTGTATGCCTCTATTAAGTCTCCTCTTAACCTTCTTCTCTCCAACGAAAACAACCTCAAGTCCGTCAGCCTTTCCTCATAAGATTTTCCCTCCATACCAGGCAACATCCTGGTAAATCTCCTCTGCACCCGCTCCAAAGCCTCCACGTCCTTCCTATAATGCGGTGACCAGAACTGTACGCAATACTCCAAATGCGGCCGGACCAGAGTTCTGTACAGCTGCAACATGACCTCCCGACTCCGGAACTCAATCCCTCTACCAATAAAGGCCAACACTCCATAGGCACTATCCGGCCTGAAAAAATGCGGTTTGCACTCTGCGCAGATGTGGCAGTCCCTTGTGACTGTACGGACCTCCTTCACGGAGTAGGGGAGGTTGCGGGTCTTTATAAAATGGTAGAACCGAGTGACCCCCGGGTGGCAGAGGTCCTCGTGGAGGGTTTGGAGACGGTTAATTTGTGCGTTGGCACATGTGCCGTGGGATAGGGCATCGGACGGCTCGTTCAGCTTTCCGGGACGGTACAAGATCTCATAGTTGAAGGTGGAGAGCTCGATCCTCCACCTTAAGATCTTGTCATTTTTAATTTTGCCCCGCTGTGCATTATCGAACATGAAGGCTACTGACCGCTGGTCAGTGAGGAGAGTGAATCTCCTGCCGGCCAGGTAATACCTCCAATGTCGCACAGCTTCCACAATGGCTTGGGCTTCCTTTTCCACTGAGGAGTGGCGGATTTCTGAGGCGTGGAGGGTTCGGGAGAAAAAGGCCACGGGTCTGCCCGCTTGGTTAAGGGTGGCCGCTAGAGCTACATCGGAGGCGTCGCTCTCGACCTGGAAGGGGAGGGACTCGTCGATGGCGCGCATCGTGGCCTTTGCGATATCCGCTTTGATGCGGCTGAAGGCCTGGCAAGCCTCTGTCGACAGGGGGAAGGTCGTGGTCTGTATTAGGGGGCGGGCCTTGTCTGCGTACTGGGGGACCCACTGGGCGTAATATGAAAAGAACCCCAGGCAGCGTTTTAGGGCTTTGGAGCAGTGAGGGAGGGGAAATTCCATGAGGGGGCGCATACGTTCGGGGTCGGGGCCTATTATCCCATTGCGCACTACATATCCCAAGATGGCTAGCCGGTTTGTGCTAAAAACGCATGTGTCCTCGTTGTATGTGAGGTTCAAGGCTTTAGCGGTCTGGAGGAATTTTTGGAGGTTGGCGTCGTGGTCCTGCTGATCGTGGCCGCACATGGTTACGTTGTCGAGATACGGGAACGTGGCCTGCAACCCGTGTTGATCAACCATTCGGTCCATCTCTCGTTGGAAGACCGAGACCCCGTTTGTGACGCCAAATGGGACCCTTAGGAAGTGGTATAATCGCCCGTCTGCCTCGAAGGCTGTGTACTTGCGGTCACTTGGGCGGATGGGGAGCTGATGGTAGGCGGACTTGAGGTCCACGGTGGAGAAGACCTTATATTGGGCAATCCGATTCACCATGTCGGATATGCGGGGGAGAGGGTACGCATCTAGCTGTGTGTACCTGTTGATGGTCTGGCTATAGTCTATGACCATCCTTTGCTTCTCCCCTGTCTTTACTACTACCACCTGTGCTCTCCAGGGACTATTGCTGGCCTGGATTATGCCTTCCTTCAGTAGCCGCTGGACTTCGGACCGAATGAATGTCCGGTCCTGGGCGCTGTACCGTCTGCTCCTAGTGGCGACGGGTTTGCAATCCGGGGTGAGGTTTGCAAACAAGGATGGGGGCTCAACCTTGAGGGTTGCGAGGCCGCAGATAGTGAGTGGGGGTATTGGGCCGCCGAATTGGAAAGTTAGGCTCTGCAGATTGCACTGGAAGTCTAATCCCAGTAATGTGGGCGCGCAGAGTTGGGGAAGGACGTAGAGCCTGTAGTTTTTTAATTCCCTCCCTTGCACCGTTAGGGTCACTATGCAGAAGCCTTTGATCTGTACGGAGTGGGAACCTGCAGCTAGGGAAATCTTTTGTGCACTGGGACGGATGGTCAAAAAACAGCGTCTTACCGTGTCGGGGTGGATGAAGCTTTCTGTGCTCCCGGAGTCGACCAGGCATGGTGTCTCGTGCCCGTTGATCAGCACCGTTGTTGTCGTCGTCTGGAGCGTCCGGGGCCGTGCTTGGTCCAGCGTCATTGAGGCCAGACGTGGTCGTCGTGCTTCAGCGTCTTCCTCGAACCCCGTGGAGCCGTCGATGCTGGGGTCCATTGTTGCCGTCCAAGATGGCGGCGGGGGTGAACAAAATGTCTGCCCCCATGCATCGAACATGGCTGGGGGGTCCCAAGATGGCGGCGGGGTGGACAAAATGGCCGCCCCCATGCGTCGCACAGGGCTGGGGGGTCCCAAGATGGCGGCGCCCCTCCTCCCCTCGTGGTGGCCGGGACCCAAAATGGCTGCGCCTGCGGGTCGCACATGGGGTGCTGGGGGGGTTGGGGAGCGTTTGAAACACTCAGGACTCCTTCTCAGGGGACAGCGGTGGCCGGGACCCAAAATGGCTGTGCCTGCGGGTCGCACATGGGGCGCTGGGGGGGGGGTTGGGGAGCGTTTGAAACGCGCAGGACTCCTCCTTCTCCGGGGACAGCGGCGACCCCCCGGGACCGGCACACAGCCGCGAAATGGCCCTTTTTCCCGCAGCTCTTGCAAATCGCTGCGCGGGCCGGGCAGCGCTGCCGGGGGTGTTTCGCCTGGCCGCAGAAATAGCAGCGGGCCCCCCCGGGACGACTTGGCGTCTGAACCGCGCAAGCCTGTGGGGGGGGGGGGGGTTCGTCGCGACGGGGGTCCACGGAGCCCAAGGGGCTGCCGCGCGGTCGGGGCCGTAGGCGCGGGCGTTTCACACGGCCACATCTAGGGAGGCTGCAAGGGCCCGTGCCTCAGAGAGTCCTAGCGACTCTTTTTCTAAAAGTCTTTGGCGGATTTGGGGAGAGTTCATACCTGCCACAAAAGCATCGCAAATTAACATGTCCGTGTGTTCAATCGCGTTTACCGGCGGGCAGCTGCAGGCCCATCCCAAAATTAGCAGCGCGGCGTAGAATTCGTCTAGCGATTCTCCGGGACTTTGCCGTCTCATTGCGAGTTGGTAGCGTGCGTAGATCTGGTTCACTGGGCGAACATAGATGCTCTTTAATGCTGCGAACACCGTCTGGAAACCCTCTGCGTCTTCTATGAGAGGGTAAATTTCCGGGCTTACCCTCGAGTGCAGGACCTGTAGTTTCTGGTCTTCTGTGACCCGGCCGGGGGCCGTTCTGAGGTAGGCTTCGAAACAAGTCTGCCAGTGTTTAAAAACTGCTGCTGAGTTCACTGCGTGGGGGCTGATCCTCAGGCATTCTGGGACGATCCTGAGCTCCATAGTCCTTTAAGCACGCTTAATAAATTGTAGCACACAAAGACTCACGAGAGACGAATAGAGATGAAGTCGATGAGGCTTTATTAAGCGTGACTTGTTCCCCGCAGTTCAGCAACAGACTGGCCTGCGGGGGAGAACTCCTGGTTCTTATACTCCGCCTTCAGGGCGGAGCTAGAGATCAACAGCCAACCAGGACCCGGGATCTGTCAGCCAGTGACATCACGGCTTCACAGTCCCACATGACCCCTAATGCATACTACCACAGACAGATACAGGAATGGGCAGGGAGCAGGGGGATACAGATCCTTAGAAAATAGGCAACAGTTTTAGATAGAGGATCTGGATCGGCGCAGGCTTGGAGGGCCTGTTCCCATGCTGTAATTTTTCTTTGTTCTTTTTTCTTTGAACTTTTGTGTGCAAGCTGTGTGACTACAGCCTCCCTATAATTAATATAGAAAGGGTCGTTGAATGGTATCTGTAGATAGTCAGAGCTGAAACAACAGGTTTCTCGTCACTGGTTTTCTGTCTTTGAGAATGTAGCAGCTTGTGGCTTGTGTGATTTTTAGTTTGCACAATTTTAACCCTTTCACCAGTCCTCGGTTTGCTCATTAAACTTTCCAACCTCTCCGAACGTAGCCATGGTGCTGCTCACTTGAAATTCCATTGAATAAATTCACAAAGAAGCTAGATATTCACGATGAAACCTTGTATTGCCATATTAATCTCTTCTGTTTCTTCCTCTTTGGCAAAATATTGTAGGTTTGAGTTAAGTTAAGAGAAGAATCTTCTTTATTTAAATAAAGAACAAAGTTTAACAAAACAGTAGCAGCAAAGCAAAATAGAAGCAGTGGAACAGGTGTGGACTTGCAAAATTCTGTTACAGACTTGCCCAGAAGCCCACACAAGCTCTCTAAACAGCAGCTATTTAGAATGACTACATAGAATAGAAATAAACTTTTATTGATTCCAATGTAAAATAATTTTTCTCAATATCTTGCAGTTATGGAACAATGGTGTAAACTTGTGGTGTGACCTGAAAGAGTATCAGCGACTTTTTTACGCAGAAGCATTTCAACCTTTTAGACTCAGGAGACAAGCTCAGGTAACATGTGAAATGAATATTATTTCAATAGTTAGCAATAACTTAGAACGGAAGAAGAGAGGGGCTTTTCACAGTAACTTAATTGCAGTGTTAATGTAAGCCTACCTGTGACGATAAGGATTATTATTATGTTCGACTTGAAACATTAACTCTATTTCTCTCTTCACGGATGCTGCCAGACCTGCTGAGTTTCTCCAGCACTTTCTGTTTTTATTCCATTTTGTCTTCCCTATCTTTCCTGAAAGCTTTGTATTGTCGAATAGTAAGGACCCAGCACTCATCATTTTTAATCCACTTTTCTGTTATTACCACAGCATCATATTCCTGTAGGGATATCATGATTGTATTGTAATTCACCGACTACCACGAGGAGTATCATTATATAAGTGAATGTTACAGTCAGGAGACCTTAGACTGACTAGGAAGCTGGAAGAGAAAGGTTGCTTGTGCATGTTAATACTGTTATTCATCTGTTGTTTTGTATATAATTGACCCACAGTTAATGTTAATAAATAGTTTATAGCTTTAGCTACAAGTGTCTATAAATCAGGCCATCCAACAAGAACATTACGTGGTTCCAGGGTTTCCTACTGCAGTAAATTTAGGAGATCAATCAGATTTGCGTAAGGTAACGATGCTCCTAACATTAAATGGTTCCAGGGCTGTTTTGTATTCAAATGAGCAAAAGTATCAGCATGCCACGAGGTCCACAGAGATTTGAGGATTTTGCAGATTGCAAGTATTAACAATAAGGAGTCGTGAAGCCACCAATGAGTCTCAGATTTCATGGTAATGTGGACAGCAACTGGCACGTGTTTAAACAACAATTTAATCTGTTTCCTACTGCAGTAACCTTAGGAGAACAATCAGATTCACGTTAGGTAATGATGCTCCTGACAGCGGCAGGGCTCGAAGCAGTTGCTGTATTTAATACGTTTAAAAGTTGCAAACGATGAAGATAGTAAAAATGTTAACCAAGTAATTCGAAGATTTGATGCACATTGCACCCCCCAGAAAGAATGAAATTTCTGAACATTTACGTGTTTTGATCACGCTTACAGAAGACAGAAGAGTCCATAGATAATTTCATCACTGATTTAAAGTTAAAAGCTAAAGCCTGTAATTTTTCTGCAGTGGAATCTTCCATGATTCGGGACCAGATTGTGCGTGGTGGGAATGAAAATAAGCTGAGGGAACGGTTGCTGAGGGAATCGGAGCTGTCTTTGGTACAAACAGTTAAGATTTTTCAGACTCACAAGCTAGCAGCACAGCATTCTAAAATGTTTTTCTAATGGCAGTGTCATCTTGGAGGAAAGCACTCCAGTTGCCGCCCTTTTTCCAAAAGGCGGGAAACTTCAAAAAAAAGACAAGAAAATTCCTGCAGCTTCTTGCATACCAACAAACAGGTTAATGATCAGGACAAAGTATTTCTGTGTGAAAGATGTGGTAAAAGGCAGACATTAAGACTGTCCAGCGTTTGGCAAGTTTTGTTCTAGATGCAAAGAAAAAAAATTACTTTGCTCAGAATTGTCACTCCAAGCTCAACCCCAGATCAGTCAGCACAGTGACCAGGGACGAAACATCATTGTTTGTGGGAGTAATAATAGAGAAGAAGAATTTTTTGGAGACATTCAAAAATTCTCCAGCACTTAAAAAATTACAAAAAATGTAAAATAAATGCGGTTGATGAAGACAAATGACTGCTACCACGTGAAGTGAATGGTACAGTGGTATAACTGAAGTTAGACACTGGTGCCAAAGCCAATTTAATCAGCATGACTAAATTAAAAAATCTAATCATTCAACCGATTGGAAGAAATCACAAAATATCTCTGAGAGATTATAATAATTCAGGGATTAAATGTTATGGTGCTTGTGATCAGAGTGTGGTGGTGCAGAACATGGGACTGGATTCTCCATTTCAGTGGTTAAGTATCAGCTTGAACGGAGAATTCACGGGCGTTTTGCAATGAAAAATCAGCACCAACCTCTCACCAATTCCAGCACCGGTGAGGGGTTTGCAGCGACGTTGGGTGAAACTCCCGGCTCCCACGCCGAAAAGGGCCGTAGAATGGCCGGGTCCCGGGCCACATATGAAAAATGAAATGAATGAAAGAAAATCGCTTATTGTCACAAGTAGGCTTCAAATGAAGTTACTGTAAAAAGCCTCTCGTCACCACATTCCGGCGCCTGTTCGGGGAGGCTGTTACGGGAATTGAACCGTGCTGCTGGCCTGCCTTGGTCTGCTTTCAAAGCCAGCGATTTAGCCCTGTGCTCCAGCGGTCGTTCTGTACAACTGGCCGTGTGCTGACCCGATACGCCATCCGCAACCCCACAGGCCACCCCCTGGCCATCCCCTCAGCCCTCGCAGAAGTCCCCGCTGGCCAACGGCACGGATCCCGATAGACTGTGGCGGTGCAGGATACAATCTGCAGCCCCACGCTGAGTTCCCGACCACTGAGACAACACATGTCCCGCGTGGTTGGGAACTCGCGTGCGACGCAATGTCGCCATTTCAGAGGGGCAGAGCATGGCTGACCGGCGTCATCAATCCGGCGCCGATCCCAATTTGGGCGTCGGAGTCAATTCACGATCTGATCGACGATTACGATATCGGCATCAGACAACGGAGAATCCCGCCAACAGTTTGTTCTGTCCCGTTCTGTATTGTATCCGAGGGCTTCGATTCATTATTAGGTGATTAGTCCTGTGAAGAATTAGGTCTAGAGCAATTGGTATATAGCATCAACAATGGATTTGATCAACCCTCTGACGATTATCAGCAAATTCAACGATGTGTTCACAGGTTTTGGTACACAACTATTCAGCTACAAGATACAGCTCAAAGAGGATGCAAAACCTGTGATACAGGCACCAAGAAGAGTACCTGCACCTCTTTGGGATCGCCTCAAAAAGTAGCTAGACACAATGACAGAATTAAAAGTAATCAGAAAGATAGAAGAAACTGCCGGTTGGGTCAACTCCATGGTTTGTAGTGGGTAAAGTCTTGGAGGGGATTATAAGAGACATGATTTATAATCATCTAGATAGGAATAATATGATCAGGGATAGTCAGCATGGCTTTGTGAAGGGTAGGTCATGCCTCACAAACCTTATCGAGTTCCTTCAGAAGTTGACTGAACAGGTAGACGAGGGTAGAGCAGTTGATGTGGTGTATATGGATTTCAGCAAAGCGTTTGATAAGGTTCCCCACGGTAGGCTATTGCAGAAAATATGGAGGCTGGGGATTGTGGGTGATTTAGAGATGTGGATCAGAAATTGGCTAGCTGAAAGAAGACAGAGGGTGGTGGTTGATGGGAAATGTTCAGAATGGAGTTCAGTTACAAGTGGAGTACCACAAGGATCTGTTCTGGGGCCGTTGCTGTTTGTCATTTTTATCAATGACTTAGAGGAAGGCGCAGAAGGGTGGGTGAGTAAATTTGCAGACGATACTAAAGTCGGTGGTGTTATCGATAGTGTGGAAGGATGTAGCAGGTTACAGAGGGATATAGATAAGCTGCAGAGCTGGGCTGAGAGGTGGCAAATGGAGTTTAATGTAGAGAAGTGTGAGGTGATTCACTTTGGAAGGAATAACAGGAATACGGAATATTTGGCTAATGGTAAAGTTCTTGAAAGTGTGGATGAGCAGAGGTATCTAGGTGTCCATGTTCATAGATCCATGAAAGTTGCCACCCAGGTTGATAGAGTTGTGAAGAAGGCCTATGGAGTGTTGGCCTTTATTGGTAGAGGGATTGAGTTCCGGAGTCAGGAGGTCATGTTGCAGCTGTACAGAACTCTGGTACGGCCGCATTTGGAGTATTGCGTACAGTTCTGGTCATCGCATTATAGGAAGGACGTGGAGGCTTTGGAGCGGGTGCAGAGGAGATTTACCAGGATGTTGCCTGGTATGGAGGGAAAATCTTATGAGGAAAGGCTGATGGACTTGAGGTTGTTTTCGTTGGAGAGAAGAAGGTTAAGAGGAGACTTAATAAAGGCATACAAAATGATCAGGGGGTTGGATAGGGTGGACAGTGAGAGCCTTCTCCCACGGATGGAAATGGCTGGCACGAGGGGACATAGCTTTAAACTGAGGGGTAATAGATATAGGACAGAGGTCAGAGGTAGGTTCTTTACGCAAAGAATAGTGAGGCCGTGGAATGCCCTACCTGCTACAGTAGTGAACTCGCCAACATTGAGGGCATTTAAAAGTTTATTGGATAAACATATGGATGATAATGGCATAGTGTAGGTTAGATGGATTTTGCAACATTGTGGGCTGAAGGGCCTGTACTGCGCTGTATTGTTCTATGTTCTATGTTTGTTTAAAGAAAAGGAATGGCAATATTCACATATGCATGGATCCTAAAGATCTTAACAAGAATATCAAAAGGGAACATTATCAAACACCAAACCATGAGGAAATCACATCTGAATGGCTGGTGCACAATTCTTTACGAAATAATACTGCACTTTTAATACGCCGTTTGGACAGTGCTGCTTTCTGAGAATGCTGTTTGGCATAATTTCAGCATCAGAAATTTTTCACCGTCCCATGGAGGACATAATCGAAGGCATCGAAGGTGTACGTGGATGATATCGTTGTTTGGGGCTCAACTATAGAAGAGCACAATGCGAGGTTGCTTAAAGTTCTAACAAGCGTCGGAATAAATGGGCTAAAGCTCAACAAGCAAAAGTGGCAATTTGGAGTAACTGTTGGTAACACATTCCGAGGTGATGTGCTCTAACCCGCATGGCATTGAATCAGCCAAGGACAAAATCCACGCAATTCACAACATGCCAAAACCACACGACAAGAAAGCCATCTTAAGAGTGATGAGTGTGATCAATTTTATAGGGAAATTCATTCCAAACCTGTCAGCAAAAACAACACATCTATGTGATCTCCTGCACAAGACAACAGATTTCACTTGGCCTGAGCAACATGAGCAAGAGTGGAAGAAGCTCAAGACTTCACTAACCACCACGCCAGTTGTCACATTTTTTGACCCATCTAAGCAGATTAAAGTGTCAACAGAAACGCCCAAAGTTGGCCCAGGAACAGCTCTTCTGCAACTCTAGCATGACGATTGGAAACCTGTCGCGTATGCATTAGGGCCTGGTTTAACTGCCTAAATAGCTGCCTCTTAAAGAAGACCAAGGCTAGCCAGCAGCACGGTTCAATTCCTGTACCAGCCTCCCCGAATAGGCGCCAGAATGTGGCGACTAGGGGCTTTTCACAGTAACTTCATGGAAGCCTACTTGTGACAATAAGCGATTTTCATTTTCATTTCATGATCCATGACAACAACAGAGCAGAGGTACGTTCAAACCAAAAAAGAATGCCTGGATTTAGTTGTAGACGTGGAGAAATTCCGCAACTAGGTGTATGGGCTTCCAACTTTCACAGTTGAGACAGATCCTAGTCCTTTGGTTAACATCAAGAAAAATCTCAACCAGATGTCTCCACGCATTCAGAGGTTGATGATGACGTTACTAAGCTATGACTTCAATCTCACCTACACGGCAGGCAAATATTTGTTCTTGGCAGATGAATTATCGAGAGCGCCGATACAAAATATTAATAGTGAATTTGCAGCAGATGTGGATCTGCATGTCAATCTTATTTCCACACTACTACCAGTGTCAGATATGAAACTATGTGAGATCCAAGAAGACACCAAGAAGGACCAAACTATTCAAGAAGTGATGAGGAACATCAACTCACACTGGCCAGAGGTCAATGTATGGAATTCTACAAAATAAGATCTGAACTCAGTATCATTAATGGAGTGGTACTTTATTTGAACACAAGAGTTATACCTCAATTTCTTTGTAAGGATAAACTAAAGAGGATACACAATAATAATAACAATCTTTACTGTCACAAGTAGGCTTACATTAACACTGCAATAAAGTTACTGTGAAAAGCCCCGAGTCGCCACATTCCACCGCCTGTTCAGGTACACAGGGGGAGAATTCAAGAATGTCCTTTATCCAGGTCCACGTGGTCGGTTGGAAGTTGTTGGGTTCGTCTCAGCTGGGCTCGTCCTTCAGGAAATGATCGCAGGTCCTTGAACTTGGTTGTTCTGCTACAGTTGGTCGTGCACAGGCTGGTCCCAAAAGAGGCCGATCCCTAGTGCGCAAGGCTTTTTATTCTTCGTCTCTTTCACGCCTTTATTCCAGGTCCAATGGATCGATAGGGTTTTGATCACTCTCATTGATCTTAGCCAATTAGGGGGCGTATACCTCGATGGCTGGGCGGGTCCTAGCCATCATTGTCCCCAGCACGTAGGCGTTTCCAAATAAGGGGGGGTGGCGCCGGTTAGTCTGCTATCGTTGATGGTCCTTAATGCGAATTGCTGCTGTCTTGGGGAAAATGATGACCGATCTTTAATGAACAGGGAGTTTCTCACCAGGTCTGGTTTCTTTGCACCATACACAGAGGCTGTGTACCTGTCTGTGTCCCAAATTGACCACAATTCCCATAGTCCTTTGCAGGTGGCCATTTTAAATGGCTACATTCCGTCCTTTTGATCCTGGTGGATCACAATCTTGATCCCGTAGTCGACCTTATCAAGTCGGCCACTGGTCAGTCAGTTCAGGCCCTACTCTACTCTGTCCTGGAATTCATTGAAAATTTTACCTGATACCTTATCACATACATTCATCAAATCAATTCACTACTAATGGCTATTTTATACCTAAATTAAAGTCATATAAATTAATTTAACTTAAATTCATACTAAACATTTGGTTGCTTATTAAACTTTCTATGCGACACTCATGCTGCGGTTTTTACATAAAAAACATATCTAAACACAAAATCTACAAACTTAAACAGCAGCACCACATTCTTCCTTCTTATCACATTTCATCAGTGCAGAGGCACAAAGGGTCCATTTAGCAGCAGTTGTTACAGTTTTTTAAAATATGTTGTACATTCTTAATAGAGCTCTATTGGATTCCAAAGAAGGGAGCTCGAACTGTGTATATAGGGGGCCGGGAGGCTTTTGCCTTCCATATACGGAGTTTGAATGTGAGGAAAACACTAGAGATTACTGAAATCAGGAGGAGTGTCTCTATTATGTATGATGTGGAGATGCCGGCGTTGGACTGGGGTGAGCACAGTACGAAGTCTTACAACACCAGGTTAAAGTCCAACAGGTTTGTTTCGATGTCACTAGCTTTTGGGAGCGTTGCTCCTTCCTCAGGTGAATGAAGAGGTCTGTTCCAGAAACACATATATAGACAAATTCAAAGATGCCAAACAATGCTTGGAATGCGAGCATTAGCAGGTGATTAAATCTTTACAGATCCAGAGATGGGGTAACCCCAGGTTAAAGAGGTGTGAATTGTGTCAAGCCAGGACAGTTGGTAGGATTTTGCAGGCCAGATGGTGGGGGATGAATGTAATGTGACATGAATCCCAGGTCCCGGTTGAGGCCGCATTCGTGTGCGGAACTTGGCTATAAGTTTCTGCTCGGCGATTCTGCGTTGTCGCGGGTCCTGAAGGCCGCCTTGGAGAACGCTTACCCGGAGATCAGAGGCTGAATGCCCTTGACTGCTGAAGTGTTCCCCGACTGGAAGGGAACATTCCTGCCTGGTGATTGTTGCGCGATGTCCGTTCATTCGTTGTCGCAGCGTCTGCATGGTCTCGCCAATGTACCACGCTTCGGGACATCCTTTCCTGCAGCGTATGAGGTAGACAACGTTGGCCGAGTCGCACGCGTATGTACCGCGTACCTGGTGGGTGGTGTTCTCACGTGTAATAGTGGTATCCATATCGATGATCTGGCACGTTTTGCAGAGATTGCCATGACAGGGTTGTGTGGTGTCGTGGTCACTGTTCTGAAGACTGGGTAGTTTGCTGCAAACAATGGTTCGTTTGAGGTTGTGCGGTTGTTTGAAGGCAAGTAGTGGGGGTGTGGGGATGACCTTGGCAAGATGTTCATCGTCATCAATGACGTGTTGAAGGCTGTGAAGAAGATGACGTAGTTTCTCCGCTCCGGGGAAGTACTGGACGACGAAGGGTATTCTGTCGGTTGTGTCCCATGTTTGTCTTCTGAGGAGGTCGGTCCGGTTTTTCGCTGTGGCGCGTTGGAACTGTCGATCGATGAGTCGAGTGCCATATCCCGTTCGTACGAGGGCATCTTTCAACGTCTGTAGATGTCTGTTTCGCTCCTCCTCGTCTGAGCAGATCCTGTGTATACGGAGCGCTTGTCCATAGGGGATGGCTTCTTTAATGTGTTTAGGGTGGAAGCTGGAGAAGTGGAGCATCATGAGGTTATCCGTGGGTTTGCGGTAAAGCGAAGTGCTGAGGTGACCGTCCTTGATGGAGACGAGTGTGTCCAAGAATGCAACTGATTTTGGAGAGTAGTCCAACCATCAGACTCACCATGGACTACTCTCCAAAATCAGTTGCATTCTTGGACACACTCGTGTCCTTGACTGGTCCTACTCTTTCCCTAGTCATTCGCTTATTCCTGACATACCTATAGAAAGCTTTTGGGTTTTCCTTGATCCTTCCTGCCAAATACTTCTCATGTCCCCTCCTTGCTCGTCTTAGCTCTCTCTTTAGATCCTTCCTCGCTACCTTGTAACTATCCATCGCCCCAACCGAAACTTCACACTTCATCTTCACATAGGCCTCCTTCTTCCTCTTAACAAGAGATTCCACTTCCTTGGTAAACCACGGTTCCCTCGCTCGACGCCTTCCTCCCTGTCTGACCGGTACATACTTATCAAGAACACACAGTAGCTGATCCTTGAACAAGCCCCACTTATCCAGTGTGCCGAACACTTGCAGCCTACTTCTCCACCTTATCCCCCCCAAGTCACGTCTAATGGCATCATAATTGCCCTTCCCCCAGCTATAACTCTTGCCCTGCGGTGTATACTTATCCCTTTCCATCATTAACGTAAACGTCACCGAATTGCGGTCACTGTCCCCAAAGTGCTCTCCTACCTCCAAATCCAACACCTGGCCTGGTTCATTACCCAAAACCAAATCCAACGTGGCCTCGCCTCTTGTTGGCCTGTCAACATATTGTTTCAGGAAACCCTCCTGCACACACTGTACAAAAAACGACCCATCTATCTTTCTTTGTTCTTTGTACACTAAGTAACCTGTATGCTGTTCTTTTAACACCCAGAAGACTTAACAAACCTCTAAACAGAAGCACATCAGAGTTTACATTCAATACTGAAAACATTTATAATTCTGAATTCCCCAATTGATTAAGAAATAGTCCTTCATGGCAGAGAGATCAACAATACAGCTGCTTTGGCTGACTTCAGCTGCAACACACTGAAAAACGAAACCAAAAAGACAGACACGCCCAAGCTTTTCTCAAAGTGAAGCTAAAAAGCAGAACCAGAGCTCAGCTCCATCCACCTTCTGACATCACTGCAGTAACATGAGCAGCCAAACATTTCTTAATGACATTCTCATGACAGCAGGCGTTGGAAAGGAGTCGGGGTGACCAATCACATAAGCTATGGCTGCTAGTTCGGCTGCCTGCGAACCCAAGTGGCCGGGTAATTTTAAAGATATCTCTTCTAGTAGGCGTCCCTGTGAGTCCTCCATATAATATGTGTCTCACCATTTACACGTGGTTGTAACGATTTGGGAACAAAGGGTCCTGTGGGTTGTGTGGCTGTGATTATCTGGCATTCGTGTGGGGTTCCTGCGTATTGTAAATTGTCTGCTAAGAATGTGTGGGTCTTGGTGCGTTTCACAGAAATATCCCTGCCTTGTAATAAGAGTGTCCAGCGAGCTGCTCTGATCTGACTAACTGAACCATCCTTTAGTTTGCTGTCTAACAACAGTTGGGTGGGGGGGGTGCTTGTTTAATATCGTGACTGGGCTGAGGCCTGTAATGTAGGCAAAGTACTGGACTGCCCAGAAGACTGAAAGCAAGTGTTGTTCACAGGCAGAAAATCCTTGTTCTACGGGGTCTAAAACTCTAGAGGCATACCGGTCCTAATCGATCGTGGCGTTCCTGTAGGAGCACTGCTGAGAGGGTTCGGTCAGTGGTTGCTACCTCTATGGCATAGGGCAAGTCGCAGTCGGGGACTTGTAAAGCGGGAGCTGAACCTGGGACGCGTTTTAAATCGTCTATGGCATTTTTCAGAAACTCTGAGAGCGGGGCGGTCTTGGTGGCAAAACTATCTATATAATTTCTACAGTGTCCCACTGAACCTAGAAATGAGCGGAGACACTTACATTACAGGGCAGGGGCAATTTCACAATGGAGTCAATTCGTTTTTGTTCAATTTCGCGTTTGCCGTGGGTAATAACAGTGTCTAAGTAAAGTACTTTTTTCCTCTATCTGTGCCTTTTTGGGGTTTACCTTACATCCGATGGACTAGAGCAGGGTTAGTAATTCGGCCAATAGAGCCACGTGCTCTTCCCTGGGATCGGTTTGCAGGAGCAGGTCGTCTACATACTGAATGAGGCATTCGGGGCGGGAGAATTTGGAAAGACCTAGCTGATTTCGGCGGCAGCGGTGCGCAGGGGCCTTCTGGGAGGTGAGTAGTGAGTTTAAAAACCTTACCTTTACAGGAGCAGCCCTTTGGATTTCGGCGGCAGCGGTGCGCAGGGGCCTTCTGGGAGGTGAGTAGTGAGTTTAAAAACCTTACCTTTACAGGAGCAGCCCTTTGGATTTCGGCGGCAGCGGTGCGCAGGGGCCTTCTGGGAGGTGAGTAGTGAGTTTAAAAACCTTACCTTTACAGGAGCAGCCCTTTGGATTTCGGCGGCAGCGGTGCGCAGGGGCCTTCTTGGAGGTGAGTAGTGAGTTTAAAAACCTTACCTTTACAGGAGCAGCCCTTTGGATTTCGGCGGCAGCGGTGCGCAGGGGCCTTCTGGGAGGTGAGTAGTGAGTTTAAAAGCTCTTACCTTTACAGGAGCAGCCCTTTGGATTTCGGCGGCAGCGGTGCGCAGGGGCCTTCTTGGAGGTGAGTAGTGAGTTTAAAAACCTTACCTTTACAGGAGCAGCCCTTTGGATTTCGGCGGCAGCGGTGCGCAGGGGCCTTCTTGGAGGTGAGTAGTGAGTTTAAAAGCTCTTACCTTTACAGGAGCAGCCCTTTGGATTTCGGCGGCAGCGGTGCGCAGGGGCCTTCTTGGAGGTGAGTAGTGAGTTTAAAAACCTTACCTTTACAGGAGCAGCCCTTTGGATTTCGGCGGCAGCGGTGCGCAGGGGCCTTCTTGGAGGTGAGTAGTGAGTTTAAAAACCTTACCTTTACAGGAGCAGCCCTTTGGATTTCGGCGGCAGCGGTGCGCAGGGGCCTTCTTGGAGGTGAGTAGTGAGTTTAAAAACCTTACCTTTACAGGAGCAGCCCTTTGGATTTCGGCGGGAACCGGAAGTTCGACCTCTGGCAAGTCCCCCCCCCCCCCCCCCCAATAAATTCTGGTGGAGAGGAAACCCGAGACACTACACGTGTAGTGTCTCCCACCCACCCTCCTCCTCTAACCTAATAATAAGACCCATTGGTGTAAGGTAAGTGCCATATTATATTATATATTATTAGCATTGTGCAGGCCAAGGATTGGAGGTGGAGGAGCAGTCTCTGTCAGCGAGAGAACCTGAGAACATCTCAGAAGGTAAGCAAGTGATTTTTACTTTTATACCTTTTTTCAAATTGTGTGTGTCGGGGGGGAAACTGAAGTGACATCACAGAAAAGCTGTGACCTGAGTGGCTGGTTGGGATTCTAACCTAAATTTTTTTGACTATTTGGGAACTAATTAAACATAATAACTTAATTATAATTTAGAGGATATCTAAGCCAGAGATCGGAGGATATTATAGTTAGCTATCGCATTTCTATTAGAAATCTAGTGCTAGGAAACAGATAGTTGACAGTAACTTTGTAATTTAAAAAAAAAAAAGTATTTATAAAAAAAAAAAGACAAATTTTAATTTTAATTAATTGACGCAATGTCAGTTAGAGGGGTGCTGTGCTCTTACTGTGAGATGTGGCAGGTCCGGGAGGCTTCCAGCGTCCTGGATGGCTTCATCTGCAGAAAGTGCACCCAACTGCAGCTCCTCACAGACCGCATGGTTCGGTTGGAGCAGCAATTGGATGCACTTAGGAGCATGCAGGTGGCGGAAAGCGTCATAGATCGCAGTTATGTAAGTGTGGTCACACCCAAGGTGCAGGCAGAGAAATGGGTGACCACCAGAAAGGGCAGGCAGTCAGTGCAGGAATCCCCTGTGGTTGTCCCCCTCTCGAACAGATATACCCCTTTGGATACTGTCGGGGGGGATAGCCTATCAGGGGAAAACAGCAGCAGCCAGAGCAGTGGCACCACGGCTGGCTCTGATGTTCAGAAGGGAGGGTCAAAGCGCAGAAGAGTAATAGTTATAGGGGACTCTATAGTCAGGGGAACAGATAGGCGCTTCTGTGGACGTGAAAGAGACTCCAGGATGGTATGTTGCCTCCCTGGTGCCAGGGTCCAGGATGTCTCCGAACGGGTAGAGGGAATCCTGAAGGGGGAGGGCAAACAGGTAGAGGTCGTTGTACATATTGGTACTAACGACATAGGCAGGAAGGGGCATGAGGTCCTGCAGCAGGAGTTCAGGGAGCTAGGCAGAAAGTTAAAAGACAGGACCTCGAGGGTTGTAATCTCGGGATTACTCCCTGTGCCACGTGCCAGTGAGGCTAGAAATAGGAAGATAGAGCAGACAAACACGTGGCTAAACAGCTGGTGTAGGAGGGAGGGTTTCTGTTATCTGGACCACTGGGAGCTCTTCCGGGGCAGGTGTGACCTGTATAAGATGGACGGGTTGCATCTAAACCGGAGAGGCATAAATATCCTGGCCGCGAGATTTGCTAGTGTCACACGGGAGGGTTTAAACTAGTATGGCAGGGGGGTGGGCACGGGAGCAATAGGTCAGAAGGTGAGAGCGTTGAGGGAGAACTAGGGAATATGGACAGTGTGGCTCTGAGGCAGAGCAGACAGGGAGAAGTTGCTGAACACAGCGGGTCTGGTGGCCTGAAGTGCATATGTTTTAATGCAAGGAGCATTACGGGTAAGGCAGATGAACTTAGAGCTTGGATTACTACTTGGAACTATGATGTTGTTGCCATTACAGAGACCTGGTTGAGGGAAGGGCAGGATTGGCAGCTAAACGTTCCAGGATTTAGATGTTTCAGGCGGGATAGAGGGGGATGTAAAAGGGGAGGCGGAGTTGCGCTACTTGTTCAGGAGAGTATCACAGCTATACAGCGAGAGGACACCTCAGAGGGCAGTGAGGCTATATGGGTAGAGATCAGGAATAAGAAGGGTGCAGTCACAATGTTGGGGGTATACTACAGGCCTCCCAACAGCCAGTGGGAGATAGAGGAGCAGATAGGTAGACAGATTTTGGAAAAGAGTAAAAACAACAGGGTTGTGGTGATGGGAGACTTCAACTTCCCCAATATTGACTGGGACTCACTTAGTGCCAGGGGCTTAGACGGGGCAGAGTTTGTAAGGAGCATCCAGGAGGGCTTCTTAAAACAATATGTAAACAGTCCAACTAGGGAAGAGGCGGTACTGGACCTGGTATTGGGGAATGAGCCCGGCCAGGTGGTAGATGTTTCAGTAGGGGAGCATTTCGGTAACAGTGACCACAATTCAGTAAGTTTTAAAGTACTGGTGGACAAGGATAAGAGTGGTCCGAGGATGAATGTGCTAAATTGGGGGAAGGCTAATTATAACAATATTAGGCGGGAACTGAAGAACATAGATTGGGGGCGGATGTTTGAGGGCAAATCAACATCTGACATGTGGGAGGCTTTCAAGTGTCAGTTGATAGGAATACAGGACAGGCATGTTCCTGTGAGGAAGAAAGATAAATACGGCAATTTTCGGGAACCTTGGATGACGAATGATATTGTAGGCCTCGTCAAAAAGAAAAAGGAGGCATTTGTCAGGGCTAAAAGGCTGGGAACAGACGAAGCCTGTGTGGCATATAAGGAAAGTAGGAAGGAACTTAAGCAGGGAGTCAGGAGGGCTAGAAGGGGTCATGAAAAGTCATTGGCAAATAGGGTTAAGGAAAATCCCAAGGCTTTTTACACTTACATAAAAAGCAAGAGGGTAGCCAGGGAAAGGGTTGGCCCACTGAAGGATAGGCAAGGGAATCTATGTGTGGAGCCAGAGGAAATGGGCGAGGTACTAAATGAATACTTTGCATCAGTATTCACCAAAGAGAAGGAATTGGTAGATGTTGAGTCTGGAGAAGGGGGTGTAGATAGCCTGGGTCACATTGTGATCCAAAAAGACGAGGTGTTGGGTGTCTTAAAAAATATTAAGGTAGATAAGTCCCCAGGGCCGGATGGGATCTACCCCAGAATACTGAAGGAGGCTGGAGAGGAAATTGCTGAGGCCTTGACAGAAATCTTTGGATCCTCGCTGTCTTCAGGGGATGTCTCGGAGGA
This sequence comes from Scyliorhinus torazame, assembly GCF_047496885.1. Classification (NCBI taxonomy): domain Eukaryota; kingdom Metazoa; phylum Chordata; class Chondrichthyes; order Carcharhiniformes; family Scyliorhinidae; genus Scyliorhinus; species Scyliorhinus torazame. Next base: position 66,567,381 of record NC_092717.1, on the reverse strand, counting down.
CTGGAGAATAGCCAATGTTGTTCCTCTGTTTAAGAAGGGTGGCAGGGATAATCCCGGGAACTACAGGCCGGTGAGCCTTACTTCAGTGGTAGGGAAATTACTGGAGAGAATTCTTCGAGACAGGATCTACTCCCATTTGGAAGCAAATGGACGTATTAGTGAGAGGCAGCACGGTTTTGTGAAGGGGAGGTTGTGTCTCACTAACTTGATAGAGTTTTTCGAGGAGGTCACTAAGATGATTGATGCAGGTAGGGCAGTAGATGTTGTCTATATGGACTTCAGTAAGGCCTTTGACAAGGTCCCTCATGGTAGACTAGTACAAAAGGTGAAGTCACACGGGATCAGGGGTGAACTGGCAAGGTGGATACAGAACTGGCTAGGCCATAGAAGGCAGAGGGTAGCAATGGAGGGATGCTTTTCTAATTGGAGGGCTGTGACCAGTGGTGTTCCACAGGGATCAGTGCTGGGACCTTTGCTCTTTGTAGTATATATAAATGATTTGGAGGAAAATGTAACTGGTCTGATTAGTAAGTTTGCAGACGACACAAAGGTTGGTGGAATTGCGGATAGCGATGAGGACTGTCTGAGGATACAGCAGGATTTAGATTGTCTGGAGACTTGGGCGGAGAGATGGCAGATGGAGTTTAACCTGGACAAATGTGAGGTAATGCATTTTGGAAGGGCTAATGCAGGTAGGGAATATACAGTGAATGGTAGAACCCTCAAGAGTATTGAAAGTCAAAGAGATCTAGGAGTACAGGTCCACAGATCACTGAAAGGGGCTACACAGGTGGAGAAGGTAGTCAAGAAGGCATACGGCATGCTTGCCTTCATTGGCCGGGGCATTGAGTATAAGAATTGGCAAGTCATGTTGCAGCTGTATAGAACCTTAGTTAGGCCACACTTGGAGTATAGTGTTCAATTCTGGTCGCCACACTACCAGAAGGATGTGGAGGCTTTAGAGAGGGTGCAGAAGAGATTTACCAGAATGTTGCCTGGTATGGAGGGCATAAGCTATGAGGAGCGATTGAATAAACTCGGTTTGTTCTCACTGGAACGAAGGAGGTTGAGGGGCGACCTGATAGAGGTATACAAAATTATGAGGGGCATAGACAGAGTGGATAGTCAGAGGCTTTTCCCCAGGGTAGAGGGGTCAATTACTAGGGGGCATAGGTTTAAGGTGAGAGGGGCAAAGTTTAGAGTAGATGTACGAGGCAAGTTTTTTACGCAGAGGGTAGTGGGTGCCTGGAACTCACTACCGGAGGAGGTAGTGGAGGCAGGGACGATAGGGATATTTAAGGGGCATCTTGACAAATATATGAATAGGATGGGAATAGAAGGATACGGACCCAGGAAGTGTAGAAGATTGTAGTTTAGTCGGGCAGTATGGTCGGCAGGGGCTTGGAGGGCCGAAGGGCCTGTTCCTGTGCTGTACATTTCTTTGTTCTTTGTTGTTCTTTGTCTGGAAAATGGAGGGGGAATTATGGAAGCTTTGGGGGAGACATGTCCACGTGCACTGTTGGCCTTGAAAAGTGAATGCAAATTTATACTGGCAAGCCTGATCTAGGGGAATGGACCAAAATCCATTGCTGATATCCAACACGGTGAAATACTTTGCTTGCACTCCCTGCTTAAGCATGGTCGCGGGACGCGTAGCAACGGTGGGAGCTGTTAAAGGGGTAACTTTGTATAGTTTGCGGTAGTCAATGGTGAGTCGCCATGAACCGCCTGGTTTCTTTATGGGCCAAATCGGGGCATTATTAGTGGAAGCTACGGGTCGAATCATTCCTTGTTTTAACAGACTTGTAATTACCTTTAAAATTTCACCTTCAGCCTGCTGTGGAAATCCATACTGTTTCTGTGGTTTGGGGTCGGGCCCTGAGATCATAATAGTACCTGGAAACTGCCCATAGTCGTGCTGGTGTTGGGCAAACGCACCTTTGTGTGTGGCTAATACCTGTTTAATGGTGGCGTCTGTGCTAATTGCCGAACGGTTAAACCAATAGTCCCCATGAGCAAATCCTGTTTTTGTAATCTCCTACTGAGAGCGTGGCGGGGACTCGAGCTGTCTTGGACATTCGCCAGACACATTTGTTTCCGGGGTCGAAGGAGAGGTTATGGGAGTTCATGAAATCTATCCCTAGGATGTGTTCTGCAGTCGGGGGTAGGTCCACTAAAACAATGGGGTGGATAGTGGCTACGTTTCCTATTTGGACGCGTATAGAGGCTGTGATGTATCCCTCTTGCATGTGGCCTGTGAATCCACTGAGTGTAATGGTATAAGTGGTTGGCCATGGTGTTTCTTGGAACAGGTTTGAGGAGTTTAGTGTGGTTCGGGATCCTCCTGTGTCCCAAAAAAATCAACTGCTTGCCCCCGGACTGCCTGTGACTACCCGTCTTCCAATGTAATCCCAGCGTGTGTCACAGACCCATGTTGGAGACGCTGGACACCGTCAATCTAGGGAGTTATAAGCGAGGTTATCTGATTGGGTGTTTACGTTATGCATGGGGCTAATGTAGCCTTTTGGCTGGCGATCGTGGTCTAGCCTATTGTTTCTGGGTGGGGGGTTGGGCTGTTGGGGTCGTTGATTGTGTGTGGGGTTTTGTCTGTAATCGCGGGTGAAATGTCCTACTTGTCCACAATTGTAACTTGAACCTCGTGGTGCGTGGGCTCGGCCTTGTGCTCTGGAGTGCTGCTCCCTTTGCTATGGTTTCCTGGGATATTGGACTTCTCTACCCTTGTTTATCCATGCGAGTCCCTGGCTAGTTCTAACTGGGTACATTGTAGCTTCTACTCCGTCCGGATCCATCTGATCCTGAAGTGACTGTTCCCATGCCCTAGATAGACATCTAAGTACCCAAATCTCATTGTGTGTGGTATCTGCCGGGTCATAGTTTGCGCAAGCCCTTTTACCTGCTTCTGTGGCATGCAAAACTAAAGTACAGGACCATTTAGTGGTTTCATCCTCATCGAGGTGAGCGCGGTTTAAATTTCCGTATGCTGCCTTGAAATGTATCCAGAGGCGACCGGCAAAGGCGGTCGGATGTTCCCCTTTCTTTTGCCTGCATTTGTTCAAACCCTCTACTGGATTCCCTTTGTTGTATCCCATTGCAGTCAATATTGTGGCCTTCATTTCCTCTAGGGTTCCTCCTCCTACGTTTTGGGGTTCTGGCAAAGCTGACCATATGGATTGGCTGAGACTCATCACAATCAATTTTACTTCCGCACTCTCATCTAACCCGTTCATGACCTTTTGCTGGCGCATTTCCTCGAAGAAGCTATGTGGGTCTGTGGTGGGCTGAAATGGAATAATTTTACCGCAAGCGTCCCTTAACTGGGTTACTGAAAGTGGGGTGGTGTAGGTGATATCTGGACCTGCTTGGTCTCTAATCCTTCTCTCTGTGGTTATCGGATTCATGGATGTCGGGGCAGGGGTGGGGGTTTGTGCGACCTATGCAGCCGGTGGTGCCGGTGCCTTTCTTTTTGGGATGCGTGGTGGCTGCTTTTGGCTTCCCGTTCCTTTAACATACATTTGCGCGCTTTCAGTTAACTCTTCCCAATCTGCCATCTCTTCCTCATCTGTCTCGTCTGTCCCGAAGACACACTTAAAACCATTCTGAATTGAAAGTAATGACTGGAGCTTACCTATCTTCTGCTGGCATTTAACTTGGTCAACGGTGCTCTGACTTTGTTCTTTAGTGGACTGGTGGAGTGCTCTTAAAGCTGCCTGTAAATCGGTGCATTTCTTTGTTAATTGGGTGACCTGGTGTTCAGTCTCCTCTCTTACCAAGACTGTGCGCTGTGTGTCTTGATAGGCCTTGCCGTACTGGGTTTGGAAGCTGCTAAAGTGTACTCTGCAAGACTGGTGAGCGCGTTTAACATCGGCGATTTCCCTGTCTTTGGCGGCTAACCTCTCCCGGAGTTCCTCAATAATGTTCTCACTTTCTTTACTGTTTCCCTCATTCTCTTCCTCCTTCTCTACTAACTGTCTGAGGAGCATCTTAACGACCTCCTCGGTGCCTCACAACTGTGCCAAGCAGCACACTATTGCCATTGGCTTTCTGAACTTTGTGGCATTCTTCTTGTATACCTTGCATGAATTCCCCTACCAAGTCTGTCCTATCTTCCCTGGACCTGACTCAGTATTTGCACAAAAAATCGACCATGCTTTGACTTTAAATACTTTCTCAACATATCCTCCCATACGGGGCACTGCGACCTTGGGTTGCTGCTGTGGATTCATCATTCTCTCTGTCATCTGCGCTGCCATCTCTTCTCTTAATTTTTACTTTTAATTTGGAACTGGGGGGAGGGGAATAAGGAGTCGATCGAACAACGGGTACGGCTTACGGCTATATTGCGGTTCACAATCCCTCTGGGTTTGCATGCAAGTCTGACAAATTTACCTTGCAACCTGTTAGTTGCGCATGCGGTTTAGTGCACACTTCCGAATTTTGTTATTTGGTCGATATGAAACTTACTCTTGTGGTTCGTTCTCTTTCCACAATTTAATTCAAAGTTGTGAGATCCCTCTGAGTAACAGAGTCTCTTCTAATCGAGATCCCATCAGAGTCGTCAATAAATGTTGCCTTTTTACCCTTGAGGTGAACCACAAGTTGTTTCTTATATTGACCAAATGACCACACAACCAGTATGTTAGCTCAAAAACACAGTTTATTAACAATACAGGACTTGTATCTCTATGCAATAATACACGTGGCTCCGTACTAAACTACACCTAACAACTAAGATGACCTTTATTTAACTTTGAGTAACTGACACTGTGCGAGATAAGGCCTTTATCCGGGACCATGTGGTCGGTTGGAAGTTGTTGCGTTCGTCTCAGCTGGGCTCGTCCTTCAGGAAATGGTCGCAGTTCCTTGAACTTGGTTGTTCTGCTACAGTTTGTCGCGCACAGGCTGGTCCCAAAAGAGGCCGATCCCCAGTGCGCAGGGCTTTTTATCCTTCTTCTCTTTCGCGCCCTTTTGGTCGGTCCTTGCTCCAGGTCCAATGGATCGACAGGATTTCAATCACCCTCATTGATCTTAGCCAATTAGGGGGCAGATACCTCGATGGCTGTGCGGGTCCTAGCTGTTGTGATATGCTGCTTCGGATAACACAGGCTGCTACTTGATGCAGTCTTAACTAAAGGATGCTCCACACTCTGAAATGAGTTCAACGTGTTTATTGAACTATTAACGCAGTTCGCAAATGAGTTCAACTCTCTGCTAATCTAACTGTAGTAACTCAGTCTAACTGTCCCAGCTTGCTCTCAGCCACGTGCTGGGGTGTGATGCTGCTGATCAACCCTGTCTAACTCTCCAGATGTCTGTCTGTGGAAAGAGGCAGGGTGTGAGTGCCTCCTCCCTTTTATAGTCATGCCCCTTCGTGGTGTCCACCTCTGAGTGTCCATTGGTTGTGTCCTATTCTGAGTGTTCATTGAACAGAGAACATAGAACATACAGTGCAGAAGGAGGCCATTCGGCCCATCGAGTCTGCACCGACCCACTTAAGCCCTCACTTCCACCCTATCCCCGTAACCCAGTAACCTCTCCTCACCTTTTTGATCACTAAGGGCAATATGCCACGGCCAATCCACCTAACTTGCACGTCTTTGGACTGTGGGAGGAAACCGGAGCACCCGAAGGAAACCCATGCAGACACGGGGAGAACGTGCAGACTCCGTACAGACAGTGACCCAGCGGGGAATCAAACCTGGGACCCTGGTGCTGTGAAGCCACAGTGCTATCCAGCTATCCATTTGTGCTACCGTGCTGCCCGCGAACAACATTGCATGTTTGCATATCATGACATCTCTCCCTTTTTTTTTAAAGATGTATATACATGTATGTGTCTGTCTAATGTGACTGACTGAGGAATACAGAACAGAACAAACAAAACAAATACTCATAAGTCCAGTCTCTGAGACTTGCATCTGATCCTCGTCGACCGCCGGAGAGGTGGTGGAGGGGATGACGGTGTCTTGACATGCGAGTGGGAGGCACGACTGGTGGCCTCGTTGTTCGAGGTGTCTGGAGGTGGCAATTCGACATGTGGAAATGGAGGGGAAAGTGGTTGTGGGCAGGAACTTTTCACAGTGCCCTTTGATTCCTTCGCATAATGGAGCCATCAGCCATACGTATGACATAAGATCTGGGAGCGGCCTGTCGAACAACGACAGCCGGAGCAGACCACCCACCATCCGGTATCTTGATCCTGACCGTGTCTGCCAGGGATAGCACGTCATAGCCCTGCTTCTGGCTGTCGCGAAGCTGCTGCATCTTCTGCCGCACCGGGAGGTGATCAAGGTTGGGCAGGTGTATGGCTGGAAGCGTCGTCCGCAGGTCCCTATTCATTAGCAGTTGAGCTGGCGACATGCCAGTGGACAAGGTAGTTGCCCAGTATGCAAGTAGTGCAAGGTGTATGTCGGAAGCGGAGTCCGAGGCCTTGCGGATGAGCTGCTTAACAATGTGCACCCCTTTTTCGACTTTGCCATTGGACTGGATAGTGCGGACTCGAGGTGACATGCCTGAAATTGTAGCTCTTGGCAAACGTGGACCATTCTCGACTCTGGAAGCACAGGCTGTTGTCGCTCATGATGGTGTTCGGGATGCCATGCCGTGAGAATGTCTCTTTACGCGCTTTGATGACGGTCCATGAGGTGAGGCCTGGCAGCTTCAGCACCTCGGGATAGTTCGAAAAGTAATCGATGATTAAGATATAGTCACGACCATTCGCGTGGAATAGGTCAATGCCAACTTTGGACCACGGAGAGGTCTTTAGGTCATGTGGTTGGAGCGCCTCCTTGCTCTGCGCTGGTTGGAACCTCTGACAGGTTTCGCAGTTCAGGACCATGTCCATGATGTCCTGGTTGATGCCGGGCCAGTAGACAGCTTGCCAGGCCCTGCATCTGCACTTTTCTACGCCCAGGTGTCCCTCATGAATCTGCCGCAGCACCATGCTCCGGAGACGTAGCGGGATGACTATTCTGTCCAGCTTGAGCAGGATGCCGTCGATCAGTGTCAAGTCGTCCTTGACGTTGTAGAATTGAGGGCATTGCCCTTTCTGCCAGCCATTGCTGAGGTTGCGGATGACTTGCTGCAACAGGGGGTCTTTGGCCGTCTCTTCTCGGATGAGAACGATCTTCTCATCTGTTGCCGGGAGAGTGCTTGCACACAGTTGTACCTGCAATGTGCTGGATGATCTCCAGTGGTTCACTGGGTGAGTTGACGGAGCGGGACAATGCATCGGCGATGATGAGCTCCTTGCCAGATGTGTACACCAAATTGAAATCAAACCTCCGGAGTTTGAACAGAATTCTCTGCAAACGAGGCGTCATGTCGCTCAGGTCCTTTTGGATGATGTGGACCAGAGGCCTATGATCTGTCTCAACAGTAAATGTTGGCAAGCCGTAGACATAATCATGAAATTTGAGGATGCCGGTGAGAAGACCCAAGCACTCCTTCTCAATCTGTGCATATCTGGTTTCAGTGGGTGTCATTGCCCGTGACGCGTATGCTACGGTGCCCAGGATGACGTGTCATCTCTTTGAAGCCACACCGCCCCAATGCCATCCTGACTCGCATCTGTGGATATCTTAGTCTCTCGGTCTGGGTCAAAGAATGCAAGGACGGGTGCAGTGGTGAGCTTGGCTTTCAGCTCCAGCCACTCTGTTCGGTGCTCCGCCTTCCACTCAAAGGCGGTTGTTTTTTTCGCCAGGTTGCGTAGGGCCGTGGTGTGTGTGGCCAAATTCGGGATGAACTTGCCAAGGAAATTGACCATTCCCAGGAAGCGCAGTACTGCCTTCCTGTCCTCGGGGACTTTCATTGCCTCGATGGCTTTAATTTTGTCTGTGTCCGGGCGCACACCATGTTGCAAAATCTGATCGCCCAGGAACTTCAGCGTGGATGTCCCAAAACAGCACTTGGGCCTGTTTAGCTTGAGGCCATGTTCATGTATGCGTCGGAATACTTTCTTGAGTCGTGACACATGTTCCTCTGGGGTTGTGGACCAGATTATGATATCGTCAACGTGGACAAGAACCCCTCCATCATCTGTTCCATGATGCGATGGAAAATCTCTGATGCTGAGATGATGCCAAATGGCATTCGGTAGCAGCAGAATCTGCCAAAAGGCGTGTTGAAGATGCAGAGCCTTCTGCTGGATTCTTCAAGTTGGATTTTCCAAAATCATTGGGATGCGTCCAATTTTGTGAAGAAGCGCGCGTGTGCCATCTCACTCGTGATTTCTTCCCTCTTCGGGATGGGGAAATGTTCCCGCATAATGTTTTTGTTTAGATCCTTGGGGTCAATGCAGATGCGTCGGTCGCCCGAAGGCTTCTTTAGGCACACCATTGAGCTGACCCAGTCGGTTGGTTCAGTGACCTTGGGGAAGATGCCTTTTTGTTGTAGACTCGTGAGCTCTGCCTTCAGGCGCTCTCTCAGTGGAGCAGAGACTCGCCGTGGTGCGTGGACCACTGACTTGACCACAGTAGAGTCTTGTACTCGTACGGCAGCGTGCCCATCCCGCTAAATACATCTGGATACTGGGTTAGGATGTCGTCGATGCTGGCCTGAAGATCCGAATAGGACGGCGTCGTGGAACCCTTTGAATGAGGCTCAGTTGCTTGCAGGCGTGCGCACCTAGCAGGCACGCCCTGTCTGGTTTAACAATCTCGAAGTGTAAGCTTGCTTGTGTGTGTCGGCTGGACACCTGCAGATGGCAGAACCCCAGTGCCTTGATTGTGTTTCCATTGTAGTCCAGGAGTTTGCAGGCAGCTGGAAGGATTGTGGAGCGCTTCTTGATTCTCTTGAAGTCCACCTGCGAAATCAGGTTGGTGGAGGCGCCTGTGTCCAGTTTGAACTGGATGGGGCAGTGGTTGACCTTCATCACTGCATGCCATTCATCCTCGGAATTCACGGCCAGGATTGATTGGACTCGCGATGTGTCCGGTGTGGCATATTCACACTTCGTAATAATGCTCACTCGGTAAGTATTATCCAGGTATTCATCATCTGGATCCATCGCACTGCCTGGATCAGAGTCATGCATTCGGTGTTGCACACTTCTGATGCGCCGCTGTCGGAATTGGGAGTGCTGGCTCCTGACTGGTGGTGCAGATCTGCACAGGGCTGCATAGTGGTTTGGTTTCCCACAGTTTTAACAGCGTTTGCCTCTTGCAGGGCAGATTTTTTAAAAATGGGCGGTGCCGCAGTTCGCACACGTCATGACATCGGCACTCAGTGCGTCGTTGCGCATGCGTCGTGCGGTTCTCGGACGTCTGCACCTGCGCAGTTTGTGTTCCCGATCGTATTGCGCATGCGTCGGGCCCCGGGAAGAGCACGCGAAATGGCCGCTTTCGTCAATGTGGAGGCGCTGCATCCGGGAGATGGCCTGAACACTCTCCACCTCATGGGAGGCTTGTTTTTCACTTTCTGCCGTTTTGTACTGTGAATAGCGATTTTTAGAGTGCTCGTGCACAGTACATGTTTCAATCGCGACTGGCAGAGTCATGTGCTTGATTTTCAACAATTGCTCTCACAGAAGATCAGAGGGGACTTCAGAAACGATATGGTCTCTAATCATGGAGTCAGTGATATCACCGAAGTTGCAGGATTGCGCTAGAAGTCTAAGGTTAGTTAGATAGGAGTTGAAGGATTCGTCTTTAACTTGCATACTCTGCTTGAAGATGTAGCGCTCGAAGATTTCGTTGGTGTCCACCTCGCAGTGGCTGTCGAATTTGTCCAGGATGGTTTGGTACTTCGTTTTGTCCTGCCCTTCGGAAAAGTGAAAGGAGTTGAAGATCTCTATCGCATGGTCATCCGCAGTGGTGAGTAGAAGAGCTATCTTCCGAGCATCGGTCGCGCCATTGAGGTCGGATGCTTTCACGTATAGTTGAAATTTCAGCTTGAATGATCGCCAGTTGGCACTAAGATTGCCGGTGGTCCTGAGCTGATGCGGAGCCTGAATCTTGTCCATTGTGCCTATATTCAGTAGCTAGTTGTCATGGTTCTTGCTGAGTTGAACTAAATAGATTAAACAGTCACTCCTGGTATCATGTTGTGTTATGCTGCTTCGGATAACACAGGCTACTTTATGCTGTCTTAACTAAAGGATGCTCCAGACTCTGAAATGAGTTCAACGTGTTTATTGAACAATTAACACAGTTCTCAAATGAGTTTGACTCTCTGCTAATCTAACTGTAGTAACTCAGTCTAACTGTACCAGCTTGCTCTAAGCCACATGCTGGGGTGTGATGCTGCTGATCAATCCTGTCTAACTCTCCAGATGTCATGCCCCCTTGTGGTGATGCCACCTCTGAGTGTCCTGACTGCCCATTGGTTGTGTCCTATTCTGAGTGTTCATTGCTTGCATGTTTGCACATCATGACACTAGCTAACATTGTCCACGGCACATAAGCTTCTCCAAATAAGGGGGCTGGCGCCGGTTAGTCTGCTATTGTTGATGGTCCTTAATGCGAATGCCATTGTCTTGGGGAAAATGGTGATCGATCTTTTATGAACTGGGAGTTTCTTACCAGGTCTGGTTTCTTTGCACAATACACAGAGGCTGTGTACCTGTCTGTGTCCCAAATTGACCACAATTCCCATAGTCCTTTGCAGGTGGCCATTTTTAATGGCTACAGGATAAACAACAACACCACCTCCACGATAGTCCTCAGTACTGGACCTCGCAAGGCTGTGTACTTAGCCCCCTACTATACTCCCCATATATACGCGACTGTGGCAAAATTTGGCTCCAACTCCATCTGCAGGTTTGCTGATGTCACGACCGTCGTGGGTCAGATCTCGAACAACGATGAGTCAGAATACAGGAGGGAGATAGAGAACCTAGTGGAGTGGTGTAACGACAGCAAGCTCTCCATCAATGTCAACAAAACTAAAGAGCTGATCATTGACTTCAGGAAGCAAAGTATCGTACAAACCCCTGTCAGCACCAATGGTGCCGAGGTGGAGATGGTTGACAACTTCAAATTCCTAGGTGTGCACATCACCATCAATCTGGAATGGTCCACCCACGCTGTAATGATATATATAAATGCATCCAAGTAAAGGGTTAATTATTACATCTCAGTATAACACAACCACTAGAGGGCACCATTAGTTCCCAGTATGGAACAATAGAACATAGAGTGCAGAAGGAGGCCATTTGGCTATCGAGTCTGCACCGACCCACTTAAGTATAAATATAAGAACTCAGGAAATCTTGGGTAACTAGAGTGTAAGCAGCGAGAGAGATCACAGCATAGTTAAGATTAGATAGAAGCAGCACGTGTAGTTTAAATTAGTTATTACTTAAATATAGATTACTTGATTACTAGTTACAGTTCTGTGGAGTGTGCAAACTCACTATTAATCAATCGTTATGCAATAAATCAGTTTTGCTTTAAGTTAGAGATTGGTGGTTTCTTTATGATCACACCATCGGACCATTCTGGATTACGAAGCAAAGAGTAACGATATATTACCAAAGAGTAATATAACAGACGCTACGACCAGGAAAGCACAACAGCGCGTAGACTTTCTCAGGAAACTAAGGAAATTCAGCATGTCCACCTTGACTCCTACCAACCTTTACAGATGCACCATCGAAAGCATCCTATCTGGCTGCATCACAGCATGGTATGGCAACTGCTCGGACCAAGACTGTGAGAAACTACAGAGAGTTGTGAACACAGCCCAGTCTATCACGCAAACCTGCCTTCCATCCATTGACTCTACATTTCCTGCTGCTTTGGGAAAGCGGGCAGGATGATGAAAGACCCCTGCCACCCGGCTTATTCGCTCTTCCAACTTCTTCCATCGGGCATGAGATACAAAAGTCTGAGAACGCGCACTATCAGATTCAAAAATTGCTTCTTCCCTACTGTTACCAGACTCCTAAACGACCGTCTTATGGACTGATCTGATCTCTTCACACATCTTCTCTACTGAGTAGTACTGCACTCCTGCATACTTCACCCGATGCCTGTGTCTATGTATGTATATTGTGAATGCCCTTTTCAAATGGATCTGGGCAATTTTCATCTACGAAACTTGATGAAGCTGGTTGGGTGTCTTCAAACCTTCCAATATTTTGTTGCATTGAGTTCCAGATGGCCGGAGTTCACCAGGTTAGGGGAAGAGGTTTTTATTTTGTTCTTCAACGTATTTCTCCCCGTCTTCTCCATTGATATCTTAAGTGTTCTGCACCCCTGGTACCATGTTGTGTTCTGTGTTATAACTGTTATAATGATGTACACAAAGTTAACAATGCCAGGTTGTATAAATTCCCGGCGGCTTCCACGATGGGACACTCCACCCGTTCCCACCCCTGCGACAGGACATGGTCTGAAAGAGAAAATTCCACTCAAAATTAATTTGTTTATTGTCATGTGTACCAAGGTGCAGCAAAAAGTATTGTTCTGCGTATAGTACACTAAAGGTCCCAGCACTGATTTCGGGTAACAGAAGAAATTGGCATGTTTTCAAGCAAGAATTTAAACTCAATGTTGCAGCCCTTGGCCTGCAGGCAGAGCCTGACGAGAGGCATGTTGCGTTGCTGCTCACGGTACCAGATCCCAAACACTAGAAATATATAATAGCTTCGCCTTCGAAAGCGAATGAAAGCTAAAGCTTCGATGAAGTAATACAGTACTTTTATCGGCATTGCTGTCCAAAGAAAATGGAAACATTTGAACATTACATATTTCGTATGCGTACCCAAAAAGCAGGTGAATCAGTTGATTCTTTTGTAATCGACTTGCGGTTGAAGGCACAGTCGTGCAATTTTAGTACTTTCAACTTGTCGATGATCTGCGACCAGATGGTTTTTGGGGTACCGAATGACAAAGTACGTGAGACGATATTGAAGGAAGAGGACCTGAAATTAGAAAATGTTATGAAGGTCTGCCATGTAAGTGAGCTAGCTGCACAGCAGATTAGTACACTGAGCCTGCAACATTTTGGCATCAATCTGGAAGAAGACACCAGCACCATGAGCACTGTGACGCAGTCAAAAAGAGACGTGGTCTCAGTGCAGGTGGCCATTTTGAGCACACTGTGACGCATTTTGTTCCAACAATGCGGCAATCGACATTTGCCACGACAATGTCCCGCACTTGGAAAGGTCTGTTGCAAGTGTGGCAGAATGGATCACTTCGCCAGGCAATGTCCTTCACGTCCAACAGTTGACCAAACTGTTTGGACCAATTAGTTTGGATAATGAGCTAATACATCAACGACCGGGCTGATGTCAACATGATTTCCCTGGAGGACACAAAAGTTCTAACCAGCCTAAGCGGCAAATTTTGCTCACATTTGCAGCCATAGTGATGCAGATGCGAAGACCATAAAAGATAGATGGACGATTCCGTTGATGGTTAATGGCACGCTAATCAAATGCAAACACAATACGGGAGCAAGGGCCAATTTGATCACTTTGTCAGCGTTGAAACAACATAAAATCAAACCGAAAATGGTCCGAAGAACAGTACTACTGGAGGACGATAATGGTCATCAGTTGACAACGTTAGGGGCATGTGAGCTTGCAGTAACTATCAAGGACAGAATGTGTATGATCACATTTTCCATAGTGGAGACAGAGCACGAAACGCTCATCGGAGTGGAAGTATGTGAAGAGCTTGGGCTCGTTAAGCAGGTGTCCACTGCAGAATGCATGGCACCCCGCCAACATGCAACCATAGAATCAAAAAGGACTTTCCGGAGGTATTTCAAGGCTTTGACACTCTGCCTTTTACATGCCACATCCAATTGAAGGATAATGCGAAGGAGTCGTGCACGCGCCAAGACGTGTACCTGCTCCGCTGAAGGACAAACTGAAGGCCGAGTTAGACAGAATGACGACTTTAGGAGTCATCAGGCGCATAAAGGGACCTACCAGCTGGGTTAACTCTATGGTGTGTGTTAAAAAGAGGAACAACGACCTGAGGAAATGCATGGACCCCAAAGACCTGAACCTTAACATCAAGAGGGAGCACTACCCAATTCCGAAGAGGGAAGAAATAGCGTGTGAGATGGCTGGAGCGACATTTTTCAGCAAGTTGGACCCGTCACAAAGCTTCTGGCAGCTCAAGCTGGACACAGCGAGAACAAAGCTGTGCACGTTTAACACAGCTTTCAGGTGCTACTGCTTCCCGAGAATGCCAATTGGCATAATTTTGGCATCTAACATTTTCCATCGTGCCATGGAGCACATAGTTCACGCCGCCCGCGTTTATGTCGATTATATAATAATCTGGGGTCCACACCTGATGACAACGACACAAGGCTTCTCAAGAGTCCGACAATGGAGAAATAAAAATGGCCTGAAGCTTAATAAAGCAAAATGTCAAATCAGGATTGATACTTTTTGGGGAACAGGCTCTCAGCACAATGTGTGCAGCCGGACAGCGAAAAGATAAAGGCCATCTTGACGACGCCACATCCCACAGATACAAAAGGCATCTTACGCATACGAGGGCTGATCAACTTTGTTGGCAAGTTTATTGCCAACCTGACCTCTAAAACTTCCCAACTACGAGATTTGATAAAAAAGGACGTAGTGTTTCAGTGGTCTCCCAGTCATGAACAGGAGTGGCAAGCATTGCACGTCTTGCTGACAGCGCCAGTCCTAGCGTTCTTTGACCCGGCGAAAAAGACAAAGAATTCAACCGATACTTCTAAGGATGGCCTGGAAGCGGTATTGATATTTTAAAATAAATTTAGAGTACCCAATTCACTTTTTCCAATTAAGGGGCAATTTAGCATGGCCAATCCACCTAGCCTGCACACCGTTGGGTTGTGGGGGCGAAACCCACGCAGACACGGGGAGATTGTGCAAACTCCACATGGACAGGGACCCAGAGTCAGGATTGAACCTGGGATCTTGGTGACGTGAGGCAGCAGTGCTAACCACTGCTCTACCGTGCTTCCCTGTAGGAGTGGTATAGCTGAAGCAGGGTGCAGACGACAGCTGGCTGCCGGTGGTATACACATCCAGAGCGATGTCCGAGACGGAGCACGAGTATGCGCAAATTGAAAAAGAATGCCTTCGGTGAGTCACGGATTTGGAAACATTTCACGATTGTGTGTATGGTCTTCTGACGTTTCTGATGGAGACTGACCACAGGCTACTTGTATCCATTGTGCAGAATGATTTGTGTGAAATCCTGAGAATCCAGGGCATGATGATGAAGCTCCAGCGCTACAATTTCGACCTAATCTACACACTAGGCAAACACCTTCTTGTCACTGACGTGTTCTCTCGAGCCACGGGCATTAAAGAAGTACACCTGGTTGATGAGGATGTGCAACTACATGTCAATCTCATTGCTGCTTCGCTTCCAGTCTCCGATGAGAAGTCGCGCCTAATAATGGCAGAAACAGCCAAGGACGTAGTCCTACAAAAGGTAATCAAATGTCTCAGAGAGGGATGGCCTAAGGGTTCCTGCCCTGGTTACTACAATGTGCAGGCAGAATTGAGTGAGGCAAATGGCCTTCCACAGCGACAGCACAGAATCATGATTCCACATTCCTGAAGGCCACTCATGATCAAGAAGCCCCATGAAGGGCACCTGGGCATTGAGAAGTGCAAGCGCAGGGCAAGGGATACAATTTATTGACCAGGCATTACCTAAGACATTGCAGGCATGGTCAACCACTGTGACACGTGTCATAAATTCCACTGGAGGCGAAGCAATGAGCCAATGCACGTGGGGGAAATCACCACCATTTCCTGGCAGAAGGTGGGCATGGATCTTTTTCACTTCATTGGAAAAGACTACCTTTTAATTATTGCCTACTTCTCTAATTACCTGGAGATAGCACAGTTGGCAAACTCGACTGCTCGGTGTCATCCAACATGCTCAAGAGATTTTTGCCCGCCATGGCATACCAAGCATAGTGTTTAGCACTGTGGCTTCACAGCGCCAGGGTCCCAGATTCGATGACCTGCACTGTCTGTGCGGAGTCTGCACGTTCTCCCCGTGTCTGTGTGGGTTTCCTCAGTGTGCGCCGGTTTCCTCCCACAGTCCAAAGACGTGCAGGTTAGGTGAATTGGCCATGCTAAATTGCCCTTAGTGTCCAAAAAAGGTTAGGGTGATAGGGTTGAAGTGAGGACTTCAGTGGGTTGGTGCAGACTCGATGGGCCAAATGGCCTCCTTCTGCACTGTATGTTCTATCTTCTATCCCCAGTCAAACCGTAAGGCAGAAAAGGATGTTCACATTGTAAAACAGCTGCTAAAAAAAGCCATCAACAGCCAGGAAGATATCTGGGGCTGGTTTAGTACAGTCGGCTAAACAGCTGGCTTGTAAAGCAGAACAAGACCAGCAGTGCGGCTTCAATTCCCGTACCGGTCTCCCCGAACAGGCGCCGGAATGTGATGACTTGGGTCTTTTCACAGTAACTTCATTGAAGCCTACTTGTGATAATAAGCGATTATTATTATTATCCATCTGCCATTTCTGAAATGAAAATCGCTTATTGTCAACTTGAGGCTTCAAATGAAGTTACTGTGAAAAGTCCCTAGTCGCCACATTCTGGCGCCTGTCCGGGGAGGCTGGTACGGGAATTGAACCGTGTTGCTGGCCTGCCTTGGTCTGCTTTAAAATCTAGCTATTTAGCCCAGTGTGCTAAACCAGCCCCTGAGCTATCATTCGGCACCACTTGTTAATGAGCTGTCACCAGCACATCTGCTAATGAATAGACTGCTGCGAACAACCCTGCCTCCCATTGCAACTCGCCCTGTGGATCGAGGACCGGAGCGGAAACTGCTTCTTCAAAAGAGCAGGCAGAAAGGGTTCCATGACAGATCCACAAGGAAGCTCCAGCTACTGCATCCAGGGATTAAGGTGTGATTGGAGGATGCCAATGGAAATAGATGGTGAAGGCTTGCAAGGGTATTGCAACAGGCAGGTTCACATCTGTTTCTGGTCCTTACTGAGGATAGTTCAATCTTCTGATGGAACCGAAGAGCGCTGTTGAAAATGCAACGTCCTTTCTTGTTGAGTCCAGCAGAAGAGCTAGTATGTAATTCCAAAACCCTTGAAGAGGACTCAGACCACCCAACAGAGCCAGCGATCAGAAAAGCACCCACAGCATTGAATATTGAACAAGCAGGAACACCAACAACAAATGAAGTTGGAACACGATCGTCGATTCAGCCATCACTCAGAGATCAACCAGATTACGCTGTCAACCTGACAGACTGATCTTGTAATCAACTGTGTACAACACATGTTTAAAGTTATCATGCATATCATGTTATGTAAAGAATCACATTTGTAAATATTAATACTTCCAAAGGAGGAGGGATGTGGAGATATGCATGGACACACCAATGTATAGAACATGGAACATACAGTGCAGAAGGAGGCCGTTCGGCCCATCGAGTCTGCACGGACCCACTTAAGCCTTCACTTCCACCCTATCCCCGTAACTCAATAACCCCTCCTAACCTTTTTGGACACGAAGGGCAATTTAGCATGGCCAATCCACCTCACCTGCATGTCTTTGGACTGTGGGAGGAAACCGAAGCACCCAGAGGAAACCCACGCAGACACGGGGAGAACATGCAGACTCCGCACAGACAGTGATCCAGCGGGGAATCGAACCTGGGACCCTAGCGCTGTGAAGCCACAGTGCTAACCACTTATGCTACCGTGCTGCCCGATATAGTTGTCTATCAAAGCACATAGTTATCGGTACGACCTCTGACCAGGTGGCGATAGAGATCTATCATGTGTCTTGAGACACCCATCAGTTGGTAGTAAGTTGTACAAGAGGATAGTCGAGTTTAGAGTAGCTCCAGGAGAATTCACTGAATTCATTTAGCAGCCATCGTTGATATTATAGTGTGGTATTATCAGGTATTGCGGTACCTAAGAGGCTAATGACCATTGGTTAAACCTAGGAGTTTACCATTGGCTGTTGATACGTCGCTCCGCCCTGACAGGTCGAGTATAAGAACCGGTGCCATCCCAGCAGCCTTCACTTTCTGTACCGAAGCTGCTGGGGAACAGGTTCTAGTCGATTAAAGCCTTCAGTTATGAAATCACTTCGTCTTGAGTGTAATTGATCGTGCATCATATAGTTCATTAGTTATCCTTCCATGTGTTTGTTAATAAATCACCTTTCTGACCTCCGGTGTCGGCTATGAGGGAGTAAGTCGCGCATTTGGTGGCTCTCGCTCCGGTCAGACTTTTCTACCTTTCCCCCTGACTTTTTTGAACTTTTGAGCACTGGAGTGGAAAACAACAGCACTGTAGATCTCGATCCATACAGAGTTGTATGGACTTAAGGAGTAGAAGGGAGTGAAAACAGGCGAAGAAGGGGCTGAACAAAAGTGGTGTGGAGGTTCAAGTGGGAGGAAAGATGGCCGACGAACGGACCACGGAACGGACGGTCCAGACAGCACTGGACAACATGCTGAAGGTCATGAAGGAGAGCTTCGCAGCACTTAAGCGGGATAATTTGGAACCGCTTCAGAAAGCGGTGGAGCTACTGGACTAAAGGCTGGACGCCCAGGATAAGAAGGTCCAGGCACTGGAGAAGACAGTGGAGGAGCAGGCAGATTTCCAAACGGTAGCGGACGTGGAAATTAGACAGTTGAAGGAGCAACAAACACGGCTGGTGGACAGGCTGGAGGACCTGGAAAAATAGATCTCGCCGGCAGAATCTGAGAATCAGTGGTCTCCCGGAGGGGGCCGAGGGAGTGGATGCCACTGCATATGTGGCAGACATGCTGCAGAAGCTGGTGGGGGATGATTTCTTCCCGCGTCCGTTGGAGCTGGACAGGGCACACAGAGTGCAGGCGAGGCAGCCGTGGCGGGGGGGGGGGGGGGGGGGGGGGGGGGGGGGGGGGTGGTGGTCAGGTTCCATAGGTTCGTGGACAAAGGAGCGGGTTCTACAGTGGGCCAAGAACAGGAAGAGCTGCTCATGGAACAACAATGTCCTGCGCATCTATCAGGTTCTGAGGCAGGAGGTGGCCAGAAGGAGGGCAGCCTACAGACAAATTAAAGAGATCCTGTTCAAAAAGAAGGTCAAGTTCGGTCTACTTTTTCCGGCGCGGCTTTGGGTCACATACCGGGAACAGCAACACTATTTTGACGACCCTGAGGAAGCGATGGACTTCGCTAAGGGGCATTGACTGGTGCCGAACTGAGGACCCCTGGACTCAAGTTAGTGTTTCAAGGGATGTTTACATTTCTTCTTAAATTGCCCTTCGTGTTAGCGATGGTGTTCGGCATGTTCTTTTAAAAAAAAATTGGGGGTGTTTTTGTTTTTGTCGTTTTTTTGGCTCCTCTTGTGTATAGAAGCGCTATGGGGAGCCAACAGGAGTTAAAATTAAAGTTATTGAGTGCTGGGGGGCTTTACGGGTTCTTTTTGCTATTTTTCTTGCAATGTTGGGAGGGGGGTGAGTGGTTGCGCCCACCTCATTACACAGTCTGAATTGCACTATTGTGGGGGCGAGCTTTATTCTTTGTTTGTTTTCTTTCTATTTCGGTCCCAGAGCGATTGCTCGAACAGGGCTGTTCTGGGGAAGTGCTGTTGATGGGCGGGGGGGGGGGGGGGGGGGAGTGGGGGCACAATAGGTGGGAGACAGGGTGGCGCCGGAGTTGAGGGTCACCAGGCTAGCTGGTGTGAGCTAGTCAACGGGAGCGAGGTGTGGGGTGTGTATACAGCCAGTATATGGCAGGGGTCAGGTTATAGGGGGTAGTTGCTGGGGCGGGGGGGCGGTGGAGTTGATCTGCTGACGAGGGAGGGAACTGAACCAGGTAACAGGGAAGAGGTCGGGGTGGGAGCTGCCAAGAGGCGGACCAGGGGTAGCGTGGCACGTGGGCTGGGGGTGGGCCCTAGAAGGGGGGATGGCTGATCGGCATGGGGGTGGGGGGGGGGGGGGCAGGGTCCCCTCCAACCAGTCTGATCACCTGGAATGTTCGAGGGTTAAGCGGGCCGGTCAAGAGGATACATGTGTTCACGCACTTACGGGCTCTGAATGCAGATGTAATGTCGCTGCAGGAGACACATTTGAGAGTGGCGGACCAGATTAGATTACGGAAGGGCTGGGTTAGCCAGGTCTTCCATTCGGGGCTTGATGCTAAGACCAGAGGGATCGCGATCATGATTAACAAACGGGTTCAATTTGAGGCGGACAGCACAGTTGCGGATGGGGGTGGCAGATTTCTCATGGTCCGGGGTAAGCTTGAGGGGGTGAGGGTAGTCCAAGTGAATGTATACGCTCCATACTGGGATGATGTAGATTTCGTCAAAAGGCTGCTGGGGAAAAGTCCCGACTTGGATTCGCACAAGCTGATTATGGGTGGGGACTTTAATACAGTCCTTGATCCCGACCTGGACCGGTCGTGCTCCAGAACGGGCAGGGTCCCGGCAATGGCAAGGGAACTGAGAGGGTTTATGGAACAAATGGGGGTGGGGGGGGGTGGACCCATGGAGAGTCAGTCGGCCGATAGGGAAGGAGTTCTCGTTTTATTCACATGTTCACAAGGTTTATTCTCAAATTGACTTCTTTATTATGAGCAGGGACTTTTAGGAGGGGAGGGGTGAAGGATACAGAATACTCGGCGATCACTATTTCGGACCATGCTCCACATTGGGTTGACCTGCAGGTCTGCAAAGAGAGTTACCAGCGCCCACAATGGAGGTTAGAGGTGGGACTGTTGGCAGATGAGGGTGTGTGTGAGAGAGTGGGGAAATGCATGCAGAACTACCTGCAGGTCAACGATACAGGGGAAATCTCAGCAGCGGTGCTCTGGGAGGCGCTGAAGGCGGTAGTGAGAGGGGAACTGATTATAATCCGAGCCCATAGAGACAGAACGAGACAGGGCAGAGATGGACAGACTGGTTAAGGAGATGATACGGACGGACAGGGAATATGCGGAGTCCCCGAAGGCAGAGCTACTTAGGGAATGACGGAGACTGCACTCGGAGCTGGGGACGCTATCCACTGGGAAGGCCGTAGAGCAGCTCAGAAAGGCATGGGGCGCGGTGTATGAGCATGGGGAGCAAGCCAGCAGAATGCTTGCACAGCAACTTAGGAAGAGGGAGGCGGCCAGGGAAATAGGAACGGTAGCGGACGGGGAAGGGAACCGGGTTGGGGACTCGGCAGAACTGAACAAGATATTCAGGGACTTTTACAGCAAGCTGTATACCTCGGAACCTCCCACGGGGCCGGAGGGGTGAAGCGTTTTTTAGATGGGCTGACCTTCCCAAAGGTTGACAGGGGGATGGTAGAGAGGCTGGGGGCCCCGATTAGAGCAGAAGAAGTAATGGGGGGCCTGAAGGCCATGCAGTCGGGTAAAGCCCCGGGGCCGGACGGGTATCCAGTGGAGTTCTACAAAATGTTCTTGGGGATAGTGGGGCCGGTGCTGGTTAGGGTGTTTAACCAGGCGATGGACAATGGGGTGTTACCCCCGACTATGTCGCAAGCCACTATCTCACTGATATTAAAACGGGATAAAGAAGCTTGTGGATCCAATAGGCCAATCTCCTTGATTAATATTGATGCTAAATATTAGGGCAGCACGGTAGCCTTGTGGATAGCACAATTGCTTCACAGCTCCAGGGTCCCAGGTTCGATTCCGGCTTGGGTCACTGTCTGTGCGGAGTCTGCACATCCTCCCCGTGTGTGCGTGGGTTTCCTCCGGGTGCTCCGGTTTCCTCCCACAGTCCAAAGATGTGCGGGTTAGGTGGATTGGCCATGATAAATTGCCCTTAGTGTTCAAAATTGCTCTTAGTGTTGGGTGGGGTTACTGGGTTATGGGGATAGGGTGGAGGTGTTGACCTTGGGTATGGTGCTCTTTCCAGGAGCCGGTGCAGACTCGATGGGCCGAATGGCCTCCTTCTGCACTGTAAATTCTATGAAATCTATAAACTGCTGGCCAAGATCCTGGCATCCAGAATCGAAGACTGTGTACCGGATGTGATTGTGGAGGACCAAACGGGGTTTGAAAAGGGCAGGCAGCTGGTAGCCAACCTAAGAAGGCTACTCAATGTGATTATGAGGAGGGCAGAGAGATGGAGGTAGTGGTGGCAATGGATGCCGAAAAGGCTTTTGACCGGGTTGAGTGGGACTATCTATGGCAGGTATTGGGACGGTTTGGGTTCGGGGAAGGTTTTGTGGACTGGGTCAGACTGCTACACCAGGCCCCGGAGGCTAGTGTAAGGACGAACAGGACGACATCCGAGTATTTTAGACTATACCGCGGGACAAGACAGGGATGCCCCCTCTCTCCATTGTTGTTTGCGTTGGCCATAGAACTGCTGGCAATTGCTCTGAGAGCAGCAAGGGGATGGAAAGGAATGGTCAGGTAGAACACAAGGTCTCGCTCTACGCGGATGACCTGCTTCTGTACGTGTTGGATCCAGATGGACGGGATTATGGAAATCCTAGGGGAATTTGGCCGGTTTTCGGAGTACTAGTTGAACATGGCAAAGAGCGAGATGTTTGTGGTGCAGGCGAGGGGTCAGGAGAATAGGCTGAGGGAGCTGCCGTTAAGGCTGGTTGGTGAAGGTTTTAGGTATTTAGGAATACAAATGGCGCGGGACTGGGGCAGGATGCATAAGTTGAACTTGTCTAGACTGGTGGAGCAAATGAGGAGCGAGTTCCGGAGATGGGATGCACTCCCGCAGTCACTAGCGGGGAGAGTGCATACGGTGAAAGTGACGATCCTCCCGAGATTCCTGTTTATTTTTCAGTGTCTCCCTATTTTCATTCTGCGGTCCTTCTTTAAAAGGATCAATAAAATCATCCTGGGATTTGTTTGGGCAGGGACGTCCTCGCGGGTAAAGAGGGGGATGCTTGAAAGGAACCGTAGTGACGGGGGACTGGCGTTGCGGAACCTCAGCAACTACTACTGGGCGGCTAACATAGCCATGATAAGGAAATGGATGGTGGGTATGGGATCGGTTTGGGGGCGGGTGGAGGCTGCTTCGTGCAAGGGCAGCCCTGGTCACGGCTCCTCTACCGCCAGGTACTCCACCAGCCCTATAGTGGTGGCGGCTCTGCGGATTTGGGGCCAATGGAGGAAACATGCGGGGGAAGTGGGAGCATCGGTGTGGGCCCCAATATGTGACAACCACCGATTTGCCCCGGGGAAAATGGACGGTGGGTTTCGAGCGTGGCGGGGGTGGGAAGGATGGGCGACTTGTTCCTGGAAGGGAGCTTCTCGAGCATGAGCTGGAGGAGAAATTCGGGCTGGCAAGGGGAAATGACTTTCGGTACTTGCAGGTGCGGGATTTCGTCCATAGACAGGTTCCATCCTTTCCACGCCTTCCACCAAGGGGGATCCAGGACAGGGTAGTTTCCAGGGGAGAGGTAGGCGAGGGGAGAGTCTCGGATATTTATAAAGAGCTTATGGGAGCAGAGGACACAGGGACCGAGGAACTGAAACTCAAGTGAGAGGAGGAGCTTGGTGGGGAGTTGGAGGTAGGCATATGGGCAGACGCTCGAAGGAGGGTAAACACAAACGCAACATGTGCCAGGCTCAGCCTGATTCAGTTCAAGTTAGTTCACCGGACCCACATGACAGTGGCCCGAATGAGTAAATTCTTTGGGCTGGAGGACAAGTGCGCTAGATGTGCGGGAGGACCAGCGAACCATGTCCACATGTTCTGGGCTTGTCCAAAACTCAGGGGGTACAGGCAGGGATTTGCGGACCTCATGTCCCGGGTATTTAAAACAAGGATGGCGATGTGTCCAGAAGTGGCAATTTTTGGGGTGTCGGAGGACCCGGGAGTCCAGGAGGGGATAGAGGCCGACGGTTTGGCCTTTGCTTCCCTGGTAGCCCGGCGACGAATACTGTTGGCTTGGAGGCACTCAAAGCCCCCAAAGACCGAGGTATGGCTGTCGGACATGGCAAACTTTCTCGGCTTGGAAAAAAATCAAGTTCGCCTTACGAGGATCACTATCGGGGTTCGCCCGGAGGTGGCAACCATTCATCGACTTCTTTGCGGAGAATTAATCGTCAGCAGGTGGGGGGTAGGACGGGGGGTAGAATAGTGTAGAGTAGGGGGGAAGAATAGGCGGGTCTATTTGCGAGAGAGGAGCTGTTATTTGCACTATGTTTTTGTAATTGATATTTGCACACTAATTTATATTGTTACTGTTTACAATGCCAAAAATACCTCAATAAAATTGTTTGTTTAAAAAAAATTAATAAATCATCTTTCTAGTTCAACAAATACATCATTACAACGGTTATAATGCAGAACACAACAGTGGGGTGGTGATTCCACATGTCTGTTGGGAGAATTCCCTGTATCCATGGGAGGTAAGTTCCCCCATGTCTGCGTGAGGATTTTCCGTGTGGGATGGAGGAGAGAGGGAGTCCCCTTGTTGGTGTGTGTTTGGGGGATTGGGTGGTCCCACATGTCTGTTAGGAGGATCCCCTATGTCCATTTGGGGGGGTCTTCAAGTGCTTGTGGTGGTGGGGGTTCCTGTGTTGCCTGCAAGAGATTGGGATGCTTTTTTATAAAATATTTTTATTGGCATTTTCAAAATTTGTAAAGACATTGTTGACTGTTTATTTACTGTATTATACAGAAAGGTTTGTCTTATCCTTCCCTTAATTTCCCTTAATTACATTCTCCCGCCCTCTGGCTCGGTGTGTGGTCTGTCCCTGTCCCCCCTTGTGCCTGCCCTGGGTTTTTTTGGGGGGGTGGGTCTTTCCCCCCCCCCTTTCTCTCCCCCTCCTCCTCCCCTTTCTTTTCTTCCCCCGTCAACTTCAGCTGTGTTTCCCCTCTGTTTGGGGGGGGGAGGGGTTTACCCCTCCCTCCCACGTTGTCCCTTTTTTGTCTCTCCAGCCTTTTCTCCTCATCCCTTTCCCCCCCCCTCCCCCCCCCCCCCACGTTGCGTGTTCCTATGGTTTCCCCCACTGTCTTTAATTTTCTTTTTCCTCTCCCTTTTCTTTCTGTCTTTCCCGTTTCCCCATCCTATTCGTTGCTGCTGGCCTCGAACAGGTTCTGGAATAGGTCGGCAAACTGCCCCCATGAGTTCAGGAAGCCTTCCTCCAACCCTCGGATGGCATACTTAATCTTCTCCAGGTGTAGAAATTCCGAAAGGTCTGCAAGCCAGGTTGCAGCTGTGGGTGGTGCTGCTGATCGCCAACCGAGCAGGATTCTCAGCGAAAGCTAGGGCGTCGCCCCTCTTCCCCATTGAAGTGTTGGGTACTCTGCTACACAGACGAACCAACATGGTTGCGAATGGTACAACGCAGTTTTATTTCAAACATGTATTTACATTGGTAAACTGTTTACTGAGGTTCGATCATGACCCTTGAGTCTGTGGACTTATTCCTAATTCTATCGTGTAGTGGCACTCAGCACATGGTGGATGTCTGAGTGGCTTGTAATGAGCTCTGTGCCCTGAGCCGTCTCCTGCTCGAGTGCCCAGGAAGTGTCGTGTTCCCTGTTTTGTACTGTGTATGCTTTTGCCTGTGATTGGCTGTCGTGTTGTGTGTGTTGATTGGTCCGTTGATCTGTCCATCAGTATGTATGTGCTATGATGTTTACCTGAATATCATGACATCCCCCCTTTTTTACAAGAACATGTGCCTACGTGGTCATAAATAGAGATGTGTACTGAGTAGCTAAATGGGTGTGTGTGCAATATTTACAGCATGTACATGGGGCTAAACTATATACAAGGGGCGATGTCGGGTGCGACATAACAACGAGGTTGTACCATAAACAAAGAACGGGGAAATGTTGAACGACAAAACAAATTCCTGTAACGATAAGAACAGAAACATATTAACACAGTGGTAGTATGAGTTCAATGTGCAAGCAGTCTCATAAGTCCAGTTTAGTAGGTGGGCGACGAATTCAGGTTGACCGCCTCAAGGGTAGGTCTGGAACTACCGGCTGAGGAATGGGCCTGGCCACGGGCGACGACGCTCCCACGGGCATTGTGGGAGGCAGCTCCACAAAGTCGATATCAGGAACATCAGGAGGGCGCGGTGTCGGTGTAAGGTCCCATAGCGAGCGTGGAAGTAGGCGAAGAGCCCGGCGATTACGCCTACAAATGGATCCATCAGGCATGCGAACCAGGAACGAGCGGGGAGCCACGCGTCAGAGAAGTTTGGCAGGTGCTGACCAGCCACCTTCTGGTAGGTGGATGTGGACTTCGTCTCCAGGGGCCAGGGCGGAAAGATCAGTTGCCCGTGTGTTATATGCCCTCTTCTGGTGACCGCGCTGCTGTTCCTCTTTGCTGTTGTGTTTTTTTTTTTAATTTTATTTTTTAAGACGGGAACAGGAAGTTCGACCCACGGACTTCTGGGAAGTGGAGTGCAGGGGTTGCCGGTAGGTGAGTATTTAGGTTTAAAAGAACTTAACCTTGCAGGGGAAATCAGTTGGAGTTTCAGCGGGAGCGGAGTGCAGAGGCTGCTGGTGGGTGAGTACTGAAGTTTAAATTAACTTAATTGCAGGGGCAGCTCTTGGAGTTTCAGCGGGAGCGGAGCGCAGAGACAGATGGTGGGTGAGTATTGCAGTTTAAACTAACTCACCTTACAGGAGCATCTCTTGGAGTTTCAGCGGGAGCGGAGTGCGGGGGCTGCTGCTGGGTGAGTATTTAAGTAAACACTTACCTTGTCCCGTTTCTGTTCCTCTTTGCTGTAGTGTTTTTTTTTTTTTTATTTTATTTTTTAAGGCGGGAACAGGAAGTTCGACCCGCGGACTTCTGGGAAGTCCCTCACCAAAAAATGCTGGTGGCGAGGAAACCCGAGACACTACACGTGTAGTGTCTCCCACCCGCCCTCCTCCTCTAACCTAATAATAAAACCCATTGGTGTGAGGTAAGTACCATATTGTATTATTATTTTTTTTTTTTATTTAGTTGTTAGCCAGATCTTGGTAGAAAGTTAGAGGGTTGGCAGGGAAGGGAGTGCAATGTTCCTCCTGCAGGATGTTTGAGGTGAGGGATGCCGTTAGTGTCCCTGCTGATTTTACCTGCAGGAAGTGCTGCCATCTCCAGCTCCTCCAAGAACGAGTTAGGGAACTGGAGCTGGAGTTGGAAGAACTTCGGATCATTCGGGAGGCAGAGGGGGTCATAGATAGCAGCTTTAGGGAATTAGTTACACCAAAGATTGGAGATAGATGGGTAACTGTAAGAGGGACTGGGAAGAAGCAGTCAGTGCAGGGATCCCCTGCGGTCGTTCCCCTGAGAAACAAGTATACCGCTTTAGAACATAGAACATAGAACGATACAGCGCAGTACAGGCCCTTCGGCCCACGATGTTGCACCGAAACAAAAGCCATCTAACCTACACTATGCCATTATCATCCATATGTTTATCCAATAAACTTTTAAATGCCCTCAATGTTGGCGAGTTCACTACTGTAGAAGGTAGGGCATTCCACGGCCTCAGTACTCTTTGCGTAAAGAACCTACCTCTGACCTCTGTCCTATATCTATTACCCCTGAGTTTAAAGCTATGTCCCCTCGTGCCAGCCATTTCCATCCGCGGGAGAAGGCTCTCACTGTCCACCCTATCCAACCCCCTGATCATTTTGTATGCCTCTATTAAGTCTCCTTCTTCTCTCCAACGAAAACAACCTCAAGTCTATCAGCCTTTCCTCATAAGATTTTCCCTCCATACCAGGCAACATCCTGGTAAATCTCCTCTGCACCCGCTCCAAAGCCTCCACGTCCTTCCTATAATGCGGTGACCAGAACTGTACACAATACTCCAAATGCGGCCGTACCAGAGTTCTGTACAGCTGCAAAATGACCTCCTGACTCCGGAACTCAATCCCTCTACCAATAAAGGCCAACACTCCATAGGCCTTCTTCACAACCCTATCAACCTGGGTGGCAACTTTCAGGGATCTATGTACATGGACACCTAGATCCCTCTGCTTATCCACACTTCCAAGAACTTTACCATTAGCCAAATATTCCGCATTCCTGTTATTCCTTCCAAAGTGAATCACCTCACACTTCTCTACATTAAACTCCATTTGCCACCTCTCAGCCCAGCTCTGCAGCATATCTATATCCCTCTGTAACCTGCTACATCCTTCCACACTATCGACAACACCACCGACTTTAGTATCGTCTGCAAATTTACTCACCCACCCTTCTGCGCCTTCCTCTACGTCATTGATAAAAATGACAAACAGCAACGGCCCCAAAACCGATCCTTGTGGTACTCCACTTGTAACTGAACTCCATTCTGAACATTTCCCATCAACCACCACCCTCTGTCTTCTTTCAGCTAGCCAATTTCTGATCCACATCTCTAAATCACCCTCAATCCCCAGCCTCCGTATTTTCTGCAATAGCCTACCGTGGGGAACCTTATCAAACGCTTTGCTGAAATCCATATACACCACATCAACTGCTCTACCCTCGTCTACCTGTTCAGTCACCTTCTCAAAGAACTCGATAAGGTTTGTGAGGCATGACCTACCCTTCACAAAGCCATGCTGACTGTCCCTGATCATATTATTCCTATCTAGATGATTATAAATCTTGTCTCTTATAATCCCCTCCAAGACTTTACCCACTACAGACGTGAGGCTCACCGGTCGATAGTTGCCGGGGTTGTCTCTGCTCCCCTTTTTGAACAAAGGGACCACATTTGCTATCCTCCAGTCCTCTGGCACTATTCCTGTATCCAATGATGACATAAAAATCAAAGCCAAAGGTCCAGCAATCTCTTCCCTGGCCTCCCAGAGAATCCTAGGATAAATCCCATCAGGACCCGGGGACTTATCTATTTTCAGCCTGTCCAGAATTGCCAACTCCTCTTCCCTACATACCTCAATGCCATCTATTCTATTAGCCTGGGTCTCAGCATTCTCCTCCACAACCTTATCTTTTTCCTGAGTGAATACTGACGAAAAATATTCATTTAGTACCTCGCCTAACTCTTCAGACTCCACACACAACTTCCCATCCCTGTCCTTGACTGGTCCTACTCTTTCCCTAGTCGTTCGCTTATTCCTGACATACCTATAGAAAGCTTTTGGGGTTGCCTTGATCCTACCTGCCAAATACTTCTCATGTCCCCTCCTTGCTCGTCTTAGCTCTCTCTTTAGATCCTTCCTCGCTACCTTGTAACTATCCATCGCCCCAACTGAAACTTCACACCTCACCTTCACATAGGCCTCCTTCTTCCTCTTAACAAGAGATTCCACTTCTTTGGTAAACCACGGTTCCCTCGCTCTACGCCTTCCTCCCTGCCTGACCGGTACATACTTATCAAGAACACGCAGTCGCTGATCCTTGAACAAGCTCCACCTATCCAGTGTGCCCAACACTTGCAGGCTACTTCTCCAACCTATCCCCCCCAAGTCACGTCTAATGGCATCGTAATTGCCCTTCCCCCAGCTATAACTCTTGCCCTGCGGTGTATACTTATCCCTTTCCATCATTAACGTAAACGTCACCGAATTGTGGTCACTGTCCCCAAAGTGCTCTCCTACCTCCAAATCCAACACCTGGCCTGGTTCATTACCCAAAACCAAATCCAACGTGGCCTCGCCTCTTGTTGGCCTGTCAACATATTGTGTCAGGAAACCCTCCTGCACACACTGTACAAAAAACGACCCATCTAATGTACTCAAACTATATCTTTTCCAGTCAATATTTGGAAAGTTAAAGTCTCCCATAATAACTACCCTGTTACTTTCGCTCTTATCCAGGATCATCCTCGCCATCTTTTCCTCTACATCCCTAGAACTATTTAGAGGCCTATAGAAGACTCCCAACAGTGTGACCTCTCCTTTCCTGTTTCTAACCTCAGCCCATACTACCTCAGAAGATGAGTCCCCATCTAGCATCCTCTCTGCCACCGTAATACTGCTCTTCACTAGCAGCGCCACACCTCCCCCTCTTTTGCCTCCTTCTCTGAGCTTACTAAAACACCTAAACCCCGGAACCTGCAACATCCATTCCTGTCCCTGCTCTCTCCATGTCTCCGAAATGGCCACAACATCGAAGTCCCAGGTACCAACCCATGCTGCCAGTTCCCCTACCTTATTTCGTATACTCCTGGCATTGAAGTAGACACACTTCAAACCACCTACCTGAACACTGGCCCCGTCCTGCGAAGTCAAATCTGTGCTCCTGACCTCTAGACTCTCATTCTCCCTTACCCTAAAACTACAATCCAGGTTCCCATGCCCCTGCTGCATTAGTTTAAACTCCCCCAAAGAGCACTAACAAATCTCCCCCCCCAGGATATTTGTGCCCCTCAGGTCCAGATGTAGACCATCCTGTCTGTAGAGGTCCCACCTTCCCCAGAAAGAGCCCCAGTTATCCAGAAATCTGAATCCCTCCCACCTGCACCATCCCTGTAGCTTTGGATACTTGTGGGGGACGACTTACCAGGGGTAAGCCATGGGGTACGGGCCTCTGGCACGGAGTCTGTCGCTGTTGCTCAGAAGGGAAGGGGGGAGAGGAGCAGAGCATTAGTAATTGGGGACTCGATAGTCAGGGGCACAGATAGGAGGTTTTGTGGGAGCGTGAGAGACTCACGTTTGGTATGTTGCCTCCCAAGTGCAAGGGTACGTGATGTCTCTGATCGTGTTTTCCGGGTCCTTAAGGGGGAGGGGTAGCAGCCCCAAGTCGTGGTCCACATTGGCACTAATGACATAGGTAGGAAAGGGGACAAGGATGTCAGGCAGGCTTTCAGGGAGCTAGGATGGAAGCTCAGAACTAGAACAAACAGAGCTGTTATCTCTGGGTTGTTGCCCGTGCCATGTGATAATGAGATGAGGAATAGGGAGAGAGAGCAATTAAATACGTGGCTACAGGGATGGTGCAGGCGGGAGGGATTCAGATTCCTGGATAACTGAAGCTCTTTCTGGGGAAGGTGGGACCTCTACAGACAGGATGGTCTACATCTGAACCTGAGGGGCACGAATATCCTGGGGGGGAGATTTGTTAGTGCTCTTTGGGGGGGGGTTTAAACTAATGCAGCAGGGGCATGGGAACCTGGATTGTAGTTTTAGGGTATGGGAGAATGAGAGTATAGAGGTCAGGAGCACAGATTTGACGTCGCAGGAGTGGGCCAGTGTTCAGGTAGGTGGTTTGAAGTGTGTCTACTACAATGCCAGGAGTATCCGAAATAAGGTCGGGGAACTGGCAGCATGGGTTGGTAACTGGGACTTCGATGTTGTGGCCATTTCGGAGACATGGATAGAGCAGGGACAGGAATGGATGTTGCAGGTTCCGGGGATTAGGTGTTTTAGTAAGCTCAGAGAAGGAGGCAAAAGAGGGGGAGGTGTGGCGCTGCTCGTCAAGAGCAGTATTACGGTGGCGGAGAGGATGCTAGATGGGGACTCATCTTCCGAGGTAGTATGGGCTGAGGTTAGAAACAGGAAAGGAGAGGTCACCCTGTTGGGAGTTTTCTATAGGCCTCCTAATAGTTCTAGGGATGTAGAGGAAAGGATGGCGAGGATGAGCCTGGATAAGAGCGAATGTAACAGGGTAGTTATTATGGGAGACTTTAACTTTCCAAATATTGACTGGAAAAGTTATAGTTCGAGTACATTCGATGGGTCGTTTTTTGTACAGTGTGTGCAGGAGGGTTTCCTGACACAATATGTTGACAGGCCAACAAGAGGCGAGGCCACGTTGGATTTGGTTTTGGGTAATGAACCAGGCCAGGTGTTGGATTTGGAGGTAGGAGAGCACTTTGGGGACAGTGACCACAATTCGGTGACGTTTACGTTAATGATGGAAAGGGATAAGTATACACCGCAGGGCAAGAGTTATAGCTGGGGGAAGGGCAATTACGATGCCATTAGACGTGACTTGGGGGGGATAGGTTGGAGAAGTAGGCTGCAAGTGTTGGGCACACTGGATAAGTGGAGCTTGTTCATGGATCAGCGACTGCGTGTTCTTGATAAGTATGTACCGGTCAGGCAGGGAGGAAGGCGTAGAGCGAGGGAACCGTGGTTTACCAAAGAAGTGGAATCTCTTGTTAAGAGGAAGAAGGAGGCCTATGTGAAGATGAGGTGTGAAGTTTCAGTTGGGGCGATGGATAGTTACAAGGTAGCGAGGAAGGATCTAAAGAGAGAGCTAAGACGAGCAAGGAGGGGACATGAGAAGTATTTGGCAGGTAGGATCAAGGAAAACCCAAAAGCTTTCTATAGGTATGTCAGGAATAAGCGAATGACTAGGGTAAGAGTAGGGCCAGTCAAGGACAGGGATGGGAAGTTGTGTGTGGAGTCTGAAGAGATAGGCGGGATACTAAATGAATATTTTTCGTCAGTATTCACTCAGGAAAAAGATAATGTTGTGGAGGAGAATGCTGAGACCCAGGCTATTAGAATAGATGGCATTGAGGTACGTAGGGAAGAGGTGTTGGCAATTCTGGACAGGCTGAAAATAGATAAGTCCCCGGGGCCTGATGGGATTTATCCTAGGTTTCTCTGGGAGGCCAGGGAAGAGATTGCTGGACCTTTGGCTTTGATTTTTACGTCATCATTGTCTACAGGAATAGTGCCAGAGGACTGGAGGATAGCAAATGTGGTTCCATTGTTCAAAAAGGGGAGCAGAGACAACCCCGGCAACTATAGACCGATGTGCCTCACATCTGTAGTGGGTAAAGTCTTGGAGGGGATTATAAGAGACAAGATTTATAATCATCTAGATAGGAATAATATGATCAGGGACAGTCAGCATGGCTTTGTGAAGGGTAGGTCATGCCTCACAAACCTTATCGAGTTCTTTGAGAAGGTGACTGAACAGGTAGACGAGGGTAGAGCAGTTGATGTGGTGTATATGGATTTCAGTAAAGCGTTTGATAAGGTTCCCCACGGTAGGCTATTGCAGAAAATACGGAGGCTGGGGATTGAGGGTGATTTAGAGATGTGGATCAGAAATTGGCTAGCTGAAAGAAGACAGAGGGTGGTGGTTGATGGGAAATGTTCAGAATGGAGTTTAGTTACAAGTGGCGTACCACAAGGATCTGTTCTGGGGCCGTTGCTGTTTGTCATTTTTATCAATGACCTAGAGGAAGGCGCAGAAGGGTCGGTGAGTAAATTTGCAGACGACACTAAAGTCGGTGGTGTTGTCGACAGTGTGGAAGGATGTCGCAGGTTACAGAGGGACATAGATAAGCTGCAGAGCTGGGCTGGGAGGTGGCAAATGGAGTTTAATGTAGAGAAGTGTGAGGTGATTCACTTTGGAAGGAATAACAGGAATGCGGAATATTTGGCTAATGGTAAAGTTCTTGAAAGTGTGGATGAGCAGAGGGATCTAGGTGTCCATGTACATAGATCCCTGAAAGTTGCCACCCAGGTTGATAGGGTTGTGAAGAAGGCCTATGGAGTGTTGGCCTTTATTGGTAGAGGGATTGAGTTCCGGAGTCAGGAGGTCATGTTGCAGCTGTACAAAACTCTGGTCCGGCCGCATTTGGAGTATTGCGTACAGTTCTGGTCACCACATTATAGGAAGGACGTGGAGGCTTTGGAGCGGCTGCAGAGGAGATTTACCAGGATGTTGCCTGGTATGGTGGGAAAATCTTATGAGGAAAGGCTGATGGACTTGAGGTTGTTTCCGTTGGCGAGAAGAAGGTTAAGAGGAGACTTAATAGAGGCATACAAAATGATCAGGGGGTTAGATAGGGTGGACAGTGAGAGCCTTCTCCCTGTGGAAGTGGCTGGCACGACGGGACATAGCTTTAAACTGAGGGGTAATAGATGTAGGACAGAGGTCAGAGGTAGGTTCTTTACGCAAAGAGTAGTGAGGCCGTGGAATGCCCTACCTGCAACAGTAGTGAACTCGCTAACATTGAGGGCATTTAAAAGTTTATTGGATAAGCATATGGATGATAAGGGCATAGTGTAGGTTAGATGGCTTTTGTTTCGGTGCAACATCGCGGGCCGAAGGGCCTGTACTGCGCTGTATCGTTCTATGTTCTATGTTGCATTCTGTGTAGTACCGGAGCATGGTTGGTCGTGGGTGCCAGAATGGAAGGCACAGTGGTCCTGAGGGCGTGACCCATCAACAACTGGGCTGGTGAGAGGCCAGTGGCTAGTGGGGCCGAGCGATTGGCCAGCAGGGCTAGGCAGAAATCCGATTCTGCAGCAGCAGCCTTGCAGAGGAGCCACTTGACAACGTGAACGCCCTTCTCCGCCTTCCCATTGGACTGGGGATGCAGAGGGCTGGACGTCACTTGTGTGAAACCATACGAGGCAGCAAAGGATGACCATTCCTGGCTGGCGAAACAGGGTCCATTGTCCGACATGACAGTCATCGGAATGCTGTGGCGCGCGAAGGTGTCTTTGCAGGCCCTTATGACAGCGGACGATGTCAAATCGTGCAGGCGTATGACCTCTGGATAGTTGGAAAAGTAGTCAATGACGATGACATAGTCCCTGCCGAGCACGTGAAAGAGGTCCACACCCACCTTCGCCCAGGGGGACGTCACCAGCTCATGGGGCAGAAGCGTCTCAGGAGATTGCGCCGGTTGAAACCTTTGGCAGGTGGGGCAGTTGAGCACCATATTGGCAATGTCATCACTGATGCCCGGCCAGTATACCGCCTCTCGGGCCCTCCGTCTGCACTTCTCGACCCCCAGGTGGCCTTTGTGTCCTTAGTCGAGGACCAGCTTGTGCATGCTGTGCGGAATCACAATCTGGCGCAGCTTAAGAAGGACACCATCAATGACGGCCAAGTCGTCTCGGTCATTGTAGATCTGCGGGCACTGCCCTTTGAGCCACGCTCCCATCTTGTGGTGCATCACAAGTTGTAGAAGGGTGTCCGCCGCAGTCTCTCGGCGAATACGGGCCAGACTGGAGTCGTCAGCTGGCAGATTTGTCGATGTGAAAGACACCTGCGCCTCGACCTGACAGACGAATCCCTCCGAATCTGGCGGTGTGCTCACTGCTCTAGACAGGGCATCCGCAATGATAAGGTCCTTACCCGGGGTGTAGACAAGTTGGAAGTCATACCTCCTAAGTTTAAGATGGATGTGCTGGAGGCAAAGGGTCATCTCGTTCAGGTCCTTATTTATAATGCTGACCAGGGGACGGTGGTCAGTCTCAACGGTAAACCGGGGGAGATCATACACATAGTCATGGAACTTGTCAAACCCGGTTACCAAGCCCAGGCACTCCTTTTCGATCTGCGCGTAGCGCTGTTCTGTGGGGGTCATGGCCCGCGAGGCATAGGCGACCGGGGCCCATGACGCAGTGTCATCCCGCTGTAGGAACACCGCCCCAATGCCGGACTGGCTGGCATCCGTCGAGATTTTAGTGGCACGAGATGTGTCGAAAAACGGCAATACCGGTGCTGTGGTGAGCTTAAGTTTGAGCTCCTCCCATTCCTGCTGGTGTGTGTATAGCCACTGGAACTCCATGGACTTCTTGACGAGGTGGCGCAGTGCTGTCGTGTGGGAGGCAAGGTTGGGAATGAACTTCCCCAGGAAGTTGACCATGCCTCGGTAGCGTAGCACTGCTTTCTTGTCTCCCGGCTGCGGCATGGCTGTAATGGCGCTCACCTTGTCTGCATCCGGACGGACCCCTGACCAGGAAATGTGGTCCCCCAGGAGCTTCAGCTCGGTTTGGCCGAAAGAACACTTGGCTCGGTTGAGGTGCAGGCCGTTTTCGCGTATGCGCGCAAAGACGTGCTGGAGACGATAGATGTGCTCCTGTGGTGTGGTGGACCAAATGATGACGTCGTCCACATAAACGCGCACCCCTTCGATGCCCTCCATCATCTGCTCCATGATCCTATGAAAGACCTCGGATGCCGAGATGATGCCAAATGGCATCCGGTTGTAGCAGAACCTGCCGAAAGGGGTGTTGAAGTTGCACAGCTTTCGGCTGGACGGATCCAGTTGGATCTGCCAAAAACCCTTCGAGGCATCCAGTTTTGTGAAGATTTTAGCCCGGGCCATTTCGCTCGTGATCTCTTCCCGTTTGGGTATGGGGTAGTGTTCCCTCATTGTGTTGTTGTTGAGGTCTTTTGGATCAATGCAGATCCGGAGCTCGCCGGAGGGCTTCTTAACACACACCATGGAGCTGACCCATGGCGTGGGCTCCGTGACCGGGGATAGGATCCCTTGGTCCTGGAGATCCTGCAGCTGCTGCTTGAGGCGGTCTTTGAGTGGTGCTGGGACCCTGCGAGGTGCGTGAATGACCGGGATGGCGTCCGGTTTGAGCCGAATTCTGTAGGTGCAGGGCAGTGTTCCCATGCCCTCGAATGCCTCCTGGTTGTGGGCGAGGAGCGATTGGAGCTGTGCGCTGAACTCTGCATCCGGAAAGTCGGATGTGCCGTCTGGAGAGAGAGAGTAGACTCGCTGCACGAGGTGGAGAGTCTTGCATGCCTGTGCACCTCGCAGGGAGTTCTTCGATGATCCGACTATCTCGAATGAGAGTGTGGCCGTGTGTGTGTTGTGTGTCACCTGGAGCTGGCAGGATCCCATAGCCGGGATAACGTTCCCATTGTAGTCGACCATCCTGCAACGGGACGGCCAAATTGGTGGTCTGACCTTCATGGCGTAGAAGGCTGACCATGCTATGAGGTTGGCGGAGGCGGCAGTGTCCAGACGGAATGTTATCGGTGATCGGTTGACCGTTAGGGTGGCACACCATTCATCACCCGGATTGATCGTGTTAACTTGCCCCAGCTGGTGGGTCCTGGCTGGAGACATTCGGTTCCCATCAATGACCGCAACACGGAAGGCGTCCCGGTCGTCTGTGTCACTGGTCTGGATATCGTCTGGGCACGACTCGTAATAAGGAGGCTGAATGGTCCGCACGTCCCTGCGAGGTTGTCGGAGTTGGGGAACATTGACAGGTTGAGCTGCTCAACAGCAAGCAGCGTAGTGGCCCACCTTGCCACAGCGGAGGCATTGTCGGGTTGTTGCGAGACATTGCCGCTTTAAATGTGCGGCTCCACAGTTGCCACACGTCGTGACGTCATGGCGTTCGTTGCACCACTGCGCATGCGCAGTTCGGTCTTGCGTCGAGCGCGCCTGCGCATCATGTCCCTCAGTGTTGCCGTCGTTTTTGGCGCGCACAATCGCGGGAGGCCTCGAAAAGTGTGCAAAATGGCCGCCCTCGTCCGGACTGCGTGCCGGGAGGAACTCGATAGCCTGGACCCGTTCGGCCTCGTGGGGCACCTGGCTCACCGATCCGGCCGCGTAGGACCCCCGCCGCGCCGATTCGGCCGACTGAAATTGGGTATAGTGGCTAGTCGCGTTTTCGTGCAGGACACAGGCTTCGATTGCGGAGGCTAAGGTGAGGCCTTTTATTTTTAAGAGCTGCTGGCGTAGGGTGCCCGAGGTGACCCCAAAAACGATCTGGTCCCGAATCATGGAATCGGAGGTGGTGTCGTAACCGCAGGACTGTGCGAGGATGCGGAGATGCGTAAGGAATGACTGAAAGGGCTCATCCTTACCTTGCAGGTGCTGCTGGAAGAGATATCTCTCGAAGCTTTGGTCTTGTCGTCACCTTCCGCGAACACCAGGGAGTTGTAGACATGGATGGCGTGTTAACCTGCCGTGGTGAGGAGGATGACGATCTTTCTGGTGTCCGAGGCGCTTTCCGTTTCGTTGGCTTCCAGGAAGAGCTGGAAGCGCTGTTTGAACAGCTTCCAATTAACGCCGAGGTTTCCAGCGGCTGCGGTGTGTTGACGGTGTCCATGGCGCAGGATGGCAGATTCTGGAGGATTTGTAGGTAGGTACCAAAGTCACTCCTGGTACACAGACGGGCCAACACGGTTGTGAATGGTACAATGCAGTTGTATTTCAAACATCTATTTACATTGGGAAACTGTTTACTGAGGTTCGATGATGACCCTTGATTCTGTGGACCTATTCCTAATTCTATCGTGTAGTGGCACTCAGCACATGGTGGATGTCTGAGTGGCTTGTAGTGAGCTCTGTGCCCTGAGCCGCCTCCTGCTCGAGTGCCCAGGAAGTGTTGTGTTCCCTGTTTGTACTGTGTATACTCTTGCCTGTGATTGGCTGTCGTGTTGTGTGTGTTGATTGGTCCGTTGATCTGTCCATCAGTATGTATGTATGTATGTGCTATGATGTTTACCTGAATATCATGACACCCATGTGTAGCTCTGGCTGCTCTGATACCACGAAGATTGCCACACTTGGGCATGGCTTCACCCTCACCCCCACAACCTTGGACATTGCCTCGGAGAATGCTGTCCAGAACCCAGCAAGTTTGGGGCAAGCCCAGAACATGTGGGTGTGCTTGGCCGGGCTCCTCTTGCACCGTTCACATTTGTCCTACACCTCTGGGAGGAACCTGCTCATTTGGGTTCTGGCCAGGTGTGCTCTGTGTACCACTTTGAACTGCATAAGGCCAAGCCTTGCCCAGAAGAAAGTGGAGTTTGTAGCCACCTGGGTTGGCCACTTCCCGACTTAAAATGGAGATCCGCTAAGAATGCAGGGAAATTCAGCTAACGCAGGAAAAACAGCAGGTGCAAAGTTTCCTGTATATCAGAACTTGCAGGAACCCAGACAACACTGAAACTAACAATCTACATATTAATGAGCGATCCCCAGGAACAATTGGAAACAGTTAAGGTAAACAAGGCCAAGCCAGACTCCTCGGCGCCAGCAGGAGCCAAGACAAAGGAAGGGCAACAGACACTTCGGAACCGCCCAGCAATCAGGGAACAGCTCCAGTATTGGAGAAATCGATCCAAGTGATCAGAATGTAGTCCAATCACTTGGAACCAGGTACGGGATCCGCCCCGAATGGCGCGAAGCCCCTGGGGACTATAAAATGGAGTCCCCAAGTTCAATTCATCCTTCTTGGCAGGGTCTCTCAGCAGCTCGAAACAACCCTTGACCGTGACCCGCCTAGTAGCTGCATCAACCAAGTAAGTCTCCAGTCAATGCACGCTACGAGATAGGCGCTCCTAGCTACCAGTCTATATCAGCTTTGAAGCCTGCAGACTCAGAATCGAGCGAAAGGCCATTTGTTTGCCTAACCTGGTGGGCCAGTTCCAAAGCTAAGTATAGGCCTTTTAGTGTTAGTGATAGTCTAGTAAATAGAGTTTTATACATGAGTAGTGATTGACTGTGTATAATAAATGTGTTTTGATTTGAAACGTACTAACTGGTGTATTGAGTTATTGATCAGCACTTGAACTTGAACCTCGTGGTGGTATCATAAAGATACCTGGCGACTCTAGAGCAAAGGCTATAGAAACAGAGCAAATTAAGTAAAGACACAACGAGCAACATTTAAGAGCCAACCAAAAGTTAGCAACATATACTGGCGACTCCGCCGGGACCCGACTTAGAAGTGGGTGCCTGGAACTAGCTACCGGATGAGGTGGTGGAAGCAGGGACGATAGTGACATTCGAGGGGCATCTTGACAAATACATGAATAGAATGGGAATAGAACGATACGGACCCTGGAAGTGTAGAAGATTTTAGTTTAGTCGCGCAGCATGGTCGGCACGGGCTTGGAGGGCCGAAGGGCCTGTTCCTGTGCTGCACTTTTATTTGTTCTTTGTTCTTACCCCACCCCCACACACACAAATGCCATGATTATATACTGTCTACGTTTTGGAAAAAGGCCTTGGGGATGAAGATAAATCTAACCAGGAAGAGGAATCTCAGCACGTTCACCTTGATCGCTTGCACTCTCCCCACCAGGGAAAGTGGGAGTGCGTCCCACCTCTGTAGGTTATTTTTGACTTCCTTCACGAGGTTGGTCTGGTTCCACTTGTGGATCTGTGCCCAGTCTCTGGCTATTTGGATCCCCAGGTATCGGAATCTGTTCTGGGCTATTTTAAATGGGAGCCCCTCCAGCTCTGCCCCTCCCCCATTTGGGTTCACTGGGAATGCCTCACTTATGCTCAGGTTGAGTTTGTAACCCAAGAAGGTTCCAAACTCTTTCAGGATCTGCATGATTGCTTTCAGTCCTTCCTTCAGCTTCAAGACACACAGGAGCAGGTCTTCCACATAGAGTGAGACTCTGTGCCACCTCTTTGGATGCTTTTCCAGCATTTTGCATCCCACAGGGCTATCACCATGGGTTTGATTGCTAGCACGAACAAGAGTAGGAACAACGGGCATCCTTGCCTTGTGCCTCTTTGTAGTTGGAAATATTCAGAGCTGGTGGTGTTGGTCCGAATGCTTGCCTTGGGAGCATTGTACAGCAGTCTCACCCAGGTGCTGAATCCCGCTCCTAGCCCAAACCGTTCCAGTACCTCGAGGAGGTACTTCCGTTCGACTCTGTCGAAGACCTTTTCTGCATCCAGGGAGAAGAAAACTTCCGGTGATCCCTCCCCGGGGGGTGTCAATATTACATTCAGCAGCTGCCTGATGTTCGCAGCGAGTTGCCTACCCTTGACAAAGCCCGTTTGGTCCTCTGCGACCACCTCTGGTATGCAGCTTTCCAGCCTTTTGGCCAAGGCCTTTGCGAGTATTTTTGCATCTACATTCAGCAGTGAAATGGGTCTGTATGATCCGCATTCCGTAGGGTCTATATCCTTTTTGGGTAACAATGCGATTGTGGCCTGCATCGCGTAGGAGGCAAAGTGCCCTCTGCCAGCGAGTCTGCGAACATGTCCCGTAGATGTGGCGCCAGGGCTGGCACAAATTTTTTACATAAGTCCGCCAGGAACCTGTTGGGCCCCGGCGCCTTCCCCATCTGCATGGAACTGATGCTCTACATGATTTCTCCCAGATCTGTCGGTGCTTCCAGCCTCCTCTTCCTCCCCCCCCCCTCCCCCCCCCCCCCCCCCCCCCCCCGCCTGTCTTCCCCAAAACTGGTAGTTCCAGTCCATCGAGGAACTATTTCATCCCCACGTCCCCGTTGTGGGGCTCGGTTGTGTACAGCCCTCGATAGAAGGCATCGAATGCCTGATTGACCCCTTTTGGTTCTGCTACCAGTCTGCCTCTGCTGTTCTTTACCTGCGCTATTTCCTTCGTGACTGCCTGCTTTCTCAGCTGGTGAACCAGTAGGCGGCCAGCCTACTGTGTTCATAGAAGGTCCCACGTGTCTGGCGGAGTTGGTGAACTGTTTTCCTGGTGGATAGCAGGTTAAAGTCCATTTGCAGTTTTTTCCTCCGCCAGCAGCTCTACGATGGGGGCCTCAGAGTACATTCTGTCGACCTCCAGAATGGAGTCAACCAGCTGCTGCCTGCCTCCCCGTTCTGGTTGTTACTATCGTAATCGCCTATGGCCCGCAATATTTTCTGGCAGAAGGCCTTGTCAGCCAGGAGGTCCGTGTCCAGTCTCCATGTGGGGCGCTGGGCACGGCCCGTCTCCAACATCATGTTGGGTGGGGTTATGGGGATCGGGTGGAGGTGTTGACCTTGGGTAGGGTGCTCTTTCCAAGAGCCGGTGCAGACTCGATGGGCCGAATGGCCTCCTTCTGCACTGTAAATTCTATGATATAATGTGGAGCGTGGTTGGAGATGACGATCGGGGAATATTTCACTCCTGTGATTCCTGGAAGCACTGATTTCCCCACTGCAAAGAACTCGATGCGGATGTGCCCCTTGTGCATTTGTGAAAGTATGAGAATTCCTTTTCTCCCGGGTGTAGGAACCTCCATGGGCCTACCGCCCCCATCTGCTCCATGAATATTCCCAACTCCCTAGCCGTGCCTGTCTTTCACCCCTTTCTGAGGTTTGATCGATCGGTCAGTGGGTCCTGTACGCAGTTAAAGTCATAATCAGTTGGTGTGTGTCAATGTTGGGGATTTCCGCCATAAATTCTGTATCGTCCCAGTTGGGAGCGTATACATTCAGAGGTACCACCGGTGCCCCTTCCAGGATACCGCTGACCATGACGTACCGTCCCCCTGGGTTCGTAACCGTCTTGGTCTCCGTAAACCTCATCCTTTTGCTGATCAGTATGGCTATTCCCCTACCCCTTGTCCCGTAGCATGAATGGTACGTCTGTCCCACCCAGCCCTTCCTTACCAGCAGTGGGTCCTTCTCCCTCAGGTATGTCTCCTGTAGGTAAACTATGTCGCCCTTCAGGCTTCTTCGGTGGGCGAAAACTCTGGATCTTTTCACCGGACCATTAAGCCCCCTTAGTTTCAAGTAACAATCCTGGTGAGGGGTTTCTAACCCCCCGATCCTGCGGGATCAACCATACTTACCTGATGGACACGCCCCTGCACTCTAGGGTTTCGCTTTGCCCAGGGGCCCTCTTGAGTGGCTGCTTGCCAGACCCACGATGTGGACTTTTTTGCCACCTGGACCTATTTTCCTCGACCTTCCGTTTTAGGTTCCCCTGAGCCGCCACCAACCTCTTCACCTCGGCCTCCAGAGCCACGATCCTGTCGCTCTGGTCCGTTGAAGCCTTCTCCAGGTCCAGGATCGTCTTCTCCTGCGCCTCCACCTTCCGTCCCAGGCCTTCTGTCATGTGCTGAAGGAGGGCTACCGCTTCCTCCTTCAGCACCAGCTGGAGCTCCATCCTGATCGCTTCCTTCATGGCAGTCAATTCCTTTTTCAAAACATTCCTTCATCCTTCCTCCTGTGTTGGGAGGGGGGATGTCATTGTCTGGTCCTGCTCTGCCGTTCGGGTCGCCGATCTTTCCCCCTTCTGGTTCGTCTGGGGCTCTGCCTCGCCTTGTGGGGTCGCAGGTCCCCTCGGCCGTTGTTCCTGCCTCTTTGATTCGCTGCTGCTTCTGACTTCCCACTGTCCCCGCAATCTGTTGTTCGCAGGCATCCTCTTTCCTTCTCGCGCTGTCGGTGCCTTTTGTGGGTTTTTGGTGGCTTTTTGGGCCCAAAACTCAAATAAATTCACTGTGTTGGGTTCAACTGGGAGGAGAGTCACCTGATGTGTGTCCACTCAGCACATCGCCGCCACCGAAAGTCGCTTTTTCCCGCCCCGCCCGCCATGCGACAGCGTGGGCCATGCCTCCACATTGCTTCAGTGCAGAGTGCTGGATTATCTGGAGAGAAAAGATGGTTGTGCAGCCTGTGAGCTGCTCACTTACTCTCTTGCCTCAGATAGCACTCTGTGCAGAAAATGGAATACTCCGCCTCAAGTTATTGACTTTTGTCACCATCGATGGCCCCTCATTTGACCATCACAGTCCTGCTCCTTCTATTCAGTTCTCTTCATCTTTTAAAGGAAACTTTTCTTTTACTGTGCCTTTCATTCCTTTCAACCGACTCTTATTTTCATATTCCATGCCCCCCCCACCCAACTCTTCCACACCCAAACCACCTTCCCATCCACCCTCTCTTACCAGCCAGTGATTTGCACTCTTCAATGAGTGGCACAGTGATTAACACTGCTGCCTCACAGCTCCGGGGACTCAGGTTCAATACCAGCCTCGGGTGACTGTGTGAAATTTGCACTTTGGCCCCGTGTGTGCATGGACTTCCTCCGAGTGCTCCGGTTTCCTCCCACAGTCCAAAAATGTTAAGGTTAGGTGGATTGGCGATGCTAAATTGCCCCTTAGTATCCAAAGGTTAGGTGGGGTTACTGGGTTACGGGGATAGGATGGAAGCGAGGGCTTAGGTAGGGTGCTCTTTCACGGGCCAGTGTGGACTTGATGGGCTGAATGGCATCCTTCTGCACTGTTGATTCTATGATTCTATGTCACTTCCTTGAAAAACTTGTTTTGGTTAGTGAGACACGACCTCCCCTTCACAAAACCATGCTGCCTCACAATAATACGTCCACTTGCTTCCAAATGGGGGTAAATCCTGTCTCGAAGATTCCTCTCCAATAATTTCCCTACCACTGAAGTGAGGCTTACCTGCCTGTAGTTCCCGGGATTATCCTTGCTACCCTTCTTAAACAAAGGAACAACATTAGCTATTCTCCAGTCCTTTGGGTCCTCACCTGTAACCAGTGAGGATACAAAGTTTTCTGTCAAGGCCTCAGCAATTTCCTCCCTTGCCTCACTCAGTATTCTGGGGTAGATCCCATCAGGCCCTGGGGACTTATCTACCTTAATGTAGACCTTTCAAGATGTCCCTCTTGATCGCAATGTGACCCAGACTATCTCCACACCCTTCCCCAGACTCATCATCCACCAAGTGCTTCTCTTTGGTTTGATTGATTGATTGATTTGATTTATTGTCACATCTATCAAAGTACAGTGAAAAGTATTTTTCTGCGGCCGAGGGAATGTACACAGTACGTACATAGTAGACAAAAGAATAATCAACAGAGAACTTTGACAAATGGTACATCAACAAACAGTGATTGGTTACAGTACGGAACAAGGGGTCAAACAAAGCAAATACATGAGCAAGAGCAGCATAGGGCGTCATGAATAGTGTTCTTACAGGGAACAGATCAGTCCGATGGGGAGTCGTTGAGGAATCTTGTAGCTGTGGAGAAGAGGCTGTTCCTATGTCTGGATGTGTGAGTCTTCAGACTTCTGTACCTTCTGCCTGATGAAAGGGTCTGGAAGAAGGTAATGTCTGTGTGGGAGGGGTCTCTGATAATGCTGTCGGCCTTCCTGAGGCAGAGGGAGGGGTATGCAGAATCAATGTGGGGGTTGCAAGCTTGTGTGATGCTTTGGGCTGAGTTCACCACACTCTGCAGTTTCTTGCGATCTTGGACTGAGCAGTTGCCATACCAAGCTGTGATGCAGCCGGATAGGATGCTCTCTATCGCACATGTGTAGAAGTTTGTGAGAGTCGAGCAGCCATGACAAATTTCTTTAGCTTCCGTAGGAAGTAGAGACGTTGTTGGGCTTTCTTGATTGTTGCATCAACGTGAGTGGACCAGGACAGACTGTTTGTGACCCCCAGGAACTTAAATCTATCGACCATCTCCACTTCGGAGCCATTGATGCAGACGGGTGTGTGTGTAGTGCTACGCTTCCTGAAGTCGATGACCAGTTCCTTGGCCTTTCCAACATTTAGAGAGAGGTTGTTTTCGGTACACCATGCAACCAAGTGATTTTTCTCCCCCCATAGTATGATTCGGCATTGTTTGAGATATGGCCCACCACAGTCGTATCATCCGCA
The DNA here is from genome assembly GCF_047496885.1 of Scyliorhinus torazame. Lineage (NCBI taxonomy): Eukaryota > Metazoa > Chordata > Chondrichthyes > Carcharhiniformes > Scyliorhinidae > Scyliorhinus > Scyliorhinus torazame. The sequence goes on along the minus strand of NC_092717.1, from coordinate 66,522,474 downwards.
AACTTATTGATCGAGTTGGAGTTAAATCTTGCCACACAGTAATGTGTGTATAGGGAGTACAGTAGAGGATTGAGCACACATCCTTGTAGTGTTGAGGACTATTGTGGAGGAGGTGCTGTTGCCCATCCTGACAGATTGCGGTCTATTGGTGAGGAAGTCAAGGATCAAGCTGCACAGGGAGGGGTCAAGTCCAAGATTGCGGAGTTTGGTTATTAGTCTTGTTGGGATAATGGTGTTGAAGGCGGAGCTGTAAGTTGATGAACAGCAGTCTTACATAGGTGTCCTTATTGTTGAGGTGTTTGAGTGTTGATTGTAGAGCCAGGGAGATAGCATCTGCTGTGGACCGGTTGCGGTGATAGGCAAACTGCAATGGATCAAGACCGCCTGGGTGGCTGGCAGTGATTCGTCTCATGACTAGCCGCTCGAAGCATTTCATGATAACAGGCGTCAGGGCCACCAGTCGGTAGTCATTGAGGCAGGCTACCTTGTTCTTCTTTGGTACTGGTATTATGGCGAATACTGATGCAAAGTACTCATTTAGTATATTATCCATTTCCTCTGCCTCCCCTGTCCTTGAGTGGGTCAACCCTTTCCCTGGCTATCCTCTTGCACTTTATATACGTATGAAAAGCCCTGGGATTTTCCTTAATCCTGTTTGCCACTGACTTTTCTTCACCCCATTTAGCCCTTAGTCTCCTTGCTAACTTCCTTCCTACTTTCTTTATATTCCTCACGGAATTCATCTGTTGCCAGCCTTCGAGCCCTTACAAATGCTCACATTTGGACGGGTCTCACAATATCCGTTGTTATCCAAGGTTTCCGAAACTTGCCATACTTGTCTTTCTTCCTCACAGGAACATGCCGGTCCTGAATTCCTATCAATTGACATTTGAAAACCTCCCACATGACAGATGTTGGTTTACCCTCAAACATCCACCCCCAATCTAGATTCTTCAGTTCCTGCCTAATATTGTTGAGATTACACTGATACTTTTGTCGAAAAAGCCTTTCCCTCTTTGGGCAGTTTCCGGTGTTGACCACTGTATAGCACTATAGGTGGATTTTGGACAGTAAAGGATCCGTTTGTTAACAGTCATGTATCTGAGCTTCAGTGATTGGCAAGGTATCTATGAAATTCAACATGGGTATCACTTTCTTGGCTCTGGGGATTGTCCGGAGTCGTGTTGGCAGTGCAAGTCTACTCAGTTCAGCTGCATTCACAATCTGTGTGCCCGGTCGATGCTCAAACGTGTTCTCATACTCCACCAACAAGGGGGCTCATGTTTGTATACGGGCTGATGCGACTGGCAGGATAGCCTTGAAGAGCCAGAACAATAGTTTGTGGTCCGTCAGCATTGTAAAACGATGCCCATACATGTATTGATGGAGCATTTTGACTGCGAAAACTAAAGGCAAACCTTCTTTCTCGATCTGGGAGTAGTTTGTTCTCTGCTGCGTCGAACATTCCGGAGGCAAATGCAATTGGCTGCACTCTACTGGGGTCAGGAATGAATTTTCTCTCCTAATTCATGAGCCCCAGAAATGTGTGCTGCTCGGTCGTGTTCTCCGATGTGGGGGCCTGTTGGATCGCATGCGCCTTCTCTTCTGCCAGGTGTAGCACATCTTCGGTAGCCTAAGTAAATAACCTCCATGGTGAGACAAACACTCTTGTCTCTTTTGAGACAAACGCCCAGTTCTGAAAAGAGGCTGAGCACCTCGTCCAAGCTGCTCGAGTGTTCTCGCTCTGCCATATCCGTGACCAATATGTCATCCAAATAAACCGCCATACAAGGCAAACCTCAGCAAATGTTTTCCATGACGTACTGGAAAATGGCACAGGCCGACGATACACCAAAGGACAATCTTGTGTACTCCTGTATGTATTTATGGTCAGGTATTGTCTGGACCCAGGGTCTAACTCCAGCTGAAGATAGGCATGACTCACATCATGTTCGTAAATGAATGATCTCTAGCCAATTTTGTATACATGTCCTCGATGGCATTGATTACATATCCAATCAGGAGGCCTATTTACTGTCAATTTATCGTCGCCGCAACAGTTTTGTCCGGTTTAAGGATGGGGACCACTGGTGCCACCCCATCAGCGAATTTTACCGGCCGAATGATTCTGACGCCCTCAAATTGGCTGAGCGCTGTCTCAACCTTCACCAATAGCGCAGAGGGGACTGGGCGAGCCCGAAAATATTTAGGCTGTGCTTCAGGGTCGACATGAATTTTTTGCCATGCCTCCCCTTGATTTTCCCCAGCCAAATTTTTAAAACTTTGGCGTATTTCCCCAACACCTCATAGGGGCCCCCAGTACTCATCTGAAAACTCCACTGCCAATCTCGGTGAAGGTGGTGCAGTCAACCATGGCCTACCAGACTCCAGTCTTGAATTTTCACCACAATCAATACAGTCTTACATATTACTGCCCATAAATCATCAGGGTCATTGTGGTCATATTGCAAGTGGTTCCCCGCATAGGTTGCCAGTCTTGCCTCTGCATCACGCAAAGTTAGCTGTTGTATTCCTGACTGGATTTTTTCAAACATTTGTCTATCGGTGACGAGACTGTGGCTTCTGTGTCTAATTCCATTACGAGACAGTGACCGTTTACTTGAACGGTGATCTGAATGGGGGCAACTTTGGGTGCCGCAATGCTGTTCAGCTGCATGCATTCATCATCGGGCTGTTCCAACAGAAAAGTGGAGGCTCTGGGTTGACGCCTTCCTCGGGTGGGACAGCGGATTTGTTGGTTGCCCTGTGGCTTTCTCTCCCTGCGACTTCTCCGTCCGCACGCATCACATTGGCTGGGGCATTCCTCTGTGGACTCGGGGGATGTATCTGGCCTTGTCAGTGCAGTCGTAGATCTATGACCCATGCCTCAACAGTCTTCGCCTCATTCCTAACCTGGGGGGGCGCTGAATGCCGGGTGGGGATACATCCCATACTGTTCACTTCCATTCCTTGGAGTTCCTGTACTCTCTTGTCTGCACTCTCTTGAGAAAGATTTCTCCACGGCCTTCTTTTTCTTTTAAATTTAGAGTACCCAATTCATTTTTTCCAATTTAGGAGCAATTTAGCGTGGCCAATCCACCTACCCTGCACATCTTTTGGGTTGTGGGGGCGAAACCCACGCTTACACGGGGAGAATGTGCAAACTCCACACGGACAGTGACCCAGAGCCGGGATCGAACCTGTGACCTCGGCGCTGTGAGGCAGCAAGACTAACCCACTGCGCCACTGTGCTGCCCTCTCCACGGCCTTCTTAAGGACTAATAATGGCTCGGTCAGTAACTTATGTTGGTTCGCCGTATTATTCACACCACAAACCAAATGGGCCCACAACATCTCAGGAAGGGAAGGGCCATAATCACAGAATTCAGTCAGTTTCCTCAAATGCGTTAAGAACTCGGTAACAGACCCCTCTAGCTGTACCAAACCGGTAAATTAGCATGATGATCGACAGCTAAGGGTTTGCCACCATTGCAACCAGCTCCTCAAAGGTCTTGAAGTTTGCTGTGGGGTGAGGCTTTTTATCATGCCAAAGCTTGGGGCTCTACATGCAGTCTGTCGCTCAACACCACTTAGAGCGTTGTCCCTGAAAAGATAACGCATATGCTCTGCGTATTGCGTCCAATCCTCCACGCTTGCATCAAACACATCAAGCCTCCCAAAAAGCGACATTTTGAAACCAATGCAAACCTTATTCTGGTAGTGTAATAGGTAATGATTGTCTTTCAACAGTTAGCATTGCCGACTGTAGCTCCACTTTTATCCTCGTCAATTTAGTGATCTTTGGTTGGCTCTGAATATGGCGGTCAATATGGTCGCCTTCCTTAATCCTAATTATGCTTGCTCTAGAGTCGCCAGGTATCTTTCGATACCACCACAAGGTTCAAACCCGAATACTGATCAAAAGAGTCCATACACCAGTTAGTTAGTTCAAAGTCAATACTATTTATTTACACACACAGTAATATCTACTCATCTCGGTGTTTAGTGTATGGCAGGGGTGGGAAACATTCACGGCCTGCGTGGTAGGGGTCAGGGGGTAGCGTCCACGTGGAACTGGAGGGATCCCACTAAGATCCAACTGTAAAGCATGATAGTTGTCTTCATCTTTCCTTCTTTCTGTCTTCTTCTGAGGTTCCTATGGACACAAGCATAATATCTGTTATTATCTTGCTTAAGATTCCGTATGTCTGTCTGTCTGTCCTCTTATTGCCAATTACCCATTATAATTGGTCACCATCTGTGACTCCCTCATTTTTCTTTTTTTTTTAAACCAAATATTTTGGACAAGACATCAGAGTAAAAACTGACACAGTGCGAGCTGTCTCGCAGCCTGTATGATCTACCATCCCAGTGTTCGAGGATGTAAATAGCATTTGGAAGCAACCTAAGGGTTGCCATAAAGAAACAAAAGAGTTTTGAACTTAAAGAACCAAAATGGGGTGCGTATGGGCCGGTAAGAATGGGTGGAATGGAACGGTGACCAGTGCTGTGTGTGCTCTACCCGTGCGTAGCTGGCCAGAGGGGTGTCCTCAGGCAGGACGGGAACCAGTGCCGTTTCTCCACTGCCTGAGCGACCGGCAAGAACGGTACGAATATGTGGTCGTCGTGGGGGCTGCCTTTTGTGATTACCTTCAAATCAGGAGAGTCGTTATGATTGGTTGTCCGCGGACAAACTTGTTCCATTAACTGCCAGTGGGCGTTAGAGTGGTGGCGTGGGGCCATGAAAATTTTAAATTAACAAACAACATTTAACGTTCACAATAACGAAGAAACATACATTACAAACATGGTGCAGGTTCCATCAGAAAGGACACCGTAACTCTCCATCGGTTCCTTTTTACCATTATCTGGACACCTCATTGCTCAGTAGCGAACAGAGTCACAAAGGGATTCGTTTGGTGGGAGTCAGACTCTATGTTATCATCTTCTCCCGGCTGCCATACACTTGACTGGAGTATGTTTGCTAAAGCTGCGTGGGGCGAATTTGGGTCCATCTCATCATTCCGGATGAGCCTGAACGAATTGTCTCGGTGCCAGAATCTTGTTTCGAGGTTGGAGCTGCTAGGTTTTAATTCATAATCGTCGGGCGGTGGGTCTGGGTCAGGGGCTTTAATGTATGTTATCTTGAAGGGGTCGCTGGAATCATGTTCGGAATTGCTGGGAGTGGGGCCTGGTGCAGGGGTGTAATCGTAGAGTGGTATGCTGGGGCTGTTGCCTTCGCTGTCGCTGCTGGGTGAAGGAAGGGAGAGGTGGAGTCGTGCCTCTGGGGGTGGAGTCGAAGTCATGTCTGAGGACGGGCTTGACTAGTTGGGGGAGGGTAGGAATACGTCATTCGTGGGTGGGGCAAGCGAGATGTGGTGTGCATGGTTGTTCTGCGAGCCATAAGCTGGTTTATGTGAAACCACCGCAGACATGCCATTGGGATATTTGATCTTGTATACAGAGGGGCTGACTTTGTCAGACATGGAGTATGGTCTGGAAAATTTAGGGGCAAGGAATGAACTGGGGTTGTATAGGGATAGCATCACTTGCTGCCCTACTGCAAACTCGGTGGTGTGTACCGTTTTATCAAAGCAAGCCTTGCTTTGCTTCTTCCGTGTCCCAAGTCTAACAGCTGCTGCGAGCTGGGCTGCCTTTACATTATCAATAATCTGGTGTAATGCTTTTTCATGCTTAAGGCGGTGACTGTGGGGCTGGCCAAATACAGTCCTAATAAATACTCTGTCCCTTTCATGGGGCGTCCGGTCATGAGAGTGTGGGGGGTGTATCCTGTGGACATGGATACCATGTTTCTTATGAACATCAGTGTAAAGGGGAGAACTGAGTCCCAGATGCTATTGTGCTGTTGCACCATTTTCCTGAGGGTGGGCTTTTAGAGTTCTGTTCATCCTCTCTACAATGCCGCTTGATTGGGGGTCGTATGCTATATGAAACTTTTGCTTTATTCCGAAAATTGTGAGGACGTTTTTCATCACTCGTCCTGTAAAATGGGAGCCTTGATCGGACTCCATACTGCGTGGGAGGCCCCATCTTGTAAAGATGTGCTGTGTTAGGATTTTAGCTGTCGTTTTGGCCGTGTTTGTTCTGGATGGAAAAGCTTCATTTTGTGAAAGTGTCGATGCCCACCACCACATACTTAAAACCATTTCTGCAGGGGGGTAGGGGTCCTATACAATCTATTTGCAAATTAGTCCAGGGGCCATTAATGGGGTGGGTGTGACTTAGCTGGGCTTTACTTGCATATCTGTCCGGATTGTTCTGGGCACAGATTAAGCAATTCTCAATGTAGTGAGTTACATTATTTTTTAAATCAGGCTACCAGCAGAGAGGTCTGAGGTGGGCGAGGGTGGGTTCAATGCCCTGGTGTCCATGATTGTCATGGAACTGACAAATAATTTGGTTCCTGTCCTGGCTGGGGACTACATAAATGCCGTCTTTTAAAATCACACCGTCATGTGTGGTTATCGCGTTTTTAAACTTATCATAAGGGGCTGGGAAGTTACCTTTTAAAACTTCCATGAGCTTCTCATCTTTTTGAGCCTTTGCCAAATCTTGAATGTTGGTCTGTGAGAACTGAACCGCGTGTACTGGGGCGCTTTCGGGGGGGGTTCTACAAGTGACCATGTCACGCCCTGCCTTCGCTAGGGCGTCTGCTTTAACGTTACCGGGGGGGAAGAACGATGATGACTGCGAACTTTAATAATGCCATATTTCCTATATTTAGCTGTCTCTGGGATATAATGGGGCTGAGGGTAGGGGCTTTCCGTCTGCGGAAACGAATCCTCTAGTTTCCCACAGGGGTACGAATTTTGTTGAACTGTTGTAGACATATAAACTGTCCGAATATATGTCGGCTGGGGTCGGAAAAGAGTCGGGGTGATCTACAATGTACGCTATGGCTGCCAGTTCTGCTGCCTGCGAGCCAAAGTGTCCTGGCAATTTCAACGAAATCGCTTCTAGGGCGCGTCCCTGCATGTCCTCTACATAAATACCGCAACCGGTAATTCTTTTCCCATTTAAATCTGTGGAGGAGCCATCCACATAGATTCTAAGGGGTGCGCATGTGTCTCTGGGGTGTAGTATCTGTTTTCCTGGGAGCTGACTTAGGTATAAAGGGTCTTGTATTATGTTTAGTGGCGATGATATCACACTTGTGTGGGGCACCTGCATATTGTAAATTATCGGCTAGGAAAGTGTGGGTCTTGGTTCTTTTGACTGTGATGTCCCGTCCCTGTAAAAGAAGGGTCCAACGGGCTGCACGGATTTGGCTGACTGTGCCATCTTTAAGTCGACCATCTAGTAGTAGCTGTGTTGGGGTGTGTTCAGTGAGAATGGTGATGGGGTTGAGTCCTGTAATGTAGGCGAAGTATTGTACTGCCCAAAAAGCTGCGAGCAGGTGCTTTTCGCAGGCAGAAAATCCTTGCTCGACAGGATCTAACATGCGTGAGGCGTATGCCATGGGGCCTAATCGGTCATGGCATTCGTGGAGGAGCACGGCCGAAAGGGTTCGGTTGGTGCTTGCAACTTCAATTGCATACGGGGAAAGTGGATCTGGGACCTGTAACAGGCCACAGAGGAGTCCAAAATGAGAGCTGTAAAGAAACTCATTTTATTACAAAGTAAACTATATACAGAGTACATGTCAAATCCCAATCTCACCTTAACTACATCCTGGCATCCACATATTCCACATATGGCCACTGAACATAAAACACAGGTAGTCCATGAAAGTGTCCCGGTGCAATCTCTGGGCTACCCAGTTGAGTCGGGACGCCGCCCCTCCTCTCTTGCAGTATTGTCATATGATCTTTGATCACCACCCTGTCCGAGGTCTGGGCCACAGGTGCACAAGGGGCATTAACCGGTTACCCACAAGTCCAGAACAGAATCCACAGTCAACACACAAAACAGGCCTTTTAAAAACTTCCACAGACTGCTCGAATAGAAAAGTGCAAGCCAAGAGCCAGGGAAACAATGTATTGGCCAGACATCAACCACGATATTCAAGTAATTGTGAAAAGCTGTACACAGTGTTGGAAGCTTCAGTATAATCTGCCGAAGGAATGAGTTAATTGAAGACTGGAGAGGAAATTTAATTTTTAAAAAGGAGGCAGAAGAAGTATTATGACAAATCCACAACAAGGCTCCAACAATTGCAAAAGGATGACACAGTCAGGCTGGGAGATCCTGATGGGAATGGATGATTCGGCAGTTTGTACTGAAGCTTCCAACACGATGTTCAGCTTTTCACAATTATTTGAATATCGTGGTTGATTCCTGGTCAATACATTGTTTCCCTGGCTCTTTGCTTGCACTTTTCTATTCCTTCATGAATTTGTTTAAGAATCATTGACCTTCATGATTGTGGAATTTACAATCTTTTGTTGTAGAAGCAATAAACCATTGTCATCACTTAATTCTGCCCTGACACTATAATAGCTGGAGCTGGAACCTATAGGCCATCCCTATGGAGATATTTTATCATCTTTTTAACAACTATATCTTTGGTCATTTCTTCCTTTATCAGTCTTAATTTGTTATTAGATACTGGAAGGGATTCTGTGACAAGATTCACGTAGACTTGAACATCCTCATCCATCTGGCTTATTTCTTCCATGCATGTGGCTCAAGATAGTGCATCAGCTAAGATGAAATGCTTGTCTGGTGTATAGATTAGATCCAAATCATACCTTTGTAGCTTCATCACATACGCTGTATCCCAGGGGACATCTCATTCAAATTTTGTTTTTAACTATTGCGACAAGTGGTCTGTGGTCAGTTTATACTCAGAGTCAGGAGAGAGTGCTGCCAGGGATGGACTAGCTGGAGGACCTGCAGGAGAATTGACATGTAGTCAGTAGGAGGGTTGGGTCAGTCAGACAGTAAGGAATTAACAAGTCACGTTTGACAGGACCTCCAGGTGGATCATGGTGGTTCCTCACCTGTGTGGCGTCCGCCAGCCTCCGTGTGGCTGACCGATCTGTCCGCGGTCACTCTGGTCACCTCCAGGGCCCACTCCAAAAAGGTGAGGATTCTTACGCCTGGCACCCCTCCGCCGGTCTGGGCCCTCTCCCAGCGATTATGGGAGAACTAACATTTCCACTATGAATGTTGGTAGACTGTATACGTAGGCATGGAACTTGCTAACACCATTTATTAAACGTAAGCATTCTTTTTCAATTTGAGCATACCCGTGCTCTGTGTCGTGTCAGACATTTAACTGAAAGCATAGGCAATTGGAAGCCAATTTCCATCATTGTCTTGTTCCAATAACACCACTCCCAATCCATCTTTCGTCTTTTTTGCAGGATCAGAAAATGTCAGCACTGGTGCTGTTGGCAATGCTTCCTTTCAAGATTGCCTTCATTTTTCTTGGTCACGTTGTATACCTTTTGCAGAAAGTTTATCTCCCAAGAATGTGATATTGTGGACAACAAATTGGCATTTGGTTTCATTCAACTTTAAGCCATTCTTTTTAATGCTCTTCAGCACTTTGAGAAGCCTTTTATTGTGTTCTTCCTGTGTTGATCCCCAGACAAATATGTCGTCAACATGTACTGTGACTCCTGGAATTCCTTCTACGATGTCTTCCATTGCCCGATAGAAAATTTCTAATGCAGAAATTGTACCTAATGGCATTCTTAAGAAACAATATCGCCCAAATGGAGTTTTAAAAGTGCACAGTTTTGTGCTCTCCTTATCCAACCTGAGCTGCCAAAAAACCTTGTGATGTGTCTAATTTGCTAAAACAGGTTGCTCCTGACATCTCACATGTGATTTCTTCCCTCTTTGGAATCGAATAATGTTCTCTTTTAATGTTGAGGTTCAGATCTTTGGGGTGCATACAGATTCTTAGGTCGTTATTTCTCTTCTTAACGCAGACCATAGAGTTTACCCAATCTGTTGATTCTTCAATGCGTTTGATTATGCCCAAAGCCGTCATCCTTTCTAATTCATCCTTCAATCTGTCTTTCAATGGAACTGGTACACGTCTTGGTGCGTGTATGACTGGTTGCGCAATCTCTTTTAACTGGATTTGATGAAAGGTAAAGTGCCAAGTCTTGAAATATCCCAGGAAATTCCTTCAGTATGGAATCTACTTATGCATTTTGTCTTTGTATAGCGCAGTCTGCACTATTAACTCGCTTAATTAGCTCAACTGCTTTGCATGCTTCCACTCCCAGTAGAGATTCACGTTCAGCCTCGACAATGGAAGATTTTACTGTGTGAACTTTGTTCTTTACATTTACATCGAGCTTGCATGCTCCCAGCGTAGTAATTTCATTTCTGTTGTAGTCTTTCAGTAATACTGCTTTATTAATCTCTTGCGGTTTAATTTTCAGCACTTTTAAATCTTGACAAACTGATAAGATTGGCTTTCGCTCCCGTGTTGAGTTTGAAGTTAATTAATGTTTCATTAATGGAACTGTCCATTTGTCTTTTGGAGTATTTGCATTTACTTCACTGTTGCCGCAAATCGTCATTAAAACTTTGTCTTCTTGAATGCCTTGACTATCCTTGTTCTCACTAGAAATCATGACTACGAAGAATGTGTCTCCGAGCGTATCTTTCCAAATGCTGGAAATTGCCGTGGCAAATGTCTATTGCCGCATCGCTTGCATGAAATGGAGGCTTGGGTCGGTCTCTTAAAATGGCCTCTGGTGCTGGGACCATGTTTTGCACACGGGTGCGTCACAACACTAATGGCGTCGGCTGCCTCTCCTACCTTTGCGCCAAAATGCTAGAGATTCAAAGCGCTAATCTGCTGTGCAGCTAGCTCACTTGCATGACAAATTTGAATAGCATCATCAAGCTGAAACTCATATCTCTTAACAGCCTCTCGCATGCCTTATCGTTACAAATCCCGAATACGATTTGATCGCGGATTATCGACACTTGTAGGGTAGCAAAATTACATGACTGAGCCTTCAATCGCAAATCGATCAGAAAACTAACAAACTATTCACCTACCTTATGGATGCTTGTGCAAAATATATAGCCCTCAAACTTCCATTTTTTTTTGAGTGCAATGCCGATCGAAGCACTTTACAACTTCATCAATATTCTTGCTGTCCGTTTTGTTATCAAAAACAAATGTATTAAATATTTCTACTGCTTGTGGAGCAGCTACAGTGAGCAGCAACACTATGTGCCTCTCATCGGGCTGTGCCTGAAGACCAAGAGCTGCAACGTAGAGAGTGAGTTGCTGTTTAAAATGTGCCAATTCTCATCTACATTACCAGTGAATCGAAGCTGGTGCCTCCACACCTTCCATCCTTGACTTCGAAGTCGAGCAGTGCGTTAAGTACGAGCTGCCTATAGTTAACGAGGTTGGTAGAAGATTTTTTCTTTTTTCTCTTCTTCAGAGTTATCTTTAGTTGTTTGGATCTTCAAAGAATCTTGTTTTCTTAGTAGATCTTCAATCCTAGTACTATGTTAAGTTCTGGTACTTGGCCAGTATGAATAATGCACAATAGAACATCTATTTCTTGACTAGTTAAAGTGTTTTATGACAAAATAAATGTGTGGTTAAGATAACTATGAGAAATATATTACAAACTACTAATAATGATAAATTTTCCTAGAGCTAACGCAAATATGACTATCCACTTACACAGCTATCTCCAGACTCCGCGATGTACAGAGTCACATGGTAGATTTATACTGCTGGTTGAAGGTTGTTTACATCATTATATACATGATTGCTTATGCATATCAACACAGTCTACATCAATTATTGCAACACTGTGGTTGAATTGAAGCCTAAGTGTCATTTTGGGCGAGTTTGGCGGAGTGCTTCCCATGGCTTTTGGGTGAGATCGTCATCCATATTCAACCATACTTCATCATTTTTCGGGACATTGCGGAGTTTCTCCCCGGTCTAGCCCACACTGAGAAATGTTTTCAGCAATAGGTCTAATGTTCTTTGGTTGGGCTGATGTTGAATCATGATATTGTAGTGTGAACAAAGAACATGAGACTTTGTTTCATCAACAAAGTTATTTGTTACTAACACTAATGAAATAATGAATTACTAAAATACCTAACATTACAGTTGGAAATAATGGTCTCGCACTAACTTACACTAAGATACCACAGAGCTACTCTAATCTGACCATTATGAGAGGCACGGTAGCACAGTGGTTAGCACTTGGCTTCACAGCGCCAAGGTCCCAGGTTTGATTCCCAGCTTGGGTCACTGTCTGTGCGGAGTCTGCACATTCTCACTGTGTTTGCGTTGACTTCCTCCGGGTGCTCCGGCTTCCTCCCTCAGGAGTGCTGTTGGGTAATTTGGGCATTCTGAATTGTCCCTCCGTGTACCCGAACAGGTGCCGGAATGTGGTGTCTAGTGGCTTTCTTCATTGCAGTGTTAATGTCAGCCTACTTGTGACAATAAAGATTATTAAAAATGTGAGATTTCCATCATTCTGCTTTTACATGCCCTGTCGTATATTAAAAACATATTGGTCTCCTTGAATAATATTCATGTCTCCCACTGACTCTTCCTCAATTCTGAGAAGTATCTGCCTTTTCAGTTCTACTATCCCCCTCATTGTAAATGCTAGTTACCTGGTCTTTCCAGCTTCTTTGTGGGTTTGCTGCCTCTGCGTTTTTCTGGGATACAGCAAAACAGGGAATTATCTGCCTTCAATCCCATCAATTTTCCCCGTACTATTTCTCTACTAATATTGATCTCCCTCAGGTCTACCCTCTCACTAAATCTTTCATTCTCCAACATTTCTGCTATCTGATTTGTGTCCTCTTTTGTGAAGACAGAACCAAAGTATGCATTCAATTGCTCAGCCATTTCTTTGTCTCCTATTATGCATTCCCCTGTTTCTGTCTGTAGGGGGCCTACATTTGTCTTTACCAATTTCTTTCTCTTCTCTTTACGTATCTATAGAAACTCTTAGTGTCAGTCTTTATGTTCCCTGCCACCGAACTGTATTTTCCCTTGCTTTTAAAAAAAATTTAGAGTACCCAATTCATTTTATCCAATTAAGGAGCAATTTAGCGTGGCCAATCCACCTACCCTGGACATCTTTGGGTTGTGGGGGCAAAACCCACGCAAACACGGGGAGATTGTGCAAACTCCACACGAACATTGACCCAGAGCCGGGATCGAACCTGGGACTTCGGCGCCGTGAGACATCAGTGCGAACCACTGCGCCACCGTGCTGCCCGTATTTTCCCCTTCTTTATCAATTCCTTGGTCCTTTGCTGAATTCTAAAGTGCTCCCAATCCTTAAACCTATTATTTTTCTTGGCCAATCTGTATGTTTCTTCCTGGGATCTGATACTATTTCTAATTTCCTTTGCAAGCTATGGATTGGCCCTCTTGCCTATTTTGCTTTTGTGCCAGACAGGAATGAATAGTTGCTGCAGTTCCCCCATGCGTTCCTTGAATGTTTGTCATTATCCATCCACTGTCATGCCTTTAAGTAATTCTCCCCAATCTATCAAGGCCAACTCACGCCTCATATCTTCATAGTTTTCTTTATTAAGATTCAGCATCCTAGTCTCCGAATCAACTACTTCTCTCTCCATCTTGATAAAAAATTATTACATGTTATAAAAGCAAATTACTGCAGATGCTGGAATCTGAAACCAAGGAGAAAAAGCTGGAAAATCTCAGCAGGTCTGGCAGCATCTGTAGGGAGAGAAAAGAGCTAACGTTTCGAGTCCAGATGCCCCTTTTTCAAAGCTCTTTTTTGATCAAGGAACGGAAGGGAATTGTCTGAGATGGACCAGGTGAAAGTCATGGAGGGGTAGAAATTGGAATCGAAGTTTATGAATTTCTCTAGGTCCAGACGAGAGCATGAAGCGCTCCAAAATAGTCATCAATATACCGGTAAAGGAGTTGTGGGAGGGGACCCGGGTAGACCTGGAACAAGGAAAGTTGCACATATTCCGTAAAAAGGCAAGCGTAGCTGGGACCCATGCTGGTACCCATTGCTGCACCTTTGATTTGGAGAAAATGGGATGAGTTAAAGGAGAAGTTGTTGAGAGATGGAACGAGTTCAGCCAGGCGGAGGAGCGTGGTGATGGATGGGAATTGACCAGGCCTCTTTTCGAGAAAGAAGCGAAAGCTCTCAGGCCATCCGGGTGTGGGATGGAGGTGTAGAGAGATTGCACATCCATGGTGAATAGGAGGCGGTTAGGGCCCGCGAACTGGAAGCTGTCAATATGATGCAGGGCATCAGAGGAATCCCGGATGTCGGTGGGGAGGGAATGGACCAGAGGAGTGAGGATGAAGTCAAGTCAAGAGTAAATAAGTTCTGTGGGGCAGGAGCATGCTGATACAACGGGCCTGCCGGGACAGTACTTTTTGTGGATTTGGGGAAGTAGGTAAAAGCAGGCTGTCCGGGGTTGGGAGACTGAGGTTGGAAGCCGTAGGGGAAAGGCATACGGAAGAAATGCAGTCGCAGTGACCGGGTCTCTGGCACGAGGTCCGGCTCTGGGGCTCAGAAGGGAAGGGGGGAAATTAGGAGAGCACTTGTTATAGGGGACTCAATAGTTAGAGGTACAGACAGTCGGTTCTGTGGGCACGGGCGAGACTCTCGGATGGTTTGTTGCCTCCCGTGTGCCAGGGTCCATGATGTCTCGGATCGTGTCTTCAGGATCCTTAAGGGGGAGGGGGAGCAGCCAGAAGTCGTGGTGCACATTGGTACGAACGACATAGGTAGGAAAAAGGGTGTGGATGTAATAAATGAACATAGAACATAGAAAATACAGCACAGAACAGGCCCTTCGGCCCACGATGTTGTGCCGAACCTTTGTCCTAGATTAATCATCGATTATCATTGAATTTACAGTGCAGAAGAAGGCCATTCGGCAACCTGAGTCTGCACCGGCTCTTGGAAAGAGCACCCCACCCAAACTCAACACCTCCACCCAACACCAAGGGCAATTTTGGACACTAAGGGCCAATCCACCTACCCTGCACATCTTTGGACTGTGGGAGGAAACCGGAGCACCCGGAGGAAACCCACGCAGACAGGGGGAGGATGTGCAGACTCCGCACAGACAGTGACCCAAGCCGGAATCGAACCTGGGACCCTGGAGCTGTGAAGCAATTGTGCTATCCACAATGCTACCGTGCTGCCCTTAAAAACAAATAAATCTACACTATATCATTTTACCGTAATCCATGTACCTATCCAATAGCTGCTTGAAGGTCCCTAATGTTTCCGACTCAACTACTTCCACAGGCAGTGCGTTCCATGCCCCACTACTCTCTGGGTAAAGAACTTACCTCTGATATCCCTCCTATATCTTCCACCTATCACCTTAAATTTATGTCCCATTGTAATGGTTTGTTCCACCCGGGGAAAACGTCTCTGACTGTCTACTCTATCTATTCCCCTGATCATCTTATAAACCTCTATCAAGTCGCCCCTCGTCCTTCTCCGTTCTAATGAGAAAAGGCCAAGCACTCTCAACCTTTCCTCGTAAGACCTACTCTCCATTCCAGGTAACATCCTGGTAAATCTTCTTTGCACCTTTTCCAAAGCTTCCACATCCTTCCTAAAATGAGGTGACCAGAACTGTACACAGTACTCCAAATGTGGCCTTACCAAAGTTTTGTACAGCTGCATCATCACCTCACGGCTCTTAAATTCAATCCCTCTGTTAATGAACGCGAGCACACCATAGGCCTTCTTCACAGCTCTATCCACTTGAGTGGCAACTTTCAAAGATGTATGAACATAGACCCCAAGATCTCTCTGCTCCTCCACATTGCCAAGAACTCTACCGTTAACCCTGTATTCCGCATTCATATTTGTCCTTCCAAAATGGACAACCTCACACTTTTCAGGGTTAAACTCCATCTGCCACTTCTCAGCCCAGCTCTGCATCCTATCTATGTCTCTTTGCAGCCGACAACAGCCCTCCTTACTATCCACAACTCCACCAATCTTCGTATCGTCTGCAAATTTACTGACCCACCCTTCAACTCCCTCATCCAAGTCATTAATGAAAATCACAAACAGCAGAGGACCCAGAACTGATCCCTGCGGTACGCCACTGGTAATTGGGATCCAGGCTGAATATTTGCCATCCACCAGCACTCTCTGACTTTTTAAAAAATATATATTTTATTGAAAATTTTTGGTCAACCAACACAGTACATTGTGCATCCTTTACACAATATTATAACAACACAAATAACAATGACCTATTTTATAAACAGAAAATGAATAAATAATAAATAACAAAAATGAAAACTAACCCTAATTGGCAACTGCCTTATCACAAGTAACACTCTCCAAAAATATAATTTAACAGTCCAATATATAATTATCTGTAGCAACGACCTATACATATTATACAGTATATATTAACAACCCTGAGAGTCCTTCTGGTTCCTCCTCCCCCCCCCCTCCCCCCTACCCCCCCCCCCCCCCCCCCCCCCACCCCTGATCCTGGGCGGCTGCTGCTGCTGCCTTCTTTTTTCCATTCCATCTATCTTTCTGCGAGGTATTCGACGAACGGTTGCCACCGCCTGGTGAACCCTTGAGCCGACCCCCTTAGGACGAACTTAATCCGCTCTAGCTTTATAAACCCTGCCATGTCATTTATCCAGGTCTCCACCCCCGGGGGCTTGGCTTCTTTCCACATTAGCAATATCCTACGCCGGGCTACTAGGGACGCAAAGGCCAAAACATCGGCCTCTCTCGCCTCCTGCACTCCCGGCTCTTGTGCAACCCCAAATATAGCCAACCCCCAGCTTGGTTCGACCCGGACCCCCACTACTTTTGAAAGCACCTTTGTCACCCCCATCCAAAACCCCTGTAGTGCCGGGCATGACCAAAACATATGGGTATGATTCGCTGGGCTTCTCGAGCACCTCGCACACCTATCCTCCACCCCAAAAAATTTACTGAGCCGTGCTCCAGTCATATGCGCCCTGTGTAATACCTTAAACTGAATCAGGCTTAGCCTGGCACACGAGGACAACGAGTTTACCCTGCTTAGGGCATCTGCCCACAGCCCCTCCTTGATCTCCTCCCCCAGCTCTTCTTCCCATTTCCCTTTTAGTTCATCGACCATAGTCTCCCCTTCGTCCCTCATTTCCCTATATATATCTGACACCTTACCATACCCCACCCATGTCTTTGAGATCACTCTGTCCTGCACCTCTTGTGTCGGGAGCTGCGGGAATTCCCTCACCTGTTGCCTCGCAAAAGCCCTCAGTTGCATATACCTGAATGCATTCCCTTGGGGCAACCCATATTTCTCGGTCAGCGCTCCCAGACTCGCGAACTTCCCATCCACAAACAGATCTTTCAGTTGCGTTATTCCTGCTCTTTGCCACATTCCATATCCCCCATCCATTCCCCCCGGGCCAAACCTATGATTGTTTCTTATCGGGGACCCCCCCAAGGCTCCAGTCTTTCCCCTATGCCGTCTCCACTGTCCCAAAATCTTCAGTGTAGCCACCACCACCGGGCTTGTGGTGTAGTTCCTCGGTGAGAACGGCAATGGGGCTGTCACCATAGCCTGTAGGCTAGTTCCCCTACAGGACGCCCTCTCTAATCTCTTCCACGCCACTCCCTCCTCCTCTCCCATCCACTTACTCACCATTGAAATATTAGCGGCCCAATAATACTCACTTAGGCTCGGTAGTGCCAGCCCCCCCCATCCCTGCTACGCTGTAAGAATCCCTTCCTCACTCTCGGGGTCTTCCCGGCCCACACAAAACCCATGATGCTCTTTTCGATCCTTTTAAAAAAAGCCTTCGTGATCACCACCGGGAGGCACTGAAACACAAAGAGGAATCTCGGGAGGACCACCATCTTAACCGCCTGCACCCTCCCTGCCAGTGACAGGGATACCATATCCCATCTCTTGAAATCCTCCTCCATTTGTTCCACCAACCGCGTTAAATTTAACCTATGCAATGTGCCCCAATTCTTGGCTATCTGGATCCCCAGGTAACGAAAGTCCCTTGTTACCTTCCTCAACGGTAGGTCCTCTATTTCTCTACTCTGCTCCCCTGGATGCACCACAAACAACTCACTTTTCCCCATGTTCAATTGAAACCCTGAAAAATCCCCAAACTCCCCAAGTATCCGCATTATTTCTGGCATCCCCTCCGCCGGGTCTGCCACATATAGTAACAAATCGTCCGCATACAAAGATACCCGGTGTTCTTCTCCCCTCTAAGTACTCCCGTCCACTTCTTGGAACCCCTCAACGCTATCGCCAGGGGCTCAATCGCCAGTGCAAACAATAATGGGGACAGAGGGCATCCCTGCCTTGTCCCTCTATGGAGCCGAAAATATGCAGATCCCCGTCCATTCGTGACCACGCTCGCCATCGGGGCCCTATACAACAGCTGCACCCATCTAACATACCCCTCTCCAAAACCAAATCTCCTCAACACCTCCCACAAATAATCCCACTCCACTCTATCAAATGCTTTCTCGGCATCCATCGCCACTACTATCTCCGTTTCCCCCTCTGGTGGGGGCATCATCATTACCCCTAACAGCCTCCGTATATTCGTGTTCAGCTGTCTCCCCTTCACAAACCCAGTTTGGTCCTCGTGGACCACACCCGGGACACATTCCTCTATTCTCATTGCCATTACCTTGGCCAGGATCTTGGCATCTACATTTAGGAGGGAAATAGGTCTATAGGACCCGCATTGTAGTCCGGGAACCAAGCCCGCGCTTCTCCCTTGGCCCCGCCCCCAATGGCCAACGCCCCATCTCCTCCACCTCCCCTCCTCCCCCCTTTTCCTTCTTTAAGAGAAGCGATATCGTTGCTTCAGACATAGTCGGGGGCAGTTGTCCCCTTTCCTTTGCCTCATTAAAGGTCCTCGTCAATACCGGGGCGAGCAAGTCCACATATTTTCTATAGAATTCGACTGGGAATCCATCCGGTCCCGGGGCCTTTCCCGCCTGCATGCTCCTAATTCCTTTCACCACTTCTTCTACCTCGATCTGTGCTCCCAGACCCACCCTTTCCTGCTCTTCCACCTTGGGAAATTCCAGCCGATCCAAAAAGCCCATCATTCTCTCCCTCCCATTCGGGGATTGAGCTTCATATAATTTTTTATAAAATGTCTTGAACACTCCATTCACTCTCTCCGCTCCCCGCTCCATCTCTCCTTCCTCATCCCTCACTCCCCCTATTTCCCTCGCTGCTCCCCTTTTCCTCAATTGGTGTGCCAGCAACCTGCTCGCCTTCTCCCCATATTCGTACTGTACACCCTGTGCCTTCCTCCATTGTGCCTCTGCAGTGCCCTTAGTCAGGAAGTCAAATTCTACATGTAGCCTTTGCCTTTCCCTGTACAGTCCCTCCTCCGGTGCTTCCGCATATTGTCTGTCCACCCTCAAAAGTTCTTGCAGCAACCGCTCCCGTTCCTTACTCTCCTGCTTCCCTTTATGTGTCCTTATTGATATCAGCTCCCCTCTAACCACCGCCTTCAGCGCCTCCCAGACCACTCCCACCTGGACCTCCCCATTATCATTGAGTTCCAAGTACTTTTCAATGCACCCCCTCACCCTTAGACACACACCCTCATCTGCCATTAGTCCCATGTCCATTCTCCAGGGTGGGCGCCCTCCTGTTTCCTCCCCTATCTCCAAGTCCACCCAGTGTGGAGCGTGATCCGAAATGGCTATAGCCGTATACTCCGTTCCCCTCACCTTCGGGATCAACGCCCTTCCCAGCACAAAAAAGTCTATTCGCGAGTAGACTTTATGGACATAGGAGAAAAACGAGAACTCCTTACTCCTAGGTCTGCTAAATCTCCACGGGTCTACACCTCCCATCTGCTCCATAAAATCTTTAAGTACCTTGGCTGCTGCCGGCCTCCTTCCAGTCCTGGACTTCGACCAGCCCTGGTTCCAACACCGTATTAAAATCTCCCCCCATTATCAGCTTTCCCATCTCTAGGTCCGGAATGCGTCCTAGCATCCGCCTCATAAAATTGGCATCATCCCAGTTCGGGGCATATACGTTTACCAAAACCACCGTCTCCCCCTGTAGTTTGCCACTCACCATCACGTATCTGCCCCCGTTATCCGCCACTATAGTCTTTGCCTCGAACATTACCCGCTTCCCCACTAATATAGCCACCCCCCTGTTTTTTGCATCTAGCCCCGAATGGAACACCTGCCCCACCCATCCTTTGCGTAGCCTAACCTGGTCTATCAGTTTCAGGTGCGTTTCCTGTAACATAACCACATCTGCCTTAAGTTTCTTAAGGTGTGCGAGTACCCGTGCCCTCTTTATCGGCCCGTTCAGCCCTCTCACGTTCCACGTGATCAGCCGGGTTGGGGGGCTTCCTACCCCCCCCCCCCCCCTCCCCTTGTCGATTAGCCATCCCCTTTTTCCAGCTCCTCACCCGGTTCCCACGCAGCTGTATCTCCCCCAGGCGGAGCCCCCCCCGCCCATCCCCTCCCATACCAGCTCCCCCCTCTCCCCAGCAGCAGCAACCCAGTAATTCCCCCCTCCCACCCCCCCCCCCCGCTAGATCCCCCGCTAGCGTAATTACTCCCCCCATGTTGCTCCCAGAAGTCAGCAAACTCTGGCCGTCCTCGGCTTCCCCCCATGACCTCGGCTCGCACCGTGCGACGCCCCTCCTTCCTGCTTCTCTATTCCCGCCATGATTATCATAGCGCGGGAACCAAGCCCGCGCTTCTCCCTTGGCCCCGCCCCCAATGGCCAATGCCCCATCTCCTCCACCTCCCCTCCTCCCCCATCACCACCTGTGGAAGAGAGAAAAGTTACCACATCGCAGGATTAGTACATAAAACTCTTTCCCCCCTTTTTAACCCCCCTCTTCGCCCCCCACATTCGCCCCACCACTTTGTTCAAACGTTCTTTTTAATAACCCGCTCATTCCAGTTTTTCTTCCACAATAAAAGTCCACGCTTCATCCGCCGTCTCAAAGTAGTGGTGCCTTCCTCGATATGTGACCCACAGTCTTGCCAGTTGCAGCATTCCAAATTTCATCATCTTTTTATGAAGCACCGCCTTGGCCCGATTTAAGCTTGCCCTCCTTCTCACCACCTCCGCACTCCAGTCTTGATAAACGCGGTTCACCGCGTTCTCCCATTTACTGCTCCGAGTTTTCTTTGCCCATCTAAGGACCATTTCTCTATCCTTACAACGGAGGAATCTCACCACTCTGGCTCTGGGAATTTCTCCTGCTCTCGGTCCTCGCGCCATCACTCGGTATGCTCCCTCCACCTCCAACGGACCCGCCGGGGCCTCCGCTCCCATTAACGAGTGCAGCATCGTGCTCGCATATGCCCCGACGTCCGCTCCCTCCGCACCTTCAGGAAGACCAAGAATCCTCAGGTTGTTCCTCCTTGCATTGTTCTCCAGTGCCTCCAACCTTTCCACACATCGTTTCTGATGTGCCTCATGCATCTCCGTCTTCACCACCAGGCCCTGTATGTCGTCCTCATTCTCGGCTGCCTTTGCCTTCACGACCCGAAGCTCCTGCTCCTGGGTCTTTTGTTCCTCCTTTAGCCCTTCGATCGCCTGTAGTATCGGGGCCAACAGCTCTTTCTTCATTTCCTTTTTGAGCTCTTCCACACAGCATTTCAAGAACTCTTGTTGTTCAGGGCCCCATGTTAAACTGCCACCTTCCGACGCCATCTTGGTTTTTGCTTGCCTTCCTTGCCGCTGTTCTAAAGGATCCACTGCAATCCGGCCACTTTCTCCTCTTTTTTTCATCCGTATCCAGGGGGGATTCCCTTCTGGTTTACCGCACAGAGTTTTTAGCCGTCAAAATTGCCGTTGGGGCTCCTATCAAGAGCCCAAAAGTCCATTTCACCGGGAGCTGCCGAAACGTGCGACTCAGCTGGTCATCGCCGCACCCGGAAGTCCCACTCTCTGGTGCCACTCTTCTATCGGTTAGCCAGTTCGTTATCCAACTGGCCAAATTTCCCACTATCCCATGCCTCCTTACTTTCTGCAGAAGCCTACCATGAAAAACCTTATCAAATGCCTTACTAAAATCCATGTACACTACATCCACTGCTTTACCTTCATCCACATGCTTGGTCACCTCAAAGAATTCAATAAGATTTGTAAGGCAAGACCTACCCCTCACAAATCCGTGCTGACTATCCCCAATCAAGCAGTATCTTTCCAGATGCTCAGAAATCCTATCCTTCAGTACCTTTTCCATTACTTTGCCTACCACCGAAGTAAGACTAACTGGCCTGTAATTCCCAGGGTTATCCCTAGTCCCTTTTTTGAACAGGGGCACGACATTCGCCACTCTCCAATCCCCTGGTACCACCCCTGTTGACGGTGAGGACGAAAAGATCATTGCCAACAGCTCTGCAATTTCATCTCTTGCTTCCCATAGAATACTTGAATATATCCCGTCAGGCCCAGGGGACTTGTCTATCCTCAAGTTTTTCAAAATCCCCAACTCATCTTCCTTCCTAACAAGTATCTCCTCAAGCTTACTAGTCTGTGTCACATTGTCCTCGCCAACAATATGGCCCGTCTCATTCGTAAATACTGAAGAAAGGTACTCGTTCAAGACCTCTCCTATCTCTTCAGACTCAATACACAATCTCCCGCTACTGTCCTTGATCGGACCTACCCTCGCTCTAGTCATTCTCATATTTCTCACATATGTGTAAAAGGCCTTGGGGTTTTCCTTGATCCTACCCGCCAAAGATTGTTCATGCCCTCCCTTAGCTCTCCTAATCCCTTTCTTCAGTTCCCTCCTGGCTATCATGTATCCCTCCAATGCCCTGTCTGAACCTTGTTTCCTCAGCCTTACATAAGTCTCCTTTTTCCTCTTAACAAGACATTCAACCTCTCTTGTCAACCATGGTTCCCTCACTCAACCATCTCTTCCCTGCCTGACAGGGACATACATATCAAGGACACGTAGTACCTGTTCCTTGAACAAGTTCCACATTTCACTTGTGTCCTTCCCTGACAGCCAATGTTCCCAACTTATGCACTTCAATTCTTGTCTGACAACATCGTATTTACCCTTCCCCCAATTGTAAACCTTGCCCTGTTGCACGCACCTATCCCTCTCCATTACTAAAGTGAAAGTCACAGAATTGTGGTCACTATCTCCAAAATGCTCCCCCACGAACAAATCTATCACTTGCCCCGGTTCATTACCAAGTACTAAATCCAATATTGCCCCTCCTCTGGTCGGACAATCTACATACTGTGTTAGAAAAGCTTCCTGGACACACTGCACAAACACCACCCCATACAAACTATTTGATCTAAAGAGTTTCCACTCAATGTTTGGGAAGTTAAAGTCACCCATGACTACTACCCTGTGACTTCTGCACCTTTCCAAAATCTGTTTCCCAATCTGTTCCTCCACATCTCTGCTGCTACTGGGGGGCCTATAGAAAACTCCCAACAAGGTGACTGCTCCGTTCCTTTTTCTGACTTCAACCCATACTACCTCAGTAGGCAGATCTTCCTCAAACTGCCTTTCTGCAGCTGTTATACTATCTCCAATTAACAATGCCTCCCCCCCCACCCCCCCCACCTCTTCTATCACCCTCCCTAATCTTATTGAAACATCTATAACCAGGGACCTCCAACAACCATTTCTGCCCCTCTTCTATCCAAGTTTCCATGATGGCCACCACATCGTAGTCCCAAGTACCGATCCATGCCTTAAGTTCACCCACCTTATTCCTGATGCTTCTTGCGTTGAAGTATACACACTTCAACCCATCTCCGTGCCTGCAAGTACTCTCCTTTGTCAGTGTTCCCTTCCCCACTGCCTTATTACACGCTTTGGCGTCCTGAATATCGGCTACCTTAGTTGCTGGACTACAAATCCGGTTCCCATTCCCCTGTCAAATTAGTTTAAACCCTCCCGAAGAATACTAGAAAACCTCCCTCCCAGGATATTGGTGCCCCTCTGGTTCAGATGCAACCCGTCCTGCTTGTACAGGTCCCACCTTCCCCAGAATGCGCTCCAATTATCCAAATACCTGAAGCCTTCCCTCCTACACCATTCCTGCAGCCACGTGTTCAACTGCACACTCTCCCTATTCCTAGCCTCGCTATCACATGGCACTGGCAACAAACCAGAGATGACAACTCTGTCTGTCCTGGCTTTTAACTTCCAGCCGAACTCCCTAAACTTGCTAATTACCTCCACACCCCTTTTCCTACCTACGTCGTTGGTACCAATGTGCACCACGACTTCTGGCTGCTCCCCCTCCCCCTTAAGGATCCTGAAGACACGATCCGAGACATCCCTGACCCTGGCACCCGGGAGGCAACATACCTTCCGGGAGTCTCGCTCGCGACCACAGAATCTCCTATCTATTCCCCTAACCATTGAATCTCCAACAACTATTGCTTTTCTATTCTCCCCCCTTCCCTTCTGAGCCCCAGAGCCAGACTCAGTGCCAGAGACCTGGCCGCTAGGGCCTTCCCCCGGTAGGTCATCCCCCCCCAACAGCATCCAAAACGGTATACTTGTTTTGAAGGGTAACGGCCACGAGGGATCCCTGCACTGTCTGCCTGTTTGTTTTTTTTGTTTATGAGTTTAGGGAGTTAGGCTGGAAGTTAAAAGCCAGGACAGACAGAGTTGTCATCTCTGGTTTGTTGCCGGTATAGGTTTTATATAGGTTCCCATCCCCCTGGCATATTAGTTTAAAACCTCCACAACCGCTTTAGCAAACAGTCCCGCGAGGACATCAGTCGCAGTCCTGCCCAGGTGTAACCTGTCCAGTTTATATTAGAAACTTTACTGTCTTCCAGCTGTGATTTTCCGTTTTAAAATTTCTCCACTAAGAAAACCTCTCCCAAGTTTTCAAAATTCTCATTAGCTTCATTGGCCTATACTATTGATCAGAGACCAAAGTGTGACTCGATCTTTTCCTGAAATTTCTAAATGTTTGCCTGCAATAGATCATATGAACATACAAACAAACCAGGATCAGGAGTAAGCCATTCAGCTACTCGAGCTTGCTGTACCATTTTGTAAAAAACATTGCTGACTTGTTGCTAACCTCAAATCTGCATCCCACCTACCCCTGATAACCTATCACCTCTGCCTTAGAAGTATTCAAAGATGCTGCTTCAACCATCTTTTCAGGATGAGAGTTCGAAAGACTCATGACTCTGAGTGAAAACATTTTACCTCGTCGCCGTTTTAAATGCGTGACCTCTTACTTTTAAACAATGATTCTCCCACACGTCCAGATTCTCCCACAAAAGGAAATATCCTCTTCATAGCCAACTTGTCAAGACCCCTCAGGATCTTTTATGTTTCAATCAAATTTCCTCTTACTCTTATAAACTCCAGTGAATAAAAGCCTAGCCTGTCCACCCTTTCCTCTTAAAACAGCCCACCAATTCCAGGTATTAAACTGGTAAATCTTCTTCCAACGCAAGTTGGGCAGCACAGTGGCACACAGCTTCAAGGACCCGGGTTCAATTCCAGCCTTTTGTGACCATGTGGAGTTTGCACGTACTCTCCAATCTGTGTGGCTCTCCCTTGGGTGCTTTGGTTTCCTCTCACAGTTCAAAGATGGGAAGGTTAGGTGGATTAGCTATGCCAAAGTTGCCCCTTAGGTCAACAGTGTGGTTAGCAGGTTAGGTGGAGTTACTGGGTTAAGGAGATAGGGCATGGGAGTGAACCTGGGTGGGCTGCTTTTTCAGAGGATCGATGCATACTCGATGGATCGAATGGCCTCCTTCTGCACTGTAGGGATTCTATGATCCTGCCTTAAATAAGGTGACTAGTACTCCAAATGTGGTCTCATGCGTGTCATGTACAACTGGAGACTAACCTGCCTACTTTAGTAATAATTTCCCTGTGCAATAAATGAAAGCATCTATTCGATTTTCGAATTACTTGCTGCACATGCATGCTGGTCTTCTGTGATTAATGTGTTGCCAATCAGCACCGGAGTCGCCAATTAATGTTACCAATTAATAATGATGCTCTTTTGAGTCACCAGGTATCAAATGATACCACCACAAGGCTTTACCGGATATCGATCAAAGGACCACACAACCAGTTAGTCAGTTCAAGTTCAAAGATGGTTTATGTACACATAAGGAATACTTTGACATGCAACACAAAACACTAAAAGTTAAACTACACCGAACAACTACAGTAACCTATAACTTAAGGGCAACCGGCTCTATGCTGATGGACAAGGCCTTTGTCCAGATCTTGCGTGGCTGGCTGGAAGAAGTGGCTCTGTTTCTGCTGGGCTCATCCGTCTGGTAGTGGTCATTGGTCTTGAACTTGTCTGTCTGGACGTTATGGGGTTGGCATAGGCCAAATCCAAGACAGACCGAGCACATGGCTGTGTCTCTTCTTATCCCTCTGGGATTTTGCGCTCTTTGGGGCGGTGCTTAACTTGGACCCAATAATTCGACAGGCTTCGATCACTGCCTTCGATTTTGGCCAATAAAGGGGCGGGTGCCTTGATGGCTGGGCGTGTCCTTAGCGGTCATTGACCTTGGCTGTTTATGCTCCCTGAGTAAAGGGAGTGTCGCCGATTTGTCTGTATATATCGGTTACCTGAGTACAGTTCTTTTGCTCTGGGGAAATGGGCCATTAGAATGCAAACGAGATGGGGTTCGATCACGTCTAGCTATCTGGGTTGCAAATACACACACAAGCTCTGAGTCTGTTTGAGTCCTGGGTTGGCCATAATTCCCATGGTCCTTTGCAGGTGGCCATCTGAGATGGCTACAAATGCACCAGGACAACTAAATCACTCTGCACTTCAGAGACCTGCAGTCTCTCACTATTTACATAATATGCTTTTTTACATTTTTCCTGCCAAAATGGACAATATCACATTTCCACATTATCCTCCATTTCCCAGATCTTTGCCCACATGCTTAACTATTTATATCTTTTTGTAGCCTCTTCATGTCTGCTTTGCAACTTAATTTACCGACCTATCAGTGTGTCATCATCAAGTATGGCAACCATCCTTTCAATCCATTCATCCAAGTAAATTATATAAATTGTAAACAGTTCGGTGGGAATTTTATGCTCCTCCACCCCCTCAGCCGTGTTGCAAGACAGGGGGAGGGGTATGTAAAATTGTATGGGTGGGATTCCCTCCAGGACCCCACCTGCCCTGACCCAGACACAAGTTCATGCTGGGGCAGACAGGACCATGGACAGGGAGCCCGCCCATATCCCTATTAATGCCCGAAAGCAGAGGTGGCTCACCATTGGCCACCGGTGAGTTCCTCTGGCCCCATAGAGGTCCATGGTGTTTTGAAAGGCTCGCCCGCCTTGCCACCGTGGAACTCGCTGTGGGGGGTCACCTACAGCAGACCCGGATTTCCTGCCTGTGGGAAGGATCGAAAAATGCAATCCGTAGTCTCAGACCCATTCCTCTCTCCCTCAAGCTGAATGTAAAATTCAGTCATATAATGGTCGCTGCTACCTGGAGGCACCTTCAATGTGAGATAATTAATTACGTCCACCTCATTGCACAATGGTTGGCTCCAGGACATGTTATTTTAAGAAACTGTAACGAAGCATTCAATGACGTTTTCATCTAGGCTACCTTTGCTCATCTGGCGTCTCCAATTTATGTGTAGGTCAAAATCTCCCATGATTCTCACTGTGCCTCCCTGACATGCTCCAATTATTTTTTCCTTTATACTCCACCCTATCATGTGGTTGGTGCTGCACAACTCCCAAAAGTGACTTGCCTTTTCTGTTTTTCATCTCTACCCAAACAGTTTCCACATCTGGGCTTCCTGAACTTAGATTTGCTTTGCCAAAACAATTATTAACTAACAGAGCCACCCATCCATCTTTTTCCTCATTTCCTGTCTTTCCTAAATATCCTGTACCCTTCAATTTTAAAGTCCGAATCCTGCAACCACATCTCGTAATCACTGTCAAGCCGTACTTATTTATTTCTAGATGTGCTGTTTTGTTTTGAATGCTACCTGCATTCACATGCAGAAATTTAAGATTAATCCTTTTATTCTTTTTCTAACCTTTAGTCTCAATGTTGATTTACAGTTAGATTTGTCGGGTGGAATCTTACCAAATAAATGACAAATTGTCAGTTCCGATGAGAAAGTGGTGTGAATCCTGATGGCTGTGGGAAATCTCACGGAATTTGAGCCTCTTAATAACAAGTTGTTTTTTTTAATGTGAATCACACTGTGCTCATGCTGGCCTCCCATCGCCCCGGGCCAAGTTAATCACTGCAATTAGTGGGGAGCTCCATATAAATGTCTCCCCAGCATTTGTTCCAGATCCAGTCAGGAGGATTGCAGCCGGGAACCCTGCACTTAGATTTTCCGAGGGAGCCCCCACCAGACTACTGGATGTTGTGCTGCAGAGACCCCACCATCTGAAGGCGAGAATTTATAGCCACTTGGAGAGGCAAGGTTTGATCAGGGATAGCCATCATGGCTTTGTCAGAGGGGCCTAACAAATTTGATTGAATTTTTTGAGGAGGTGACCAGCTGTGTCGATGAGGGTAGTGCAGTTGATCTAATTTATAAGGATTTCAACAAAGCCTTTGACAAGGTCCCACATGGGAGTCTTATAAAGAAGGTAAATGCAGATGGGATATAGGGTAATTTGATAAGGTGGATTCAAAATTGGCTTAGCTGTAAGAGACAGAGGGTGATGACAGAAAGCTGCTAGTATTCAGTGGCATGCCACAGGGATCTATGCTGGATCTCCTATTATTAATCATTTACATAAACAACATTGATGACTATATGGAGGTAGAGTCACTAAGTTTGTGGATGGCACAATGATTGGCCAGGTGGTTAACAGTGAATTTGAGTGTCTTGAGTTACAGGAATTTTGTGAGGGCCACGAAGAATCCAGCACGAGTTGAAGGATAGAAAGAAATAACATTTATTTACAATAACATATATATACAGCAGCAGCAACTTCCTGGCTGCTCACTCTCCTCTCGCCGGTTCCAAACTGGCCAGCTTTATTTATGCAGTGAATCTGCTAATGATTTCTCCGCCCTCCTCATTGGGGAAGCTCATACTCCCAAAGGATTGTGGGATTGCCATTAGTCCCCAGCCAGTGGTAAGCAGGCAGGTTATAACACCCCTTCCCCCCTAGAAATCCAAGGAATCCACTGAAGACCCTGGCGAAGGAAGGCGTTGGACTCGTTTTGCCACAGGCCGGACACCATTTGCACGAGGCGCTGGATCAGGCAGCGTGTAATGAGACGGAGAACGGCGCTTCCGTGATGAACGGTGTAACAGATGTACATTCACGACCAGTGGGCCCGAGGATTTCCCCTCTGAGGCGTCCTGTGTCTCCATCTCAGAGTCGGAGTCCGCTGCCTCCGTCATCTCGGCGTCTCTATCTCCACGCGGTTCTGCAACGACCTGCGCAGGCTTTGAGTGAGGCACCAGAGGAAGATTGTGGGGAATACTTTCCACTGTGTCTGGTCCCTGTGGCTGTAGAAATGAGCTCCGGGGGCGGGGAATCTTTGGAAGGGATGGTTTTCTGGACCGAACGTGGTCTACATGCTTGCGCTGGAGACGACCCTGGGCTTGCACCTGGTAAGAGATAGGGCCCGTTTGGCGAACGATTACACCAGGGACCCACTGGGCACCACCAGCAAAATTCCGAACGAACACTGGGTCACCGGGCGAAAACTGCCGAATCGGCAGATCCGAGAAAAAACATGTCTCTGCCGTTCTTGTGTGCGGCGTACCTTTGCGCCAATGTCCGGGAAAACCATGCTAAGGTGGGTGCGAAGTCTCTGGCCCATGAGGAGTTCCACGGGAGCTCCCCCAGTCACCGCATGTGGGGTGATCCCATACGAAAACAAAAAACGAGCCAGTCTCGTGTCCATCGACCCAGAAGACTGCTTCTTTAGGCCTCGTTTGAATGTATGCACTGCGCGCTCAGCCAACCCATTTGAAGCCGGGTGGTATGGGG
The DNA here is from genome assembly GCF_047496885.1 of Scyliorhinus torazame. Classification (NCBI taxonomy): domain Eukaryota; kingdom Metazoa; phylum Chordata; class Chondrichthyes; order Carcharhiniformes; family Scyliorhinidae; genus Scyliorhinus; species Scyliorhinus torazame. Next base: position 66,492,554 of record NC_092717.1, on the reverse strand, counting down.
CGGTGCGGATATGGCATATGCCGTTCATCTTCATGAATCTCGCAAACTCCTCACTTGTGAATGGAGTGCCGTTGTCCGTGACCAGCACCTTGGCGAGGCCATGCGAACTGAAAGACAAACGCATCTTCTCGATTGTTGTGCAGGACGTTGTGCCTACCATCTTATGCATCTCTAACCATTTAGACTGGGCATCGATTAATAGAAGGAACATGGATCCTTGAAAAGGGCCGGCGAAATCCGCATGCAAGCGCACCCAAGGCCGCCCTGGCCATTCCCAGTGATGCAGGGGCGCGGCCGGTGGAAGCATCTGATGCTCTTGGCAAATGGAGCAGTTTGGGGCCACCTTCTCAATGTCTGTGTTGAGGCCTGGCCACCAGACATGACTCTGGGCCAACATTTTCATTTTGGCCACACCCGGATGCCCATTGTGCAAGTAACAGCTCCTGTCCTTTTTCCAGGGCAATCACACGCGTCCCCCACAAGAGGATGCTGTCTTCCACGCTGAATTCTGACAGCTTGGAGGAAAATGCCTACAACTCGCCTGAGAGCTGTCTATGCTGCCCACCACACAGGACTATGTGCCGAACCTTTGACAGGATTGGCTCCGTCTGGGTCCACTCACGGACCTGTGATGCCGTGACAGGCAAGGTATCCATAACATTTAGGGTTGCAACCACCTCACCAGTCGTGAGGGTCAACATGGGGCCGGTCGATAAAGACAATCGGCTCAGTGCGTCGGCATTTGCTATCTGGGTTCCCGGTTTGTGCTCCAGAGAATACTCATAGGCAACGAGCAACAAAGCCCAGCGCTGGATCCATGCGGAATTGGCTTATCCTCTCTGAAAAGTCCCAGCAGAGGGTTATGATCAGTCACGATAGTGGTGGCCATACACCTACTGGTGGAAGATTCCACCGCCAGGCCCTCCTCGATCTGCACGTATTTCTTTTCTGTTGCAGTCAATGTGCGGGAGGCGAAAGCTATCGGCCGCTCGGCCCCGTTCTCCATCTTGTGGGACAGGACAGCCCCAATACCATACGGGGATGCATCACGTGTGATGAGCAAAGGCTTTCTAGGATCATAGTGGGTTAGTAACCCAGACGACGACAATTGTTGTTTTACCCGCCGGAAAGCGATTTCTTGCACCTGACCCCAAACCCAGGTGTGATTCTTCTTTAGCAGAAGGTGCAACGCGTAGTTGCCAGATTGGGGAGGAACTTCCAGTAATAGTTTACGAGGCCGAGAAAAGAACAAAGGTGCGAAGTGTCAGTCGGGGCGGAGGCCTGTTGAATTGCGCGTATGTTCTCGGGGTGCAAACGGGGTGCAAACCTTTGCGGTCCACCCGATAACCCAGGTAGCCTTCCGTCGCCCTTTGTGCGACGTAAATGGACTCCGGCCTCCGAGAAGTGTCTAAGGACAGCCTCCAAATTTTCCAAATGTTCCTGCTCCGAAGTCCTTGTAATCAAAATGTCATCTAAGTAGACAGCGACATGCGGTAAACCTCTCAAAATGCCCTCCATGACGCGTTGAAAAATAGCGCAGGCAGAGGATACCCCAAAGGGCAACCGTGTATATTCATACAGGCCCCGGTGTGTATTAATCGTTACATATGGCCGGGAGGAAGGGTCCAGCTCCAACTGTAGGTAGGCGTGACTCATATCTAATTTTGTAAACGAGAGTCCGCCTGCAAGCTTCGCGTAGAGATCCTCTATGCGCGGCATGGGATATCGGTCGAGCCGGGAAGCCACATTCACTGTAAGTTTATAGTCGCCGCACAAGCGGGCTGTGGCATCTGGCTTCATTACAGGTACAATTGGTGCTGCCCAGTCAGCGAAACGGACGGGCCTGATAATACCCAAAGTCTCCAAACGAGTGAGCTCCCCTTCTACCTTCTCGAGCAAGACGTAAGGCACCGGGCGCACCCGGAAATAGCGCGGCATGGCTCCTGGTTCGATTTGGATACGGGCTACGGCCCCTTTTATTTTCCCCAAACCGGACTGTAATACATCTGGGTATCGTCCTAGCACCTCAGTCAACCCTCCAGAAACTGTTTGTAGGATGTGCTGCCACTGCAGCCGCAAATGGCGCAAACAGTCCCAACCCAACTGGCATGGTGTAATAGAAAACAACTTCCAACCTGTATCCAACAAAAATTCCAGGTAGGTGGCTTCAGCAGTGTAGACAGCTATTCAGTTTAACCCTCGTCGCCAGTTTTGTGAGGGCCATGAAGAATCCAGCACGAGTTGAAGGATAGAAAGAAATAACATTTATTTACAATAACATATATATACAGCAGCAGCAACTTCCTGGCTGCTCACTCTCTTCTAGCCGGTTCCAAACTGGCCGGCTTTATTTATGCAGGTAATCTGCTAATGATTTCTCCACTCTCCTCATTGGGGAAGCTCATACTCCCAAAGGATTGTGGGATTGTCATTAGTCCCCAGCCAGTGGTAAGCAGGCAGGTTATAACAAGGAAGATGGCCAAATGGCAGATAAGTGGAAGCTGGAATTTAACCCTGAAAAATGTGGGGCGATGCACTTTGGAAGGAGTAATTTGACACGGTAGTATTCAATCAGCAGCGTGACCCTGGGAAGATCTGAGGCCTTGGCGAATTTGTCCATAGATCTCTGAAGGCAGAAGGGCTTTTCATGAGATGGCTCAGGCTCTGGGGCCCCGGAAACCGAGGAGGATTTTGGGGTTTAGGGCCAATGTGGAATTCCATCTGGGCAGGTGTTTATTCAGACGGGAGTCCACTGCGCACCTGTGCCTCCTCAAGACCACGAGTGCCGTCAGGTCCGAGCCCAACCATTTTAAGGTCTTGGATGGCATTGGTTGTAGTCCACACTCGTGTGGTGTCATCCAGCCCACTCCTCTGCCACCTGATCCTGGTCACCCCGGCGGCCACAGCCCATCCCTCTGCCAGCCTCGGAAGACGTATTGGAGGTGCGGATTCCTGAGCAGTGGCTCCTTGTCGACAGCCACTACTCCAGACAGGGAAGAGCTACGGTGCTGGGTGACCACATTCCAGACTTTGAGAAGGTTCTGGTAAAATATGGGCAATGCCTGCAAAGAGTGTCGAAGACTTGGCTGGTCCACGGACAGGAGGTGCACGTGATAGTTCAGGCCGTGCACCTGGTGGGAGAAATGCGTCATCTGGACACACCATCTAGGAGGGGGCTTAACGTAATGGTATCGCTGCAGAGTCTGAAAACGGAAGGTCACCACCCCGGTGTCAAGGGATATCAATCAGCGCCTGACTGCCCTCCCCAACCAGCAGCTCAGAACTTCAGCAACGATCCAGTGCAGTGTTTTGTCCCAGAAGAACTGTAGAAGCAGTAAGGCCTTTGACAGGATCCCTCATGGAAGACTGGTACAGAACATAATAATCTTTATTGTCACATGTAGGCTTACATTAATACTGCAATAAAGTTACTGTGAAAATCCCCCAGTCGCCACATTCCGGCGCCTGTTCGGGTAACCAGAGGGAGAATTCAGAATGTCCAAATTACCTAATAGCACGTCTTTCGGAACATATGGGAAGAAACCGGAGCACCCGGAGGAAACCCACGTAAACACTGGGAGAACGTGTAGGCTCCGCACAGACCGTGACCCAAGCCGGAAAGCGAACTTGGGAGCCTGGCGCTGTGAAGACATAGTGCAAACCACTATGCTACCAGGCTGCATGAAGTCGGGGGGAGAGGGCTCAAAGTGGCCAGCCTACTGCCAGTCTAAAGTAAGGGGAAGAGGGGATTTCTCCTTCCTCCGCTATGCTCTGTGTTCGCGTGGCTTTTGGTTAATGATTATGCGTACCTTGAGAGTCTGCTGCTGTGACATAAGACAGAGGAGCAGAATTAGTTCACATTGCCCATTGATTCTGCTCCGCCATTCAATCATGGCTGACATTTTTCTCATCCCCATTCTCCTGCCTTCTCCCCATAACCCCTGATCCCCTGTTGATCAAAAACCTATCTATCTCTGTCTTAAAGACACTCAGTGATTTGGCCTCTGCAGCAAAGGGTTCCACAGATTCAACATCCTCTGGCTGAAGGAATTCCTCATCTCTGTTTTAAAGGATCGTCCCTTTAGTCTGAGATTATATCCTCTGCTTCTAGTTATCCCAACCAGTGGAAACATCCTCTCCACGTCCACTCTATCCAGGCCTCGCAGTATCCTGTAAGTTTCAATAAGACCCCCTCTCATCCTTCGAAGCGGTAACGAGTACAGGCCCAGAATCCTCATCCGTTCCTCAAACGGCAAGCTTTTCACCTCCTCTATACCTTTCCAAGGCAAGCACATCCTTCCTTAAATAGGGGATCCAAAACTGCTCTCGACATGAATGCTAACATTGCATTTGCCTTCGTAACTGCCGACTGAACCTGCACATTAACCTTAAGAGGATCGTGAACAAGGACTCCCAAGTCCCTTTATGCTTCCGATTTCCAAAGCATCTCCACATTTAGAAAATAGTCTATGCCTCCATTTATCCTTCCAAAATGCATAACCTCACCCTTTTTCCACATTGCATTCCATCTGCCACTTCTTTGTCCACTCTCCTAGCCTGTCCAAGTCCTTCTGCAGCCTGCCTGCTTCCTCAATACTACCTGTCCCTCTACAGATCTTTGTATCGTCTTCAAGCTTAGCAACAGTGCCTACAATTCCTTCTTCCAGATCATTAATGTATATTGTGAAAAGCTGTGGTCCCAGCACAGACCCCTGAGGCACACCACGAGTCACCAGCTGCCATCCTGAAAAAGACCCCTTTATCCCCACTCTCTGCCTTCTGCCAGTCAGCCAATCCTCTACCCATGCCAGGATCTTACCCTTAACAACATGGGCTCTTAACTTATTTAAAAGTCTCCTATGCGGCATCTTGTCAAAGGCCTTTTGGAAATCTAAATAAATCACATGCACTGGTCCTCCTTTGTCTAACTTCTTTGTTACTTCCTCAAAGAACTCTAACAGTTTTGTCAGACATGACCTCTCCTTGATGAAGCCGTGCTGACTCGGTCCTATTTTATCATGCACCTCCAAGTACTTCACGACATGCCAGAGGGGAAGAGAGTGGAAGAGTGACCTGACTGTTGTTGCTGCCACTGGAGGTTGTGTGTTTTCTTGCTGCCAGATGTAACCACTGCCAGTGCTAACGATGGGATGGGGGAGTGTGTGATTCAGTTGAGCAACTTGCTGATGGTGTGAAGAACCGCTCTTGCAGCTTGCTGCTGCTTTTATTGTACTGCTGACTGTTCAGTGTTTCATGTCTGGAAGGCATGTGTTTGCTTGCTGCCGCAACCTCTACTTCTGTGACCTGGGACAGGAAGGGGGGAGGATGTTATGTGCCCTGTAGCCGGTGCTTTGGAATGGAAGGGTGGCGGCCTGATTTTACTGAGTAACGTACTGAAGGTTGTGGTGATTGTATATCTGAGTAGATGCAATACAACTGAGCAAGCACTAGAGGGAGCACAGGAGAGATATAAATACACACGAACAGGAAGTCAGGACACACTTCACAGGAACGGGAGCTGGTAGCAGGACAGACTGGCAGCACAGATGTAACATTAAGTTAAGCACTGAAGAGAGAACAAACTCACAATAAAGCATATACTTCAACTTTAAGACTACGAGCCTTATTAAGACACAAGGAACAACACAAAGGTATGAAGGACTGCCCTTACAGCTTGTTGGTGCCATTGTTGTACTGTTGACTGTTTGATGTTTCCAGCTGTAAGTGTATGTTTACTTGGTGCCCCCTCCTCTGCTTCTGTGCTTGGTGCAAGGACTGAGTGGAGTCAGATGACCAGGTGCCAGTACTACTGGAAAGGATATTTCGAGACATAATTTGATTTCATTTGGAATTAGCGAGAGGCAGCATGGTTTTGTGAAGTGGAAGCCGTGTCTTACTAACTTTATCAAGTTTTTTGAGGAAGTGTTGAAGATGATTGATGAAGGTAGGGCAGGAGATGTTGTTTACATGGACTTCAGTAATGCCTTTCACAAGGTGCCTCATGGCAGACTGGTGCAGATGGTGAAGTCACATGGGATCAGAGGTGAGCTGGAAAGCTGGATACCAAACTGACTCGGTCATAGAAGACAGAAGGTAGGAGTGGAAGGGTGTTTTTCTGTATGGACGGTTCTGACTAGTGTTGTTCCGCATGGATCTCTGCTGTTTGTAGTATATATAAATGATTTGGAAGAAAATGTAACTGGTCTGATTAGTAAATTTGCGGACAAGACAAAGGTTGATGGAATTGTACATAGTGATGAGTACTGTCAAGAGGATAGAGCAAGATATAGATCAATTGGACACATGGGCGGAGAGATGGCAGATGGAGTTTAATCAGGACAAATGTGATGTCATGCATTTTGGAAGGTATAATACAGGTGGGACTTATACAGCAAATGACAGAATCCTTAAAAGAGTAGTGATAAGCAGAGGGATCTGGATGCACAGGTCACTAAAAGTGGTAACGCAGGTGGAGAAGGTAGTCATGAAGGCATACGGCATGCATGCCTTCATCAGCTGGGGCATTGAGTATAAAAATTGGCAGTCAACATCATGCTGCAACTGTATAGAACCTTAGTTAGACCACACTTGGAATGTAGTGTTCAATTCTGGTCACTACACTACCAGAAGCATGTGGAGGTTTTGGAGAGGGTACAAAAGAGATTTATCAGGATGTTTTCTGGTATGGAAGGCATTAGCTATGAGGAGAGGTTGAATAAACTTGTTTTTTTTCTCACTGGAACGATGGAGGTTGAGAGGCGCACTGATAGAAGTCTACAAGATTATGAGGGGCATAGACAGAGTGGATATTCAGAAGTTTTTTGCCAGGGTGGAACATTCAATTAACAGGGGACATAGGTTTAAGGTGCAAGTGGGAAAGTTTAGAGGAGATGTGTGAGGGAAGTTTTTTTACACAGAGGGTGGAAGCAGATAAAGTAGTGACGTTCAAGGGGCGTCTTGACAAATACATGAATAGGATGGGAATAGAGGGATACGGACCCTGGAAAAGTCGAAGGTTTTAGGTTAGACGGGCAGCATGGCCGGTGCAGGCTTGGAGAATCGAAGTTCCTGTGCTGTACTTTTATTTGTTCTTTGTACAGGAGGGGAAGAGTGGTGGCCATAAGACATAAAAGCAGAATTAGGCCACTCGGCCCACCGAGTCTGCTCTACTATTCAATCATGCCAGATATTTTTCTCATCCCCATTTTCCTGCCTTCTCGCCATAACCCCTGATCCCCTTATTGATCAAGAACCTTTCTATCTTTGTCTTAAAGACACTCAGTGATTTGGCCTGCACAGCCTTCTGCGGCAATGAGTACCCCAGATTCACCACCCTCGAGCTGAAGAAATTCCTCCTCATCTCTGTTTTAAAGGATCATCCCCTTAGTCTGAGATTGTGTCGTCTGCTTCCAGTTTTTCCCTGACTGTTTAATGTGTACTGTGTATTTGGTTTCCTTTGTATCACCACACTGTTGTAGTTTTGTGTTTGTGCTGATGTTCTGTCGTGGAAAGGTGCCCGTGTGGCGTGGTGCCTGTTCCCTGTCCGTTAATGGTTAATGTGATATGTGGATTGTTAATTAGTTCGGGTCGTTGTATTGTCTGGATGCTGCAACCCCTTTTGTTAAGAAGCTTGGAGCGTGAAAAGGAATGTTCTCTCACTCTTCAGCTATGCTGTGTATCAGTGTGACTTTCTGGTGTATTGTTGAGCTACCCCTAAGCAACTTTCCACTGATACAAGTCTGCTGCTGGGAGCTGCGAGAGGGGTGAGATGATATGCATTAGGCAAGCTTGTACATGTGGTCATGCACAACCTCTGACCACTAGGTGGCAGTGTAAACCCATCACGTTACCCTGTGGTCCAGTAGTTGGGAGTAGGTCATTCTGGAGGACAGACATGTTTTGCAGTAGTTCCAGAATAGTTGATTAATTTATAGAATTTACATTCGGCCCATCGAGTCTGCACTGGCTCTTGGAAAGAGCACCCTACCCAAGCTCACACTTCCTCCCTATCCCCATTACCCAGTAACCCCACCCAACACTAAGGGTAATTTTGAACACTAAGGACAATTTTAGCATGGCCAATCCACCTAACCCGCACATCTTTGGACTATGGGAGGAAACCCGCGCACACACGGGGAGAACGTGCAGACTCCGCATAGACTGTGACCCAAGCCGGGAATCGAACCTGGGACCCGAGAGCTGTGAAGCAATTGTGCTAACCGCAATTCTACCGTGCTGCCCACAAGATTAACATTAGTACAGCACAGTACAGGCCCACGATGTTGTGCCAACCATTTATCCTAATCTAAGATCAACCTAACCTACACCTCTTCAATTTAATGCGGTCCATGTGTCTGTCTAAGAGTCGCTTAAATGTCCCTAATGACTCTGACTCCACCACCTCTGCTGGCAGTGCATTCCATGCACCCACCACTCTCTGTGTAAAGAACCTACCTCTGACATCTCCCCGATACCTTCCTTCAATCATTTTAAAATTATGTCCCCTCATGACATCCATTTCCACCTGGGGAAAAGTCTCTGGCTATCCACTCTATCCATGCCTCTCATCACCTTGTACACCTCAATCAAGTCACCTGTCTTCCTTCTTCACTCCATGAGGTGGCAGTGCAAACCCACCACGTTACCCTGAGAAAAGCCCTAGCTCCCTCAACCTTTCTTCATAAGACATGCCCTCCAGTCCAGGCAGCATCCTGGTAAATCTCCTCTGTACCCTCTCCAAAGCATCCACATCCTTCCTGTAATGAGGCGACCAGAACTGGACACCATATTCCAAGTGTGGTCTAACTAGATGTAAAGCTGCAGCAAAACCTCACGGCTCTTAAACTCAATCCCCCTGTTAATGAAAGCCAACACACCATACGCCTTCTTAACAACCCTATCAACCTGGGTGGCAACTTTGAGGGATCTATGTACGTGGACCCCAAGATCCATCTGTTCCTTCACACTTCCAAGAATCCTGCCTTTAATCCTGTATTAAGCATTCAAATTCGACCTTCCAAAATGAATCACTTCACATTTATCAAGGTTGAGCTCCATCTGCCACTTCTCAGCCCAGCTCTGCATCCTGTCAATTTCCTGCTGTAACCTGCAACAACCCTCAACACTATCTACAACTCCCCCAAAATCGGCAAACTTACTAACCCACCCTTCCATTTCCTCATCTAAGTCATTTACAAAAAACACAAAGAGCAGAGGTCCCAGAACAGATCCTTGCGGGACACCACTGGTCGCCGACCTCCAGGCGGAATACTTTCCATCCACTGCCATTCTCTGTCTTCTTTCAGCCAGCCAATTCTGTATCCAGACAGCCAAATTTCCCTGTATCCCATGCCCCCTTTCTGAATGAGCGTACCATGGGGAACCTTATGAAATGCCTTACTAAAATCCATATACACCATATCCACTGCCCGACCTTCATCAATGTGTCTCGTCACATCCTCAAAGAATTCAATGAGGCTTGTGAGGCATGACCTGCCCCTCACAAAGCCATGCTGACTATATTTAATCAAACTATGTTTTCCTAAATAATCATAAGTCCTATCTCTCAGAATCCTTTCCAATATTTTGCTCACCACAGATGTAAGACTGATGGGTCTGTAATTCCCTATTCCCTTTCTTGAACAGGGGAACAACATTCTCCTCCCTCCAATCATCCGGTACTACTCCAGTGGAGAGTGCAGACGCAAAGATCATCGCCAACGGCGCAGCAATCTCCTCCCTCGCTTCCCATAATAACCTTGTGTATATCCCGTCAGGCCCAGGGGACTTATCTATCCTGATGCTTTTCAAAATTTCCAGCACATCCTCCTCCTTAATATCAACCTGTTTGAGTCTACTAACCTGGTTAACACTGTTCTCATGAGCAACAGGGTCCATCTCTCCAGTGAATACTGAGGCAAAGTATTCATTTAGGGCCTCCCCCATCTGTTCAGACTCAACCACAAGTTTCCTCCACTATCCCTGATCAGCCAATATTAGTATTGTTTTATTTATCCTAGTTATCTTATCACACAGTTGTTCTAGAATAAATTATTTAAACTAAATGTTCTGTGGTTCATCATTCACTTCAGCCAGTCTGCAGAACATGCCATGGTACCAGTTCCCGGCTCTGGGTCACTATCCGCGTGGAGTTTGCACATTCTCCCCATGTTTGCATGGTTTTCGCCCCCACCACCCAACCTGCAGGTTAGGTGGATTGGCCACGCTAAATTGCCACTTAATTGGAAAAAATGAATTGGGTACTCTAAATTTGAAAAAGAGGAAGGAAATACATTTTGCTAGCCTTGCAAACTACTGGCATCTGGTGCTCAACGCGCGGTAAAACTTCAAAGTATGGAATGGAAGTCATCAAGGCACCTCAACAACTTTGGATTACCGATAATGTAGACGTGAATTGGAGGATGTTTAAGCAACAGTTCAAACTTTACGTTGCAGCCCTCGGTCTGCCGGCATAGCCCAATGAGAGGTGTATCGCGGTGCTGCTCACTGTAGCAGGTCCCCAAGCAATAGAGATCTTCAACATTTTTGAATCTGAAAATGAGGCTGACAGCAAAAGCTTCAAAGAAGTGCTCAAACAATTCGATTGGCATTGCCCCCCTAGAAAAATCAAAACCTTTGAGTGCTATATATTCTGTAAGCGCACCCAGAACATGGAAGAGGCATTTGATAGCTCCCTCACTGACTTGCGATTGAAGACGCAATTGTGGAACTTCAGCACACTCAAGTCATCAATGAATCGAGACCAGATAGTTTTCGGAATCTCCCATGATAAAGCATGGGAAACAGACCTGTAACTTGAAAGTGCGATTCAAATATGCCATGCTAGTGAGCTTGCTGCGAAGCAGCTCGACACATTAAATCTCCGTAGTTTTACCGCAAAGGCAGAAGAGGCAGCTGACGCCATTAGTGTGTTGACTCAGCTGAATAAGCATGTGCTTCCAGGGTGGGCAGCCATTTTGAGCGGCCGACCTGATCCCACGTTTTGTGTCCGCGATGTGGCAAATGGCATATGCCACTGCAATGCCCTGCGTATGGAAAAACGTGCCATCTGTGATGGCAGGAATAATTTTGTAACCCAATGTTATACAAGGAAAAGGAAAAGTATCAGTGCTATTGATGATGAAAGAGAAAATGCTGGAAAATTTCAGCAGTTCTGACAGCATCTGTTGGGAGAGAAAAGAGCTAACGTTTAGAGTCCGATGACTCCTTGTTAAAGCTAACAGACAGAGAAAGTGGGAAATATTTATACTGTGAAGTGAGAATGAAAGATGAGTCATTGCACAGAAACCCAGGGAAACCGGGTGCTAGTGGCCACAGAAACCAAGGGGAAAGAGTGCTAATGGCAGTACCCAGAGAGAACAAATGATGTGAAAGGACAAACAGCAGAGAAACTAACATCAGAGGGTGAACTGTAGATGTGGGGGGAGGGGAAGGAAGAAGCAAAGAGGAGAAAGGTTAAGGAAAGGTGGATAACATGGGGGGGGGGGTGTTTAAATATATATTAAGAAAGCCACACTAAGAGAGAAGTGGAAAGCAGTGAAGGTGGATAGTGGGGAGGGCCTTACGGAAATCCTGTCGGAGAGAAGAGCAGTACTTCTTCAGCGTAGGCATTCCTGGAAGAGAGGTAGCTATGAGTTAAACACTGGATAAAAGCAAACTACTGCGAATGCTGGAATTGGAAACGAAAGAGAAAATGCTATTGATGATGAGAATTTGCTATTGTCAGTCCGGATGAAATGATCAATCGAACACCAAGTCACTTCAACGTACGTTTATTCACGGCCGGGGCTGCACCACTGTACTTCGGGGGAGCACAGCACCAAGCCAACATTAGTACATTCAACAGTAGCTTATATACAATATGACACTGTCCCTTTTCTGAGGACGGCCCCCTTAGAGGCGGCCCCCTTAGAGGCCCAAGTTAGGGACACTCTTGCTCTCAGCTAAATTATAATTATCTTTAAATGAGGAACTCATTCACAAAGCTGCGTCCTGTTATTGCAGACTGTCTCGTGCAAAAGCAGAAGCAATTCATATCGAAAGTCACGTACACAGTTACACAAAGCTTTGACATTCCATTTCCCATCAAGCTCTATTTGACATTCCATTTCCCATCAAGCTCTATTTGACATTCCATTTCCCATCAAGCTCTATTCTATCTTGAGCCAAACTCTCAATGCGATGTGCCTAGAGGACACATTCTTTGTAAACATGATCTCCAGCGAAGACAACGAGACTCAAGTCATACCAAATAGAAATGTATTTGTACCAATCTGCAGCAATAATGAATTGAAGGCAGATGGCAGATAATCATGAAGATAAACATTAAAGATAAATGGCACAGTGATAACAGTCAAGCTCGACATTGGTGCAAAGGCCAACCTCATCAACCTGTCTGATGTAAAAAAAAAAAAAAAGCTGCAAGTTCAACCAAAAATAGTTACTGAACGGTATTAAGAGATTATAATGGCAATAACATCTCGTCGTTAGGAGCATGTGATGTCAATGCCAAAAACAAAATGTGCAAGTTGAAATTTTCTGTGGTGGCTGCGGACCGTGAGTCTTTAATTGGAGCTGAGGCATGTGCGGAGCTACAGCTCGTCCGCGAGTCTATAGTGCAGACAATGCTGCAACAGACCCTCATCCCTCAGGCAACTCCATATTGAATGATTTCCCTGAAATTTTCCAAGGTTTTGGTATGACAGGTACAAGATTCAGTTGAAGGAAGATGCAAAGTCTGAGATTCATGCACTGAAATGTGTGCCGGTGCCATTAAGGGATAAACTAAAGGCCGAGTTAGAGAAAATGACTGCCTTGTGGCAGCACGGTAGCATAGTGGTTAGCACAATTGCTTCACAGCTCCAGGGTCCCAGATTCGATTCCCGGCTTGGGTCACTGTCTGTGTGCAGTCTGCATGAGCTCCCCGTGTGTGTGTGGGTTTCCTCCGGGTGCTCAGGTTTCCTCCCACAGTCCAAAGATGTGCAGGTTAGGTGGATTGGCCATGCTAAATTGCCCTTAGTGTCCAAAATTGCCCTTTGTGTTGGGTGGGGTTACTGGGTTATGGGGATAGGGTGGAGGTGTGCAGTTGGGTAGGGTGCTCTTTCCAAAAGCCAGTGCAGTCTCATTGGGCCGAATGGCCTCGTTCTGCACTGTAAATTCTATGAAATCTATGAAAGCTTATTGAAACCCTGACAGACTAGGTTATTTCCATGGTTTGTGAGAAGGAGCATAATGGGGACTTAAGAATCTGCATCGATCCGAAGGATTTGAATCTCGATATAACACTACCATATACCAAAAATGGAGGAGATAAAGTGTGAAATGGCAGGAGCAACCTATTTCAGCAAATTGGACGCGACACAAGGTTTCTGGCAATTGAAACTAGATTTTAAAAAGCACCAAAATGCGCACATTCAACACACCCTTTGGGAGGTATTACTTTTTAAGAATGCCATTTGGCATCATCTCGGCTTCAGAGATATTTCATCATGCCATGGAGCATATATTGAAGGAATTCCTGGGGTCCAAGTGTATGTGGATGACATTATTATTTGAGGGTCAACACAGAAGAGCATGATAAACTACTTCTCAGGTTCCTAAAATGTATTAAGAAAACTTGTTTGAAGTTGAAGAGGTGCATAGCATCACCTTCCTGGGAGACAAGCTGTCCGCACAAAGGGTTCAGCGCGATCAAGACAAGATAAAGGAAGTTCTGCAGATCTCAGGCCCTATGGATAAAAGAGACATTTTAAGAATGCCGTGAGCCCTGGTCATGGATGCCATCAGCTACCCAACCCCTGGGCTGCATGCATCTAACAGTGTCGTTGTTTGTGTTTCTCCCGCCCAGGACAAGACCGCGCACAACTGCAGGGAGTGGGGGAATCCCAGACCATGTGTGCGCCCCCCCCCCACCCCTCTCACCTCATCACACACCTCACCCTTTCAGCCTCCTCACCCTCACCACCGTCCAGCTATCTAACCATACATGGCGTCTTGTGTCTTTCGGGACCTGCCGGAGATAGGCCCGGTCCATCTGGAGTCCCCAGCCAGTGCCAGGCCGGTGCCCCCCAGATGGCAGAGCATTGATGGCGAGAGCAGTTTGAACACCAGCCCTCTGCCCGAGACTCCGGAGTTTGGGTCAGAGGAGGACACAGACCTTACATAGAACATAGAACAATACAGCGCAGTACAGGCCCTTCGGCCCACGATGTTGCACCGAAACAAAAGCCATCTAACCTACACTATACCATTATCATCCATATGTTTATCCAATAAACTTTTAAATGCCCTCAATGTTGGCGAGTTCACTACTGTAGCAGGTAGGGCATTCCACGGCCTCACTACTCTTTGCGTAAAGAACCTACCCCTGACCTCTGTCCTATATCTATTACCCCTCAGTTTAAGGCTATGTCCCCTCGTGCTAGCCATTTCCATCCGCGGGAGAAGGCTCTCACTGTCCACCCTATCTAACCCTCTGATCATTTTGTATGCCTCTATTAAGTCTCCTCTTAACCTTCTTCTCTCTAACGAAAACAACCTCAAGTCCATCAGCCTTTCCTCATAAGATTTTCCCTCCATACCAGGCAACATCCTGGTAAATCTCCTCTGCACCCGTTCCAAAGCCTCCACGTCCTTCCTATACGGTGACCAGAACTGTACGCAATACTCCAAATGCGGCCGTACCAGAGTTCTGTACAGCTGCAACATGACCTCCTGACTCCAGAACTCAATCCCTCTACCAATAAAGGCCAACACTCCATAGGCCTTCTTCACCACCCTATCAACCTGGGTGGCAACTTTCAGGGATCTATGTACATGGACACCTAGATCCCTCTGCTCATCCACACTTTCAAGAACTTTTCCATTAGCCAAATATTCCACATTCCTGTTTTTCCTTCCAAAGTGAATCACCTCACACTTCTCTACATTAAACTCCATTTGCCACCTCTCAGCCCAGCACTGCAGCTTATCTATATCCCTCTGTAACCTGCTACATCCTTCCACACTATCGACAACACCACCGACTTTAGTATCGTCTGCAAATTTACTCACCCACCCTTCTGCGCCTTCCTCTAGGTCATTAATAAAAATGACAAACAGCAACGGCCCCAGAACAGATCCTTGTGGTACTCCACATGTGACAGAACTCCATTCTGAACATTTCCCATCAACCACCACCCTCTGTCTTCTTTCAGCTAGCCAATTTCTGATCCACATCTCTAAATCACCCTCAATCCCCAGCCTCCGTATTTTCTGCAATAGCCTACCGTGGGGAACCTTATCAAACGCTTTGCTGAAATCCATATACACCACATCAACTGCTCTACCCTCGTCTACCTGTTCAGTCACCTTCTCAAAGAACTCGATAAGGTTTGTGAGGCATGACCTACCCTTCACAAAGCCATGCTGACTATCCCTGATCATATTATTCCTATCTAGATGATTATAAATCTTGTCTCTTATAATCCCCTCCAAGACTTTACCCACTACAGACGTGAGGCTCACCGGTCTATAGTTGCCGGGGTTGTCTCTGCTCCCCTTTTTGAACAAAGGGACCACATTTGCTATCCTCCAGTCCTCTGGCACTATTCCTGTATCCAATGATGACATAAAAATCAAAGCCAATGGTCCAGCAATCTCTTCCCTGGCCTCCCAGAGAATCCTAGGATAAATCCCATCAGGTCCCGGGGACTTATCTATTTTCAGCCTGTCCAGAATTGCCAACACCTCTTCCCTACGTACCTCAATGCCATCTAATCTATTTACCTGGAGCTCAGCATTCTCCTCCACAACATTATCTTTTTCCTGAGTGAATACTGACGAAAAATATTCATTTAGTATCTCGCCTATCTCTTCAGACTCTACACACAACTTCCCATCCCTGTCCTTGACTGGTCCTACTCTGTCCCTCGTCATTCGCTTATTCCTGACATACCTATAGAAAGCTTTTGGGTTTTCCTTGATCCTTCCTGCCAAATACTTCTCATGTCCCCTCCTTGCTCGTCTTGGCTCTCTCTTTAGATCCTTCCTCGCTACCTTGTAACTATCCATCGCCCCAACTGAAACTTCACACCTCATCTTCACATAGGCCTCCTTCTTCCTCTTAACAAGAGATTCCACTTCTTTGGTAAACCACGGTTCCCTCGCTCGGCACCTTCCTCCCTGCCTGACCGGTACATACTTATCAAGAACACGCAGTAGCTGATCCTTGAACAAGCTCCACTTATCCAGTGTGTCCAAAACTTGCAGCCTACTTCTCCACCTTATCCCCCCCAAGTCACGTCTAATGGCATCATAATTTCCCTTCCCCCAGCTATAACTCTTGCCCTGCGGGGTATACTTATCCCTTTCCATCCTTAACGTAAACGTCACCGAATTGTGGTCACTGTCCCCAAAGTGCTCACCTACCTCCAAATCCAACACCTGGCCTGGTTCATTACCCAAAACCAAATCCAATGTGGCCTCGCCTCTTGTTGGCCTGTCAACAAACTGTGTCAGGAAACCCTCCTGCACACACTGTACAAAAAACGACCCATCTAATGTACTCGAACTATATCTTTTCCAGTCAATATTTGGAAAGTTAAAGTCTCCCATAATAACTACCCTATTTCTTTCGCTCTTATCCAGGATCATCCTCGCCATCCTTTCCTCTACATCCCTAGAACTATTTGGAGGTCTATAGAAAACTCCCAACAGGGTGACCTCTCCTATCCTGTTTCTAACCTCAGCCCATACTACCTCGGAAGATGAGTCCCCATCTAGCATCCTCTCCGCCACCGTAATACTGCTTTTGACTAGCAGCGCCACACCTCCCCCTCTTTTGCCTCCTTCTCTGAGCTTACTAAAACACCTAAACCCTGGAACCTGCAACATCCATTCCTGTCCCTGCTCTATCCATGTCTCCGAAATGGCCACAACATCGAAGTCCCAGGTACCAACCCATGCTGCCAGTTCCCCTACCTTATTTCGTATACTCCTGGCATTGAAGTAGACACACTTCAAACCACCTACCTGAACACTGGCCCCCTCCTGCGACGTCAAATCTGAGCTCCTGACCTCTATACTCTCATTCTCCCTTACCCTAAAACTACAATCCAGGTTCCCATGCCCCTGCTGCATTAGTTTAAACCCCCCCAAAGAGCACTAACAAATCTCCCCCCCAGGATATTTGTGCCCCGCAGGTTCAGATGTAGACCATCCTGTCTGTAGAGGTCCCACCTTCCCCAGAAAGAGCCCCAGTTATCCAGAAATCTGAATCCCTCCCGCCTGCACCATCCCTGTAGCCTCGTGTTTAATTGCTCTCTCTCCCTATTCCTCATCTCACTATCACGTGGCACGGGCAACAACCCAGAGATAACAACTCTGTTCTAGTTCTGAGCTTCCATCCTAGCTCCCTGAAAGCCTGCCTGACATCCTTATCCCCTTTCCTACCTATGTCGTTAGTGCCAATGTGGACCACGACTTGGGGCTGCTCCCCTTCCCCCTTAAGGACCCGGAAAACACGATCCGAGACATCACGTACCCTTGCACCTGGGAGGCAACATACCAAACGTGAGTCTCTCACGCTCCCACAAAATCTCCTATCTGTGCCCCTGACTATAGAGTCCCCAATTACTAATGCTCTGCTCCTCTCCCCCCTTCCCTTCTGAGCAACAGGGACAGACTCTGTGCCAGAGGTCCGGACCCCATGGCTTACCCCTGGTAAGTCGTCCCCCCCACATGTATCCAAAGCGGTATACTTGTTTCTCAGGGGAACGACCGCAGGGGATCCCTGCACTGACTGTTTTTTCCCCGTCCCTCTTACAGTTACCCATCTATCTCCAATCTTTGGTGTAACTAATTCCCTGAAGCTGCTATCTATGACCCCCTCTGCCTCCCGAATGATCCGAAGTTCTTCCAACTCCAGCTCCAGTTCCCTAACTCGGTCTTGGAGGAGCTGGAGATGGCAGCACTTCCTGCAGGTAAAATCAGCAGGGACACTAACGGCATCCCTCACCTCAAACATCCTGCAGGAGGAACATTGCACTCCCTTCCCTGCCATTCCTCTAACTTTCTACCAAGATCTGGCTAACAACTAAATTAAATTTTTTTTATATATAAAAAAAATTTAAAAATTATTAATAACAATAATAAAATATGGTACTTACCTCACACCAAAGGGTTTTATTATTAGGTTAGAGGAGGAGGGCGGGTGGGAGACACTACACTCCATCTACTCCATCATCCCATGGAGTAGCCTGGGGTACCATCGGGGCAGCCCGATGGAGGAGCAAGTGCTGGGGCGCATGCCGAGCCCATGCAGACCGGCTGCCCAGGAGACGTGCGCCAACGGGGACAAACCTGCCTTAGTGATCTGTCTGATGGGTGTGGGGTGGGACGGCCAGTGCTGGCCAGTGGGAGTGCGACGTGGGGGCGAGTGAGGCCAGTGGGTGGACCGTGTAACACCCCCTACTCCCATCCTCCGCCCCGACCGTCCCTAGCACCCCCTCCCCAGCGATTCGACAGGACCATGTCCCTCGAACATGTTGGGGATCACAGAGTGCGCCAGTATGAAAGAATTATGTACACTGCCCGGGTACCAGGAGCAGACACGCATAAGACCAGGAGACATAGGAGCAGAATTAGGCCACTCGGCCCATTGAGTCTGCTCCGTCATTCAATCATGGCTGATATTTTCCTGATCCCCATTCTCCTGCCTTCTCCCCATAACCCGTGTTAGGGCAGCACAATAGCATAGTCGCTAGCACTGTTGCTTCACAGCTCCAGGGTCCCAGGTTAGATTCCCGGCCTGGGTCCCTGTCTGTGCAGAGTCTGCACGTTCTCCCCGTATCTGCGTGGGTTTCCTCCCACAGTCCAAAGATGTACAGGTTAGGTGGATTGGCTATGCTGAATTGTCCTTAGTGTCCAAAAAGGTTAAGTGGGGTTGCAGGGATAGGATGGAGGTGTGGACTTGGGTAGGGTGCTCTTTCCAAGGGCCGGTGAAGACTCGATGGGCCGAATGGTCTCCTTCATCAAAAACCTTTCTATCTTTGTTTTAAAGACATTCAGTGATTTGGCCTCCACAGCCTTCTGCGGCAAAGAGTTCCACAGATTCGCCACCCTCTGGCTGAAGAAATTCCTCCTCATCTCAATTTGAAATGATCGTCCCTTTAGTCTGAGATTGTGTCCTCTGCTTCTAGTTTTTCCTACAAGTGGAAACATTCTCTCCATGTCATTCTATCCAGGCCTCGCAGTATCCTGTAAGTTTAAGTAAGATCCCCTCTTATCCTTCTAAACTATAACGAGTACAGTCCCAGAGTCCTCAACTGTTCCTTGTACGACAAGCTCTTCATTCCAGGGATCATTCTTGTGAACCTCCTCTGGACCCTTTCCAAGAACCAGCGCATCCTTCCTTAGATACGGGGCCCAAAACGGCTCACAATACTCCAAATGGGGTCTGACCTGAGCCTTATACAGCCTCAGAAGTATATCTCTGGTCTTGTATTCTAGCCCTCTCGATATGAATGCTAACATTGCATTTGTCTTCCTAACTGCCGAGTGTACTTGCACGTTAACTTTAAGAGAATCATGAACAAGGACTCCCAAGTCATCATAGAATTTACAGTGCAGAAGGAGGCCATTCGGCCCATCGAGTCTGCACCGGCTCTTGGGAAGAGCACCCTACCCAAGGTCAACACCGCCACCCCATCCCCACAACCCAGCAACCCCACCCAACACTAAGGGCAATTTTGGACACTAAGGGCAATTTATCATGGACAATCCACCTAACCTGCACAACTTTGGACTGTGGGAGGAAACCGGAGCGCCCGGAGGAAACCCACGCACACACGGGGAGGATGTGCAGACTCCGCACAGACAGTGACCCAAGCCGGAATTGAACCTGGGATCCTGGAGCTGTGAAGCAATTGTGCTATCCACAAGGCTACCGTGCTGCCCCTATTGTTGTGCAGTTGTGCTTCTGATTTCCTAAGCATCTTCCCATTTAGAAAATAGTCTATGCCTCCATTTCTCCTTCCAAAGTGCATAAGCACACACTTTTCCACATTATATTCCATCTGCCACACCTTTGCCCACTCTCCTAGCCATTCCATGCCTTTCTGAAGCCCACCTGCTTCCTCAGTACTACCTGCCCCTCTACAGATCTTTGTATCATCTGCAAACTTAGCAACTGTTCCTTCAGTTCCTTCCTCAAGATCATTAATGTGTATTGTGAAAAGTTGTGGTCCCAGCACCGAACCCTGAGGCACATCACTAGTCACCGGCTGCCATCCTGAAAAAGACCACTTTAACCCCACTCTGCCTTCTGTCAGTCAGCCAATCGTCTATCCATGCCAGGGTCTTACCAGGAACACCATGGTCTCTTAATTTATTTAACAGTCTTCTATGAGGCACCTTGTCAAAGGCCTTCTGGAAATCTAAATAAATCATGTTCACTGGTTTTCCTTTGTCTTACTTCCTTGTCACTTCCTCAAAGAACTCTTAACAGATTTGTCAGACGTGACCTCCCCTTGACGAAGTCATGCTGACTCAGCCCTAGTTGATCATGCACTTCCATGTACTTTGCAATCTCGGGCGGGATTCTCCGACCGCCCGCCAGTTTGGAGACTCCCCAGGGGTCGGCGTGAATCCCACCCCACCACTCCGACGCCGGCTGCTGTATTCTCCAGCGCCGGATTTCGGGCGGGGGCGAGGTTTACGCCACGCCGGTCGGGGGCCGTTGGCAGCGCCCCCCCCCAGCAATTCTCCGGGCCCCGATGGGCCGAGCGGCCCCCAGTTCCTGGCGGAACCTGGCTGGTAGGCCGTCTAGTGGAGTCCTCGGGGGGCGGGGCGGGGGGGGGGGGGGATCTGGCCCCGGGGGGGGCCCCCACGGTGGCCTTGCCCGCGATCGGGGCCCACCGATTTGTGGGAGGCCTGTACCGTGGGGGCACTCATTCCTTCCGTGCCGGCCTCTGTAGGGCTCCGCCATGGCCGGTGCGGAGAAGAACCGCCCCCCCTGCGCATGCGCAGGAACACGCCAGTGGTTCTACGCATGCACCAACTCGCACCTGCCCTTTGGCGCTGGTTGACGCGGCGCCATCCCCTCCGGCGCCAGCCTAGCCCCCTGAATGCAATGGACTCAAGTTTTACC
This sequence comes from Scyliorhinus torazame, assembly GCF_047496885.1. Lineage (NCBI taxonomy): Eukaryota > Metazoa > Chordata > Chondrichthyes > Carcharhiniformes > Scyliorhinidae > Scyliorhinus > Scyliorhinus torazame. The sequence goes on along the minus strand of NC_092717.1, from coordinate 66,471,406 downwards.
AATGACCAAAGTCAGGCTAACCGGCCTATGATCTCCTGTCTTCTGCCTCCCTCCTTTCTTAAACGGTGGTGTTACATTAGCTACTTTCCAGTCCTCTGGGACCCTTCCTGCCTCCTGTGATTCTTGAAAGATCATCACCAATGCCTCCACAATCTCCTCAGCTATCTCTTTTCGATCCCTGGGGTGTAGTCCATCTGGTCCAGGTGATTTATCCACCTTCAGATCTTTTGATTTCCCCAAAAACCTTCTCCTTTCGTAATGGTCGCTGCACTGACCTCTGCCTCCTGGAGCTCTGGCATCCCACTGGTGTCTTCCACCAAGAAGACTGATGCACAGTAACTATTCAGTTCATCTGCCATTTCTTTGTTTCCTATTACTTTTCCATCCACATTTTCCAGTGGTCCAATGTCTATTTTTGCCTCTCTCTTACCTTTTATATATTGAAATAAACACGTCCTATCTTCACCTTCTCCCCCCTTCTTGCTTTTGTAATTGTCCTCTGCTCGCTTTTAAAAGCTTCCCAATCTTTTGACCTCCCACTAAGCTTCGCCACTCTGTATGCTTTTTCTTTCGCTTTTATGCTGTCCTTGACTTTCCTTGTCAGTCATGGATGCCTTGTCCTCCCCTTACCATGTTTCTTCCTCCTTGGAATGAATTTCTGTTGTGCCTCCCTCATAACCCCCAAACACTGTTCCACTGTCTTCCCTGCTAAGCTCCTTTTCCAATCAACTCTGGCCAGCTCCTCCCTTATTTAATTGTAATACAATTACCTCTGATTGCAGCTTCTCCCTCTCAAACCGCAGGGTAAATTCGATCCTATTGTGGTTACTGCTCCCCAAGGGCTCCTTCACCTTAAGTTCCCAAATAAAGTCTGCCTCATTACACATCACTAAATCCAGAATTGCCTGTTCCCGACTATGCTCTCTCACAAGCTGCTCCAAAAAAACATCTCCTTGGCATTCCACAAATTCCTTTTCTTGGGATCCACTACCAACTTGATTTTCCCAGTCCACCTGCTTATTGAAGTCCCCCATGATGATTGTAATATTGCCTTTTTTACATGCCTTTTCTATCTCCTGATTTATTTTCTGCCCCATCTCCTGACTACTGCTAGGGGGCCTGTACATAATTCCCATCAGGGAGATTTTACCTTTGCGATTCCTCAATTCTACCCACAGAGATTCTATGCCTTCTGATCCTACATCGCTCCTTGCTATCGGTTTAACTTCATTCCTTACTAACAATGCAACCCCGCCCCCTTTGCTCATCTGCCTGTCCTTTCGATTGGACATATATCCTTGGATATTTAGATCTCAGCCCTGATCCCCTTGCAGCCACTTCTCTGTGATGCCCACAACATCTTACCGGCCAATTTCAATGTGCGCAACAATCTCATTTACCTTGTTCCATATACTGCACGCATTTAGGTACAACACCCTCAGTCCTGAATGTTCAGAATGGAGTTCAGTCACAAGTGGAGTACCACAAGGATCTGTTCTGGGGCCGTTGCTGTTTGTCATTTTTATCAATGACCTAGAGGAAGGCGCAGAAGGGTGGGTGAGTAAATTTGCAGACGATACTAAAGTCGGTGGTGTTGTCGATAGTGTGGAAGGAAGTAGCAGGTTACAGAGGGATATAGATAAGCTGCAGAGCTGGGCTGAGAGGTGGCAAATGGAGTTTAATGTAGAGAAGTGTGAGGTGATTCACTTTGGAAGGAATAACAGGAATGTGGAATATTTGGCTAATGGAAAAGTTCTTGAAAGTGTGGATGAGCAGAGGGATCTAGGTGTCCATGTACATAGATCCCTGAAAGTTGCCACCCAGGTTGATAGGGTGGTGAAGAAGGCCTATGGAGTGTTGGCCTTTATTGGTAGAGGGATTGAGTTCCGGAGTCAGGAGGTCATGTTGCAGCTGTACAGAACTCTGGTACGGCCGCATTTGGAGTATTCCGTACAGTTCTGGTCACCGCATTATAAGAAGGACGTGGAGGCTTTGGAGCGGGTGCAGAGGAGATTTACCAGGATGTTGCCTGGTATGGAGGGAAAATCTTATGAGGAAAGGCTGATGAACTTGAGGTTGTTTTCGTTGGAGAGAAGAAGGTTAAGAGGAGACTTAATAGAGGCATACAAAATGATCAGGGGGTTGGATAGGGTGGACAGTGAGAGCCTTCTACCGCGGATGAAAATGGCTGGCACGAGGGGACATAGCTTTAAACTGAGGGGTAATAGATATAGGACAGAGGTCAGAGGTAGGTTCTTTACGCAAAGAGTCCGGACTGTCGTTCGTACCTATGTGTACTACGACCTCTGGCTGTTTACCTTCCCCCTTCAGGATGTCCCGTGTTCATCCGATGATTGCACACCATCTGAATGTTCATCGAATGGTACCCCTTCCTGTTTGTGAACAGCGGCCAGTTATCTGCCGGTGGCCATAGGGCGACCTGCATCCCATCTATCACCCCATGGATCCAGGGCATCCTGGCGACGGTAGTGAACCCTGCTGCCTGGGCATCCGGGTGGGGGCAGTGCACAAGGTAGCCGATGTACTGCTCCGCCTGGGCATACAAGGCGTCATTTACGGCGCAAATGCACCTGTGCGCCGATGCCTGGAAGATGCCGGACAGGTCCCCACTCGGCGACTGGAACGACCCCGTCGCATTAAAGTTCGGCGTGACCGTCGCCTTGACGGCCACCAGGAACGTGTGTGTGTGTCCCATACCCATGCGGTGCAGGTGTGCCATTATCTGGCAGATGTGTCACAGTCTCCCTGCTCAATTTCAGTCTCCTGCATGCCCGGTCTGGAAGGTCCTCAAAAGATATGCGGTTGAGGTACATGCGTGGCCTCATCCGGTGACTCGTTGGCAACTCCTCCTCCTCCCCACCCTGCTGGGACTGTTGGGCGGCCGCCCTCCAGTCTGCCCCTCTGCGGCCCGCTTCTCTGCTGCAGCCTCCTCCTCCACTCTGAGCAGCCCCCTCTCATGCTGCCATTAGGCTTCATGCAGGGCAGCGGCCATTACCATGGCAGCCAGCATCGCAGATTGATGACCAAAAGCCATTATTTTCTGCAGGGGGTGAAAGGCAAACATGTTATCATGGCGCATACATGTGCCCAACCAGGTACAATGGGCTGTACGGTGGCCCCGGTTATCACCGAATGCCCCAATGACGCTTTCCCCCAATCCTGCACCCCAGCCACATCGGTGCCCCCGGTCCTGGCACCCGTCCCTGCTGCCAGGGGCACTGTTAGATGGCACTGACCTTGGGGTGGTCCTGGACGGTTATGGGGCGAAGGAAGAAGAATGGGGGTGAGAAAAATATCAGCCATGATTGAATGGCAGAGCAGACTCGATGGGCCGAGTGGCCTAATTCTGCACCTATGCCTTATGGGCTGCCAGTTGGGTGGGTTAGCCAGGGGGGGCAATCCATACGGCCGTTGTCACTACGTGCACCCAGGGGCCGGGGTGGGTGGCCAGCAAGATGGTCGCCATAATGGAAGTCTGTACCTGGACACCGCCCCTGTCCTGTTGGGGGGCTCCTACGCTGCTCGGCGTGTCCCCCCTTCTCCTTCCCGGCCCTGGCAGGGCCCCCCCTACCCCAGGAAACTCGGCCGGTGTCCGAGCCGGAAGCCCGCAGTCACCCCACGCAACTTCCTACCTCCTCTCTCTGCCGCCGCTGCCAGCACGCCAGGGCACCGCAATTTCGTTGTTTTTAGGGGGGCGGAGAATCCCGATTTGGCGTGAAACTGGCATCTGGCTCGATTTCAGCGTTGGAACCTATTCTCCGCCCGATCGTGATTCACGTTTTTGCCGTCGGCTACTGGAGAATGCAGCCCATGATTCCCCTTTAGAAATCCAGGCTGGCTCTTGTAAATCAACCAGCGTTTTTCGACTAATTCTATCCTGAATTCTTGTTTCCAAATGCTTGTCCACTACTGATGTTAAACGGACTGGCCTGTAACTGCTGGGGCTATCCATCCAATATTTTTGAAGAAGGGTGTAACATTTGCAATTCTCCAGTCCTCAGGCACCTCCCCTCCCCTGTATCTAGAGAAGACTGAAAGATTATGACCAGCGCCCCCCGCAATTTTCATCCTCAATTCCTTCAATATTGTTAGATGCATCTCATCCGGTCACGGTGCCTTATCAGTACTGACCGTCTGTTCAAAGTTTCCTCCTTATCAATTTTGAACCCTTCTAGGGACAGAGTTTCCTTGACATGTCACCATTGGTAGCACTTACCTCCTTCGGTGCTACCCAAGACGGATGCAAAGTATTCATTTAATATCTCCGCCATGCCTCCTGCCTCCACCTATAAATCTCCTTCTAGGTCCCCAAATGGCCCTATTCCTCAATATTTACCACCCGTTTACAATTGATAATCTTATTGAAAGCTTTGGGATTCCCCTTTATGTTGGCTGCCAGCCTTACCTTCTGTATTCCTTTTGGTTGTCAACTATATTTTGTATCTAACACCAGTCATAAGCACACTTTTTCTTATTTATCTTATTTTCTATCTCCTTTTTCACTTAGGGAACTTCAGATTTGTTTGCCCTACGTTTCATTTTGAATGGAATGTACCTTACCCCTATCCGGACAATTTCTGCTTTGATGATAGCCCATTGTTCAGCTACAGCTTTTCACACCAACCTTTTATTCCAGTCTAAATGACTTAGCTCTGTTCTTACCACAAGCTCCACACCAGTTAATTATTTTTACTCACAATTGCCTATTTTCCTTTTTTATCGTCATCTTAATCCCTACAATACAATGTTCATTCTCTCCTACATGACAGTTGATCTACTTGGAGCTCATTTCCAAGAACCAGGACCCACAATGCATCCTTTCCTGTTTGACTGAATTGTTGCCCTTTTTAAACCACAGTGTGTCTTAACTCGTATACGGTGGACAAATGACTGAGACTCAGTTTATAAAACAGAACAATATTTATTCACGTGCACACAATGGTTATGGATATTCAATCAGACACTGACAATCATAGATTACATTATACCGCAATAGTTCCAAGATCTTAACTTAACTTGGCAGTGGTTGACGAGCATTAGGCAGATACAGGCCTATTATCTTTGGATTTCGGCGGGAGTGGTGCGCAAGGGACTTCTGGGAGATAAGTTTTTACTTTAAAAACCCTTACCTTTGCAGGAGCAGCACTTAGGATTTTGGCGGGAGCGGTGCGCAAGGGACTTTGGGAGGTAAGTTTTTACTTTAAAAACCCTTACCTTTGCAGGACCAGCACTTTGGATTTCGTCGGGAGCGGTGCGCAAGGGACTTCTGGGAGGTAAGTTTCTACTTTAAAAACACTTACCTTTGCAGGAGCAGCACTTTGGATTTCGGCGGGAGCGGTGCGCAAGGGACTTCTGGGAGGTAAGTTTTTACTTTAAAAACCCTTACCTTTGCAGGAGCAGCACTTTGGATTTCGGCGGGAGCGGTGCGCAAGGGACTTCTGGGAGGTAAGTTTTTACTTTAAAAACCCTTACCTTTGCAGGAGCAGCACTTTGGATTTCGGCGGGAGCGGTGCGCAAGGGACTTCTGGGAGGTAAGTTTTTACTTTAAAAACACTTACCTGGTCCCGTTTCTGTTCTTTTCTGTTTTATTTTTTATTTTTTTAAATCTAAGGCGGGAACCGGAAGTTTGACCGCGGACTTCTGGGAAGGCCCCCCCCCCCCCCAAAACCAATAAATTCTGGTGGAGAGGAAACCCGAGACACTACACGTGTAGTGTCTCCCACCCACCCTCCTTCTCTAACCTAATAATAAGACCCATTGGTGTGAGGTAAGTGCCATATTATTATATTTTTAAAATTTATTTATTTATTAACCAGATCTTGGTTGGAGGTTAGAGGGATGGCAGGGAAGGTAGTGCAATGTTCCTCCTGCAGGATGTTTGAGGTGAGGGATGCCGTTAGTGTCCCTGCTGATTTTACCTGCAGGAAGTGCAGCCAACTCCAGCTCCTCCAAGACCGAGTTAGGGAACTGGAGCTGGAGTTGGATGAACTTCGGATCATTCGGGAGGCAGAGGGGGTCATAGATAGCAGCTTCAGGGAATTAGTTACACCAAAGATTGGAGATAGATGGGTAACTGTAAGAGGGACTGGGAAGAAGCAGTCAGTGCAGAGATCCCCTGCGGTCGTTCCCCTGAGTAACAAGTATACCGCTTTGGATACTTGTGGGGGGGGGAAGCCATGGGGTACGGGCCTCTGGCACGGAGTCTGTCCCTGTTGCTCAGAAGGGAAGGGGGGAGAGGAGCAGAGCATTAGTAATTGGGGACTCGAAAGTCAGGGGCACAGATAGGAGATTTTGTGGGAGCGAGAGAGACTCACGTTTGGTTTCATAGATTCATAGAATTTACAGTGCAGAAGGAGGCCATTCGGCCCATCGAGTCTGCACCGGCTCTTGGAAAGAGCACCCTACCCAAGGTCAACACTTCCACCCTATCCCCATAACCCAGTAACCCCACCCAACACTAAGGGCAATTTTGGACACTAAGGGCAATTTATCATGGCCAATCCACCTAACCTGCACATCTTTGGACTGTGGGAGGAAACCAGAGCACCCGGAGGAAACCCACGCACACACGGGGAGGATGTGCAGACTCCACACAGACAGTGACCCAAGCCGGAATCGAACCTGGGACCCTGGAGCTGTGAAGCAATTGTGCTATCCACAAGGCTACCGTGCTGCCCTGGTATGTTGCCTCCCAGGTGCAAGGGTACATGATGCCTCGGATCGTGTTTTCCGGGTCCTTAAGGGGAGGGGGAGCAGCCCCAAGTCGTGGTCCACATTGGCACTAACGACATAGGTAGGAAAGGGGACAAGGATGTCAGGCAGGCTTTCAGGGAGCTAGGATGGAAGCTCAGAACGAGAACAAACAGAGTTGTTATCTCTGGGTTGTTGCCCGTGCCACGTGATAATGAGATGAGGAATAGGGAGAGAGAGCAATTAAACACGTGGCTACAGGGATGGTGCAGGCGGGAGGGATTCAGATTTCTGGATAACTGGGGCTCTTTCTGGGGAAGGTGGGACCTCTGCAGACAGGATGGTCTACATCTGAACCTGAGGGGCACAAATATCCTGGGGGGGAGATTTGTTAGTGCTCTTTGGGGGGGGTTTAAACTAATACAGCAGGGGCATGGGAACCTGGATTGTAGTTTTAGGGTACGAGAGATTGAGAGTATAGAGGTCAGGAGCACAGAATTGACTTCGCAGGAGGGGGCCAGTGTTCAGGTAGGTGGTTTGAAGTGTGTCTACTTCAATGCCACGAGTATACGAAATAAGGTAGGGGAACTGGCAGCATGGGCTGGTACCTGGGACTTCGATGTTGTGGCCATTTTGGAGACGTGGATAAAGCAGGGACAGGAATGGTTGTTGCAGGTTCCGGGGTTTAGGTGTTTTAGTAAGCTCAGAGAAGGAGGCAAAAGAGGGGGAGGTGTGGCGCTACTAGTCAAAAACAGTATTACGGTGGCGGAGAGGAAGCTAGATCGGACTCTTCTTCCGAGGTAGTATGGGCTGCGGTTAGAAACAGGAAAGGAGAGGTCACCCTGTTGGGAGTTTTCTATAGCCCTCCAAATAGTTCTAGGGATGTAGAGGAAAGGATGGCGAAGATGATTCTGGATAAGAGCGAAAGTAACAGGGTAGTTATTATGGGAGACTTTAACTTTCCAAATATTGACTGGAAAAGATATAGTTCGAGTACATTAGATGGATCGTTTTTTGTACAATGTGTGCTTTCCTGACACAATATGTTGACCGGCCAACAAGAGGAGAGGCCACATTGGATTTGGTTTTGGGTAATGAACCAGGCCAGGTGTTAGATTTGGAGGTAGGTGAGCACTTTGGGGACAGTGACCACAATTCGGTGACGTTTACGTTAGTGATGGAAAGGGATAAGTATACCCCGCAGGGCAAGAGTTATAGCTGGGGGAACGGCAATTATGATGCCTTTAGACATGACTTGGGGGGGATAAGTTGGAGAAGTAGGCTGCAAGTGTTGGGCACACTGGATATGTGGAGCTGGTTTAAGGAATAGCTACTGCGTGTTCTTGATAAGTACGTACTGGTCAGGCAGGGAGGAAGGCGTCGAGCGAGGGAACCGTGGTTTACCAAAGAAGTGGAATCTCTTGTTAAGAGGAAGAAGGAGGCCTATGTGAAAATGAGGAGTGAAGTTTCAGTTGGGGTGCTTGATAGTTATAAGGTAGCGAGGAAGGATCTAAAGAGAGAGCTAAGACGAGCAAGGAGGGGACATGAGAAGCATTTGGCAGGTAGGTTCAAGGAAAACCCAAAAGCTTTCTATAGGTATGTCAGGAATAAAAGAATGACTAGGGTAAGAGTAGGGCCAGTCAAGGACAGGGATGGGAAGTTGTGTGTGGAGTCTGAAGGGATAGGGGAGATACTAAATGAATATTTTTTGTCAGTATTCACTCAGAAAAAAGATAATGTTGTGGAGGAGAATGCTGAGACCCAGGCTATTAGAATAGATGGCATTGAGGTACATAGGGAAGAGGTGTTGGCAATTCTGGACAGGCTGAAAATAGATAAGTCCCCGGGGCCTGATGGGATTTAATCCTAGGATTCTCTGGGAAGCCAGGGAAGAGATTGCTGGGCCTTTGGCTTTGATTTTTATGTCATCATTGGCTACAGGAATAGTGCCAGAGGACTGGAGGATAGCAAATGTGGTCCCTTTGTTCAAGAAGGGGAGTAGAGACAACCCCAGCAACTATAGACCGGTGAGCCTCACGTCTGTTGTGGGTAAAGTCTTGGAGGGGATTATAAGAGACAAGATTTATAATCATCTAGATAGGAATAATATGATTAGGGATAGTCAGCATGGCTTTGTGAAGGGTAGGTCATGCCTCACAAACCTTATCGAGTTCTTTGAGAAGGTGACTGAACAGGTAGACGAGGGTAGAGCAGTTGATGTGGTGTATATGGATTTCAGCAAAGCGTTTGATAAGGTTCCCCACAGTAGGCTATTGCAGAAAATACGGAGGCTGGGGATTGAGGGTGATTTAGAGATGTGGATCAGAAATTGGCTAGCTGAAAGAAGACAGGGTGGTGGTTGATGGGAAATGTTCAGAATGGAGTTCAGTTACAAGTGGCGTACCACAAGGATCGGTTCTGGGGCCGTTACTGTTTGTCATTTTTATCAATGACCTAGAGGAGGGCGCAGAAGGGTGGGTGAGTAAATTTGCAGACGACACTAAAGTCGGTGGTGTTGTCGACAGTGCGGAAGGATGTAGCAGGTTACAGAGGGACATAGATAAGCTGCAGAGCTAGGCTGAGAGGTGGCAAATGGAGTTTAATGTAGAGAAGTGTGAGGTGATTCACTTTGGAAGGAATAACAGGAATGCGGAATATTTGGCTAATGGTAAAGTTCTTGGAAGTGTGGATGAGCAGAGGGATCTAGGTGTCCATGTACATAGATCCCTGAAAGTTGCCACCCAGGTTGATAGGGTTGTGAAGAAGGCCTATGGAGTGTTGGCCTTTATTGGTGGAGGGATTGAGTTCCGGAGTCATGAGGTCATGTTGCAGCTGTACAAAACTCTGGTACGGCCGCATTTGGAGTATTGCGTACAGTTCTGGTAACCGCATTATAGGAAGGACGTGGAAGCTTTGGAGCGGGTGCAGAGGAGATTTACCAGGATGTTGCCTGGTATGGAGGGAAAATCTTATGAGGAAACGCTGATGGACTTGAGGTTGTTTTCGTTGGAGAGAAGAAGGAGACTTAATAGAGGCATACAAAATGATCAGGGGGTTAGATAGGGTGGACAGTGAGAGCCTTCTCCCGCCGATGGAAATGGCTAGCACGAGGGGACATAGCCTTAAACTGAGGGGTAATAGATATAGGACAGAGGTCAGAGGTAGGTTCTTTACGCAAAGAGTGGTGAGGCCGTGGAATGCCCTACCTGCAACAGTAGTGAACTCGCCAACATTGAGGGCATTTAAAAGTTTATTGGATAAACATATGGATGATAATGGCATAGTGTAGGTTAGATGGCTTTTGTTTTTTGACTTCCCATGTCGGTGCAACATTGTGGGCCGAAGGGCCTGTACTGCGCTGTATCGTTCTATGTTCTATCTGTAATTTTGGTCTTGTTGTTGGTTATCAATCTGGTTCTCTTCTGGCATTGGTCTTCCTTCTGTTGGTAGTCTGGATGGTCTCCTTCGTCGGCCGGTGGAAGTCACCGTTGTGCGTTACCGTTGCTCAAGAGAAAGAATGAGTCCGTGCAGTAACTCTTATGCTGTTTGAATTTCGTGACTCTTGGTGGGCGGTCTCTGGGTCATTTGTCAGTCTTGATCAGGGCTCAATCAGCCTGATCGATAAAGTCCAATCAGGGGCTGCCACATCAATTTTGGGGTGAGCACTCAGAGGCTATACTTGAAGGTGTGGAAACATGTAGGCCCTTCCAAATAAGGAAGTTAGGTGCCGCTGTGTCTGGTAAACAATTGTGATTAACAAGACAGCTCTATTGATCCTGCTGGTGGCCTGGAGAGAGCCCTTTACTTATATTATTCGCATCAAGCTGTGAATTTGTTTGAAGTCTGCAAAGCCTTTTCCTGTAGCTTTATTTGATCTGCCTGCTGCCTGCTTGTCCATACCCTTGACCACTTTTCCCAATATCCCTTGCTGGTCACCATTTTAGCTGGCCACATATCCCTCATCTTGATCCTGGACGCGAAGCGTGGTGGATCACAGACTCAAGGTCAATAACTGTTCAGCATCCCCAGTTACTTGTCAAGTCGTCTTGGTACAACTACCCAATACCCTAACCTTTTTACAAAATAAAAATAACATTACCTATACAGCTAATAAGCGACAAAAAATGCAGGTACATTAATGAAAAGTAAACTTACAAATTACAACACAGCTTATTACAATGTAATATAAAATCACGGAATTATGAGAAACCATTTCAGCAGGTACGATGGGTACAAAGAGTGCAAAACTACATGAAAGTCCCAAAGATTCTTAAGATGGTGTCATCAAAGGAGCCCATGCTGCAAGCATGAGTCTCATATCCTGCCCTTGAGTGACTTTCGCTTGCCATCGGCGAAATTTGACTGTAAGGATAATGAGGTACACTAACATGAGCAGGATCAGGATGATAGCCAAATGTGAGATGAGTCGAATGAATGGATGTATTTGTATAGTTGAGCCCCAGTTCCAAAAATCATCCCACCAGTTAGTTGGTGGCTTTAATTTCTGCAATTTGCCTTTGTATGTCCTGGGTTTGCTGGACTATTTTGGCGAAGGTTCTGTGGGCAGTAGCCGATTTCAGCCGAATTTGGTTTAGTTCTGGCAGGGTTTTTTTATTTTGTATCATATTCCTCATAATAGATCCCCAGGTGCTGCTGGAGCTCATCAGTAGAGTTTACGTCTGCCCTGTCTTTTTTCTGTAAATTAATTGTATGAGATCCACCCTGCCTGGTATGTCTGGTTTAATACAAAATGTGCTGTTGGTAATGTCGCAATGTGTGTTGGGTCTGGTGCTGGCTTTGGTCCTCTCCTGATCTCATATAGGGCAACATTACCCTCAATCAATGTCCCAGGGCACATCTGCCCAAGTTCCAATCCTTTCTCGGGGCTATTAGCTAAACATCCAATTGCGGGACACCCAATATTTGAAAAACCCCACCAATCCCCTTTTATGATGACGCTCAGGTAGCATTCGACTGAGCTTCTGTTTGGCTTTTTGTAAATAAGCCTCTGATTCTTACACCCAAACATGATACTTTTATTGGGGTGTATCCAAAGTACACAACCCTCACATTCCCATGCGTCAGGCGCAGAAAACCATAAATAACCCGGATATAAAAAGTTCATCTGATTTGGAGTGTCCTGAGTGCTGAGTTCGGTGAATCCGATGAAAAGTAGACCGATGTTGATGTAAGGGGCGGGATTCTCTCAGCCCGGGGCCGGGCCGGAGAATCCCTGCGACCAGCGCGAATTGCGCCACAGCCACCCCGACGCCGGCACGCGATTCGCCGCAGAGCAGAGAATCGGTGCCAATTCTCCGCTCTGCATAGTTGGTGCGCCGCTGGTCGGGGGCTGCTCTACGCGGCCCCCCCCGCCGATTCTCGTCGTAAAAAAAGCCGAGTCCCGCCGGCGACGTCCGCACCTGCTCTCAGCCGGCGGGAACTCGACGTGGAAGGGTCGGGGCGGCCTGTGCAGGGGGAGGAGGGTCCAGCCCCAGGGGGGGGGGCTCCGATGTGGCCTGGCCTGCGATCGGGAACCACCAATCGGCGGGACGGCCTCTCTGGCTGGGGGCCTCCTTTCTGCAGCGCCAGCTCCTGTAGCCCTGCGCCATGTTGCGTCGAGGCAGGTGCGTTGAAGGGAGCCACTGCGGATGCACGCGTTGGTGCCGGTGCCACTGCGCATGCGCGGATCCCGTGGCGCCCAGTTGACGCCGGGATCAGCAGCTGGAATGGCATGAACCGCTCCAGTGCCGTGCTGGCCCATAGGATTAGATTGGATTTGTTTATTGTCACGTGTACCGAGGTACAGTGAAAAGTATTTTTCTGCGAGCAGCTCAACAGATCATTACGTACATGGGAAGAAAAAGTGGATATGTTTGGGAGAACTTGCAGAGAGTCGCCTCGCTCCGGCACCATCTTGAGAATCCTGAGAATTGCTGATCCTGAGGCCGTGTTGACACCGTCGAGAAACGCGACAGGATCACAAAATTCCGCCCAAGGTTCCATCTCGTCTTGGTTCTGGAACCGGTGGCATCCTGAGGAAATGAAGCATAGTTTCTGTTGTTATCGCATGCTTAATATTTGCATTTATATTGTCACGACACGTGACGCCCCCCCCCCCCCCCCCCATTTCTTTTTTATAAAACCAAAGGAGACAAGGGTTTTCAGGGTTAAACTCCATCTGCCACTTCTCAGCCCAGCTCTGCATCCTATCTATGTCTCTTTGCAGCCGACAACAGCCCTCCTTACTACCCACAACTCCACCAATCTTCGTATCGTCTGCAAATTTATTGACCCACCCTTCAACTCCCTCATCTAAGTCATTAATGAAATGACAAACAGCAGAGGACCCAGAACTGATCCCTGCGGTACGCCACTGGTAACTTGGCTCCAGGCTCAATATTTGCCATCCACCACCACTCTAACTTCTATCGGTTAGCCAGTTCATTATCCAACTGGCCAAATTTCCCACTATCCCATGCCCCCTTACTTTCTGCATAAGTCTGCCATGGGGAACCTTATCAAATGCCTTACTAAAATCCATGTAGACTACATCTACAGCTTTACCTTCATCCACGTGCTTGGTCACCTCCTCAAAGAATTCAATAAGCCTTGTGAGGCAAGACCTACCCCTCACAAATCCGTGCTGACTATCTCTAATCAAGCAGTGTCTTTCCAGATGCTCAGAAATCCTATCCCTCAGTACCCTTTCCATTACTTTGCCTACCACCGAAGGAAGACTAACTGGTCTGTAATTCCCAGGGTTATCCCTAATCTCTTTTTTGAACAGGGGCACGACATTCGCCACTCTCCAATCCCCTGGTACTACCCCTGTTGACAGTGAGGATGAAAAGATCGTTGGCAACGGCTCTGCAATTTCATCTCTTGCTTCCCATAGAATCCGTGGATAAATCCTGTCAGGCCCAGGGGACTTGACTATCCTGAAATTTTTCAAAATGCCCAACACATCTTCCTTCCTAACAAGTATCTCCTCGAGCTTACCAGTCTGTTTCACACTGTCCTCTCCAACAATATGGCCCCTCTCATTCGTAAATACTGAAGAAAAGTACTCGTTCAAGACCTCCCCTATCTCTTCAGACTCAATTCACAATCTCCCGTTACTGTCCTTGATCGGACCTAACCTCGCTCTAGTCATTCTCATTTCTCAACGGATGTGTAAAAGGCCTTGTGGTTTTCCTTGATCCTCCCTGCCAAAGATTTTTCATGCTCTCTCTTAGCTCTCCTAATCCCTTTCTTCAGTTCCCTCCTGGCTATCTTGTATCCCTCCAGCGCCCTGTCTGAACCTTGTTTCCTCAGCCTTACATAAGTCTCCTTCTTCCTCTTAACAAGACATTCAACCTCACTTGTCAACCATGGTTCCCTCACTCGACCATCTCTTCCCTGCCTGACAGGGACATGCATATCAAGGACTCGTAGCATCTGTTCCATGAACAAGTTCCACATTTCAATTGTGTCCTTCCCTGACAGCCTATGTTCCCAACTTATGCACTTCAGTTCTTGCCTGACAGCATCGTATTTACCCTTCCCCAATTGTAAACCTTGCCTTGTTGCACGCACCTATCCCTCTCCATTACTAAAGTGAAAGTCACAGAATTGTGGTCACGATCTCCAAAATGCTCCCCCACTAACAAACCTATCACTTGTCCTGGTTCATTACCAAGTACCAGTTCCAATATGGCCTCCCCTCTGGTCGGACAATGTACACACTGTGTTAGAAAAGCTTCCTGGACACACTGCACAAATACCACTCCACCCAAACTATTTGATCTGAAGAGTTTTCACTCATTATTTGGGAAGTTGAAGTCACCCATGACTACTACCCTGTGACTTCTGCACCTTTCCAAAATCTGTTTCCCAATCTGTTCCTCCACATCTCTGCTGCTATTGGGGGGCTTGTAGAAAACTCCCAACAAGGTGACTGCTCCTTTCCTATTTCTGACTTCAACCTATACTACCTCAGTCGGCAGATCCTCCTCGAACTGCCTTTCTGCAGCTGTTATCCTATCTCTAATCAACAATGCCACCCCCCACCTCTTTTACCACCCTCCCTAATCTTATTGAAACATATCAAACCAGGAACCTCCAACAAAGGCAGCACGGTAGCATTGTGGTTAGCAGAATTGCTGCACAGCTCCAGGGTCCCCAGTTTGATTCCCGGCTTGGGTCACTGTCTGTGCGAAGTCTGCACGTTCTCCCCGTGTCTACATGGGTTTCCTCCAAGTACTCCGGTTTCCTCCCACCGTCCAAAGATGTGCAGATTAGGTGGATTGGCCATGTTAAATTGCCCTTAGTGTCCAAAATTGCCCTTAGTGTTGGGTTGGGTTACTGGGTTATGGGGATAGGGTGGAGATGTGGGCTTGGGTAGGGTGCTCTTTCAAATAGTCGGTGCAGACTCGATGGGCCAAATGGCCTCCTTCTGCACTGTAAATTCTATGATCTATGACCACCATTTCTGCCCCTCTTCTATCCAAGTTTCCGTGATGGCCACAACATCGTAGTCCCAAGTACCGATCCATGCCTTAAGTTCACCCACCTTATTCCTCATGCTTCTTGCGTTGAAGTATACACATTTCAACCCATCTCCGTGCCTGCAAGTACTCTCCTTTGTCAGTGTTATCTACCCCACTGCCTCACTACATGCTTTGACGTCCTGAACATCGGCTACCTCAGTTGCTGGACTACAAATCCGGTTCCCATTAGTTGCCTCTTTATCAGTAATTGCTGGTGGATGTTCCTGAACTGACTGTCCCCAAACTCTGGATGAGCTCTGAAGAACCCATGCTTCATTGTGTGTAAGGTTGGCGGGGTGAGAATTTATGCAAGCCTTTTTGCC
The DNA here is from genome assembly GCF_047496885.1 of Scyliorhinus torazame. NCBI lineage: Eukaryota > Metazoa > Chordata > Chondrichthyes > Carcharhiniformes > Scyliorhinidae > Scyliorhinus > Scyliorhinus torazame. The sequence goes on along the minus strand of NC_092717.1, from coordinate 66,455,844 downwards.
TGCTCGGTAGTGTGGGATACTAACATCCATGCCAATTTGGAGGAGTCGGAGTCATCTAATGAGGAACACTTTAAGTCTCCATACACCCCTCGAAAATGAATCCAGAGCCAACCCGCGAAGGTGGTCGGATGTTCCCCTTTCCTTTGCCTACATTTGTTGAAACTGTCTACGGGATCCCCCTTATTGTATCCTACTGCTGTTAATATGACCTCTTTCACGTCCCTAAAGTTCCTCATCCCACGTTTTGGGGAGATGGTAATTCTGACGTGACTGACGGACTAAGGCACATTACTATGTGCTTTACTTCCTCCCTTTCGTCGAGCCCATACATTATTTTCTGCAGTCTAATCTCCTCAAAGAAGCAGTGTGGGTCTGCAGTAGGCTCATAAGTGGTGATTTTACTACAGGCATCACTCAGTTGGGTCACTGTAAGCGGAGTTATAAAAGTAATTGCCGGGCTTAGGCTATCCCCTACCCTCCTCTTGGTGGTGACTGGATGCATTGGCCCTGGGGGTGAATCCAGTGGTTTAACAGGTACAACTTTCTCTGTGGTTAGTGTGGCACGTTCGGTATGGTTATTTCTGGGGGTTGCGGTGGGGAATCCCAACTCTCGGTCTTCATGACGTACATGTTTGCCCTTTTATGAAGATCTGCCCAATCTGCCTTCTCTTCCTCTCCTAACTCAATTGTCCCGAAGGTACACATAAAAACATCTTGGACCGAGAGCAATGATTTTAATTTATTAATTTTGCGCTGGCAATTAGAATGGTCAGCGGCCGCATGTCGCTGTTCCTGACTGGTCTGATGGAGCGCTTTTAATGCTGCCTGCAGGTTGGTGCACTTCGCTTCTAAGCGGGTGACCTGCTCGGCTTCATCTCTTACCACCCGTTGGGTGCCTTGGTAAGCTTTTTCATATTGAGTTTGAAAACTGCCTAAATGACCAGGTTAGCCTGGTTTGAAAATTTTAGATCACTAATCTCCCTGTCTTTTTCAGCTCTCATTTGATCAAATCTCTCCTGCTGCTCCTTTTGTAATCTTTTTTTCTCTGTCTGCTGTTCTTCTTTTAATTTCTTCACCTCCTCCTGCCTCTCGTCTTTTAATTTTGCCACGGCCTTTTGCCCTCCCTCTTTTAATTTTGTCATCTCCTCCTGCAGCTTTGCTATCTCCCTCTCGACTTCTCCTTGTCAGGCGCTTTTCCCTCTATCTGCGTCTCTCTGCCATTCGTTCTTTATTCTACCTACCTCTCCCTGCCATGCGTTGCTTCATTCCCTACTTCTTCCTTCCATGAATTTGTTACTTTCACTCCTGATGTGCTTCATTTGAAAGCTTTAATTCCTCTTAATGCTTCTATCACCTCTTGTGATTTCCGTACTTCCTCTTTTCTATCTGCTAGTCGCATGCGAACGGTCGCTTGGACCTCCTCGGTTCCCAATAGTTGCGCTAAGCAGTACACTACTGCAATCGCTTTCTCATACTTCAGTGCACGCTTTCCCTGCATTTTATTCAGGTCCTCCCAATAGGTTTGTCCTATTGCTCCAGGACCTGTCTCTGTATTCCTACAAAATTCTGCCCATGGGGGCCATCCCTATGTATCTTTATATATTCCCTAATTTTCTCCTCCTATATGGAACACTTTGCTACCTGCGAACTCCGGTCAGTCATCTCTGGCTACAGGGTGGTCAGGAGTCGATTGGACTTCGGGTACGGCTTATGGGCTATTTTTCGGTCCTAATCCCTCTGAGTTTGAGTGCAAACTAACAGAGTTTACCCTGGATTAAGGCAAATTACTGCAGATGCTGGAATCTGAAACGAAAGAGAAAATGCTGGAAAATCTCAGCAAGTCTGGCAGCATCTGTGGGGAGAGAAAAGAGCTAATGTTTAGAGTCCAGATGACCCTTTGTCAAAGCTGTGACAAAGAGTCATCAGACTCGAAATGTAAACGATTGTGATTAACAAGACAGCTCTATTGATCGTGTTGGTGGCCTGGAGATAGCCTTTTACTTATATTATTCGCATCAAGCTGTGAATTTGTTTGAAGTCTGCAACACCTTTTCCTGTAGCTTTATTTGATCTGCCTGCTGCCTACTTGTCCATGTCCTTAACCCAGCATCCCTTCCTGGACACCATCTAAGAACTTTTGCACCTCTCTACCCTTTACACTCACACTGTCCCAGTCTACATTCGGGTAATTAAAGTACCCCATTAAAACTATAATGTTGGATCTCTCTGTAATTTCCCTGCAGATTTGTTCTTCTATAGCCTTATCACTATTTGGCAGTCTATAGATTACACCAAGGCATGTAATTGTACCCTTTTTGTTCCTTAGCCCCAGCCAAATTGATTTTGTCCTTGACTCCTTTGGGACATCTTCTTCCTCCAGCACCGGAATGCTCTCCTTCACCAACACCTCCACCCCTCTCCCCTTCTTTTCTTTCCTACCTTTTCTGAGCACCTTGTACCCAGAAATATTTAACACTAGTGCCTTCCATGTGCTAGGTCTCTATATCATCATGACGTTGTATTTTCACAATGCAATCTGCGCCTGTAACTCCCAATTTCTGTCCTTGTTGAGATAGGCGAACTCAGTACAAGCTAGGAATCAAACTCGAGGACTTTTTATTTATGTGACTCAGTACCAAAACAGTTGGTGCATTACTCACTTAGCCAATGGGTGAGATTAATTCATTGAGTGTTCTATATAAACAAAGAAAGATTTATGGCACAGAAGGAGGCCATTCAGTTCACCATGTTTACGTCAGCCAAAATAGTGTTATTCAGCCTAATTCTACTTTCTAGCACTTGGTCTGTAACCCTGTGTATTAAAAACACTTCAAGTGCATATCTGAATGTTTACAAATGTGTGATGAGGATTTCTATCCCTACCACTCTTTCAGGTAGTTATTATTACTGGAATTATTGTTGTCTATATTGCTTAAGATGTGCGAGGCAAGTTTTTTTAGACAGAGGGTGGTGAGTGCCTGGAATGCGTTGCCAGGGGGGATTGTGGAAGCAGACACAGTAATGACGTTCAAAATACATCTTGACAAATACATGGATAGGATGGGTATAGAGGGATACGGCACAAGGGTATCATGACCAGTATAGGCTTGGAGGGCTGAAGGGCCTGTTCCTGTGCTGCATTGGTCTTTGTTAAGAATAGGGTAAAAGCAGTCGATTATGATTTTAAGCTACCGCTGAAGCCAGCCCATTCTAATTTATAAATTGGCAACAAATTTACATAATTGGCAACAAATTTACACAACATGTCCATTTGTTTCAGTTTATTTTTGCGACATACATTTCTGAAGGGGCTCCAGCTGATGTTGAATTGGATACAGAGAACAGGAAGATGCTATATAGAAAACTAGAGCCACCTTTTGAAGAACTATTTGATCATGTGGAAGAATATGTTCTTGTCTTGCTATTGGTACCTTGGATACACATGATTGAAATGGACATGTCAAGATTTAGAAAGGTACAGTCCATGTATCTGAACATCTTTTTAAATGTGTCTAGAAAATAGTCGACTTAATATCTTGTACAGTTCTGTATTTGTTAATTTCTCTCTCTGTATCATAAACAGCTGATTAACAGAATAGACAAGTAATCTGTTCTGTAACCAGACATAAGGGCGATGTGTGAATGCAGACACCCTTTTTGTGAGGAGGCAGATGATCTCCTTTGCAAGATCTTGACACTATAAACACTTGAATGTGGGAATTTCAATGGCTTGGTAGCAGATGATTATTTATTGGCCTATCCAAACATTTATTTTCTCACACATGTACTTCTATTTCAAATCACTTCATATCTGTGCCCTCTCCAAAGAGATTGAAGGAAGGATTACGTCGTTCATATGGGGAGGGACGATGGCCAGAGTTAGAAAGGTGCTATTACAGAGGGGAAGGCAGGCAAGGGGTTTGGATCTTCCGAACCTGATGTATTACTACTGGGCAGCGAATGTGGAGAAGGTGCGGAGCTGGGTAAGAGGGGTTGATTCCCAGTGGGTCAGAATGGAGGAGAGTTTGTGCAGAGGGGGTCAGGATTGAAAGCACTAGCAACTGCCCTGCTCCCGATAGCCCTGGAAAGTACTCGGAGAGTCCGGTAATAATAGCTTCATTGAAAATTTGGAGGCAGGTCCGCCAACACTTCGGGTTGGGGGCAGGGTCAAGGGAAATGCCGATTCGGGGGAACCACAGATTTGAGCCAGGGAGGTGGGATGGAAATTTTCGGAAATGGGAGGAGAAGGGGATTAGGACATTAAAAGATTTGTTTTTGAGGGGTCGGTTTGCAGGATTGAAGGAGCTGGAAGCAAAGTATGTGCTGGAGCAGGGGGAAATGTTTAGATATATGAAGGTTTGAGATTTTGCTAGAAAGGAGATACAGAACTTCCCGGAGGGCCTCCACATTGCTGAAGGAGGTGCTGACGACAGGGGGACTGGAGAAGGGGGTAGTGTCAGCGATCTATGGAGCTATTTTGGAGGAGGAGAAGGCACCGCTGGAAGGGATCAAAGCAAAGTGGGAGGAAGAGTTGGGAGAGGATATGGAGGAGGGGTTCTGGTGTGAGGTGCTCCAGAGAGTTAATGCCTCCACCTCGTGCGCGAGGTTGGGGCTGATACAACTGAAGGTGGTATATAGAGCACACCTCACGAGGGCGAGGATGAGCCGATTCTTTGAGGGAGTAGAAGATGTGTGTGAACGTTGTGGGGGGGGGGGGGGGGGGGGGGGGGGTGCTAACCAGGTTCATATATTTTGGTCCTGTCCCAAGCTAGAGGATTACTGGAAGGAGGTTTTTAGGATAATTTCTAAAGTGGTGCACGTGAAACTGGACCCGCGCCCCCGGGAGGCCATATTCGGGGTGTCGGACCAGCCAGGGTTGGAAACGGGTGCGGAGGCAGATATTGTAGCCTTCACCTCATTGATCGCCTGAAGGCGGATCCTGATGGGTTGGAGAGCAGCCTCTCCACCCTGTGCCCTAGCGTGGCGGGGGGACCTGTTGGAATTCTTGACTCTTGAGAAGGTTAAGTTTGAACTGAGGGGAAGGCCAGAGGAGTTCTACAATTCATGGGCATTATTCATTATGCACTTTCAAGAACTGGATAACATCGAACATTAGTTGGGGGGGTGGGTGGGAGGGTTGGAGGGAGGGGGTCGATGGGTGTTAATGGCCATGGTTCCTTATTGTCAGTTGTTTATGTAGATATGTGGGTGAATGTTTTGGGTTTGGTGGGAGGATGGGATCGTTGTTATCGATATGGGGATTGACATATTTGTTACTGATTATTATTTATTACTGATTATTGTTTATTGTTGGTGGGTGTAAATTGGGGAGAAAATGCATAAAAGGAGGAGAATAAAGAAATATTTTTTAAAAATATATCTGTGCCCTCTCATTCTTGATCCTTTTACAAGCAGGAACAGTTTCTCCTTATCTACTCTGTCCAGAATGCTCATGATTTGGAACAACTCTATCAAATCGCCTCAATGTTCTTCTCTCCAAGGAGACCAGTCCCAACCTTTCAAAAATGAAACAAGGTTCATAAGTGAAGCTTCTCATCCCTGGAACCATTCTTTTTGCAGTCTCCAATCACATTCTTTATATGTTGTGATACCCAGAACTCGTCATAGAATTTACAGTGTTGAAAGAGGCCATTCGGCCCATCGAGTCTGCACCAGCCCTTGGAAAGAGCACCCTACTCAAGCCCACACCTGCACCCTATCCCCATAACCTGGTAACCCCACCTAACCTTTTTGGACACTAAGAACAATTTAGCATGGCCAATCCACCTCACCCGCACATCTTTGGACTGTGGGAGGAAACCGGAGCACCTGGAGGAAACGCACGCAGATACGGGAGAACGTGCAGACTCCACATAGACAGTGAACCAACCGGGAATTGAACCTGGGACCCTGGAGCTGTGAAGCAACTGTGCTAACCACTATGCTACAGTGCTGCCCCCACTGTGCTACAGTGCTGCCCTGTGAAACTGTACACAATATTCCAGCTGAGGTCTAATTAGTGTCTTGTAGTAATAATAATAATAATCGCTTATTGTCACAAGTAGGCTACAATAAAGTTACTGTGAAAAGTCCCTAGTCGCCACATTCCAGCTCCTGTTCGGGGAGGCCGGTACAGGAATTGAACCCGCACTGCTGGCATTGTTCTGCCTTGCAAGCCAGCTGTTTAGCCCACTGTGCTAAACGAGCCCCTATAAGTTCAGCATTAGATCCTTGCTTTTGTAATCTATTCCTCTATTAATAAAGCTAAGAGTAGTATATGTTTTATTTACTGCTCTCTCCACCTGTCTTGCTACCTTAAATAACCTATGCACAGATATATCCAGGTCCCTTTGCTCCTGCACCCCTTTTAGAATTTTACCCTTTTTTTAAGATTGTTTCTCCATGTTTTTCCTACCCAAATGCATCACATCACACTTCTCTACATTGAACTTCATCTACCTCCTATCTGCCTACTCCAACTTACCCATGTCCTTTTGAAGTTCAACACTGTCCTTTTCACAGTTTACAATATTTTCAAACTTTGTGTTATCCACAAACTTTGAAATTGACCCCTGCACACCAAAGCTTGATTATTAATATATATGAGGGAAAGCGATCACCTGCAGAACACCATTACAAACCTTCCTGCAGTCAAAAAAAATATCCATTGACTTTACTCCCTCATCCCTATTACTGAGATCAATTTTGTATCATGTTGCTAATGTCCCATTTATTCTACAAGCTATAACTTTTCTCACAAGTGTGTTGTGTGGCACGGCATTGAATGCCTTATGAAAATCCATGTGCACTACATCAACAGCATTTCCTTTACCGACCCTTTCTACTACCTCCTCAAAAAAACTCCAGAAAGTTAGATGAGCACAATTTCCCTTTAGAAATCCATGCTAGCTCTTCCTAATCAACCCACAGTTTTCCATGTGACTCATAATTCTAACACAAATAATTGTTTCTTGAAGTTTTCACACCACTGATTTTAAACTGACTGACCTGTAATTGCTGGGGCTAACGTTCCAAATTATTTTGAACAAGGGCATATCATGGGCTGGATTCTCCGTTAGCTGAGGCTGAAACGTGATCGGGCAGAGAATAGTTTCCGACGCCGAAATCGAGCCTGACTCCGGTTTCATGCCAAAAAGGGATTCTCCGGCCCCCCAAAAACGACGAAATCACGGCGTCACCGGGCGGACTGAAAGTATAGTAGGCATATCATTAGCGGTCCTGATGACTGATTCTCTGGGGCCTGCGCGATTTAGCGCCTCGGATGGGCCGAATTCCCGACGGCGTGTTTCTAATGTGCTATAAAAATTTGTGAACCTGGTGTGCTGGCTGCAGCGGCAGAGAGAGGAGGTAAGAAGTGGTGTGGGGTGACTTTGGGCTTTTGACTCGGACACCGGCTGTGCTTTCTGCAGGGGGGGAGGGGGGACAGGTTGAGCAGCTGGGGAGCTCCCCAAACAGGACTGGGGCGGTGCCCAGGATCCGACCGCCATTACAGAGGCCATCTTGCTGGCCACCCACCCCGGCCCCTGCACGCAGTGACAAATTCCGTATGGTTCCCCTCCTCAACCACCCTACCCAACCGGCAGCCACCCACCAGGAGTCAACCCAGGGCCACACCGATGGCAGCCCCCAGTGAGGGCAGTGCCATCCAAGGGTGCCCCTGGCAGCAGGGACGGGTGCCAGGACTGGAGGCATGCATGGTTGGGTGACACCCGGTGTCACCATGCAGCCCATGGTACCTGGTTGGGCATGGGTGTATGCGCCATCATAGCATGTTTGCCTCTCCCCCCCCTACAGAAAATAATGGCTTTCGGTCATCAACCTGCGATGCTGGCCACTGTGGCAATGGCCACAGCCTGCATGCAGTCCTGTATGCAGCACTGTGACAGCATGAGCGAGGGGAGGGGGCGCTCAGAGAGGAGGCGGAAGCTGCAGTCGAGCAGAGGGGCAGGTGGCAGCCACTCAGGCTGAAGGACCGCACGCCCGACAGGCCGAGGAGAAGGAGGAGGTGCCAAGGAGGCGCCGGATGAGGCCACACGTGTACCACGACTGCATGTCCTTTTAGGACCTTCCAGACCGGAGACTGCGGATAAGCAGGGAGATAGTACAACACATCTGCCAGATGATGGCACACCTGGCACCGCAGTGGTATAGGGGAGGATTATGCATGTCTGCGCCCGATTCCCGGGCAGTGCACATGACTCTTTCATGATCCCCGACATGTTCGAGGGGCACCCCTCCTGCTGCGGGGTCGGCTGCTGGGCGACAGGCGTTACCCATTATGGCAGTGGCTGATGACGCCTTTACGGTGGCAACAAATCAATGCGGAAACCCGCTACAATGATGCCCATACAGCAGAAAGGTGCTTCGGGGTCCTGAAGATGCGCTTCAGGTGCCTGGATCACTCTGGAGTGGCTATCCAGAACGAGACCAGGAGGGTCACCCACATCGTGGTGGTCTGCTACATCCTCCTCAATTTGGCCCAGCACTGGAGGAGGATGAGGAGGAAGGGCATGCCTTGTCACACCAGTAAAAGGATTGAACCACATAAGAACAGTGAGGGGGGCCAGAGGAAATGGGCGAGGTACTAAATGAATACTTTGCATCAGTGTTCACTAAAGAAAGGGACTTTAAGAACAAAGAAATGTACAGCACAGGTTCAGGCCATTCGGCCCTCCAAGCCCGTGCCGACCATGCTGCCCGACTAAACTACAATCTTCTACACTTCCTGGGTCCGTATCCCTCTATTCCCATCCTATTCATGTATTTGTCAAGATGCCCCTTAAATGTCACTATCGTCCCTGCTTCCACCACCTCCTCCGGTAGCGTGTTCCAGGCACCCACTACCCTCTGCGTAAAAAAAGTTGCCTCGTACATCTACTCTAAACCTTGCCCCTCTCACCTTAAACCTATGCCCCCTAGTAATTGACCCCTCTACCCTGGGGAAAAGCCTCTGACTATCCACTCTGTCTATGCCCCTCACAATTTTGTAGACCTCTATTAGGTCGCCCCTCAACCTCCTCCGTTCATGTGAGAACAAACCGAGTTTATTCAACCGCTCCTCATAGCTAATGCCCTCCATACCAGGCAACATTCTGGTAAATCTCTTCTGCACCCTCTCTAAAGCCTCCACATCCTTCTGGTAGTGTGGCGACCAGAATTGAACACTATACTCCAAGTGTGGCCTAACTAAGGTTCTATACAGCTGCAACATGACTTGCCAATTCTTATACTCAATGCCCTGGCCAATGAAGGCAAGCATGCCGTATGCCTTCTTGACTACCTTCTCCACCTGTGTTGCCCCTTTCAGTGACCTGTGGACCTGTACACCTAGATCTCTCTGACTTTCAATACTCTTGAGGGTTCTACCATTCACTGTATATTCCCTACCTGCATTAGACCTTCCAAAATGCATTACCTCACATTTGTCCGGATTAAACTCCATCTGCCATCTCTCCGCCCAAGTCTCCAAACAATCTAAATCCTCTGACAGTCCTCATCGCGATTTGCAATTCCACTAACCTTTGTGTCGTCTGCAAACTTACTAATCAGACCAGTAACATTTTCCTCCAAATCATTTATATATACTACAAGCAGCAAAGGTCCCAGCACTGATCCCTGCTGGAACACCACTGGTCACAGCCCTCCAATTAGAAAAGCATCCTTCCATTGCTACTCTCTGCCTTCTATGACCTAGCCAGTTCTGTATCCACCTTGCCAGCTCACCCCTGATCCCGTGTGACTTCACCTTTTGTACTAGTCTACCATGAGGGACCTTGTCAAAGGCCTTACTGAAGTCCATATAGACAACATCCACTGCCCTACCTGCATCAATCATCTTTGTGACCTCCTCAAAAAACTCTTATCAAGTTAGTGAGACACGACCTCCCCTTCACAAAACCATGCTCCCTCTCACTAATACGTCCATTTGCTTCCAAATGGGAGTAGATCCTGTCTCGAAGAATTCTCTCCAGTAATTTCCCTACCACTGAAGTAAGGCTCACCGGCCTGTAGTTCCCTGGATTATCCTTGCTACCCTTCATAAACAGAGGAACAACACTGGCTAGTCTCCAGTCCTCCGGGACATCACCTGAAGACAGTGAGGATCCAAAGATTTCTGTCAAGGCCTCAGCAATTTCCTCTCCAACCTGCTTCAGTATTCTGGAGTAGATCCCATCAGGCCCTGGGGATTTATCTACCTTAATATTTTTTAAGACGCCCAACACCTCGTCTTTTTGGATCTCAACGTGACCAGGCTATCTACACACCCTTCTCCAGACTCAACATCTACCAATTCCTTCTCTTTGGTGAATACTGATGCAAAGTATTCATTTAGTACCTCGCCCATTTCCTCTGGCTCCACACATAGATTCCCTTGCCTATCCTTCAGTGGGCCAACCCTTTCCCTGGCTACCCTCTTACTTTTTATGTACGTGTAAAAAGCCTTGGGATTTTCCTTAACCCTATTTGCCAATGACTTTTCGTGACCCCTTCTAGCCCTCCTGACTCCTTGCTTAAGTTCCTTCCTGTAGCGCACAAAGACTCCGTGAGACGAATAGAGTGACGTCGATGAGGCTTTATTAAGCGTGTCTGTTCCCCCGCAGCTCGATAGTAGAATGGCCTGCGGGGGAGGACTCTGGCTTCTTATACTCCGTCTTCAGGGCGGAGCTAGAGGTCAACGGCCAACCAGGACCCGGGATCTGTCAGCCAATGACATTAGGGCTTCCAGTCCCACATGACCCCTAATACATACTACCACATTCACCCCTTGTCAAAAATGAACCCGGCGGGGTGATGCTTCGCATGGTGGTAAGGGTTTACAGGGCTGGTCCTGGGAGAAAAACATTCATATGGCAATACAGTATGTACAATTTTGTCCTGTTTCAACTATTTACAGAAGGTATCGGGAGAAAAGCAAAATGTTCTTGTGAAACGTCCATATATTGATTTAGATCGACGCCACGAGTCGGTCGGGTGGTCTGGTCGTCCGTGTCGATCGCCTCGGCCCCGGTGGTGGTGGTGGTGCTTGTACCGGTGTTGTCGTCTCCGGGAGCCTTACGGTTTCAGCTTGGGCTTTATTCTTGGTCGGGCCTGAGGGGAGGGGAACCGATCCTCCTGGGAAGGGGGCGGTCGCGGGGTGCGGCGGTGGCAGGAAGGGGGGGGGTTGGGTGAATGGTGTCGGGGGGGGGGGTGTGTCTGTTGCCGGCGGGCGCCAGATCCCGCAGGGAGACCGTGTCCTGTCGGCCGTCGGGGTACTCCACGTAAGCGTACTGCGGGTTCGCGTGGAGGACGTGAACCCTTTCGACCAACGGGTCCGCCTTGTGTGCCCGCACATGCTTTCGGAGCAAGATGGGTCCTGGGGCCGCCAGCCAGGTCAGCAGCGACGTTCCAGAGGAGGACCTCCTAGGGAAGACAAGGAGACGCTCATGAGGCGTTTGATTAGTGCTCGTACATAATAGCGACCGGATGGAGTGGAGAGCGTCCGGGAGGACCTCCTGCCACCGTGAAACTGGGAGGTCCCTGGACCGTAGGGCCAGTAGGACGGTCTTCCAGACCGTGCCGTTCTCCCTCTCTACTTGCCCGTTCCCCCGGGGGTTGTAGCTGGTCGTCCTGCTTGAGGCTATGCCCTTGCTGAGCAGGAACTGGCGCAGCTCGTCACTCATGAAGGAGGACCCCCTGTCGCTGTGGACGTATGCGGGGCAACCGAACATTGTGAAGATGGTGTTCAGGGCTTTAATGACTGTGGCCGCGGTCATGTCAGAGCAGGGAATGGCGAATGGGAAGCGGGAGTATTCGTCCACCACATTAGGGAAGTATGTGTTGCGGTCGGTGGAGGGGAGGGGCCCTTTGAAATCCAGACTAAGGCGTTCAAAGGGGCGGGAAGCCTTAATCAGGTGCGCACCATCCGGCCTGAAAAAATGCGGTTTGCATTCCGCGCAGATGTGGCAGTCCCTTGTGACTGTACGGACCTCCTCTAAAGAGTATGGGAGATTGCGGGACTTGATAAAGTGGAAAAACCGAGTGACCCCCGGGTGGCAGAGGTCCTCGTGGAGGGTTTGGAGGCGGTTAATTTGTGCATTGGCACATGTGCCGCGGGATAGGGCATCGGACGGCTCGTTCAGCTTTCCGGGACGATACAAGATCTCGTAGTTGAAGGTGGAGAGCTCGATCCTCCACCTTAAGATCTTGTCGTTTTTGATTTTGCCCCGCAGTGCATTATCGAACATGAAGGCTACCGACCGTTGGTCGGTGAGGAGAGTGAATCTCCTGCCGGCCAGGTAATGCCTCCAATGTCGCACAGCTTCCACTATGGCTTGAGCTTCCTTTTCCACTGAGGAGTGGCGGATTTCTGAAGCGTGGAGGGTTCGAGAGAAAAAGGCCACGGGTCTGCCCGCTTGGTTAAGGGTGGCCGCTAGGGCTACGTCGGAGGCGTCGCTCTCGACCTGGAAGCGAAGGGACTCGTCGATGGCACGCATCGTGGCCTTTGCGATATCCGCTTTGATGCGGCTGAAGGCCTGGCAAGCCTCTGTCGACAGAGGGAAGGTCGTGGTCTGTATTAGGGGGCGGGCCTTGTCTGCGTACTGGGGGACCCACTGGGCGTAGTATGAAAAAACCCCCAGGCAGCGTTTCAGGGCTTTTGAGCAGTGCGGGAGGGGAAATTCCATGAGGGCGCGCATACGTTCGGGGTCGGGGCCTATTATCCCATTGCGCACTACGTAGCCCAGAATGGCTAGCCGGTTGGTGCTAAAAACGCACTTGTCCTCGTTGTACGTGAGGTTCAAGGCTTTGGCGGTCTGGAGGAATTTTTGGAGGTTGGCGTCGTGGTCCTGTTGGTCGTGGCCGCAGATGGTTACATTGTCGAGATACGGGAACGTGGCCCGCAACCCATGTTGATCAACCATTCGGTCCATCTCCCGTTGGAAGACCGAGACCCCGTTTGTGACGCCAAATGGGACCCTTAGGAAATGGTATAATCGCCCGTCTGCCTCGAAGGCTGTGTACTTGCGGTCACTTGGGCGGATGGGGAGCTGATGGTAGGCGGACTTGAGGTCCACGGTGGAGAAGACTTTATATTGGGCAATCCGATTGACCATGTCGGATATGCGGGGGAGAGGGTACGCGTCTAGTTGTGTGTACCCGTTGATGGTCTGGCTATAGTCTATGACCATCCTTTGCTTCTCCCCTGTCTTTACTACTACCACCTGTGCTCTCCAGGGACTATTGCTGGCCTGGATTATGCCTTCCTTTAGTAGCCGCTGGACTTCGGAGCGAATGAAGGTCCGGTCCTGGGCGCTGTACCGTCTGCTCCTAGTGGCGACGGGTTTCCAATCCGGGGTGAGGTTCGCAAACAAGGACGGGGGTTGCACCTTGAGGGTTGCGAGGCCGCAGATAGTGAGTGGGGGTATTGGGCCGCCGAATTTGAACGTAAGGCTCTGTAGATTGCACTGGAAATCTAATCCCAGTAATGTGGGGGCGCAGAGTTGGGGAAGGACGTGTAGTTTGTAGTTTTTGAACTCCCTCCCCTGCACCGTTAGGGTAACTATGCAGAAACCTTGGATCTGTACGGAGTGGGATCCTGCAGCTCGGGAAATCTTTTGTGCGCTGGGATAGGTGGTCAAGGAACAGCGTCTTACCGTGTCGGGGTGGATAAAGCTCTCTGTGCTCCCGGAGTCGACTAGGCATGGTGTCTCGTGGCCGTTTATTAGCACCGTTGTCGTCGTCGTCTGGAGTGTCCGGGGCCGAGCTTGATCGAGCGTTATTGAAGCGAGACGTGGTTGTAGTAGTGGAGCGTCTTCCTCGAACCCCGTGGAGCCGTCGACACTGGGGTCCGTTGTTGCCATCCAAGATGGCGTCGGGGGTGGACAAAATGGCCGCCCCCACGCGTCGTACAGGTCTGGGGTGGTCCAAGATGGTGGCGCCCTTCCTCCCCTCGTGGTGGCCGGGACCCAAAATGGCGGCGTCTGCGGGTCGCACATGGGGCGCTGGGGGGGTTAGGGAGCATTAGGACCGCGCGGGGCTCCCTCATCTCTGTGGACAGCGGTGGTCGGGACCCAAATTGGAAGCGCCGGCGGGTCATACGTGGGGACGGGGGGCGGGGGGGTTGGGGAGCGTAAGCGGCGTGCAGGGCTCCCTGTTCTCCCGGGACCGCGGTGGTCGGGACCCAGAGCGGCTGCGCCTGCGGGTCGTACATGGGGCGCTGGGGGGGGGTTGGGAGCGTAAACGGCTTGCAGGGCTCCCTGTTCTCCCGGGACAGCGGCGACCTCGCGGGACCGGCACACAACTGCGAAATGGCCCTTTTTCCCGCAGCTCTTGCAGATTGCTGCGCGGGCCGGGCAGCGCTGCCGGGGGTGTTTCGCCTGGCCGCAGAAATAGCAGCGGGCGCCCCCGGTGCGACTTGGCGTTTGGACTGCGCAAGCCTGTGGGGTGTCCGGGGGGCCCCCCCCGGGTTTGTCGCGACGGGTGCGTACGGAGCCCAATGGGCTGCCGCGCGGTCGGGGCCGTAGGCGCGGGTATTACGCGCGGCCACGTCTAGGGAGGCTGCTAGGGCCCGTGCCTCTGAGAGTCCTAGCGACTCTCTTTCTAGAAGTCTTTGGCGGATTTGGGAGGAATTCATACCTGCCACAAAAGCATCGCGCATTAACATGTCTGTGTGTTCATTTGCGTTCACCGAAGGGCAGCTGCAGGCTCGTCCCAAAATCAGCAGCGCGGCGTAGAATTCGTCCATCGATTCTCCGGGACCTTGCCGTCTCGTCGCGAGCTGGTAGCGAGCGTAGATTTGGTTAACTGGGCGGACATAGAGACTTTTCAGTGCTGCGAACGCCGTCTGGAAATCCTCCGCGTCTTCGATGAGGGAGAAAATCTCCGTGCTTAACCTCGAGTGCAGGACCTGTAGTTTTTGGTCTTCTGTGACCCGGCCGGTGGCCGTTCTGAGATACGCCCCGAAACAAGTCTGCCAGTGCTTGAAGGCTGCTGCCGCGTTCACTGCGTGGGGGCTGATCCTCAGGCATTCCGGGATGATCCTGAGCTCCATAGTCCTTTTTAGGCACGCTTAATAAATTGTAGCACACAAAGACTCCGTGAGACGAATAGAGTGAAGTCGATGAGGCTTTATTAAGCGGGTCTGTTCCCCCGCAGCTCGATAGTAGAATGGCCTGCGGGGGAGGACTCTGGCTTCTTATACTCCGCCTTCAGGGCGGAGCTAGAGGTCAACGGCCAACCAGGACCCGGGATCTGTCAGCCAATGACATTCGGGCTTCCAGTCCCACATGACCCCTAATACATACTACCACACTTTCTATTTTCCTTATATTCCACACAGGCTTCGTCTGTTCCCAGCCTTTTAGCCCTGACAAATGCCTCCTTTTTCTTTTTGACGAGGCCTACAATATCTCTCGTTATCCAAGGTTCCCGAAAATTGCCACATTTATCCTTCTTCCTCACAGGAACATGCCGGTCCTGAATTCCTTTCAACTGACACTTGAAAGCCTCCCACATGGCAGATGTTGATTTGCCCTCAAACATCCGCCCCCAATCTAGGTTCTTCAGTTCCCGCCTAATATTGTTATAATTAGCCTTCCCCCAATTTTGCACATTCACCCTAGGACCACTCTTATCCTTGTCCACCAGCACTTTAAAACTTACTGAATTGTGGTCACTGTTCCCGAAATGCTCCCCTACTGAAACTTCTCCCACCTGGCCGGGCTCATTCCCCAATACCAGGTCCAGTCCCACCCCTTCCCTCGTTGGACTGTCTACGTATTGTTTTAAGAAGCCCCCCGGATGCTCCTTACAAACTCTGCCCCGTCTAAGCCCCTGGCACTAAGTGAGTCCCAGTCAATATTGGGGAAGTTGAAGTCTCCCATCACCACAACCCTGTTGTTTTTACTCTTTTCCAAAATCTGTCTACCTATCTGCTCCTCTATCTCCCACTGGCTGTTGGGAGGCCTGTAGTAAACCCCCAACATTGTGACTGCACCCTTCTTATTCCTGATCTCTACCCATGTAGCCTCACTGCCCTCTGAGGTGTCCTCCCGTAGTACAGCTGTGATATCCTCCCGAACCAGTAGCGCAACTCCGCCACCCCTTTTACATTCCCCTCTATCCCACCTGAAACATCTAAATACTGGATTGTTTAGCTGCCAATCCTGTCCTCCCCTCAACCAGGTCTCTGTAATGGCAACAACATCATAGTTCCAAGTACTAATCCAAGCTCTAAGTTCATCTGCCTTACCCGTAATACCTCTTGCATTAAAACATATGCACTTCAGGCCACCAGACCCGCTGTGTTCAGCAACTTCTCCCTGTCTGCTCTGCCTCAGAGCCACACTGTCCCTATTCCCTAGTTCTCCCTCACTACTCTCATCTTCTGACCTATTGCCACTAGCAAACCTCGCGGCCAGGATATTTATGCCTCCAGTTTAGATGCAACCCGTCCTTATATAGGTCACACCTGCCCCGGAAGAGTTCCCAGTGGTCCAGATAACGAAAACCCTCCCTCCTACACCAGCTGTTTAGCCACGTGTTTAGCTGCTCTTCTCTTCCTATTTCTAGCCTCACTGGCACGTGGCACAGGGAGTAATCCCGAGATTACAACCCTAGCTCCCTGAACTCCTGCTGCAGGACCTCATGACCCTTCCTGCCTATGCCGTTAGTACCAATATGTACAACGACTTCTGCCTGTTTACCCTCCCCCTTCAGGATGCCCTCTACCCGTTCGGAGACATCCTGGACCCTGGCACCAGGGAGGCAACATACCATCCTGGAGTCTCTTTCACGTCCACAGAAGCGCCTATCTGTGCCCCTGACTATAGAGTCCCCTATTACTATTGCTCTTCTACGCTTTGACCCTCCCTTCTGAACATCAGAGCCAGCCGTGCTGCCACTGCTCTGGCTGCTGCTGTTTTCCCCTGATAGGCTATCCCCCCGACAGTATCCAAAGGGGTATACCTGTTCGAGAGGGGGACAACCACAGGGGATTCCTGCACTGACTGCCTGCCCTTTCTGGTGGTCACCCATTTCTCTGTCTGCACCTTGGGTGTGACCACATTTATATAACTGTGATCTATGACGCTTTCCGCCACCTGCATGCTCCTAAGTGCATCCAATTGCTGCTCCAACCGAACCATGCGGTCTGTGAGGAGCTCCAGTTGGGTGCACATTCTGCAGATGAAGCCATCCGGGACGCTGGAAGCCTCCCGGACCTGCCACATCTCACAGTCAGAACATTGCGTCAATTAATTAGCGAATTAAAGTTAAAAGTTTTTTTTTTTTAATTTAAGTTACTGTTAACTATCTGTTTCCTGGCACTAGATTTCTACTATAAATGTGAAAGCTAAATATTGTACTCTCCGAACTCTGGCTTCGATACCCCTCTAAATTATAATTAAGTAATTATGTTTAATTAGTTACCAATGCTTAATTTTTTTAATTTAGTGTAGATTCCCAACCAGCCACTCAGGTCACAGCTTTTCTGTGATGTCACTTCAGTTCCCCCCTGCCCCCCCCCCCCCCTCCCCACACACACACACACACAATTTGAAAAGGTAATAAAAGTAAAAATGAGTAAAAATCACTCACTTACCTTCTGAGGGTCTCAGATGTTCTCAGGTTCTCTCCCTGCTTTCCTGGTTACCTCACTGCACCAAATTACCAAGTTTCACATTCTCACTCTGTCTGTGTCTCACTCACTCAGGCTGTGTCTCCTTGACCTGCACAACACTTTCTAAGACTTTGTGGAAGATGATTCTTGGGTAGGGTGTGTGGACAGTCGGATCATGTTCACATCGGAAATGAGGAGGTATTGGGTCTTTTAAAAGATATTAAGGTGGATAAGTTTCCTGGGCCAGATGGAATTTATCCCAGAATACTGAGGGAAACAAGGGAGGAATTTGCTGGGGCCTTGACTGACATCTTTGTATCCTCTTTGGCTACAAGTGAGATCATAGCTAATGTGGTACTGCTGTTTAAGAAACGTAGCAGGGATAATCCTGGAAACTATATGCCGCTGAGCCTCACATTAAATTATTGGAGAGAATTCTCAGGGACAGGATTTATACCCATTTGGAAACAAATGGACTCATAAATGGACAGCATGGTTTTGTGAAGGGGAGGTTGTGCCTCACTAACTTGATCGAGTTTTTTGAGGCGGTGACAAAGATGATTGATGAGGGGAGGGGGGTGGATGTTGTTTACATGGACTTCAGTAAAGCCTTGGACAAGGTGCCTCAAGTCACATGGGATCACAGGTGAGGTGGTAAGATGGATACAGAACTGGCTCGGTCACAGAAGGCAAAGGGTAGCAGTAGAAGGGAGTTCTTCTGAATGGAAGGTTATGACTAGTGGTGTTCCACAGGGATCTGTGCTTGGGCCTCTGTTGTTTGTGATATACATAAATGATTTGGAGGAAATGTAATCGGTCTGATTAGTAAGTTTGCGGGTGACACCAAGGTTGGTGGAGTGGCAGATAGTGTTGTGGATTGTCAGAGAATACAGCAGGACATGGATAGGTTGGAGACTTGGGCAGAAAAATGGCAATTGGAGTTTAATCCGGACAGATGTGAGGTAATGCATTTTGGTAGGTCTAACATAGAGGGGAAATATACCGTAAATGGTAAAACTCTTAGGCAAATAGTAAGTCAGAGAGATCTGGGCGTGCAGGTCCACAGATTTTTGAAGGTGGCAACACAAGTGGACAAGGTAGTCAAGAAAGCATACAGAATGGCAGGGGGATGGGAACCGATGCAGGAAGTCGGGGGGGAAGTAAAACGGTGCCAGAAACAAAAAGCAGTAAGGGGGAAAGTGTAAGGCAGAGGAGCCACAGTCGAAAATCAAAAAGGGCCACAGTACAGGGTACAGTGACTGAGGAGAGTGTGAAAAGGCTCCACCTCCTGACTACCCCTAGCAGTAGTCAGGAGGTGGAGCAGAAAATAAATCAGGAGATAGAAAAGGCATGTAAAAAAGGCAATATTACAATAATAATCATGGGGGTCTTCAATATGCAGGTGGACTGGGAAAATCAGGTTGGTAGTGGATCCCAAGAAAAGGAATTTGTGGAATATCTAAGAGATGTTTTTTTGGAGCAGCTTGTGACAGAGCCGACTAGGGAACAGGCAATTCTGGATTTGGTGATGTGTAATGAGGCATATTTGACTTGGAAACTTAAGGTGAAGGAACCCTTAGGGAGCAGTGCCCACAATATGATAGAATTTACCCTGCGGTTTGAGAGGGAGAAGCTGCAATCAGATGTAACGGTATAACAATTAAATAAGGGTAACTACAAATACATGAAGGAGGATCTGGCCAGAGTTGATTGGAAAAGGAGCCTAGAAGGGAAGACAGTGGAAGAGTAATGGTTTTTGGGGGGTTATTAGGAAGGCACAACAGAAATTTATCCCAAGGAGGAGGAAACATGCTAAGCTTAGGGAGGACAAGGCATCCATGGCTGATGATGGATGTCAAAAATAGCATAAAAGCTAAAGAAAAAGCATACAAAGTGGCAAGGATTAGTGGGAAGCCAGAGGATTGGGAAGCTTTTAAAAGCGAGCAGAGGACAACTAAAAAAGCAATAAGGGGGAAGAAGATGAAGTATTAGTGCAAGCTAGCTAGTAATATAAAGGAAGATAGGAAGAGTTTTTTTCAATACATAAAAGGTATGAGAGAGGCAAAAATAGACATTGGACCACTGGAAAATATGGCTGGAGAAGTAATAATAGGAAACAAAGAAATGGCAGATGAAGTAATAATAGGAAACAAAGAAATAGCAGACAAACTGAATAGTTACTTTGCATCAGTCTTCACGGTGAAAGGCATCAGTGGGATACCAGAGCTCCAGGCGAACCAGGGGGCAGAGGTGAGTGCAGTGCGCATTACTAAAGAGAAGGTTCTGGGGAAACTGAAAGGTCTGAAGGTGGATAAGTCTCCTGGACTGGATGGACTACACCCCAGGATCCTAAAAGAGAAAGCTGAGAAAATTGTGGAGGCATCAATAAGTATACCACTTTGGATACAGTTGGGGGGGTTACCTAGCAGGGGTAGACAGCAGTGACCGGGTCTCTGGCACGAGGCCCGTCTCTGGCACGAGGTCTGGCTCTGGGGCTCAGAAATGAATGGGGAAGATTAGGAGAGCACTAGTTATAGGGGACCCAATAGTTAGAGGTACAGACAAGCGGTCCTGTGGGCACAGGCGAGACTCTCGGATGGTTTGTTGCCTCCCGGGTGCGAGGGTCCATGACATCTCGGATCGTGTCTTCAGGATCCTTAAGGGGGAGGGGTAGCAGCCAGAAGTCATGGTGCACATTGGTATCACTGATGGATGTAGGAAAAGGATGTAATAAACGAGTTTAGGGAGTTAGGCTGGAAGTTAAAAGCCAGGACAGACAGAGTTGTCATCTCTGATTTGTTGCCGGTGCCACGTGATAGCGAGGCTAGGAATAGGGAGAGAGTGCAGTTGAACATGTGGCTGCAGGAATGGTGTAAGAGGGAGGGCTTCAGGTATTTAGATAATTGGAGCGCATTCTGGGGAAGGTGGGACCTGTACAAGCAGGATGGGTTGCATCTGAACCAGAGGGGCACCAATATCCCGGGAGGGAGGTTTCCTAGTACTCTTCGGGAGGATTTAAACTAACTTGGCAGGGGAATGGGAACCGCATTTGAAGTCCAGCAACTAAGGTAGCCGATATTCAGGACGCCAAAGCGTGTAGTGAGGCAGTTGGGAAGGTAACTCTGACAAAGGAGAGTACTTGCAGGCACGGAGATGGGTTGAAGTGTGTATACTTCAACGCAAGAAGCATCGGGAATAAGGTGGGTGAACTGAAGGCATGGACCGGTACTTGGGACTACAATATGGTGGCCATCACGGAAACCTGGATAGAAGAGGGACAGAAATGGTTGTTGGAGGTTCCTAGTTATAAATGTTTCAATAAGATTAGGGAGGGTGGTAAAAGAGGGCGGGGGGGGGGGGGGGGCATTGTTAATTAGAGATAGCTGCAGAAAGGCAATTCGAGGAGGATCTGCCTATTGAGGTCGTATGGGTTGAAGTCAGAAATAGGAAAGGAGCAGTCACATTGTTGGTAGTTTTCTATAGGCCAATAGCAGCAGAGATGTGGAGGAACAGATTTTGGAAAGGTGCAGAAGTCACAGGGTAGTAGTCATGGGTGACTTCAACTTCCCAAATATTGAGTGGAAACTCTTTAAATCAAATAGTTTGGATGGGGTGGTGTTTGTGCAGTATGTCCAGGAAGCTTTTCTAACACAGTATGTACATTGTCCGACCAGAGGGGAGGCCATATTGGATTTGGTACTTGGTAATGAACCAGGGCTGGTGATAGATTTGTTAGTGGGGGAGCATTCTGGAGATAGTGACCACAATTCTGTGACTTCCACTTTAGTAATGGAGAGGGATAGATGTGTGCAACAGGGCAAGGTTTACAACTGGGGGAAGGGTAAATACAATGCTGTCAGACAAGAACTGAAGTGCATAAGTTGGGAACATAGGCTGTCCGGGAAGACGCAATTGAAATGTGGAACTTGTTCAAGGAACAGATACTACGTGTCCTTGATATGTATGTCCTGTCAGGCAGGGAAGAGATGGTCAAGTGAGGGAACCATGGTTGACAAGAGAGGTTGAATGTCTTGTTAAGAGGAAGAAGGAGACTTATGTAAGGCTGAGGAAACAAGGTTCAGACAGGGCGCTGGAGGGATACAAGACAGCCAGGAGGGAACTGAAGAAAGGGATTAGGAGAGCTAAGAGAGGGCATGAAAAATCTTTGGCGGGTAGGATCAAGGAAAACCCCAAGGCCTTTTACACACATGTGAGAAATATGAGAATGGCTAGAGCGAGGTTAGGTCCAATCAAGGGCAGTAACGGGAGATTGTGTATTGAGTCTGAAGAGATAGGAGAGGTCTTGAACGAGTACTTTTCTTCAGTATTTAGAAATGAGAGGGGCCATATTGTTGGAGAGGACAGAGTGAAACAGACTGGTAAGCTCGAGGAGATACTTGTTAGGAAGGAAGATGTGTTGGGCATTCTGAAAAACTTGAGGATAGATAAGTCCCCTGGGCCTGACGGGATATATCCAAGGATTCTATGGGAAGCAAGAGATGAAATTGCAGAGCCATTGGCAACGATCTTTTCATCCTCACTGTCAACACGGATGGTACCAGGGGATTGGAGAGTGGCAAATGTCGTGCCCCTGTTCAAAAAAGGGATTAGGGATAACCCTGGGAATTACAGACCAGTGAGTTTTACTTTGGTGGTAGGCAAAGTAATGGAAAGGGTACTGAGAGATAGGATTTCTGAGCATCTGGAAAGACACTGCTTGATTAGGGATAGTCAGCACGGATTTGTGAGGGGTAGGCCCTGCCTCACAAGTCTTATTAAATTCTTTGAGGAGGTGACCAAGCACGTGGATGAAGGTAAAGCAGTGGATGTAGTGTACATGGATTTTAGTAAGGCATTTGATAAGATTCCCCATGGTTGGCTTATGCAGAAAGTAAGGAGGCATGGGATAGTGGGAAATTTGGCCAGTTGAATTATGAACTGGCTAATATTCAGCCTGGAGTCCAGTTACCAGTGACGTACTGCAGGGATCAGTTCTGGGTCCTCTGCTGTTTGTGATTTTCATTAATGACTTGGATGAGGGAGTTGAAGGGTGGGTCAGTAAATTTGCAGATGATACGAAGATTGGTGGAGTTGTGGATAGTGAGGAGGGCTGTTGTCGGCTGCAAAGAGACATAGATAGGATGCAGAGCTGGGCTGAGAAGTGGTAGATGGAGTTTAACCCTGAAAAGTGTCAGGTTGTCCATTTTGGAAGGACAAGTATGAATGCGGAATACAGGGTTAACGGTAGGGTTCTTGGCAATGTGAAGGAGCAGAGAGATCTTGGGGTCTATGTTCATAGATCTTTGAAAGTTGCCACTCAAGTGGATAGAGCTGTGAAGAAGGCATATGGTGTGCTAGCGTTCATTAGCGGAGGGATTGAATTTACGAGCCGTGAGGTGGTGATGCAGCTGTACAAAACCTTGGTACGGCCACATTTGGTGTACTGTGTGCAGTTCTGGTCGCCTCATTTTAGGAAGGATGTGGAAACTTTGGAAAAGGTGCAAAGGAGATTTACCAGGATGTTGCCTGGAATGGAGAGTAGGCCTTACGAGGAAAGGTTCAGGGTGCTAGGCCTTTTCTCATTGGAATGGAGAAAGATGAGGGGAGGTTGATAAGATGATCAGGGGAATAGATAGACAGTCAGATACTTTTCCCCGGGTAGAACAAACCATTACAAGGTGACATAAATTTAAGGTGAATGGTGGAAGATATAGGGGGGACGTCAGAGGTAGGTTCTTTATCCAGAGAGTAGTGGGGGCATGGAATGCACTGCCTGTGGAAGTAGTTGAGTTGAAAACATTAGGGACTTTCAAGCGGCTATTGGATAGATACATGGATTACGGTAGAATTATGGGGTGTAGATTAATTTGTTCTTAATCTAGGACAAAAGTTCAGCACAACATCGTGGGCCGAAGGGACTGTTCTGTGCTGTATTTTCTATGTTCTATGCTCATTGGTGATGATCTTTCAGGAAGGGTCCCAGAGGATTAGAAAGTGGTTAATGTAACACCGCTGTTTAAGAAGGGAGAGAGGCAGAAGATGGGGAATTGTAGGCCGGTTAGCCTGACTTCAGTCATTGGTAAGATTTTCGAGTCTGTTATGAAAGATGAGATCGGGAAGTATTTGGAAGTGCCTGGTAAAATAGGGCTGAGTCAACACGGCTTAGTCAAAGGGAGGTTGTGTCTGACAAATCTGTTAGAGTTCTTTGAGGAGTGTCATGTGAGAGTCCCTTTAAGAAAAGTGCTTTTTATCAAATAGCTGCAGTGATGTCATTGTGTGGTGGAGCTGGAATGTGATTCTGCTTTTTACTTTCGTTTTGAGCTAGAAGCTCTTTTTGGCTCTGTGTTTTAGTTTTGCTTTCAGTTGGAGAACTGCATTCAAATCAAGCAGATGTGTCTTGATCTCTCTCTCTGCAGTCTCAAGAATATCTCCAGATACTTGATGATTTCAAAGTAATACCTGTTTCTATAGAGAATTAAAATCTACTGTCTTTGTTAAAAAGTGTTTTGGCTTATGGATGTTGCTAGGAAAGTTATTAAGGGTCAGTTATAGAGTACTGTATCTTTTTTGGGGGTTATCAGTGTTGGTAGTTGGTAAGATGTTTACTGTGGGTTTATAAAATGTTAGCTGGATCCATAGAATAAACATTGTTTTTGTTGAAAACACTTTAGATCTCTGTTGCATCACACCTGTAAAGTGGGCCCTTGTGCTCTCCATAACTAAAATCTATTCAAAGTTGTGGGTCAAGTGAACTCTATACTTTGGTGTTCTCTAAACCCTGGCCCATAATAGGAGGTAACTAGGAAGTTAGACAAAGGAGAACCAGTGGACGTGATTTATTTAGATTTCCAGAAGGCCTTTGACAGGGTGCCGCATAGGAGACTGTTGAATAAGTTAAAAGCCCATGGTGTTAAGGGTAAGATTCTGGCATGGATAGAGGGTTGGCTGACTGGCAGAAGGCAGAGAGTGGGGATAAAGGGGTCTTTTTCAGGATGGCATATAGTGACTAGTGGTGTGCCTCGGGGGTCTGTGCTGGGGCCACAACTTTTCACAATATACATTAATGATCTGGAAGAAGGAACTGAAGGCATTGTTGCAAGGTTTGCAGATGATACAAAGATCTGTCGAGGGACAGGTATTATTGAGGAAGCAAGGGACTGCAGAAGGATTTGGACAAGCTAGGAGAGTGGGCAATGAAGTGGCAAATGAAACACAATGTGGAAATGTGTGAGGTTATGCACTTTGGAAGGAGGAATTTAGGCATAGACTATTTTCTAAATGGGGAAATGCTGAGGAAATCAGAAGCACAAAGGGACTTGGGAGTCCTTGTTCATGATTCTATTCAGGTTAATGTGCAGGTTCAGTCGGCAGTTAAGAAGGCAAATGCAATGTTAGCATTCATGTCAAGAGGGTATTCATGAACTGGGATGTACTTCTGAGGCTGTATAAAGCTCTGGTCAGACCCCATTTGGAATATTGTGAGCAGTTTTGGGCCCCGTATCTAAGGAAGGATGTGTTGGCCTTGGAAAGGGTCCAGAGGAGGTTCACAAGAATGATCCCTGGAATGAAGAATTTGTCGTATGAGGAATGGTTGAGGACTCTGGGTCTGTACTCCTTGGAGTTTAGAGAGGATGTTTCCACTTGTAGGAAAAACTAGAACCAGAGGACAGCATCTCAGACTATAGGGACGATCCTTTAAGACAGAGATGAGGAGGAATTTCTTCAACCAGAGGCTGGTGAATCTGTGGATCTCTTTGCCGCAGAAGGCTGTGGAGGCCAAATCACGGTGTGTCTTTCAGACAGAGATAGATAGGTTCTTTATTAATAAGGAGATCAGGGGTTATAGGGAGAATTGGGATGAGAAATTATCATGATTTAATGCGGAGCAGACTCGATGGGCCGAGTGGCCTAATTCTGCTTATGGTCTTATGGAATGCTTGCCTTCTATGAAAGGGGCATCGAGTATAAAAACTGGCAAGTCATGCTACAGTTGGATAGAACCTTTGTAAGGCCGCGCTTGGAATATTGTGCACAATTCTGGTCGTCACACTACCAGAAGGATGTGGAGGCTTTGGAGAGGGTGCAGAGGAGGTTTACCAGGATGTCGCCTGGTCTGGGGGGGAGTTAGCTATGTAGAGAGGCTGAATAGACTCGGACTGTTTTCATTAGAAAGATGGAGATTGAGGGGTGACCTAATAGAGGTCTACAAGTTTATGAGGGGCATGGATAGAGTGGATGGGCAGGCACTCTTTCCCAGGGTGGAGTTGTTAGTCACCAGTGGGCAGAGGTTTAAGGTCCGTGCGGCAAAGTTTAGAGGAGATGTGTGAGGCAGATTTTTTACGCAGAGGGTGGTGAGTGCCTGGAACGCGTTGCCAGGGGAGGTCCTGGAAGCAGATACATCAACGGTGTTCAAAAGGCATCTTGACAGACACATGGATAGGATGGGTATAGAGGGATATGGCACAAGGAAGTGCTGAGGGTTTTGGCAAAGGTTGTTATCATGACCGGTACAGGCTTGGAGGACCGAAGGACCTGATCCTGTGCTGTATGTTTTTTGTGCTTTGTTCAAACTTGTATTGAAGGTAAAAGGATTTTAAAAAGGCAGATAAAGCTTCAGAAAAAGGCAAAAGATTCAAAGAAAGAGAAAAAAACAAATAACAAAGTTAAAGTATAAAGATGAGGAGAATTGAAGGGGGGACGGCGACAATGAGCGGGACATGGGACCTGGCCAGGCACGGGAGGCCGCACAATGCTATCACCAGGGCCAGCGTGCCCAGGGATCCCTCATTGAGACATGTTTTGCAGACTAGGGAGGGAGGGGGGTCACTGGACATGGGCACGGACACCACCACATCACACCCCCTCACCACCGAACACCCTCACCTCCTATACCACCAAACACCCTTACCTCCCACACCACCAAACTACCCGCATGCACACCCTCTCTGTTATATATACCTGCAGCCCTATGAGCTGGGGGCACTGGCTTGGCAGTGACAGCGGGTCTGGTCCATGGGATAGAGGATTGCCAGGACCTCCCCTGGCAATGGGATAGAGGATGATGACAACCCGTTCTGCGATGAGCTCCATGCTCAACATCGTTTGACAATATCTGACTCATGCCGACAGTAGCACCTTCCACCTGGGCGATCGCTGCATGTGAGCTGGCCAGTGAATCACATGACCCTGTCCAATCGTTGGGGAAGGGATGCAGGGGACGGTCGGGGTGGAGGCTGGGGCTTGGGCGAGGGGGCTTACACTGTCCACCCACAGGGTCTCACTCGTCCCCCACCCGCCACTCACACTGGCCAGCACTGACCGCCTCATCCCCACACCCACCAGACAGAGCACCAAGGCAGGTTTGAACGGTATGAATATGTGTTTATTGCGAACAAATGTACACAACCTGTGGCCTAACCCCTATAACTAGACTGTGCACTGCATCCATGCCAACTTATCTGGTGTCTAACTTTCTGGCATTACGGGCCCTAACACTACGCCTAAGTGATTCCCCAGATGGTACAGCAGGAGTGGAGGCGGACTGCTGTGTCTCCTGCCCTATGACGAGGGTCTCCGTTGGCGCACGTCTCCTGGGGCGGCCTGGCCTGGATGGGCCCGGCTGCTCCTCGGGTGTCCCGGATGGCGTGGTGCCGCCCTGTTCTGCCCGTTGCTAAAAAGAAGAGGGGGTGGCGGGGGGAGTCCAAGGTGCTGCGGTGTTCCTGCATCTCCCTGCCGGAGCCACCGGCAAGGGCCCATCACCTCCTCCTCCCTTGGGGTGCCTGATGGCCCCTGGGCTTCACCATGGGATGGGGATGCGAGCGGAGCCATCCCCTGACACCCCCCGACACCTGCCATGGCCAGTCCCGGATGCCCACTCTGGTCTCGACAAGGATCAGAACGTTCGCGGCCATGGAGCACAGAGAGTGGCCCATCTCTGTCTCACCTGCACCACATCACTATGCGACTGTGCCACACCAGCCAGGGAGTGGGCCATGTCCCTCAGGGTGTGGGCCACCTCCCTCAGTGTTGTCAGCCACATCAGCCAGTGAGTGGGCTACATCCCTCTGGGACTGCGCCACGTCCCTCTGGAACTGGGTCACCTCTCTCTGTGTCTGCGCGACGCTGGTCTGCACCTGGACATTGCCGCCGACGCTCTCAGCAATGGCCTGCTGTGACTGGACCACGTTGAGGAGCGCCTCTGCAATCTCCAGCTGGCTCTGGCACATGGTTGCCTGTGAGAGGGCAGCCCTGTCCTGGACCTCAGATTTCCCCAGGCCTTGAACCTTCAGACGCATATCCGATACCGTCGCCCCTCAGCTGCTCCGACCTCTACCTGCTATCCAGGGCCGACTGTTTGGTCGTGGTGGTCTAACCACCACATCGTGTCCCAGCAGCCTGTTCACGAATGTGCCCAACCGAGGTGATAGTCTCTGAGATGGTGGAGGATGTTGGAGACAGCTGTGACGGGAAGTCTGTGTCCTCCTCTGACCCGAACTCCGGGGTCTCCTGGGTCTCGGGAAGAGTGCTGGTGTTCCGACTGCTCTACCCATCGGTGCTCTGCTGTCTGGGGGGCACCGGCCTGGCACAGGGTGGGAACGGGGGCCCCTGATGGGCCGGGCTCATATCCGACCGGTCCTGTAAGACACAAGATGCTATCTATGGTTCGACAGCCTGGGTGGTGAGGGCTGAGATGAGGTGGTGAGGGGAGGGGTGAATGTGCTTGGGGGGTGGAGTGAGGGAGGTTGATGGGGCACACATGTGGTATGTCGAACCGTAACTAGACGGTGTCTCACTTCGTTGCGTGCCGCCGACATCCACCTCGGCGACCTCCCTCTCCTCCGGGCCGCCGACCATGCCCTGTGCCCTCTGCTCGGGCATGGTGTCGGGACACAGCTCTGGTGGTCCCCTCTGGTCTTCTCCCGCTTCTGGAGGTTATGCGCAGCCTTGTACTGGGAGGCGGGGGGAACACAAACAACGACACTGTTAGTCAGTCCGACACATGCAGCCCAGGAGTTGGGTAGATGATGGCACCAGTGGCCAGGGTACACAACCATTGCGGCTGGCAAGGGTGCTGGCATGTGGGGCGGGGGGGGGGGGTTTGTGTCACATCTGTGTGGGGTTTGGGGGGTGCCAGGGGCACAGCGTTGCCTCCTGGATGGCAGTCCGGACAACATCGCTGACAGCGACTGCCACCTCCACCCAGGCACGACGAACACTGGTGCCTGAGGACCTTCCTCCCGGGCCTGGGTACAGCACCATCCACCTCTCCTCCACAGAGTCCAGGAGGGTCTCCAGCTCAGCATCAGGGAGGCGCGGCGCTGGTCTAATTCCAACCATGTTAGCTGTGATGGTTGCGTGTGGGGGGGGAAGAATCCCTTAAGTGCAGCTGCAGCTGTGCAGCAATCATGGAATCGGAGATTCTGCCGCCATTCTGAAAGTGTGGCATTTCATGTGACGCCCATGCTAGCCCCTTTGGAGTGACAGAATACTTTCACTTGCTGCGCCGTTTTTGCCATCGTGAAACTCCACAGTTTTCACGGCGGCGTCAGCACTTAGTCTCAGAAATGGTGAATCCAGCCCCATGTATTGAGGTTATGTTTTCCGATCGAAGAAATGCAAAGTATGATAATCTACCACATTCTTCCATGCACTATTTTTACTCAGGTGTTAAACCAATTTCTCCTTTATTTTAATCTCAAATGGTTAGCAACTGCACAAAAAATGTATTGAAGAATGGAATTCATGCACATTGAATATTTGTGCTTGAAATTCGCTGATCGAAATTATATGCACAAATTCTCAAGTTCACATGGTGCATCCATTCTTTCCTCTATGGGACTGTATTTTGCAATTAATGGAATTTTAAAAATTAATTTATGTCGCTGGTTGAGCTAGCATTTACTGTCCATCCCTAATACCTCTGAGAAGGTGGTAGTGAACAATTTTCTTGAACCACTGCAGTCCATGAGGTGTCCATGAGCACTCACGGTGCTGATCAAAGGGAGTTCCAGGATTTTGATTCCGCAAAGGTGAAGGAATGGCAATATATTTCCAAGTTGTTGTAACTGTTAAGTTTACAGAGGTTTTTCATCCTCATCCTACAGTATACTACTGACATTGTTTTATGTTGTTCATTGAAACTTAATGGAGATTTTTTATTTCTAGGTGGAGTTGATAAAGGAGACGCGATATTTGAATCCAATGTACTACAAGAAACTTCAGGAATTATGGAGAAAGATTTTACCTGATGAAGTAATTTATTCTTTGAGCAGAATCATCCCCGAAATTGGTGACATCCACTTTTAGGCAACAATGACACCAATGGCAGTTTCATAGAATCATGGAATTTACAGTGCAGAAGGAGGCCATTTGGCCCATCGAGTCTGCACCGGCTCTTGGAAAGAGCCCACACCTACCCTATCCCAGTAACCCCATCTAACCTTTTTTGGACACTTAGGGCAATTTAGCATGGCCAATCCATCTAACCTGCATGTCTTTGGACTGTGGGAGGAAACACACGCAGACACGGGGAGAACGTGCAGACTCTGCACAGATAGTGACCCAAGCCAGGAGTCGAACCTGGGACCCTGGAGCTGTGAAGCAACTGAGCTAACCACTGTGCCACCCCAGTTATTCCATTGTATTGTGCAGCACTTTATTTAATAAATATAAAGACAAGGGTTTCAATTCTAATTGCTGGCACATGGCCGCTTAATCTCCCTTCCCACTGTGACATCATGCCTTCAGTAATCCAGGCGCCATATTTAAAGGGCTCCACTGCACAGAGCTAGTCCTCTTTAAGCTCCCAGGAGATTCCTGGCCACCAAATGGATGGCCAGTGTTCAGTTCCACTGATGCCTGAACAAAAGTCCACCCAACATCTAGCCCCCACCACAGCGTGATGGTAGCTTCAACCACTGAATTTCATCCTGTGCTTTTTAGAAGTCAGACTCCAAGCATGACAGTGGAGCTGATATTGAACTGTTGCAGCTGTGGAAGAATGCTCAATCTTGAAATGCTTTGCCAGTTGCATGACCCAATTACACACCCCTCTGCACTGATGACAACAGAGGTTCCCCTCTCTCCCTTCTCTCCGGCACTGCTGCCCTTGGCCTTGCATCACAAACCAGCCATGAAGAAGCCACTGTGGAGACTTGTCTCTGCCACTCCATCCCTGTCTTGTGGAGCCGCTTCTTTGCATTGGAACCTTGTGGGTGCTGCACTAAGTTGTATACATTCATCTTCTTGTTCTTCTCGAAGTTCAGGTTGCCAGGTGCATGTCTTTCAAAGGCAGTTGTAAATCATGGCGTTCTGAAATAATACCGACGTGGGATTTAAATTTGAAGTGGTGCATGATTCCGGCATGAGGCCATAATAACAAGTTGCAAACTTATTGAAATTAAAAATAATATGTTGGCAAGGGGAGGAAACAATCAAGTCCTGGATTTACAGCACTGGGAAACACACCCAGGGCCTTATAATGATATTTTCCAATCTCGCCACCGAACATGTCCACTCCAATTGGGCATGGAAAATCCTAGCCTTTGGCTCAAAGAGAAAATTAATTTTATCTACTGAAGCTCTATCGCCAATCTTGTTTACCTAACCTTGGGTGATACATCAAGTTTTCTTTTAATGATGCTGGGACATTTGTGGCACTGACCATGCTGGGTTGAAAAATTCCAAAGATACACCACTTTTTGTGAGAAGAAATTATTTATCCAATCTGACTTAATTGAGCATCTCCTTATTCTGTGACTATGCCCTTTGATCCTACGTGCTCCCATGAGTGGAAACA
Organism: Scyliorhinus torazame; assembly: GCF_047496885.1. Taxonomy (NCBI): domain Eukaryota; kingdom Metazoa; phylum Chordata; class Chondrichthyes; order Carcharhiniformes; family Scyliorhinidae; genus Scyliorhinus; species Scyliorhinus torazame. Next base: position 66,424,429 of record NC_092717.1, on the reverse strand, counting down.
TCTTCCTAACATTTACCCTGTGTAACCCCTAAGAATTTTATATGTTTCAATCTCATCACCTTTCATTCTTCTGAACTCCAAGGAGTACAGACCCAACCTGTACTAACGGTGGCGCAGTGGTTAGCATTGCTGCCTCACAGCTCCAGGGACCTGGGTTCAATTCCTCGGGTGACTGTCTATGTGGGGTTTGCACTTTCTCCCTGTGTCTGTGTAGGTTTCCTCCCACAGTCCAAAGATGTGCAGGTCAGGTAGATTGGCCAGGCCAAATATCCCTTGGCGTCCAAAAAGGTTAGGTGGGGTTACAGGGATAGGGTGGAGGTGTGGGTTTAAGTTGGGTGCTCTTTTCAAGGTCCAGTGCAGACTCGATGGGCCAAATGGCCTCCTTCTGCACTGTAAATTCTATGAACTGGTTCAATTTTTCCTCTTTTGGCAGTCCCTCCATACACAGGATCACCCTAGTAAACCACCTCTGCACTGACTCCAATGATAATATATCTTTCCTTAAATAAGGGGACCAAAACCGTGCACAGAATTCTAAATGTGGCCTTACGAATACCTTGTCCAGTTGCAGCAACACCTCTACGGTTACACTCCAGCCCCTTTGAAATAAAAGGCAGCTTTCCCTATTACCTTCTGAAAATGAAAATGAATTGAAAATCGCTTATTGTCATAAGTAGGCTTCAAATGAAGTTACTGTGAAAAGCCCCTAGTCGCCACATTCCGGCATCTGTTCGGAGGGGCTGATACGGGAATTGAACCATGCTGCTGGCCTGCCTTGGTCTGGCGATTTAGCCCTGTGCTAAACAGGCCCTGCCCCTGTATGCTACCTTTCTAGGTTGTATGAACAAGTTCCCCCAAGTCCCTTTGTGTTATAGCTGTCTTCAATCTCTCTGCATTTTAAATAATAATCCGCCTTCTCATTCTTTCTTCCAAAATGAAAAATCTCACATTTTGCCACATTGAATTCCATTTGCCAAATTTCTGCCCATTCACATAATTCTGTCAGTATCTCGCTGTGAACTATTTATATCATCCTAATAACCTGCCTTCCCTCCCACCTTTGAATCATCTGGAAATGTGGCCACAATACAGTATTTTTTTTCCGAATCATGAATCTATATTGTGAAGAGCTGCAGTTCCAGCACTGATCCCTCTCACACTCCACTGGTTACTGCCCTGTTATGGGCCAGTGTTTAGAAAACTCCAAAGTAGAGCATGGAGTTCACCTGACCTACAACTGTTTATTCATTTTGGTTACGAGGAGCACAACGGCATACCTTTCAGGTGTTATTCAACAGAGACCTTAAGCACTTTTAATCAAAAACAAAGTTTATTCTACAAATTTAATTAACATTTTTATAAACACACACAGTAGGCATTTTTATCAGCGACAAACATAAAGACCCCACACAGCTACAGTGCTCAATATATAACCCTTAATAAATTTCCCCCTCGATGTTGTGCCGAGCTTTGTCCGAAACCAAGATCAAGCTATCCCACTTCCTGTCATTGTGGTGTACTCCACGTGCCTATCCAAGGAGAGGTTGTCCCAATTTAGTAACAAGATCCCATAAACCAGAAAACCCTTTTACCAAAACAGTAGGTTTGAATTCCTTCCAGAAAGCAGTCATCTCTTTTAAGTTATCAAGTTGAATGTTTGAGGTGAGGGACGCCGACAGTGTCCCTGCTGATTTCATCTGTGGGAAGTGCACCCATCTCCAGCTCCTCAGAAACCGCGCTGGGAACTGGTGCTGGATCTGGATGAACTTCGGATCATTCGGGAGGCAGAGGTGGTCATAGATAGAAGCTTCAGGGATGTAGTTACTCCGAAGAATAAAGATAGATGGGTGACCACCAGAGGGGCTGAGAGGAAGCAGTCAGTACAGGGATTCCCTGTGGTCGTTCCCCTTAGTGACAAGTATACCGCTTTGGATACTGTTGGGGGGGGGGGACTTACCAGGGGTAAGCCATGGGGTGCAGGTCTCTGGCACAGAGTCGGTCCCTGTTGCTCAGAAGGGAAGTGGGGAGAGGAGTAGAGCATTAGTCATTGGAGACTCCATAGTTAGGGGGATAGATAGGAGATTCTGTGGGAACGAGAGAGACTTGCGGTTGGTGTGTTGCCTCCCAGGTGCCAGGGTGCGTGATGTCTCGGATCGTGTTTTCGGGATCCTTAAGGGGGAGGGGGAGCAGCCCCAAGTCGTGGTCCACATAGGTACCAACGACATAGGTAGGAAAAGGGATAGGGATGTAAGGCAGGAATTCAGGGAGCTAGGGTGGAAACTTAGATCTAGGACAAACAGAGTTATTATCTCTGGGTTGTTACCCGTGCCACGTGATAGCGAGATGAGGAATAGGGAAAGAATAGGGAAAAAAGTTGAATACGTGGCTACAGGGGTGGTGCAGGAGGGAGGGTTTCAGATTTCTGGACAACAGGTGCTCATTCTGGGGTCGGTGGGACCTCTACAAACGGGATGGTCTACACCTGGACCAGAGGGGTACCAATATCCTGGGGGGGAAATTTGCTAATGCTCTTCGGGAGGGTTGAAACTAGTTCAGCAGGGGTTTGGGAACCTGAATTGTAGCTCCAGTATAGAGGAGGTTGAGAGTAGTGAGGTCATGAGTAAGGTTTTAAAGTTGCAGGAGTGTACCGGCAGGCAGGAAGGTGGTTTAAAGTGTGTCTTCAATGCCAGGAGCATCCGGAATAAGGTGGGTGAACTTGCGGCATGGGTTGGTACCTGGGACTTCGATGTTGTGGCCATTTCGGAGACATGGATAGAGCAGGGACAGGAATGGTTGTTGCAGGTGCCAGGTTTTAGATATTTCAGTAAGCTCAGGGAAGGTGGTAAAAGAGGGGGAGAGGTGGCATTGTTAGTCAAGGACAGTATTACGGTGGCAGAAAGGACGTTTGATGAGGACTCGTCAATTGAGGTAGTATGGGCTGAGGTTAGAAACAGGAAAGGAGAGGTCACCCTGTTAGGGGTTTTCTATAGGCCTCCGAAAAGTTCCAGAGATGTAGAGGAAAGGATTGCAAAGATGATTCTGGATAGGAGCGAAAGCAACAGGGTAGTTGTTATGGGGGACTTTAACTTTCCAAATATTGACTGGAAACGCTATAGTTTGAGTACTTTAGATGGGTCCGTTTTTGTCCAATGTGTGCAGGGGGGTTTCCTGACACAGTTTGTAGATAGGCCAACGAGAGGCGAGGCTGTATTGAATTTGGTACTGGGTAATGAACCAGGACAGGTGTTAGATTTGGAGGTAGGTGAGCACTTTGGTGATAGTGACCACAATTCGATTACGTTTACTTTAGTGATGGAAAGGGATAGGTATATACCGCAGGGCAAGAGTTATATCTGGGGGAAAGGCAATTATGATGCGATGAGGCAAGGCTTAGGATGCATCGGATGGAGAGGAAACCTGCAGGGGATGGGCACAATGGAAATGTGGAGCTTGTTCAAGGAACAGCTACTGCGTGTCCTTGATAAGTATGTGCCTGTCAGGCAGGGAGGAAGTGGTCGAGCAAGGGAACCGTGGTTTACTAAGGCAGTCAAAACACTTGTCAAGAGGAAGAAGGAGGCTTATGTAAAGATGAGACATGAAGGTTCAGTAAGGGCGCTCGAGAGTTACAAGTTTGCTAGGAAGGACCTGAAGAGAGAGCTAAGAAGAGCAAGGAGGGGACATGAGAAGTCTTTGGCAGGTAGGATCAAGGATAACCCTAAAGCTTTCTATCGATATGTCAGGAATAAAAGACTGACTAGGGTAAAAGTAGGGCCAGTCAAGGACAGTAGTGGGAAGTTGTGCTTGGAGTCCGAGGAGATAGGAGAGGTGCTAAATGAATATTTTTCGTCAGTATTCACACAGGAAAAAGACAATGTTGTCGAGGAGAATACTGAGATTCAGGCTACTAGACTAGAAGGGATTGGGGTTCATAAGGAGGAGGTGTCAACAATTCTGGAAAGGGTGAAATGGGCAGGATGGGATTTATCCTAGGATTCTTTGGGAAGCTAGGGAGGAGATTGCTGAGCCTTTGGCTTTGATCTTTAAGTCATCTTTGTCAACAGGAATAGTGCCAGAAGACTGGAGGATAGCAAATGTTGTCCCCTTGTTCAAGAAGGGGAGTAGAGACAACCCCGGTAACTATAGACCAGTGAGCCTTACTTCTGTTGTGGGCAAAATCTTGGAAAGGTTTATAAGAGATAGGGTGTATAATCATCTGAAAAGGAATAATTTTATTAGAGATAGTCAACACGGTTTTGTGAAGGGTAGGTCGTGCCTCACAAACCTTATTGAGTTCTTTGAGAAGGTGACCAAACAGGTGGATGAGGGTAAAGCAGTTGATGTGGTGTATATGGAATTCAGTAAAGCGTTTGATAAGGTTCCCCATGGTAGGCTACTGCAGAAAATATGGAAGCATGGGATTCAGGGAGATTTAGCAGTTTGGATCAGAAATTGGCTAGCTGGAAGAAGACAAAGGGTGGTGGTTGATGGGAAGTGTTCTGACTGGAGTCCAGTTACTAGTGGTGTACCACAAAGATCTGTTTTGGGGCCACTGCTGTTTGTCATTTTTATAAATGACCTGAAGGAGAGCGTAGAAGGATGGGTGAGTAAATTTGCAGATGACACTAAAGTCGGTGGAGTTGTGGACAGTGCGGAAGGATGTTACAAGTTACAGAAGGACATAGATAAGCTGCAGCGCTGGGCTGAGAGGTGGCAAATGGAGTTTAATGCAGAAAAGTGTGAGGTGATTCATTTTGGAAGGAATAACAGGAAGACAGAGTACTGGGCTAATGGTAAGATTCTTGGCAGTGTGGATGAGCAGAGAGATCTCGGTGTCCATGTACATAGATCCCTGAAAGTTGCCACTCGGGTTGAGAGGGTTGTTAAGAAGCCGTATGGTGTGTTAGCTTTTATTGGTAGAGGGATTGAGTTTCGGAGCCATGAGGTCATGTTGCAGCTGTACAAAACTCTGGTGCGGCCGCATTTAGAGTATTGCGTGCAATTCTGGTCACCACATTATAGGAAGGATGTGGAAGCATTGGAGAGGGTGCAGAGGAGATTTACCAGAATGTTGCCTGGTATGGAGGGAAGATCTTCTGAGGAAAGGCTGAGGGACTTGAGGCTGTTTTCGTTAGAGAGAAGAAGGTTAAGAGGTGACTTAATTGAGGCATACAAGATGATCAGAAGATTGGATAGGGTGGACAGTGAGAGCCTTTTTCCTCGGATGGTGATGTCTAGCACGAGGGGACATGGCTTTAAATTGAGGGGAGATACATATAAGACAGACGTCAGAGGTAGGTTCTTTACTCAGAGAGTAGTAAGGGTGTGGAATGCCCTGCCTGCAACAGTAGTGGACTCGCCAACACTAAGGGTATTCAAATGGTCATTGGATAGGCATATGGACGATAAGGGAATAGTGTAGATGGGTTTTAGAGTAGTTTCACAGGTCGGCACAACATCGAGGGCTGAAGGGCCTGTACTGCGCTGTAATGTTCTATGTTCTATGTTATGGAAACAGCTTTTAAAATGCAGAGAGTGAAAGACAAGACAAGACTTCTCTGTCTGAATCCAGCATCCAAAATGTGAAAACGAAAGCAAAAAACACAGAGCCACAAATCAGCTCAAACTAAAACAAAAGTAAAACCCAGCGCCACAGCCCAGCTCCACCCACACAATGACATCACTGAAGCCATTTGATAAGACAAAACATTTCTTAAAGGGACATTCCCATGACCGTCCTCCAACCTAAACTCCATCTAGGCGCAGAAATAGCAGATGGAGTTTAATCAGGACAATTGCGAGGTGGTGCATGTTGGAGGATCAAATCTAGGTAGGAATTATACTCTAAATGGCAGAACCCTTCGAAACGTTAACATACAGAGAGATCTGGGCATGAAGGTCCACAGTTCCCTAAAAATGGCAACGCAGGTGGCCAAGGTGTTTAGGAAGGCATATGGCACGCTTGCCTTCATCAGCCAGGACATTAAGTACAGGAATTGGGAAATAGTGTTGCAGCTGTATAAAACCTTGGTTAGGCCACATTTGGAGTTTTGCGTGCAGTTCTGGTCACCTTGCCTTCGTCGACCATGCTGCTCGTCCAACCCAAGATCTTCTACGCTTCCGGGATCCGTATCCCTCTATTCCCATCCTATTCATGTATTGGTCAAGACACTCCTTAAAAGTCACTTCCACCACCTCCTCTGGCAACGTGTTCCAGGCACCCACTACCCTTTGTGTAAAAACCCTTCCTCGAACATCTCATCTAAACTTTGCCACTCACAGATTAAACCTATGCCCCCTAGTAATTGATTCTTCCACCCTGGGCAAAAGCTTCTGACTATCCACTAGTCCATGCCCTCAATTTTGTAGACTTCTATCAGGTCTCCCCTCAACCTCTGTCGTTCCAATGAGTACAAACTAAGTTCTTCCAACCATCCCTCATAGCTGATGCCCTCCATACCAGGAGGTTTGCCTCCCTCTATTTTTACCACATTAGCAGTTTTCCAATCGTTAGGCACAGTTACAGAACCCGAGGATTTTTGGAAAATGACTAATAATGCATCTACAATCTCTATAGCTACCTCCTTTAAGATCCAGGAGGGCAAACGATCAGGTCCAGGGTAACTGTCAGCTTTTAACACCATTAGTATGCCTACAACTAATTCCCCTTTGATAGTGGTTGTATTTAATTCCTCCCCTTACTATTTCTGAGATGCTTGTAGTATCCTCTACAGTAAAGACCATTGCAAAATATCAATTTAACTCCTTTGCCATTTCCTTGTTTCTCAGAATCACTTCCCAAGTTTCATTCCCTCAGGGGCCAATGCTATCTTTCACTTCTCTCTTCCTTTTCATATACTTAAAAATGTTCTCATTGTTTTTATGTGTCTCGCCAGCTTGCCCTCATAGTTAATTTTCTCTTTCATGTATTTTTTTAATCAGTCTTTGCTGCATTCTGAATCTATCCCACTCTTCTGGCCTACTATTAACCTTTTGCATCTTATATGTTTCTGCTTTCAACTTAACGCCCTCCTTAACTTGCTTGGCTAGAGTCTTTCCACCTCAGTGGCATGTAGTCTTGCATGAATTATCTTTCAAAATGTCTGCCACTGCTCATCTTACATACTAATCTATATGACCAGTTCACTTTGGCCAATTCCATCCTCATACCTTCATAATTCCTTTTCTTTATTTCAGCGAATATTTTGGAGGATATTTCAGTTACAATTTTCTCACATTCAAGCTAAATGCTAAATTCTATCACACTGTGATCACTACTTCCGAGCGGATCCTTCACCCTGCGATCGTTTATTAAACCTACCTCATTAAACATTACCAGATCCAAAATAGCCTGATCCCTTGGCTCCATACATATTGTTTCAAAAAAATCCATTCCGAATGCACTCTATAAATTCATTCTCTTGGCTGCCATTTCCAATTTGATTAGCCCAATATATCTGAAAATTAAAGGCGCCCATGATTCATGCAGTGCTCTTTTTACATGCGTTTGTTATTTCTTGATTGACTCTCTTTCTGACAGCATGGCTACTTTTCGGCGGACTACATAATACTCGTACCACTTCCTTCATTTGGGAGGGCGGTGGATGTTGTTTATATGGACTTCAGTAAAGCCTTTGACAAGGTGCGTCATGGCAGACTGGTACAAAAGGTGAAGTCTCACGGGATCAGAGGTTAGGTGGTAAGATGGATACAGAACTGGCTCGGTCACGGAAGGCAAAGGGTAGCAGTGGAAGGGTGTTTTTCTGAATGGAAGATTGTGAGTAGTGGCAGCATGGTAGCACATGTGGCTAGCACTGTGGCTTCACAGCGCCAGGGTCCCAGGTTCGATTCCCCGCTGAGTCACTGTCTGTGTGGAGTCTGCACGTTCTCCCCGTGTCTGCATGGGTTTCCTCCGGGTGCTCCGGTTTCCTCCCACAGTCCAAAAGACGTGCAGGTTAGGTGGTGTGGCCATGCTAAATTGCCCTCAGTGTCCAAAAAGGTTAGGAGGGGTTATTGGGTTATGGGGATAGGGTGGAAGTGATAAGTGGGTCAGTGCAGACTCGATGGACTGAATGGCCTCCTTCTGCACTGTATGTTCTATGTGTTCCACAGGGTTCAGTGCTTGGGCCTCTGCTGTTTCTGATGTACATAAACTATTTGGGGAAAAATGTTGCAGGTGTGATTCGTAAGTTTGCGGATGACACCAAGGTTAGTGGAATGGCAGATAGTGTTGAGGATAGTCAGAAGATACAGCAGGACACAGGTTGGAGACTTGGGCAGAGAAATGGCAAATGGAGTTTAATCCGGCCAAATGTGAGGAAATGCATTTTGGTGGGTCTAACATAGAGGGGAATTATACCGAAAATGGTAAAACTCTTAGGAATATAGAAAGTCAGAGAGATCTGGGCGTGCATGCCCACAGATCTTTGAAGGTGGCAACACAAGTGGACAAGCTAGTCAAGAAAGCATACGGAATGTTTGCCTTCATTGGATGGGGCATCGCGTATAAAAACTGGCAAGTCATGCTGCAGTTGTATATAACCTTGGTAAGGCCGAACTTGGAATATTGCACACAATTCTGATCGCCACACGACCAGAAGGATGTGGAGGCTTCGGAAAGGTTGCAGAGGATGTTGCCTGGTCTGGAGGGTGTTAGCTATGTGGAGAGGCTGAATAGACTTGGACTGTTTTCATTACGGTAGCATAGAACATAGAACAGTACAGCACAGAACAGGCCCTTCGGCCCTCGATGTTGTGCCGAGCTTTGTCCGAAACCAAGATCAAGCTATCCCACTCCCTGTCATTGTGGTGTGCTCCATGTGCCTATCCAATAACCGCTTGAAAGTTCCTAAAGTGTCCGACTCCACTATCACAGCAGGCAGTCCATTCCACACTCTAACCACTCTCTGGTTACCTACCTCGGACATCCCAACTATATCTCCCACCCTGAACCTTATAGTTATGCCCCCTTGTAACAGCTACATTCACCCGAGGAAATAGTCTCTGAACGTCCACTCTAACTATCCCCCTCATCATCTTATAAACCTCTATTAAGTCGCCTCTCATCCTCCTCCGCTCCAAAGAGAAAAGCCCTAGCTCCCTCAACCTTTCCTCATAAGACCTATCCTGCAAACCAGGCAGCATCCTGGTAAATCTCCTTTGCACCCTTTCCAATGCTTTCACATCCTTCCTATAGTGAGGTGACCAGAACTGCACACAATATTCTAAATGTGGAATACAGGGTCATGTACAGTTGCAGCATAACCCCACGGCTCTTAAACTCAAGCCCCCTGTTAATAAATGCTAACACACTACAGGCCTTCTTCACGGCTCTATCCACTTGAGTGGCAACCTTCAGAGATCTGTGGACATTGAACCCCACGATCTCTCTGTTCCTCTACATTCCTCAGAACCCTGCCGTTGACCCTGTAATCTGCATTCAAATTTTTCCTACCAAAGTGAATCACCTCGCACTTATCAGGGTTAAACACCATCTGCCATTTTTCAGCCCAGCTCTGCATCCCATCAATGTCTCTTTGCAGCCTACAACAGCCCTCCACCTCAACCACTACGCCACCAATCTTGGTGTCATCAGCAAATTTACTGACGCACCCTTCAGCCCCCTCCTCCAAGTCATTGATAAAAATCACAAATAGCACTGATCTCTGTGGTACACCGCTGGTAACTGGTCTCCAGTCTGAAAATTTTCCATCCACCACCACCCTCTGTCTTCTATGTGATAGCCAGTTACTTATCCAATTGGCCAAATTTTCCTCTATCTCTCACCTCCTTACTTTCTTCATGAGCCGACCATGGGGACCTTATCAAATGCCTTACTAAAATCCATGTATACAACATCAACTGCTCTACCTTCATCTACACACTTAGTTACCTCCTCAAAGAATTCAATCAAATTTGTGAGGCAAGACTTACCCTTCACGAATCTGTATTGACTATCCCGGGTTAAGCTGCATCTTTTCAAATGGTCATAAATCCTATCCTTCAGGACCTTTTCCATTAACTTACTGACCACCGAAGTAAGACTAATCGGCCTATAATTACCAGGGTCATTCCTATTCCCTTTCTGGAACAGAGGAACAACATTCACCACTCTCCAGTCCTCTGGCACTATCCCCGTGGACAGTGAGGACCCAACGATCAAAGCTCTGCAATCTCATCCCTTGCCTCCCAAAGAATCCTCGGATATATCCCATCTGGCCCAGGGGACTTGTCGACCCTAAGGTTTTTCAAAATTGCTAATACATCCTCCCTCAAAACATCTACTTCCTCCAGCCTACCCGCCTGTATCACACTCTCATCCTCAAAAACATGGCTCCTCTCCTTGGTGAACACTGAAGAAAAGTATTCATTCAATGCCTCTCCTATCTCTTCTGACTCCATGCACAAGTTCCCACTACTGTCCTTGACCGGCCCTAACCTCACCCTGGTCATTCTTTTATTTCTCACATAAGAGTAAAAAGCCTTGGGGTTTTCCTTGATCCGACCCGCCAAGGACTCATGCCCCCTCCTAGCTCTCCTAAGCCCTTTTTTTTTATAGCTCATTCCTTGCTACCTTGTAACCCTCAAGCGACCCAACTGAACCTTGTTTTTTCATCCTTACATATGCTTCCTTTTTCCTCTTGACAAGACATTCAACCTCTTTTGTGAATCATGGTTCCCTCACATGGTCATTTCCTCCCTGCCAGACAGGGACATACCTATCAAGGATACGCAGTATTTGTTCCTTGAACAAGCTCCACTTTTCATTTGTGCCTTTCCCTGACAGTTTCTGTTCCCATCTTATGCTCCCTAATTCTTGCCTAATCACATCATAATTACCCCTCCCCCAATTATAAACCTTGCCCTGCCGTATGGCCCTATCCCTCTCCATTGCAATAGTGAAAGACACCGAGTTGTGGTCACTATCTCCAAAGTGCTCTCCCTCAAACAAATCTAACACTTGGCCCAGTTCATTACCCAGTACCAAATCCAATGTGGCCCCACCTCTTGTCGGCCTATCCACATATTGTGTCAGGAAACGCTCCTGCACACACTGTAGAAAAACTGCCCCATCCGAACTGTTTGACCTATAGAGGTTCCAATCAATATTTGGAAAGTTAAAGTCACCCATGACAACTACCCTGAGACCTCCACACCTATCCATAATCTGTTTTGCAATTTCTTCCTCCACATCTCTATCACTATTTGGGGATCTATCGAAAACTCCTAACAACGTGACCGCTCCATTCCTATTTCTAACTTAAGCCCATATTACCTCAGTAGGCAGATCCCCCTCGAACTGCCTTTCTGCAGCCGTTAAACTATCCTTGATTAACAATGCTACTCCTCCACCTCTTTTACCACCTTCCCTGCTCTTACTGAAACATCTAAACCCCGGAACTTCCAACAACCATTCTTGTCCCTGTTCTAACCATGTCTCCGTAATGGCCACAACATCACAGTCCCAAGTACCAATCCAGGCTCCAATTTCACCTACCTTATTCCGGATGCTCCTTGCATTGAAATAGACACACTTCAACCCACCTTCCTGTCTGCCAGTACAGTCCTGCGACCTTGATACCCTCCTCAGTACCTCACTACTCTCAACACTGGCTTCTGGACTACAGCTCGTTTTCCCATCCTCCTGACAAATTAGCTGACAGCATAGTGGTTAGCACAGTTGCTTCACAGCTCCAGGGTCCCAGGATCGATTCCTAGCTTGGGCCACTGTCTGTGCGGAGTCTGCACGTTCTCCCCGTGTGTGTGTTAGTTTCCTCCGGGTGTTCTGGTTTCCTCCCACACTCCAAAGATGTGCAGGTTCGGTGGATTGGCCGTGCTAAATTGCCCTTAATGTCCAAAAAGGTTAAGTGGGGATACTGGGTTAAAGGGATAGGGTGGAGGTGTGGGCTTCGGTAGGGTGCTCTTTCCAAGGGCCAGTTCAGACTCAAAGGGCTGAATGGCCTCCTTCAGCATGTTAAATTCTATGATTCTATGATTAGAAAGACAGAGTTTGAGGGGTGATCTGATTGAGGTCTACAAGATTATGAGGGGCATGGATAGAGTGGATGGGCAGGCACTTTTTCCCAGGGTGGAGATGTCAGTCACCGGGGGAATAGGTTTTAGGTCCTTGGAGCAAAGTTTAGAGGAGATGGGCGAGACAGGTTTTTTACGCAGAGGGCGGTGAGTGCCTGGAACACGTTGCCAGAGGAGGTTGTGGACGCAGATACATTAATGGCGTTCAAAAGGCATCTTGACAAACACATGGGTAGGATGGATATCGAGAAATGCGGCACAAGGAAGTGCTGAGGGTTTTGGCAAAGGTTGGTATCATGACCGGTACAGGCTTGGAGGGCCGAAGGGCCTGTTCCTGTGCTATATTGTTCTTTGTTCTTTGTTTGTATTTGTCACTTCCACCCAAATTGACTACACACCCCCTAAGCCAAGATCATTCCTCCGAATTCTACCTATTTCCTCTCTTATTAATAATAATAATCGCTTATTGTCACAAGTGGTCTTCAATGAAGTTACTGTGAAAAGCTCCTAGTTCAGGCGCCTGTTCGGGGAGGCTAGTACGGGAATTGAACCCGCGCTGATGGCCTTGTTCTACATTACAAGCCAGCTGCTTAGCCCACTGTGCTAAACCAGCTCCTTAGCAGAGCTACCCCACCACCTTTTACCTTCCCCCCCCCCTATTTTTCCTAAAAGTCAAATAACTCTGAATATTCATTGCAGTAATGGCTATCAGATGATACCCATTTAACTTCTCAGTAATGGCTATCAAATCATACCCATTTACTCTCTTTGTGCCATCAGTTCATCCCAGTCATAGGTTTGTCCCAACCTTTACAAGTAATGGTTATTGACCTGATTCTTCCATAAAAGAAATGACTTAATGATGGACTTGTCTTGAATCGGGAACAAGAAATTCTTCACAGATTGGGCAGGAATGCCGTTTAAAATCGCCGGGCAGAGAGCGAGAGAAGTATAGAGAGAGCCTTCAGTGTCCTTACTTGCTGGCTTTTCCCACAGAATTAAACAAAAGATGGCACTCTCTTGAAGACCGGCCTTCTTTCATGAAAGTTTCTAACTGGCTTCACCAGCCACAGGCCACGATTGGAGAAGGCTGCAAATTCCACATCCACTGATTGGCTGCTTGCCAAGTCTATCAAACAACATCACAGGTTCTTATCCTGGCTATGAACTTCTGCTACCTCAAAGAGGCACTGTACACCTTCAAAAAGATGTGGGTCAACCAGTCGCTCACTTGGTATCACTCCCGTCCTCACTGTCTTCATCCTGACTAACTGATGATGTGCAGTCAGGTATATTTTCTTTCAGGGTAAGCCTGCTCTGAGAACTCCTTTCACCTGAAGGGAATGGCAATGGGTTTAACTCAAGAAGCGGTAACAAACTACCATTTGCAAATCGTCTTCACCTACCTCCTCCAGGTTACTAACCCCTTTACCAATCCTGGAAGAATCGCTCACCAGTGGTCCAAGCTCACTTGATGACGAGTCTACTCGGGTGCAACTGTCTATCAATGCATTATAGTCAGTTCCGAGATCAAAGCGAAGACTGTCGTCTGACTCTTTACCCTACTATCACTCTTGCAACAACTAGTCACCATCACTTCATAACCAACACCTAGGTCGAAGTCAAAACTTCTGTCTGACTCCTCCTCCTTACCAAAATTATTGCAACAGCTGCTTACCAGGACCTCATAATCAGAACCGAAGTCAAAGTCAAGACTCTTGTCTAATTCTTCATCCATTGGTCTGAAAATGCTCCGGATCTGGTTCACTGCCATGGTCACTTGAAGCATGCTCAACAGCTGTCAACATCTCTTTCTCTAAGTCCGCTACTGGCCAATGGGTTTTCCTAGCTCCCGCATGACCTTCAGTCGGCAATGCAGGGGCTAACTGCAGTACTTCCTTCGGACTCTATAACCATGGATGAAGCTACAATCTTCACTTCCGCTAAATCGTTCCCCAGAACTACGTCTATTCCTTCCACTGGGAATTCCTTAACCACTCCGACAACTATCGGTCCTGACACTAAATTACACTCCAACTCCACTTTAAGCAATGGAACTGGGATACAATTTGCACTCTTCTCATTCACAATTACCTCAGCTTTCACTGAGCTCTCTGGAGGAAAGACCAAATCCTTCTCCAGCTCATGGGTTTGAATAGCCCCTGCGTCTCGTAACATCATTACAGGTTTGGCTACCTCTACATAGAACATAGAACATAGAACAATACAGCGCAGTACAGGCCCTTCGGCCCACGATGTTGCACCGAAACAAAAGCCATCTAACCTACACTATGCCATTATCATCCATATGTTTATCCAATAAACTTTTAAATGCCCTCAATGTTGGCGAGTTCACTACTGTAGCAGGTAGGGCATTCCACGGCCTCACTACTCTTTGCGTAAAGAACCTACCTCTGACCTCTGTCCTATATCTATTACCCCTCAGTTTAAAGTTATGTCCCCTCGTGCCAGCCATATCCATCCACGGGAGAAGGCTCTCACTGTCCACCCTATCCAACCCCCTGATCATTTTGTATGCCTCTATTAAGTCTCCTCTTAACCTTCTTCTCTCCAACGAAAACAACCTCAAGTCCATCAACCTTTCCTCATAAGATTTTCCCTCCATACCAGGCAACATTCTGGTAAATCTCCTCTGCACCCGCTCCAAAGCCTCCACGTCCTTCCTATAATGCGGTGACCAGAACTGTACGCAATACTCCAAATGCGGCCGTACCAGAGTTCTGTACAGCTGCAACATGACCTCCCGACTCCGGAACTCAATCCCTCTACCAATAAAGGCCAACACTCCATAGGCCTTCTTCACAACCCTATCAACCTGGGTGGCAACTTTCAGGGATCTATGTACATGGACACCTAGATCCCTCTGCTCATCCACACTTTCAAGAACTTTACCATTAGCCAAATATTCCGCATTCCTGTTATTCCTTCCAAAGTGAATCACCTCACACTTCTCTATATTAAACTCCATTTGCCACCTCTCAGCCCAGCTCTGCAGCTTATCTATATCCCTCTGTAACCTGCTACATCCTTCCACACTATCGACAACACCACCGACTTTAGTATCGTCTGCAAATTTACTCACCCACCCTTCTGCGCCTTCCTCTAGGTCATTGATAAAAATGACAAACAGCAACGGCCCCAGAACAGATCCTTGTGGTACTCCACTTGTGACTGTACTCCATTCTGAACATTTCCCATCAACCACCACCCTCTGTCTTCTTTCAGCTAGCCAATTTCTGATCCACATCTCTAAATCACCCTCAATCCCCAGCCTCCGTATTTTTTGCAATAGCCTACCGTGGGGAACCTTATCAAATGCTTTGCTGAAATCCATATACACCACATCAACTGCTCTACCCTCGTCCAACTGTTCAGTCACCTTCTCAAAGAACTCAATAAGGTTTGTGAGGCATGACCTACCCTTCACAAAGCCATGCTGACTATCCCTGATCATATTATTCCTATCTAGATGATGATAAATCTTGTCTCTTATAATCCCCTCCAAGACTTTACCCACTACAGACGTGAGGCTCACCGGTCTATAGTTGCCGGGGTTGTCTCTGCTCCCCTTTTTGAACAAAGGGACCACATTTGCTGTCCTCCAGTCCTCTGGCACTATTCCTGTAGCCAATGATGACATAAAAATCAAAGCCAAAGGTCCAGCAATCTCTTCCCTGGCCTCCCATAGAATCCTAGGATAAATCCCATCAGGTCCCGGGGACTTATCTATTTTCAGCCTGTCCAGAATTGCCAACACCTCTTCCCTACGTACCTCAATGCCATCTATTCTATTAGCCTGGGGCTCAGCATTCTCCTCCACAACATTATCTTTTTCCTGAGTGAATACTGACGAAAAATATTCATTTAGTATCTCGCCTATCTCTTCAGACTCCACACACAATTTCCCATCCCTGTCCTTGACTGGTCCTACTCTTTCCCTAGTCATTCGCTTATTCCTGACATACCTATAGAAAGCTTTTGGGTTTTCCTTGATCCTTCCTGCCAAATACTTCTCATGTCCCCTCCTTGCTCGTCTTAGCTCTCTCTTTAGATCCTTCCTCGCTACCTTGTAACTATCCATCGCCCCAACCGAAACTTCACACTTCATCTTCACATAGGCCTCCTTCTTCCTCTTAACAAGAGATTCCACTTCCTTGGTAAACCACGGTTCCCTCGCTCGACGCCTTCCTCCCTGTCTGACCGGTACATACTTATCAAGAACACGCAGTAGCTGATCCTTGAACAAGCCCCACTTATCCAGTGTGCCCAACACTTGCAGCCTACTTCTCCACCTTATCCCCCCCAAGTCACGTCTAATGGCATCATAATTGCCCTTCCCCCAGCTATAACTCTTGCCCTGCGGTGTATACTTATCCCTTTCCATCATTAACGTAAACGTCACCGAATTGTGGTCACTGTCCCCAAAGTGCTCTCCTACCTCCAAATCCAACACCTGGCCTGGTTCATTACCCAAAACCAAATCCAACGTGGCCTCGCCTCTTGTTGGCCTGTCAACATATTGTTTCAGGAAACCCTCCTGCACACACTGTACAAAAAACGACCCATCTATTGTACTCGAACTATATCTTTTCCAGTCAATATTTGGAAAGTTAAAGTCTCCCATAATAACTACCCTGTTACTTTCGCTCATATCCAGAATCATCTTCGCCATCCTTTCCTCTACATCCCTAGAACTATTAGGAGGCCTATGAAAAACTCCCAACAGGGTGACCTCTCCTTTCCTGTTTCTAACTTCAGCCCATACTACCTCGGAAGAAGAGTCCCCACCTAGCATCCTCTCCGCCACCGTAATACTGCTCTTGACTAGCAGCGCCACACCTCCCCCTCTTTTGCCTCCTTCTCTGAGCTTACTAAAACACCTAAACCCCGGAACCTGCAACATCCATTCCTGTCCCTGCTCTATCCATGTCTCCGAAATGGCCACAACATCGAAGTCCCAGGTACCAACCCACGCTGCCAGTTCCCCTACCTTGTTTCGTATACTCCTGGCATTGAAGTAGACACACTTCAAACCACCTACCTGAACACTGGCCCCCTCCTGCGACGTCAAATCTGTGCTCCTGACCTCTATACTCTCATTCTCCCTTACCCTAAAACTACAATCCAGGTTCCCATGCCCCTGCTGCATTAGTTTAAACCCCCCCCCAAAGAGCACTAACAAATCTCCCCCTCAGGATATTTGTGCCCCTCAGGTTCAGATGTAGACCATCCTGTCTGTAGAGGTCCCACCTTCCCCAGAAAGAGCCCCAGTTATCCAAAAATCTGAATCCCTCCCGCCTGCACCATCCCTGTAGCCACGTGTTTAAATGCTCTCTCTCCCTATTCCTCATCTCACTATCACGTGGCACGGGCAACAACCCAGAGATAACAACTCTGTTTGTTCTAGTTCTGAGCTTCCATCCTAGCTCCCTGAAAGCCTGCCTGACATCCTTGTCCCCTTTCCTACCTATGTCGTTGGTACCAATGTGGACCACAACTTGGGGCTGCTCCCCCTCCCCCTAAGGACCCGGAAAACACGATCCGAGACCTCACGTACCCTTGCACCTGGGAGGCAACATACCAAACGTGAGTCTCTCACGCTCCCACAAAATCTCCTATCTGTGCCCCTGACTATCGAGTCCCCAATTACTAATGCTCTGCTCCTCTCCCCCCTTCCCTTCTGAGCAACAGGGACAGACTCCGTGCCAGAGGCCCGTACCCCATGGCTTACCCCTGGTAAGTCCCCCCCCCCACAAGTATCCAAAGTGGTATACTTGTTTCTCAGGGGAACGACCGCAGGGGATCCCTGCACTGACTGTTTTTTCCCAGTCCCTCTTACAGTTACCCACCTATCTCCAATCTTTGGTGTAACTAATTCCCTGAAGCTGCTATCTATGACCCCTTCTGCCTCCCGAATGATCCGAAGTTCTTCCAACTCCAGCTCCAGTTCCCTAACTCGGTCTTGGAGGAGCTGGAGATGGCAGCACTTCCTGCAGGTAAAATCAGCAGGGACACTAACTGCATCCCTCACCTCAAACATCCTGCAGGAGGAACATTGCACTCCCTTCCCTGCCATTCCTCTAACTTTCTACCAAGATCTGGCTAACAACTAAATTAAATTTTTATAAAAAATAATAATAATATAATAAAATATGGTACTTACCTCAGACCAATGGGTTTTATTATTAGGTTAGAGGAGGAGGGCGGGTGGGAGACACTACACGTGTAGTGTCTCGGGTTTCCTCTCCACCAGAATTTATTGGTGAGGGTCTTCCCAGACGTCCGCGGGTCGACTTCCTGTTCCCGCCTAAAAAACTAATTTAAAAAAAAAAGAAGAAAAATTCTCAGCTCCTGCTGAAATTGACTAACCAGCCAGCTCCACTCCCGCCGAAATCGACTGGCCTGCCCCTGCAAAGACAAGTGCTTTTAAAGGTTGGCTTACCTCCCAGCAACCTCCTTCCGCAGTGCTCCCGCTGAAACTGACTCACCAGCTGTTCTCACGCCGAAATCGACTCTGTCGAGGAAAATGGCTCAACTTTCCCCTTTGACACTAAACCGGTACTACCTCATTCTCTACGCCTGCTCCCACAGTGGTGTTCACCTTCGGTCTCCTAAGTTCAGCTAACCCTACCGTCTGCACCGGAGCATACTGCACATTCGCTCCTTTCTCAGAATCCTTCTTGCGAACTGTCACAACTCACATGGACCTCCCTTGTAACTTCCAACAGGCTGAGGACTTCTGGTGGGGGCCATGGAAATTTAGGAGGCCGAGGGGGCACATTTTTGTACTGCTCCCATGTGCACAAGGTGTATTCCCGAATAGATTTCTTTGTGCTGGGCAAAACACTGCTGGCAGAAGTGATAGATGCTGAATATTCAGCGATAGTGTTGTCGGATCACTCCCTGCATTGGCTGGAACTGCGAGTGAGCAAAGGAAGGGCCCAGCACCCACAATGGAGGTTGGATGTGGGGCTGTTAGTGGAGGAAGAGGTGTGTGAGCAGGTGAGGAAAGCCACCTGGGGGTATATAAAGATTAACGTGTCAGCGGGTATAGTCTGGGAGGCACTGAAGGCAGTTATCAGGGGGAAATTTATTTCTATCCGGGCACACAAGGAGAAGGCGGAGCAGGTGGAGATAGAGAGGCTGGTAAGAGAAATCCTACAAGTGGACAGGAGGTACGCAGAGACCCCAGAGGAAGGGCTTTTGAAGGAACGCGAGAGGCTACAATTGGAATTTGGTCTCCAATCCTTGGGCAAGGCGGTGGGACAGCTGAGGAGGGTGATGTGTGTGGAGAAAAAGCGAGCAGGATGCTGGTGCATCAGTTGAGGAAGCAGGAGGCGGCGAGAGAGATCGGGAAAGTGAGAGATACAAGGGGGAAGGTGGTCTTGGATCAGGCGGGGGTGAAAGTGGGGATCTGGTAGAGGGCCTGTGGGCCCCAATTGGGCTTGGGGAGGTAATAGAGGGGCTGGAAGCGATGCAATCGGATAAGGCCTCGGGACCGGATGGATACTGGTGGAATTACATAAGACGTTTCGGGGGTGCTGGAACCGCTGTTGGTAAGGGCCTTCAATGAAGCAAAGGAGTTGTGAGTGCTCTCCCGGATGTTATCGCAGGCGTTGATCTCTCACATTTTGAAGCGAGACAAAGACCCGGAAAACAGCAGATCATATAGACCAATCTCCTTATTGAATGTGGATGCCAAACTGCTGGAAAAGATCCTGGCCACACGGATTGAAGATTGTGTCTCAGGGGTAATAGGGGAAGATCAGACGGGGTTTGTGAAGGGGCAGCAACCTGGCAACCAATATTAGGAGGCTCTTGAATGTTGTCATGATGCCTTCAGAGGGGCGCAAGGTTGTGGTGGTGGTGGCTATGGACGCGGAGAAGGCCTTTGATCGGGTGGAGTGGGGGTACTTATGGGAGGTCCTGGAGGTTCGGGTTTGGGCAGGGATTTGTGGACTGGGTCGGATTGCTTTATCAGGCACCGGTGGCAAACGTGTGCACGAATCGGATGAGGTTGGAATATTTTAGGCTGTACCGGGGGACGAGGCAGGGAGGTCCACTCTCCCCACTGCTGTTTGCCCTGGCCATAGAGCCTTTGGCAATGACGCTGCGAGCTCCGAAGGTGTGGCAGGGGATAGTACAAGGGGGAGTGGAGCATACTGTCTCGCTCTGTGCGAACGATTTGCTCTTATATATATCAGACTCTTTGGGGGGATTGGAGGGATTATGGGGATACTAGGGGAATTCGGCTGGTTCTCGGGGTATAAATTGAATATGGCAAAAGTGAGGTTTTTGTGATACATGCAAGGAGGCAGGAGAGGAGATTGGGAAAGATGCCATTCAAGGTGGTGGGAGGGAGCTTTAGGCACTTAGGTATCTGTTGTGTTATGTACTCTGGGATAACACAGGCTGCAACTCGATGCAGCTTTGACCAAAAGATACTCGACTTTGAAGTAAGTTCAATGTGATTTATTGAACCATTAGCACAGTTCTCTATGAGTTTGAATCTCCTGCTAATCTTGCTATAGTAACAGTCTAACTAACCAGCCTGCTCTAAGCCACGTGGTGGGTGTGATGCTCCTGATCTGCCCCTGTTCTACTCTCTGGGTGTCGCCTGTGGAAAGAGGCAGAGCATGTGTGCCCTGTCCTTTTGTATGGGTTGTGTAATGCCCCCTTGTGGTGATGCCACCTCTGGGTGTCTTGACTGCTCATTGGTTGTGTCCTATTCTATGTGTTCATTAGCTGTATGTCTGCATGTCATGATGTCTCTGGTGCTCCCTGTAGTGTTTACTTCGTCGTAGTGTATTTACATTAACTCCTTGTGTATTTACAGTGATGCATATCACCACAGTATCCAGGTGGCACGAGAATGGGGATAGCTCCACAAATTGAATCTGAGTAGGCTAGTAGAGCAGATGAATCATAGAATTATAGAATTTGCAGTGCAGAAGGAAGCCATTCGGCCCATCAAGTCTGCACCAGCCCTTGGAATGAGCACCCACTTAAGCACAGGGCTAAATCGCTGACTTTGAAAGCAGATCAAGGCAGGCCAGCAGCACGGTTCAATTCCCATTCCAGCCTCCCCGAACAGGCGCCGGAATGTGGCGACTAGGGGCTTTTCACAGTAATTTCATTTGAAGCCTGCTTGTGACAATAAGCAATTTTCATTTCATTTCATTTCACCTCCACGCTATCCCTGTAACCCCAACTAACCTTTTTTTTTTAACACTTAAGGGGCAATTTAGCATGGCCAATCCACCTAACCTGCACATCTTTGGATTGTGGGAGGAAACCAGAGCACCCGAAGGAAACCCATGCAGACATGGGAAGAACGTGCAGACTCCTCACAGACAGTGACCCAAGCCGGGATTTGAATCTGGGACCCTGGAGTGTGAAGCAACAGTGCTAACCACTGTGCTGCCATGCCGCCGGACGTGGGACGTGCTCCCGCTGTCTCTGGCAGGGAGGGTACATCCCGAGGTTGTTGTTTGTTTTTCAGTGTCTCCCAATTTGTATCCCCAAGGCGTTTTTCTAGGAGGATGAATGCGGTAATTTCGGGATTTATTTGGGCCGGTAAAACTCTGCGGGTGAGGAAGGTGCTGCTGGAGCGGGAGCGCGGGGAGGGGGGACTGGTTCTTCCAAACTGTATTAACTATTGCTGGGCAGCGAATATATCGATGGTCAGGAAGTGGGTAGTGGGGGAGGGGTCGGTGTGCGAGCGAGTGGAGGCGGCATCCTGTAGGCACAGGTTTGAGGGCATTGTTTACGGCACCTCTGCCATTCTCGCTGGCTCTGTACTCCACAAGCCCGGTAGTAGTGGCAGCCCTGAGGGTGTGGGGACAGTGGCAGCAGCACAAGGGTTTGGAGGGGCGTTGGTGTGGGCACCGATATGCGATAACCATTGGTTCGCTCCGGGGGGGCTGGACGGGGGGTTTCGGAGGTGGCAGCGGGCAGGGATCGAGAGATTTGGGGAGCTATTTATTGATGAGGGTTTTCCGAGTTTGGAGGAGCTGGAGGAAGGAGTTTGAGATGCCAGGTGGGAACGGAACCAGCAACTGAGGCATTTTGTACGGAGGCAGGCCTTGTACTTTCCACGCATCCTGCAAAGGGAGTTACAGGGTAAGATGATATCGAGAACAGGAGTTGGGGAGGGGCAGGCCTCGGAGATCTATAAGCAGCTTATGGGAGTGGGAGGGAGCCCCAATAGGGGAGGTGAAGAGAAAATGGAAAGAAGAGTTGGAGGGGGAGTTGGAGGCTGGGTTATGGGAGGGGCCCTGCGGAGACTTAACGCATACTCGTCGTGTGCCAGGCTCATCCTGATCCAATTCAAGTGGCCCACAGGGCTCATATGACTGTGGCCCGGATGAGCAGGTTCTTTGAGGAGATGGAGGACAGGTGTGGGCGATATGCGGCAAGTCCTGCGAATCATGTGCACATGTTCTGGCCGTGTCTGAGGCTGAGGGGCTTTTGGCAGGGATTTGCGGATGTCATGTCTGCAGATAGCAAATCTGCCCCAAATTCAAAAAAAAAACACAGCTAAACTCATAAACTTAAATTAAACTAATTAATTAATTAGTGATGGCTGGTCAGGTGATGTGCTTGAGCTGCTTGATGTGGGAGCTGGTAGATCCCATTGCGAGCTGCAGCGACCACATCTGCAGTAAGTGTTGGCTGCTCGAAGAGCTCCGGCTCAGAGTTGATGAGCTGGAGTCTGAGCTTCAAACACTGAGGCACATCCGGGAGGGGGAGACTTACCTGGACACTGTGTTTCAGGAGGCAGTCACACCTGTCAGAGTAAGTAGTTTAAATCCTGCCAGTGGTCAGGGACACCAGGGTGTGACTGCAAGTCAGGCAGGTAAAGGGAACCAGCAGTCAGGAACTCAGGAGCCTCAGCCCTTGACTCTGTCCAACAGGTATGAGGCACTTGCTCCCTGTGTGGATGGCGAACAGGGCTGCAGGAAGGATGAGTCTGCTGACCAAGGCACCATGGTTCAGCAGGCCATTCAAGGGGAGGGAGTAAATAGGCAAGTTGTAGTTGCAGGGGATTCTATTATCAGGGGGATAGATAGTATCCTTTGTGAGCAGGATAAAGAGTCCCACATGGTATGCGGTGCTAGGGTGCGGGACATCCCTGACCGGCTTGAAAGGATACTGGAGAGGGAGGGGAGGATCCAGTTGTTGTGGTCCATGTCGGTACCAACAATATCGGCAAGTCTAGGAAAGAGGACCTGTTTAGAGATTATAAAGAGCTAGGATTCAAATTAAAAAACAGGTCCTCAAGGGCCATAATCTCCGGATTACTGCCCGAGCCACGTGCAAATTGGCATAGGGAGGCAAGAATCAGGGAAGTTAACACGTGGCTGAAAGAGTGGTGTGGGAAAGAGGGGTTCCTTTTCATGGGACACTGGCATCAGTTTTGGGACAGGGGGGACCTATACCGTTGGGATGGTCTCCACCTGAACCAACCTGGGACCAGCGTTCTGGCGAAAAGAATAAATAGGGTGGTCAATAGGACTTTAAACTAAAGATTGGGGGGGAAGGGAAAGTCAGGGAACCAAGAGGTGAAGTAATCAGTGGGAAGCGTAGCTGCTTAGGAATACAAAAAAGCACGAAAAGACAAAACTCAGGAGAGGTTACGATAGTCCCCATCCCACAAAATATGACACAGTGTATGGAAAGGCTCAGTAAACCAAGGTCCACCACACTAAGAAAACAAAAAGGGACGGTCAATGGAGAATTAAAGGTGCTATATTTAAATGCGCGCAGTGTACGGAACAAGGTAGATGAGCTTGTGGCCCAGATTGTGACTGGCAGGTATGATGTGGTAGGCATCACAGAGACATGGTTGCAGGGGGTTCAGGACTGGGATTTAAACATCCAGGGATTCACAACCTATCGAAAAGACAGGGAGGTGGGCAGAGGGGGTGGGGTTGCCTTGTTAATTAGGAATGAAATTAAATCAATAGCACTAAATGACATAGGGTCAGATGATGTGGAGTCTGTGTGGGTAGAGTTGAGGAACCACAAAGGCAAGAAAACCATAATGGGAGTTATGTACAGGCCTCCTAACAGTGGTCAGGACCGGGGGCACAAAATGTACCACGAAATAGAAAGTGCATGTCAGAAAGGCAAGGTCACAGTAATCATGGGGAACTTCAATATGCAGGTGGACTGGGTAAATAATGCTGCCAGTGGACCCAAGGAAAGGGAATTCATTGAATGTTTACAGGAGGGCTTTTTGGAACAGCTTGTGATGGAGCCCACGAGGGAACAGGCCATTCTGGACTTAGTGTTATGTAATGAGCCAGACTTGATTAAAGATCTTAAAGTAAGGGAGCACTTAGGAGGCAGTGATCATAGTATGGTAGAATTCAATCTCCAATTTGAAAGAAAGAAGGTAGAATCAGATGTAAAGGTGTTACAGTTAAATACAGGGGCATGAGGGAGGAACTGACGAAAATCGACTGGGAGCAGAGCCTAGTGGGAAAGACAGTAGAACAGCAATGGCAGGAGTTTCTGGGAGTAATTGAGGACACAGTACAGAGGTTCATCCCAAAGAAAAGAAAGGTTATCAGAGGGGGGGATTAGGCAGCCATGGCTGACAAAGGAAGTTAGGGAATGCATCAAAGCAAAAGAGAAAGCCTATAATGTGGCAAAGAGTAGTGGGAAGTCAGAAGATTGGGAAGGCTACAAAAACAAACAGAGGATAACAAAGAGAGAAATAAGGAAAGAGAGGATCAAATATGAAGGTAGGCTAGCCAGTAACATTAGGAAAGATAGTAAAAGTTTCTTTAAATACATTAAAAACAAATGCTCACATTCCGAGCATTGTCTGGCATCTTTGAATTTGTCTGTATATGTGTTTCTGGAACAGACCTCTGCATTCACCTGAGGAAGGAGCAGCGCTCCGAAAGCTAGTGACATCGAAACAAACCTGTTGGACTTTAACCTGGTGTTGTAAGACTTCGCATTAAAAACAAAGGGGAGGCAAAAGTTGACATTGGGCCGCTCCAAAATGACGCTGGTAATTTTGTGATGGGAGACAAGGAAATAGCTGAGGAACTAAATAAGTACTTTGCGTCAGTCTTCACAGTAGAAGACATGAGTAATATCCCAACAATTCCGGAGAGTCAGGGGGCAGAGTTGAATATGGTAGCCATCACAAAGGAGAAAGTGCTAGAGAAACTAAGAGGTCTAAAAATTGATAAATCTCCGGGCCCAGATGGACTACATCCTAGAGTTCTAAAGGAGATAGCTGAAGAAATAGTGGAGGCGTTAGTTATGATCTTTCAAAAGTCACTGGAGTCAGGGAAAGTCCCAGAGGATTGGAAAATCGCTGTTGTAACCCCCCTGTTCAAGAAGGGAACAAGGAAAAAGATGGAAAATTATAGGCCAATTAGCCTAACCTCAGTTGTTGGCAAGATTCTAGAATCCATCGTTAAGGGTGAGATTTCTAAATTCTTGGAAGTGCAGGGTCAGATTAGGACAAGTCAGCATGGATTTAGTAAGGGGAGGTCGTGCCTGACAAACTTGTTAGAGTTCTTTGAAGAGATAACAAATAGGTTAGATCAAGGAGAGCCAATGGATGTTATCTATCTTGACTTCCAAAAGGCCTTTGATAAGGTGCCTCACGGGAGACTGCTGAGTAAAATAAGGGCCCATGGTATTCGAGGCAAGGTACTAACATGGATTGACGATTGGCTGTCAGGCAGAAGGCAGAGAGTTGGGATAAAAGGTTCTTTTTCGGAATGGCAACCGGTGACGAGTGGTGTCCCGCAGGGTTCAGTGTTGGGGCCACAGCTGTTCTCTTTATATATTAACGATCTAGATGACGGGACTGGGGGCATTCTGGCTAAGTTTGCCGATGATACAAAGATAGGTGGAGGGGCAGGTAGTATGGAGGAGGTGGGGAGGCTGCAGAAAGATTTAGACAGTTTAGGAGAGTGGTCCAAGAAATGGCTGATGAAATTCAACGTGGACAAGTGCGAGGTCTTGCACTTTGGAAAAAAGAATAGAGGCATGGACTATTTTCTAAACGGTGACAAAATTCATAATGCTGACGTGCAAAGGGACTTGGGAGTCCTAGTCCAGAATTCTCTAAAGGTAAACTTGCAGGTTGAGTCCGTAATTAAGAAAGCAAATGCAATGTTGTCATTCATCCCAAGAGGCTTGGAATATAAAAGCAGGGATGTACTTCTGAAGCTTTATAAAGCATTAGTTAGGCCCCATTTAGAATACTGTGAGCAATTTTGGGCCCCACACCTCAGGAAGGACATACTGGCACTGGAGCGGGTCCAGCGGAGATTCACACGGATGATCCCAGGAATGGTAGGCCTAACATACGATGAACGTCTGAGGATCCTGGGATTATATTCATTGGAGTTTAGGAGGTTGAGGGGAGATCTAATAGAAACTTACAAGATAATGAATGGCTTAGATAGGGTGGATGTAGGGAAGTTGTTTCCATTAGCAGGGGAGACTAGGACCCGGGGGCACAGCCTCCTGGGATTATATTCATTGGAGTTTAGGAGGTTGAGGGGAGATCTAATAGAAACTTACAAGATAATGAATGGCTTAGATAGGGTGGATGTAGGGAAGTTGTTTCCATTAGCAGGGGAGACTAGGACCCGGGGGCACAGCCTTAGAATAAAAGGGAGTCACTTTAGAACAGAGATGAGGAGAAATTTCTTCAGCCAGAGAGTGGTGGGTCTGTGGAATTCATTGCCACAGAGGGCGGTGGAGGCCGGGACGTTGAGTGTCTTTAAGACAGAAGTTGATAAATTCTTGATTTCTCGAGGAATTAAAGGCTATGGAGAGAGAGCGGGTAAATGGAGTTGAAATCAGCCATGATTGAATGGTGGAGTGGGTTCGATGGGCCGAATGGCCTTCCGCTCCTATGTCTTATGGTCTTATGTCAGAGGTCCTGCAAGGGAGGGTGGCTCCGAGTCCAGAGGTGGCAATCTTTGGAGTGTTGGAAGACCCGGGAGCCCAAGGGTAAGAGAGGCCGACGTTTTGGCATTTGCTTCCCTGGGTGGCCCAGAGATGGATTTTACTGGGATGGAGGGACTCGGAGCCCCCGATGTCGGGGATTTGGCTCAGCGAATGGTGCAGTTTTTCAGGCTGGAGAAAATTAAATTCGCCATGAGGGGTTCGTTACAGGAGTTCACTTGGAGGTGTCAGCCATTCATTGACTTCTTCGAGAAAAACTAGACTGTCAATGGGGGGAGGGGGGGAAAAGGGGAGGCATGGAAGTACACGAATAAGTGTAGGATGGTGAGAGGGCCGGGAAGGGCTGGCAGTGTGTTTTAATAAACCATGTTGGTTAGGGTTTGTGTTTGGGGGGGAATGATGGTTATTCCGTTGTGTGTTCTGTTGAATGTTATTGTTGTGTTAAAATTATAAATGCCTCAATAAAATATTTTCTTAAAAAAACTTCCAACAGGTTGAACAATCATGTCGCACCTTGTTACAATGGTAGCATCTATGCTTCCAAGTCTCACTTCCACCCCCAGTGCCTTCCTTTCTGGTTTCAGGCGGAGATCTCGGAGCCTTGCCAGCCATCCATTCATTACCTTGGCTACCTGCCATCCTTTCACTCTGCCACTTCCTGTCCTTTTCAAAATTATGAGGGTGATGGAACAAAGGTTTAAATTTCTGGATTAGCTCGTAATTGTCAGCCATAATTGGTGCTTGCCTAGCAGTTTGTACCCTCTGGTCTTCAATATGGGTTCTTATTATTGAAGGTATGGAACTCTATAACACCCAATGCTCGTACCCTTCTTTAAAATTGTTCTGATTAACCCTCTCAAACTCTGCAGAAGTCTGTCCCAGCAGCCTCTTCAAATTCCAGAATTTTTGACTACATGCCTTGAGAACCATTTCATATGCATCTAGAATAAATAGCCTTTTACACCGAGTCCTAATCCTTAGACTCCTGCTCCGACAAAGGGGCATAAACATCCTGTACCCTCCCATCAATTTACTCTGCGGGGATAATGTCCGCTTCTCTTTTGGACACTCCATTTGGGTTGCTATTTTCTCAAGAGCACTCGAGAAAGTTTCTACTTCTTTCTCTTCAAATTTGTGGAGAGCCTGAATAAACTTAAACATATCACCACCAGGTTCTGTTCTAGGACTTGGCTCCCCTTCATGTTCTGGAATCTTCCCATCGCTTTCCAGTACCTTAAGAAGTCTTTTTCTAATTGCAACTTCCCCATTTCCATCTCCATTTCCTTTTCATAGAATTTACAATGCAGAAGAATGCTATTCGGCCCATCGAGTCTTCACCAGCCCTTGAAAGAGCACCCTGCTTAAGCCCATTACTCCACCCTATCCCCATAACCCAGTAACCCCACCTTACCTTTGGACACCCAGGGGCAATTAACGAGGCCAATCCATCTAACCTACACATCTTTGGACTGTGGGGGAAACCGGAGCACCCGGAGAAAACCCACGCAGACACAGAGAGAAAGTGCATCTTGACAAACATGATAGAATGGGTATAAAGGGATACGTCACAAGGAAGTGCTGAGGGTTTTGGTAAAGGTTGGTATCATGACCGGTACGGGCTTGGAGGGCCGAAGGGCCTGTTCCTATGTTCTATTGTTCTTTGTCCACACAGACAGTCACCCAAGGTCTGAATTGAACCCAGGTCCCTGGAGCTGTGAGGCAACAGTGCTAACCACTATGCCACTGTGCCACCCTTTTGCTCTCTCCCTTTCTCTTTCCTCTTTTCTGTCTCTCTCTCTCTCTAAAATTTCTTTTTCTTTTTTCTGCATTTCTATTTCTTTTTGTGTTTGTCGCAGTTCTGCTTCACCTGGAACTGGATCTTAACCAATTCTACTCACTGTGAATCCGGCCTAGGCTGCATTGCTTTCAAATTTAAATGTTGAGCATTCACATCAATTACCTCCACCTTCTTAGCTCTAGCTGGTAGAACCAGTTTCAATTCCCTTGCCAATTCGATGAGCGGGTCTCTGCAAAGCTTCTCCTAAAATAACAGAGATATGTCGTCCACCTGGAGAAATTTCTTAGCAGCTTCTATAGCCATCTTGTTATATTACTACGAACCTGGTGTCTTTGTAATTTACTCTATACCCCCAAATTTGCCATTGAACGTCTCCAATCCCGGTCGAGTCCCCAATTTATGTTACGACACCCTGGGCGAGATCGTGGTCAATTCCAGCCACACCGACCCCGGAGTCCCAACAGAAGTTAATTTCTGAAGATATTTAATCCTTGACTGCTCCAATAAGTTACAGGCACCAGATTTATAAGTAAAACATTAACAAACTGTTTATTAATAAAAAGCAGAAAAGATGAACATATCAAGAGATAACAGGATAATGGTCGACCAGACGACCTAATCCCAAGACCCCTTCCACCCTCCACCCAGACACACACAAGACAGACACAAGGTGAGGGGTTGTGAGGAATAGAAAAATAGATATTAAAGAGATGAGTCTTCACTACTGTGGTTGCAGACTCTGGGAAATAGATTTACTCGAAAGACTCCGGTGACACAATTCCATCCTTTGACCACCACCTCCTCCAGCAGCGAGTTCCAGGCACCCACTACCGTCTGTGTAAAAAAAACCTTTCCTCGCACATCTCTTCTAAACTTTCCAGGAGGAGTTATCATAGAATCCCTACAGTGCAGAAGGAGACACATTGAGTCTGCACCAATCCTTCGAAAGAGCACCCTTGCCTGAATCCTGCAACCCCACCCTAAGGGGCAATTTGGCATGGCCAATCTGCCTAACCTGCACATCTTTGGACTGTGGGAGGAAACTGGAGCACCAGGAGGAGACCCATGCAGACACGGGGAGAAAGTGCAAACTCCACACAGTCACCCAACGTCAGAATTGTACCAGGGTTCCTGGCACAGTGAGGCATCAGTGCTAACCACTGTGCCAACATGCAGCCCAATCTGATCTGATCCTGGTGGATTTCTATGGATGCTAGGGTACTCCTGTGGAGAGGGAAAGCAACCTTGGATAGGGCCTTGGGTCACTATTCAGATGATGACCATGACACCATTGTTGATAGTAAACCAGAGTAATGCTGTGGGATCCAGGTTTGAATACCGCCACTGCAGCTGGTGAAATTTGAATTCAATAAAAATCTGGAATTAAAATCTAATGATGATCATAAAGCCACTGTTGATTGTTGTAAAAACCTATCTGGTTTACTAATGTCCTTCAGGGAAGGAAATCTGCCATCCTCACCTGATCACCCACAACAATATGCTAGACGCTTAAATGCCTCTGAAATGCACTAGCAAACCACTCAGTTATATTCAACCACTACGAAAACACAAAAAAGAAATTAAACCAGATGGACCACTCAGCATCGACCAGGCACCGGAAATGAATGGCTAACCCAGCCGTGCCCAAATCACTACCATCTAGGACAAGATGTGGAGATGCCGGCGTTGAACTGGGGTGAGCACAGTAAGAAGTCTTACAATACCAGGTTAAAGTCCAACATGTTTATTTCAAATCACTAGCTTTTGGAGCACTGCTCCTTCCTCAGGTGAATTCTGGACTTTAACCTGGTGTTGTAAGACATCTAGGACAAGAGCAGCAGATACCTGGGAACCCCACCACTTGGAGAGTTTCCTCTCCATGTCACTCACCACTCTGATTGATGGACTAACCAGTGATGCCCACATCCCGTGAATGAATTAAACAATGTTTTATAAACTCTTCATTGAACCAGGGTGATCCCCTGGCTTGGTGGTAATGATAGAGTGGCTAGTGGTGCCAGTGCTCCATGAACCGGAACCCACTTCTCCTACACCAGTCTTTGAACCATGGCACTAATTTTGCTAATCTGACTTGTTCTTTGCCTATTTGCATATATGGCTCAGGTAATAATCCAGAAAGTCCCATTAAATACTGGCTGAGAAACATCTTGCCAATCGTCCCCAAATGACACTTAGAAATGTTTCCATTAAATCGCACCCAGAGAAAAAGACATTCACAAAAAGACTTGCAACTGTAGTTATTGAAGCCGTACTGGTCAGTTGTTAATAGTAATATCACTTTTTTAAAAACTTTTTTTTCAGAATTTTCCTCTTCCTGTTCATTCAGATAGTCTAATACAAATTCCAGAGGATACCAGAGGCCCAAACTACTGGCAGAAGGTGCCTGAAGAATTCTGTAATTACACATTGAATGCACTTATTCATAATCGCTTGGAACTTGAGAATTTCCAGGTATTCCTTAGAGAAAATTTAGCAGGGTAAGTACCTTTGAACCATTTGTTAATGACATTCAGCGAAATTCACTGTAAGACACACAACTGATACACAACACAGAATTAACATTTCAGTTTGATGACCTGTTAACATTAACTACGTTTCACTGCCTGAGCTGACCTGGTATGTAATTTCAAAATTGTTTGCTTATATTGTTGCTGAATAAATAGACATGCACTCAGCAGGGCAATTCAAACGGAACCACAATTTACAATTCATTATTCTTGTGAAAGTTCCTGATAAGTGTAAGATTACAAGAGAAAGGTGAAAAATGTCTTTCTCTTTCAGCAATGTTAACTTCTGTACTGCCAAGCGACTATTTATGTATGTTGTGTTAGGAGAAAGCTGGTAGCATTTTTCATCAGACTTTGCAAATATAAATCAAGATAGCTTTTGCGCATTGGGTGTAATTTCCCAGCTGTTTTGCGCCTGCTGCTGATCCCACGACGATGTGGTCGAATCCCAGGAGAGGCTAAAAGCAGGATTCGTACCCGCCGCCAAATAATCTGCCATTCTCTTGGACTGCTCCCAATAGCGTGATCAGGATCACGCCGGTGATGTTTAGTACTGTACAAAGCGAGGACCTGGTACCATAGAACATAGAACATACAGTGCAGGAGGAGGCCATTTGGCCCATCGAGTCTGCACCGACCCACTTAAGCCCTCACTTCCACCCTATCCCCGTAACCCAGTAACCCCTCCTAACCTTTTTGGACACTAAGGGCAATTTTATCATGGCCAATCCACCTAACTTGCACATCTTTGGACTGTGGGAGCAAACCGTAGCACCCGGCGGAAACCCACGCAGACACAGGGAGAACGTGCAGACTCCGCACAGACAGTGCCCCAGCAGGGAAGCGAACCTGGGACCCTGGAGCTGTGAAGCCACAGTGCTAACCACTATGCTACTGTGCTGCCCACACCATGGACACCGTGAGTAGCCCACTCTGTTTACCAGGATGCAGCTCAATAGCACAGTCGCTGATGCTCCAATGCTGTGGTTGGGGTGGGGGGAGGGGGGGCGGGTGTTGTAGTTAGAGTGCACCCTTCAAGGGGGCTGGGTTGGAATCATAGAATTTACAGTGCAGATACAGCCATTAGGCCCATCAAGTCTGCACCGGCCCTTGGAAAGAGCACTCTATTAAAGCCCACACTTCCAACTTATCCGTAACCCAGTAACCACACCTAACCATTTTTTCTTTTGGACACTAAGGACAATTTAGCATGGCCAATCCACCTAATCTGTGGATTTCTGGCTTGGGTCACTGTCTGTGCGGAGTCTGCAAGTTCTCCCCGTGTCTGTGGCGGTTTCCTCCAGGTGCTCCGGTTTCCTCCCACAGCCAAAAGAAGTGCAAGTTAGGTTGATTGGCCATGCTAAGTTTCTCCATCATGTGTAGGTTAGGTGGGGTTGCGGGGATACGGTGAGGGAGTGGGCCTGGGTGGGATGCTCTTTCAATGGGCCGTAAGGCCTCTGGCGTGGAATGCTGTACAGCCCATGGAGGAGGAGGACACCCATTCCTGGTGGCCGTGAAGGTCACGGCAGCCCTTAATATTTAAGCCTCTGGGCCATTCCAGGATTCGAGCAGGGATCTGTGTGTCACCTCACAGATGTCAGCCCACAGTTGCATCAGGGAAGTAACAGATGCTCCCTCCGTATGCCTGGACTACATTTAGATACATAGAAAATAAAAGCAGAGGAAAGCCATAAGACCATAAGACATAGGGGCGGCAGTAAGGCCATTCGGCCCATCGAGTCCACTCCACCATTCAATCATGGCAGATTTCAACTCCATTTACCCGCTCTCTCTCCTTTGCCCTTAATTCCTCGAGAATTCAAGAATTTATCAACTTCTGTCTTAAAGACACTCAACGTCCCGGCCTCCACCGTCCTCTGTGGCAATGAATTCCACAGACCCACCACTCTCTGGCTGAAGAAATTTCTCCTCATCTCTGTTCTAAAGTGACTCCCTTTAATTTTAAGGCTGTGCCCCCGGATCCTAATCTCCCCTGCTAATGGTAACAACTTCCCATTCGGCCTTTCGAGCCTGCTCCGTCATTCATTATGATAATGGCTGATCATCATGTTCAATATCCTGATCCCGCCTTCCCCTCCATATCCCTTGAGCCTAAGAGCTAGATCTAATTCTAATAATTAATAATTTAACAATCTTTATTGTCACAAGTAGGAATGAAGTTACTGTGAAAAGCCATTAGTCGTTACATTCCAGTGCCTGTTCGGGTACACAGAGGGAGAATTCTGAAGTCCAAATTATCTAATAGCACGTCATTTGGGACTTAAAAAGAACATAGAACATAGAAAATACAGCACAGAACAGGCCCTTCGGCCCACGATGTTGTGCCGAACCTTTGTCCTAGATTTATCATAGATTATCATTGAATTTACAGTGCAGAAGGAGGCCATTCGGCCCCTTGAGTCTGCACCGGCTCTTGGAAAGAGCACCCTACCCAAACTCAACACCTCCACCCAACACCAAGGGCAATTTGGACATTAAGGGCAATTTATCATTGGCCAATTCACCTAACCCGCACATCTTTGGACTGTGGGAGGAAACCGGAGCACCCGGAGGAAACCCACGCAGACACGGGGAGGACGTGCAGACTCCGCACAGACAGTGACCCAAGCCGGAATCGAACCTGGGACCCTGGAGTTGTGAAGCAATTGTGCTATCCACAATGCTACCGTGCTGCCCATGAGAACAAATAAATCTACACTATATCATTTTACCGTAATCCATGTATCTATCCAATAGCCGCTTGAAAGTCCCTAATGTTTTCGACTCAACTACTTCCACAGGCAGTGCATTCCATGCCCCCACTACTCTCTGGGTAAAGAACCTACCTCTGATATCCCTCCTATATCTTCCACCTTTCACCTTAAATTTATGTCCCCTTGTAATGGTTTGTTCCACCCGGGGAAAAAGTCTCTGACTGTCTACTCTATCTATTCCCCTGATCATCTTATAAACGTCTATCAAGTCGCCCCTCATCCTTCTCCGTTCTAATGTGGGAGGAAACTGGAGCAACCAGAGGAAACCCACGCAAACACGGGGAGAACATGCAGACTCCGCACAGACAGTGACCCTGCAAGATTCACTGCCATCATCGGGGTGCCTCTGGTCCAGGGGGACATCAATGGCATGTATATTGCCCTATAAGCACTGGTTTATCTGGAGTGTCCTATATTAATAGGAAGAAGCTCCACTCCCTGAATGTTCAGATCGTTTGTGATCACCACCTCAGGATCATGCACGCTGTCCTGGGACCGTACATGACAGCTACATCCTGGGGCATTTGGAAATTCCAGGTGTATTCAAGGACCACCCCAGGATGACAGGTTAGCTCATGGGGACAAGGAAAACCTGTTAAGGTCATGGCTGATGGCACCAATGTTGAAGCCTGAGACCGAGGCAGAGACCCGTTTAATTGAAGCCGATATTGCCACCCGTTCTGTCATTGAATGGTGCATCGGGCTGTTCAAAATGCGTTTCTGATGCCTGGACCACTCTGGCGGTGCTTTTCAATAAATCCCCCAGAGGTTCTACCACTTCGTAGTGATCTGTGCCCACCACAACGTTGCACAGCATGCTGGACATTGAGGAGGAGGAACATGTGGCCTCACCTGAAGAGGTAGAGGGGGGTCTTGAGTATGAGCCTGAGGAGAACCCAGTGGATGGAGGACAGGTGGCAAGTGTTCGACTGGCCAGAGTCGCATGAGACAAAACTGTGTCTCCATTAGCGCTGTACCACCCTTCCCTTCACACCACCCCTTCCCCAATCTCCTTGTTCCTTCTTCCCATCTCCCCCTGTCCCTCCTTCAAGGGTCTATGGTAAATGACAACAAGGTGTTGGATCTATGTTGACAATGTCTTTCTGCAGGGCGGCACGGTAGCACAGTTGTCTCACAGTTATCTCACACTGTTGCCTCACAGCTTCAGGGACCTGGGTTCAATTCTGACCTCATATTACTGCTTCGTCCATATGAAAAATATTTTATTGAGGCATTTGTATTCTAATTTTAACAAAATAAGCAACCACACAACCAACCAACAACAAAACCCAGCTAACATGACTTACATAAACAACTCCCCAATCCCAATTCCCCACCAACCTTCCCTCACCATACCAACTCCCCATGCCCACCCTTTTTACCCCCCACTGCTAACAGCTTAATTTTTCCGAAAGAAGTCAATGAACGGCTGCCACCTCCGGGTAAACCCTAGCATCGACCAGGTCGAACTTGATCTTCTTGAGCCGGAGAAACCCAGCCATGTCACTGGCCCACACCTCTAACTTTGGGGGCTTCGAGTCCCTACATGTCAATACAATCTGTCTCCGGGCTACCAGGGAGGCAAAGGCCAAGACATCGGCCTCTCTTGCCACCTCTGGACTCGAAACTACCGTTACCTTCAGTACCTCCGACATGACGTCAGCAAACCCCTACCAGAATCCCCTGAGCTTCGGACATGCCCAAAACAGATGGACATGATTCGCAGGCCCACCCGCACACATCCCACATCTATCCTCCACCCCTTCAAATAACATGCTCATCTGGGCCACAGTTATGTGTGTACCACCTTATATTGTATCGGACTAATCCTGGCACACAGGCCATTCAAATAGCATTGTCCCGAGAGAGCGCAGAACGAGGAGTGCAGGAGCTACAGGGAATGTAAGTGCATGCCTTGGGGCGCAACCCCTTCCATCCGAAAACGTCCCCCCGCACTCCTGCTGTAACTTAGGCGAGGCAACGTCCGACCGACGCCAGTGGCCGTCGGACATTCCTCCCCGAAGGGAGCCTTCTCCAGAACCAATAGATGAGGAGCCATGTCCGTGTCAGACTTGTAGGCGCCGACCCCGTCGCGGACGGCGGTCCTGGGGTGCCAGAGACGCCGTCGTTCCGACCAAAACTGGGACCAGCCCAGGGGCCGTAACTGGGACCAGCCCAGGGGCCGTACCTTCCATGTGGATGAACCTGTGGCGACTACTCCTGAGGACGTGGAAACGGAGGACGACTGCCTGCAGTTGCATTGTGTGGCAGCTCCCCGTGTGGCCCCCATTAAGGTGACAGTATGGGTCAATGGCCACCCGCTTGAGATGGAGTTGGACACTGGCGCAGCAGTCTCCGTGATCGCCCAGAGAACATTCGACCGCATCAAGCAGGGTATACAGACCCTTACATTAACCGACTCACAGGCCAGGTTAGCCACCTCCACGGGGGAACCACTGGTCATTGCAGGAACTACAATGATCCCTGTTGTTTATGGACACCAGGAGGGGCGTTTCCCACTTATCGTGGTGCGTGGCCATGGGCCCAGCCTGTTGGGTCAGGACTGGTTCCGCCATTTGAGATTGCAATGGCAGCACATTCTCCAAACAGTTTCTGAAGGGTTGACTGAGTTGCTAGGACGATACCCAGATGTATTCCTGCCTGGTTTGGGGAAAATAAAAGGGGCCGTAGCCCGTATCCAAGTCGAACCAGGAGCCACGCCTTGCTATTTCTGTGCGCGCCCGGTGCCTTACGCCTTGCTCGAGAAGGTAGTAGGGGAGCTCACTCGTTTGGAGAGTTTGGGTATTATCAGGCCCATCCGTTTTGCTGACTGGGCAGCACCAATTGTACCTGTAATGAAGCCAGATGCCACAGTTCGCTTGTGTGGCGACTATAAACTTACAGTGAATACGGCTTCCCGACTCGACCGATATCCAATGCCTCGCATAGAGGATCTCTACGCGAAGCTTGCAGGTGGACTCTCGTTCACAAAATTAGATATGAGTCACGCCTACCTGCAGTTGGAGCTGGACCCTGCCTCCCGACCATATGTAACGATTAATACACACCCGGGCCTGGATGAATTATACACGGTTGCCCTTTGGAGTATCCTCTGCCTGCGCAATTTTTCAACGTTTTATGGAGGGCATTTTGAGAGGTTTACCACGTGTTGCTGTCTACTTAGATGACTTTTTGATTACAGGGACGTCGGAGTAGGAACATTTGGAAAATCTGGAGGCTGTCCTTTTACGCCTTTCAGAGGCTGGAGTCCATTTACGTCGCACAAAGTGCGTATTTCAGGCAAAGGAAGTAGTCTACCTAGGTTATTGGGTGGACCGCGAAGGTTTGCACCCCGTCGCAGAGAAGGTGCATGCAATTTAACAGGCCCCCACCCGACTGACACTTCGCATCTTCGTTCTTTTCTCGGTCTCGTAAACTATTACGGGAAGTTCCTCCCCAATCTGGCAACTACGCTGGCCCCGTTGCACCTTCTGCTAAAGAAAAATCACACCTGGGTTTGGGGTCAGCCGCAAGAAACCGCTTTCCGGCGGGTAAAGCAACAATTGTCGTCGTCTGGGTTACTAACCCACTATGATCCTGGAAAGCCTTTGCTCGTCACATGCGATGCATCCCCGTATGGTATTGGGGCCGTCCTTTCCCACAAGATGGAGAACGGGGCCGAACGACCGATAGCTTCCGCCTCCCGCACATTGACTGCAGCGGAGAAAAAGTACGCGCAGATCGAGAAGGAGGGCCTGGCAGTGGTTTTTGCGGTGAAATGCTTCCACCAGTACCTGTATGGCCGCCATTTCACTATCGTGACTGATCATAAGCCTCTGCTGGGACTTTTCAGAGAGGATAAGCCAATACCGCCCATTGCTTCCGCACGGATCCAGCGCTGGGCTTTGTTGCTTACTGCATACGAGTATTCTCTGGAGCACAAACCAGGTACGCAGATAGCAAATGCCAACGCACTGAGCCGATTGCCTTTATCGACCGGCCCCATGTCGACCCCCACGACCGGTGAGGTGGTTGCAACCCCAAAGTTTATGGACACCTTGCCTGTCACGGCATCAAGATCCGTGAGTGGACCCAGACGGAGCCAGTCCTGTCAAAGGTTCGGCACATAGTTCTGTATGGTGGGCAGCATAGACAGCTCCCAGGCGAGTTGCGGGCATTTTCCTCCAAGCTGTCAGAATTCAGCGTGGAAGACGACATCCTCTTGTGGGGGACGCGTGTGATTGTCCCGGAAAAAGGCCAGGAGCTGATACTAACAGACTTGCACAATGGGCATCCAGGTGTGACCAAAATGAAAATGTTGGCCCCGAGTCATGTCTGGTGGCCAGGCCTCGACACCGACATTGAGAAGGTGGCCCAAAACTGCTCCATTTGCCAGGAGCATCAGGAACGTCCGCCGGCCGCGCCCCTACATCACTGGGAATGGCCAGGGCGGCTTTGGGCACGCTTGCATGCAGATTTCGCAGGCCCTTTTCAAGGATCCATGTTCCTTCTATTAATTGACGCCCAGTCTAAATGGCTAGAGGTGCATAAGGTGCAGGGGACAACGTCCTGCGCAACAATTGAAAAGATGCGTTTGTCGTTTAGTACGCATGGCCTCCCCGAGGTGCTGGTCACGGATAACGGCACTCCATTCACGAGTGAGGAGTTTGCGAGGTTCACGAAGATGAACGGCATACGCCATATCCGCACTGCCCCTTACCACCCGGCTTCAAATGGGTTGGCAGAGCAGACATTCAAAAGAGGCCTAAAGAAGCAGTCTTCCGGATCAATGGACACGAGACTGGCTCGCTTTTTGTTTACGTATAGGACCACCCCCCATGCGATGACTGGGGTAGCTCCCGCAGAACTCCTAATGGGCTGGAGACTTCGCACCCGTCTTAGTATGGTTTTCCCGGACATTGGCACAAAAGTACGCCGCACACAAGAACGGCAGGGACAGGGATTTTCTCGGCATCGGCCGATTCGGCAGTTTGCGCCCGGTGACCCAGTGTTCGTTCGGAATTTTGCTGGTGGTGCCCAGTGGGTTCCTGGTGTAATCTTTTGCCAAAATGGCCCTATATCTTACCAGGTGCAAGCCCAGGGTCGTCTCCAGCGCAAACATGTAGACCACGTTCGGTCCAGAAGACTATCCCCTCAAAAGATTCCCCGCCCCTGGAGCTCATTTCTACAGCCGCAGAGACCAGAGACAAGGGAAGGTAGTCCTCACAACCTTCCACTGGTGCCTCACTCGAAGCCTGCGCAGGTCATTACAGAACCGAATGGAGATAGAGACACTGACATCGGAGGCAGCAGACTCTGACTCCGAGATGGAGACACAGGATGCATCAGAGGGGGAATCCTCGGGTCCATGTTACGTGGATGTACAACCTTTGCGCCGTTCATCACGGAAGCGCCGGTTTCATCTCGTTACACGCCGCCTGATCCAGTGCCGCGTGCAAATGGTGTCCGGCCTGCGGCAAAACGAGTCCGACGCCCTCCTTCGCCAGGGTCTTCGGTGGATTCCTTGGACTTTGGGGGGGAGGGATGTTATAACCTGCCTACTTACCATTGGCTAGGGACTAATGACAATCCCACAATCCTGTGGGAGTATGAGCTTCCCCAATGAGGGGGGCGGAGAAACCATTAGTAAACTCATAGTATAAATAAAGCTGGCCAGTTTAGGAACCAGCAGGAAGGAGTGTGCAGCAAGGGAAGTTGCAGCCGCTGTTATATATATATATATATATATATATATATGTTATTGTAAATAAATGTTATTACTTTGTATCCTTAAAACTCGTGCTGGATTCTTCGTGGCCCTCACAAAACAACTTTTACAGATGCACCATAGAAAGCATCCTATCGGGCTGCATCACAGCCTGGTATGGCAACTGCTCGGCCCACGACCGCAAGAAACTTCAGAGAGTCGTGAACACCGCCCAGTCCATCACACAAACCTGCCTCCCTTCCATTGACTCCATTTACACCTCCCGCTGCCTGGGGAAAACGGGCAGCATAATCAAAGATCCCTCCCACCCAGCTTACTCACTCTTCCAACTTCTTCCATTGGGCAGGAGATACAGAAGTCTGAGAACACGCACGAACAGACTCCTAAATGACCCTCTTATGGAATGACCTCATTAACACTACACCCTGTATGCTTCATCCGATGTCAGTGCTTATGTAGTTACATTGTATATGTTGTGTTGCCCTATTATGTATTTTCTTTTACTCCCTTTTCTTCTCATGTACTTAATGATCTGTTGAGCTGCTCGCAGAAAAATACTTTTCACTGTACCTCGGTACACGTGACAATAAACAAATCCAATCCAATCCAATCCAACATTGCACCGGATCCTTATCTCGCTTCAAAATGTGAGAGATTTAGGCCTGCAACATCGTCGGCGAGGGCACCCCCTGCTTCCTTGCCTCGTGAAATGCTGTTACGAATAAGGGTCCCAGAACCCCCGAGAATGTTTTATAAAACTCGACTGGGTATCCGTCCGAGCCCGGGGCCTTGCCCGATCGCCACTCCACCACTTCTACCAGCCCAGTGGGGACACCCAGTCCTGCACCAGCTCTTCTTCCACCCTCGAGAACTCCAAACACCTCCAGAAACCGCGTCATCCCCTCCACCCCGGCTGGGAATTCTGACTCATACAGCCTATTGTAGAAATCTCTAAACACCACATTCACCCTCACCGGGTCCAAAACCACGTCCTGTTTCCTCAACTGTGTTATATTACCATTCGTGGCAATATGTTGTTCTCTTTGTCTTTTCTTCCAGAATGATCCGATGTGTTATTGACAAAGAATCCACCAATCAAAAGATTGAAACAAAACTAATTTATAAAACTATTAATTAAATGAAATTCGCACACTCTACTGAGCTACAGTTAATAAATAAGTAATATTGAATCTATCTAGCAGTACTCAATAATCTAAATAGTCACGAACTACACTATGATCTAACCTTGTGTTACTCTGTATTTAAGTCAGACCCTGAGGGAATTCTGGGAGTAGCATTAGGAGAAAGCATGGTGACAGCATTAGAAGAAGATTAGATTAGACAGAGAAGTGGTGGCGCTCTCTAGTGTTTGATTTACACACAGATGTAATAATTAAACCTTCACCAACCTGACTATATACATATCATTGCATCCCCTTTTTTTTAGACATTTTTTTTCTGTAGTGAACAATCAATAACGAGAAAGCTCATTAGGTACAATTCACAAATTGAGTCTGTCTGGCTTCCTTCTATTCCTGGTTGACCTTCTTAAACCATGAAGAGAAGACTCAGAAGTGTTTAACGTCTTCTTTGAATCTTCACTAACTTTGGAATATGTCATTGTATCGTTGAAAATACTTTCACGGAGTTGTAGATCTGGAAAGATGTGTTATGCTGTTTGAGTTTCAAAAGTGCTCATCGATTACGACGAACAATTGATTCTTCATTTGTTTGAATGACATTGGATCATGGTGCTGCTTGACAAATAACCTTTGCAGGGGCAGACCATCCTCCATCAGGTATTTCGATCCTGACTTGATCTCCTGGAATCAGTGTTTCTAGTGTTGTTTCATGTTGATTGTAGTATTGTTGTTATTTATCTTGTTGACGTTGCATCTTTTTTATTATGGGTAGACGATCTGGATCATGTAGTGTAATGGATGGTAGAGTAGTCCTTAACTCCCTGTTCATCAACAATTGTGCTGGTGATAAACCCGTGGCAAGCGGAGTTGATCTGTAGTTGAGTAAAGCAAGATTCATGTCAGCATGAGAATCAAAGGATTTGTCAAGAAGTTGCTTCATGATGTGAACCTCTTTCTCAACTTTCCCATTTGGTT
The DNA here is from genome assembly GCF_047496885.1 of Scyliorhinus torazame. Taxonomy (NCBI): domain Eukaryota; kingdom Metazoa; phylum Chordata; class Chondrichthyes; order Carcharhiniformes; family Scyliorhinidae; genus Scyliorhinus; species Scyliorhinus torazame. Next base: position 66,382,481 of record NC_092717.1, on the reverse strand, counting down.
GAGGATAGTGCGCACTTGATGTGATGTGAGCAAAATTATATTCTCTGATGAATTCAGCTCATTCATGACTATCAAAGCCCAGCCATTGTCAGACATTACAGTGTTTGGAATGTCTGGCAAAAGATTTCCTTTGTAGCTTTTATAACAGATCTGGAAGTTAAATCGGATAACTTGATGACTTCAGGATAATTCGAAAAGTAGTCTATGATTGACACATAATCATGACCATTGCAATTAAACAAATCAATTCCTATTTTTGACCATGGAGATGTCTCTAATGCATGCTGTAGAAGTTTCTCTTTGCATTGTGCAGGTTGGAATTTTTGACATGTTTCACATTGGAGTATCATATCAGTGATGGCTCGGTTGATACCCGGCCAATACACAGCTTGTCTCGCTCTTCTCTTGCATTTTTCAATGCCGAGGTGACCTTCATGTATCTGGTTCAGAATCATGGGTCGGAGAGACAAAGGTATTGCTATCCGATCAAGTCAAAGTAATAATCCATGCACAACTATTAGTTCAGCTTGTATATTCCTAAACTTGGAGCAATGCCCTTTTGGTCAACCATTGCTTAGATGGTCTATGACTCTTTATAACATTGAATCCTTCTTGGTTTCTTCATGGATGAGGTTCAGTTTGACATTTGATGCAGATTGAGTTTCAGCTCAAAGCTCCACTTGAGCTTCTATCTGTTGTATTGTTGCTCTTTTTAACCTTAGTCTATTTGCTCTGATTACGTCACCTTTGCTCATGAGTCGCCAGGTATCTTTATGATACCGCCACGTGGTTCAAGTTCAGGTTATGATTAATAATACAGCACACCGCTTAGTAAGGATTAAAACAACGGTCATTTATTATATACAACAAGCAATATTAATACCCTAATACTACTTTCTATATAATAAACCTATCACTACTGGCCAATACTTAACTTAGGAAGAGCCCACCAGGTCAGGGAAATAAATGGCTTGTCCAATCAGATCTGGCCCGCGGGATTCAAAAGGCTGCTACAGGTCGGTGGCTAGGTGTCTCTACCGGATAGCGATCGCTGGATTCAAACTTACAGTTGCCGGTTGCTTGTTCTTGCGAAGGTCTCGAGCAGGCGAAGAGGAGAGAGAGCGAGATCTGAACTTGGACCCTCACTTTTATAGGGCCCAGGGGCTTCCCGCCTCCCGGGGCGGCCCTTGACCCTGAGTCCCAAGTGATTGGATCTGTCCCCAATCTCTGGGGTCGATGTGTCCAATGGTGAGGCGATTCCTCGATCGGGGGGTGGTCGCTCACCTGTCTTTGTTTCGCCCACTGCAGGCGCCGACAGGTCTGGCCCGGTATTCAATTGCTAATATGTTGCAATTGTTCCCGGGGATAGCCGATTTAACTGTGGATGTCTGAATAGATGGGCTGCAAACAGTCCTGAATGCAACTGCAAATACCTGGGTTGATGGGCTGTTGATAGCCCTGAGTATCGATCTGGGCTAACTTCCCAGAGCCGAATATGCAATACTGTCTGCAGCTGCCTGCTTGTGTCTTCTTAGTTGCTTTTCCCAGCAGTCTTTCGGGTTAGCCATTTTAAACTGGGTTTTGGCCAGATTAATCGGAACGCAGCCATTTTACGTGGCTACAATCCCGCCTTGTGATCCTAACGCGAAGCGTGAAGGATCACATAAATTTTGTCCTCTTCGTTCCCTGACCGGGGGGGGCACATCCTATATGGCCACTACTCTGACCCTAGCTATGCACAAAAATTTACCTAAACAATTTTTGAGGGCGCTATGTCAGGCAGGGGCATGTATCTATAAAAAAATAAACTGGGAACCCCTAATTTTACCTAAACAATTTTTCAAGCTTATACAATCTTATCTCTCTAAACATACAATAACAATCACAACATTTAATATATTCTTTCCTGGCTTGGCAGTCAAGCTCAGGATCATACATTTCCATACATTTTCGTTTTATTTACAGGAAAAACCGCCAGTGCATGTTTTATTATTCATATGTCGCGGGGGTCTGGGGTCTGGTCATAGCCGAATATCGGGGATCAGATCCGATAGACCGGGGTTCGAGCGCGGTACGCTCTCCTTTTCCACTTGCGGAGGCGCATGGTCTGTACTGCACAACTGAGTATAACCAATGCCAACAGTGCCTCAATGATGTACGATAGGGAGTACCAAGTTATGAACTTGGCACACCAGGATAATGCAGCGTGGTTGGTGACTGGGCCCTCGGTACTACTGGGCCGTGAAGTGTTAACAGTGAAGGGGTTTGGAGTGATAGGGTCCGCGTTCCCGCGCAACCAAAAGTTCATCAAAAGAGTGTTGAGCACGATGAAAGGCTGTCTTCTTTCCTTCCTTTTCCTGTGTTCGCTGGTTTTCTCCGGACTTGGAATTTCTGGAGTTCTGTAAGACAAGCGTAGTGTGTGTAAATACTTTGGTTTAATATCTGGTGTGTTAGTGTGTCTGTCCTTCTTGGGGCCAATTAAACCCTTATAATTGGTCACAGTATGTGACTCTCCTCCCATTTTTTTTTCAAAACAAATGTTTGGACACGGCACACTTCCCAATGGTGGACCAGTGCTAAGTTTATCATCCAAATGATCTAGGATGTAAATAGCATGTGCCTAAATAAAATAAAACTGTTTTTGAAAGAAAAGTTCGAATGAGGTGCGTGTGGGCCGCGACGGGTACAATTTGGGTGGAGTCCCCGGGTAGGACGGCTACCAATACCGTATCTTCCCTACCCGAGCGTTTTTGACCAACGGGGGGGTCCCCAGGCAGGACGGGTCTCACGCCGTTTCTCCACTGCCTGAGCGACCAAAGAACGGACAAAATGTAGTCATCATGGTGGGGTTACTGTTCTGATTCTACCATCAAATCCGAAGAGTAGCTACGATCGGGCGTCTGGTCTGGTGACCACGTATCAGCTGAAAAGCTAGTTCCTCTGAATGGGCGTCTGGTCTGGTGACCAGGTATCTGTGGGCAGGTTGGTACCGCTGAACAAGCGTCTGGCTTGTCTAATTGAAAAAGAGCAAAAGTTCAGGTGAATGGGTGTGGGGGGGTGAGAACATTCTCCTGTAGGACGAACAACATTTAACAAACAGACAGACAACATAAAACATTCTGCAGGTTCCATCAGGAAGGACAACACTTTTCACCAAGTGTCTCCTTTAAATCATCATGTGGACACCTCAGTTCTCGGTTGCGAACAGGGTTGGCGGAGTCAGGCCCGAGGTCGTCACCTTCTCCCGGGTGCCAAACTCTGGAGTGGATCAGGGCGGAAAGGGCTGCGTGGTGTGAGTTGGGATCGTCATCGTCGTTGCGGACGAGTCTGCAGGAGTTGTCGCGGTGCCAATGAGTGGTGTCGAGTTAGGTGGGGACAAAGTCGGGGTCGTCCGTGTAGTTCGGTGGTCGGTGCTGGGGTTTATTTAAGTAGGTGATGAGGAAGGGGTCACTGGAGTCGAGGTCGGAGTTGCTGGGTGTGGGACCAGGATGGTAGGGAGGCGTGCTGTGGCTGCCGTCAGAGTCACAGTCGCTGTCTGTGCTGCTGCAGTCTGTGGGCGTTCCGGGGCGGAGCGTAAAGTTCGTGGGTGGAGTCGGTGGAGAGTCCGTGTGTGGGCTGGACGTGGAAAGGGTGGGAGTGGTCACGTTGGATGTGGGCGGGGTTTGGTCGGCTGCGTCAAGCATGACGTGGTGGGAGTGGTTTGACTGTGCTCCATAAACCTTGAGCTGGTTTATGTGAAACCATGCAGTCTTACCATTTTGGTATTTAATTTTATATACCAACGGGCTTATTTTGTCCGTAATTGAATAGGGACCCGAGTATTTTGGAGACAGAAACGTGCAAGTAATGCTGTCCTATGTTGTACTCCGTGGCATGTACTGCCTTAGCAAAACAGGCCTTGCTCTGTTTTCTTTTAGTGCCCAGTTTAACAGCGGCTGCTAGCTGAGCCGTTTTTATATTTGCAAGTAGTTGTTCCACGGCCTTCTCGTGGGTGAGGGCCGTGACTTCGGGGCTGGTTAGGTCTAAACCTAGCAAGTATTATGTCCCTTTCATGGGGCGTCCGGTCATGAGGGTGTGCGGGGTGAAACCTGTGGAGGTGGAAACAGTGTTATGCAAAAACATCAGCGCAAAGGGGAGGACTGAATCCCAAGTGGTGTTGTTTTGCTGGACCATTTTTCTAAGGGTGGTCTTTAGGGTCCGATTCATGCGCTCCACTATACCACTCGACTGAGGGTAGTACGAAATGTGAAATTTTTGGGTTATGCCAAATATTGTGAGGACGTTCTGCATGACCCGTCCCGTAAAGTGAGAACCTTGGTCCGATTCAATACTGTGGGGGAGTCCCCATCTTGTGAAGATGTGGTGGGTTAGGATTTTGGCGGTGGTTTTCACGGTGTTGGTGCGGGCTGGAAATGCTTCCACCCACTTTGTAAAAGTGTCAATGACCACCAGAACATATTTATAGCCATTCCTGCAAGGAGGCAATGGACCTATAAAATCGATCTGGAGGTTAGTCCAGGGGCCGCTAACGGGTCGGGTGTGGCTGAGATGTGCCTTTTTGGCATACCTATCTGGGTTGTTTTGCGCGCAGATGAGGCAATTTTCGATGTAATGGGATACATCCTCTTTAAGATTTGGCCACCAACAAAGCTGCTTGAGGTGGGCTGCGGTGAGTTCTATTCCCTGGTGTCCATGGCCATCATGGAATAGACAGATCATCTGATTCCTATCTTGTACAGGAACCACGTAAAGACTGTCTTTTAGCACCACACCATCATGTGTGGTTATGGTATTGAGGCTGGAAACCTCCCTTTCACGATTTCAGTGAGAGCACTATCCTACTTCTGGGCCGCGACTAGATCCTCGATCCTAGTCTGCGCGACCTGAACTGCACTCACTGCCGCACTCACTGGGGCGCTCCCGGGGGCTTCCAAAAGTACCCATGCCTGGATCCTGCCTTAGCCAGCGCGTCGGCTTTTACATTTCCAGGGGGGAAGAACGATGGTGGCTGCGGACTTTTATAATGCCAAAAGTCCTGTTCTTGGCCTTTTCCAGAATATGGCGGAGTAATGGGGCTGAGGGGAGGAGTTTTCCATCCGCAGAAACAAATCCTCTTGTTTCGCAGAGGGGCAGAAATTCGGTGAGGCTGTTGCAGACATACAGACTGTCTGAATATATGTCTGCTGGGCTGGGGAAGGAATCTGGGTGGTCTACAATGTAGGCGATGGCCGCAAGCTCTGCAGCCTACGCGCCTAAGTGCCCGGGCAATTTTAATGCGATTTCTTCGAGGGCGCGTTTTACTGTGATGTCCCGTCCTTGTAAGAGAAGGGTCCACCTAGCAGCGCGGATTTGGCTGACGGTACCGTCTTTAAGTCGTCTGTCCAGTAAAAGTTGTGTGGGGGGGTGTTCGGTCAAGATGGTGATGGGGTTCAGTCCGGTAATGTAGGAAAAGTACTGGACTGCCCAGAAAACTGCGAGCAGGTGCCTCTCACAGGCTGAAAATCCCTGCTCCACAGCATCTAAATTTCAGTCGTGCCGTTCCTGCAGGAGCACGGCTGAAAGGGTGCGGTCTGTGGTCGCTACCTCTATGACACTCCGCTGTCCACTGAAAGTTTTGACGTTTCTTCAGCAAGTCCATCAATGGAGCAACCACACTGCTAACATTCGGCACAAATTTCCGGTAAAATCCACTCATGCCAAGAAATCGCATTATTTCCCTTTGTGTCGATGGTATTGGAAACTCCTCAATAACTTTTGTTTTCACATCCCGTGGGGCCATTCGACCCTGTCTGATTGTATGACCGAGGAAAGTGACTTGGGCTTTTACAAATTCACTTTTGGCTAGGTTTGCTACCAATCCCGCCTCCTGAAGTCGATCGAATAACTCCATCAGATGCTTCAAATGTTCTTTCTATGTCTGGTGAAAAATTACCAGATCGTCGATGTATATCGCACAATTGGGTAATCCTGAAATGACTTTGTTAGCTAAGCGCTGAAATATGGCTGAGGCGTTTTTCATGCCAAATGGCATAACTTTGAATTGGTATATACCATCTGGAGTCACAAAAGCTGAAATCGCCTTTGCCTTTTTGGATAAAGGTACCTGCCAGTGACCTTTAAGTAAATCCAGTTTGGAAATAAAAGTTGAGTGTCCCACCATCTCAATGCAATCCTCCAAACATGGGATAGGATAAGAGTTCATTCTTGTAACTGCATTAACCTTTCTATAGTCCACACACAACCGCTGGGTATCATCCGGTTTTGGTACCATCACTATGAGTGAGCTCCATTAGCTGCAACTCACTTCAAATATGCCATTTTTAAGCATACTTTCAATTTCCTTGTTAACCTGTGCCAATTTTAAAGGGTTATGTCTATATGGATGGTGTTTAATTGGAACAGCATTTCCCAAATGTACATCATGTGTAGCCATTTTAGTACTTCCAAACTTATCACCACAAACTTGCCCATGTGATATCAATAACTCTTTTAGGTCAGTTCGTTTTTCCTCTGGAAACAATTTATCCCAATTTTTAAGAACATCCTCGATTTCCAGTTTAATTTGAGGGATGTCAAATTCAAAGTCATCTGGATTTGGTTCTTCAATTTGAGTTAGAATCATTTTGCTATCCATCCCATTAAAGGTACCTTTTAAGCATATTCACATGAGTTTTCCTTCTATCTGGAGTTCTTACTACATAATTCACCTCACTTCATTTCCTTTCAATCTGATAACGTCCACAAAACCTGGCTTTTAAAGGTTCACCTACCAATGGTAACAATATTTAAACTTTATCTCCACTGGCAAAACGACAAAACTTTGCTTTTTTGTCCGCTACCCATTTCATCACATGTTGTGCAACCTTAAATGTTGTCGAGACAATTCCCCTGCTCTATTTAAGCATTCCCAAAAATTTGACATTCCAAAAATGTAAATTCCGACTGCTCACTCACCAATTTTTCCTTAATCAATTTAAGTGGTCCTCTTATCTCATGACCAAAAATTAGTTCAAAAGGACTGAATTTGGTTGACTCATTAGGTGCATCCCTAATTGCAAACAGTACGAATGGAATTCCTTTATCCCAATCCTCTGGATAACCTTAACAATAAGCCCTCAACATATCTTTAATGTCTGATGCCACCTTTCTAACGCTCCCTGCGATTCTGGATGGTACGCAGTTGATTTAAATTGTTTTATTCCGAAGCTATCCATAACTTCTTTGAATAACCTTGAGGTAAAATTTGATCCTTGATCCGATTGTATTTCTGTGGTTAGTCCATATCTTGTAAAGAATTGAAGTAACTCCTCCACACTCTTTCTAGCAGTAATCTTGTGTACTGGAATGGCCTCTGGAAACCTAGCAGACACATCCATTATAGTCAAAAGATATTGATTCCCACTTTGCGTTTTAGGAAGCGGCCCCAATCAATCAATTAAGACACTCGTAAAAGGTTCCTCAAATGCTGGAATGGGTGTTAAGGGCGCTGGTTTTATCACTGCTTGAGGTTTCCCTATCGCTTGACATGTGTGACATGATCAACAAAATCTAACTACATTTTTATGTAGTCCAGGCCAATAATAATATTTTTGTATTTTAGCTTGAGTTTTTCTTACTCCCAAATGAGCTCCCACAGGTACCTCGTGCTACCCGCAACACCTCCTTTCTATACCCTACCGGCAATACCACTTGATGAACTTCTGCCCACTTTTCATCCGCCTGCATATGTAAAGGTCTCCATTTTTTCATCAAGACATCATTTTCACGGTAATAACATTCTGGTATGCACTCAGATTCCTCTTCCGTGAATGCTTTCTGATACATCCATTTTATTTCTATATCATTCCTTTGTAACTCCGTCAATTTTCCTCAATTAAAAATATCCACCTCATCCTCCACCTGTTCTTCTTTTCCAACCATCTGATCAAAAATCATTCTGATAATTGAATTTTATCTTCACTCTTTGATTTCTGCTCTTGTCTTAACCTGTGACTTTACGACCTTGTTACTCACAATCCGGAAAAATCCCAGGATATTCGTCCTTCAACACTTCAGTTGTCTGATTTTCAACTGGCTTATCAACCACAGTAGGCATCACTCCCACCTGCGATCCAGCTATATCATTACCCAAGATAAACTGTATTCCTGGATGATGATGACTGCCCTTGTGTTAATGTATTCTCCTTTACACTTGACTAGGCAGAAACTTGCACTACACTTCTCAGGTCCGAAATGAAATTTTATTAGTATCCATTGATTATAAAGAGAGAGTAATTCTTCATGTATTGCAAAATCAAATGTTCTCAATACAAGCCCCTGCAGAAGGCTTTACTTGAGATGATTACACTTAGTTACTAACAGAACGACTTGAATTCAAAATACAATAGCAGTAACGGTTTCTTTGCTCAAAGCAAACAGCCGCGCAGGTTAGAAGTGGAAATGGAAAATGTGAAATTCTAGAATGGAGAATCATAGCCTAAAGGCATACCTTTAAGGAATTTGTTATCAGTCTAAGTCAATCTATTCCCACCCCTGTAACATACTGATTAGTTTGGGTGAGTCTTCAATACATTTGATTCGATTATTGGGTTGTCAGTTTTCAATATGCAACATTAAATTTGAGTTATCAGCCATGTTGCATCTTAGAATTCTTTAGTGTGTGTTGGAATGCAAACTCTGTTCTTATCATTAGACTGGTATGTGCTGAATACTACAATTCCTTCTTTCGGACAATGGAAAGCTCGTATGAACTATAATGTCAATTTGACCTTCAGTAGAAATCTTGCATTTTGTTTTTAGCTCGTTTGTAAATTGTTTCAAATGCTGTACCTGATTTCTGCAAGCTATGTGCTTTGTAAACTGATTTTAAATTTGTACAGTTTTGCAGTGTCATGATGGAATCCATTTTAAAATTACTTTAAAGCACAGCTTTTTTAAATCTATAATTTAAAAGCTAATTAATGACCCCTTTTACCTATCAGAAATAGTTGGTTTCCTTCAGCCCTCCCTCTGATCAATCGAAAGATTAAGTGAGATGAATCATAATAAAATAGAAGGAAGAAGAAATGCGATAGGATAGGTAAACTAAAGAGGAACTCATTCATATTGCCTTTGATGGTTTACTTGTTTGAAAACAGCTTTCAATGATAGAGCGGGCAAGCTTTGCATTTCAAGCATTACAGCAATATTCTTAAAGAATGATTGTATTATACAATAACAAATAATCAATTAATTGAATTTGATTCTACTGATTCAGTATTAATTTTTTTGCAATACATTAGTAATACAGTCAAATAATTGGTAAATTAATAAAGGATCAACAATAATATTTTAGTTCCATTTCATTGGTTGGTGGTGCATTGGGATTAATGTGAATGATAAATCCTGCTACACAAAAGAAAAAGATTCCCTGTATTATGGACATTCCTGTGGGTCCCAACCATCCGCAAAGCTTCCCCCAAATCGAGATATCTGAGGATGTGTCAAGCCTTCTGACTTCTTCTTGAATGTGTGCTGCTAAATCTTGAATTTTTTTAGAATTATCTGGGATAAAGGTGCAACATTCTGCACCAATCAGGGCCACCTTTTTCGGCTAACACATCGTCAAGTGCCATCCGATTTTGTAAAGCCACAGTTTGAATGGCTCGCATTTCGTCAGAGATTCTATCTAGGGCAGTGGCGGTATAATCAGCTACATCTTGTATGATGGTTGTTATTTTATCCAATTTGTTGGCAAGTCTTGTCTCCCAATAAAAAGGAATAAGTTTGGCGAAGATTGTATCTCGTAAAGTGATAGCACGTTTATTTCTTCGAGTGATTGGTTCTAATAGAAAAGGGAAATGAGGAAGATGACGGATAGCAGGCACTACATATCCTAAATAGCAAGATCCTGACCAGAATTTTGGAAGCCAGAGTATGCTTTGTCGATTATAAGCAGAATATTGGTAAATATCCTCTAAGAAACAATGGTCCGAGAATGTTTTATTACTTGTGAGATTGTGTAGGCCTGTTATTGATGAGGATTGAAGGATTCTTTGTGGCAATTCTCGGGTACATTTGTGGCTCTGCTTATATCCAAATAATTAGTACAAATACTATGGCCCATCTTCATCTTCATCCCTTTAGGGTGATTACTGATGAGACATATTGATCCCTCTTATTTAAGAGTAGCTGGGAGATTGATATGTGGAGGATTTTTGATTGTGTTATATTTAGGTTGATACCATCCTGAAAAAGTGTTTAATGGATAACCTGCAGATTTCCATAATTTAATTGCTCTCTTCACTTGGTACTTTCTTTTCTCACATGAATCTGCTCCAGAACGGACTATGTAGAGCGGGAGACGCTCTGATAACTATTCCATTCTGCTGTTTCTGAAGCATTTCTGTGCTCTGACTGTGAGATGTGGCAGGTCCGGGAGGCTTCCAGCGTCCCGGATGGCTTCATCTGCAGAAAGTGCACCCAACTGCAGCTCCTCACAGACCGCATGGTTCGGTTGGAGCAGCAATTGGATGCACTTAGGAGCATGCAGGTGGCGGAAAGCGTCATAGATCGCAGTTATGTAAATGTGGTCACACCCAAGGTGCAGGCAGAGAAATGGGTGACCACCAGAAAGGGCAGGCAGTCAGTGCAGGAATCCCCTGTGGTTGTCCCCCTCTCGAACAGATATACCCCTTTGGATACTGTCGGGGGGGATAGCCTATCAGGGGAAAACAGCAGCAGCCAGAGCAGTGGCACCACGGCTGGCTCTGATGTTCAGAAGGGAGGGTCAAAGCGCAGAAGAGTAATAGTAATAGGGGACTCTATAGTCAGGGGCACAGATAGGCGCTTCTGTGGACGTGAAAGAGACTCCAGGATGGTATGTTGCCTCCCTGGTGCCAGGGTCCAGGATGTCTCCGAATGGGTAGAGGGAATCCTGAAGGGGGAGGGCAAACAGGCAGAGGTTGTTGTACATATTGGTACTAACGACATAGGCAGGAAGGGGCATGAGGTCCTGCAGCAGGAGTTCAGGGAGCTAGGCAGAAAGTTAAAAGACAGGACCTCGAGGGTGGTAATCTCGGGATTACTCCCTGTGCCACGTGCCAGTGAGGCTAGAAATAGGAAGATAGAGCAGACAAACACGTGGCTAAACAGCTGGTGTAGGAGGGAGGGTTTCCGTTATCTGGACCACTGGGAGCTCTTCCGGGGCAGGTGTGACCTGTATAAGATGGACGGGTTGCATCTAAACCGGAGAGGCATAAATATCCTGGCCGCGAGGTTTGCTAGTGTCACACGGGAGGGTTTAAACTAGTATGGCAGGGGGGTGGGCACGGGAGCAATAGGTCAGAAGGTGAGAGCATTGAGGGAGAACTAGAGAATAGGGACAGTGTGGCTCTGAGGCAGAGCAGACGGGGACAAGTTGCTGAACACATCGGGTCTGGTGGCCTGAAGTGCATATGTTTTAATGCAAGGAGCATTACGGGTAAGGCAGATGAACTTAGAGCTTGGATTACTACTTGGAACTATGATGTTGTTGCCATTACAGAGACCTGGTTGAGGGAAGGGCAGGATTGGCAGCTAAACGTTCCAGGATTTAGATGTTTCAGGCAGGATAGAGGGGGATGTAAAAGGGGAGGCGGAGTTGCGCTACTTGTTCGGGAGAATATCACAGCTATACTGCGAGAGGACACCTCCGAGGAAAGTGAGGCTATATGGGTAGAAATCGGGAACAAGAAGGGTGCAGTCACAATGTTGGGGGTATACTACAGGCCTCCCAACAGCCAGCGGGAGCTGGAGGAGCAGATAGGTAGACAGATTTTGGAAAAGAGTAAAAACAACAGGGTTGTGGTGATGGGAGACTTCAACTTCCCCAATATTGACTGGGACTCACTTAGTGCCAGGGGCTTAGACGGGGCGGAGTTTGTAAGGAGCATCCAGGAGGGCTTCTTAAAACAATATGTAAACAGTCCAACTAGGGAAGGGGCGGTACTGGACCTGGTATTGGGGAATGAGCCCGGCCAGGTGGTAGATGTTTCAGTAGGGGAGCATTTCGGTAACAGTGACCACAATTCAGTAAGTTTTAAAGTACTGGTGGACAAGGATAAGAGTGGTCCGAGGATGAATGTGCTAAATTGGGGGAAGGCTAATTATAACAATATTAGGCGGGAACTGAAGAACATAGATTGGGGGCGGATGTTTGAGGGCAAATCAACATCTGACATGTGGGAGGCTTTCAAGTGTCAGTTGAAAGGAATACAGGACAGGCATGTTCCTGTGAGGAAGAAAGATAAATACGGCAATTTTCGGGAACCTTGGATGACGAGTGATATTGTAGGCCTCGTCAAAAAGAAAAAGGAGGCATTTGTCAGGGCTAAAACGCTGGGAACAGACGAAGCCTGTGTGGCATATAAGGAAAGTAGGAAGGAACTTAAGCAAGGAGTCAGGAGGGCTAGAAGGCGTCATGAAAAGTCATTGGCAAATAGGGTTAAGGAAAATCCCAAGGCTTTTTACACGTACATAAAAAGCAAGAGGGTAGCCAGGGAAAGGGTTGGCCCACTGAAGGATAGGCAAGGGAATCTATGTGTGGAGCCAGAGGAAATGGGCGAGGTACTAAATGAATACTTTGCATCAGTATTCACCAAAGAGAAGGAATTGGTAGATGTTGAGTCTGGAGAAGGGGGTGTAGATAGCCTGGGTCACATTGTGATCCAAAAAGACGAGGTGTTGGGTGTCTTAAAAAATATTAAGGTAGATAAGTCCCCAGGGCCGGATGGGATCTACCCCAGAATACTGAAGGAGGCTGGAGAGGAAATTGCTGAGGCCTTGACAGAAATCTTTGGATCCTCGCTGTCTTCAGGGGATTACCCGGAGGACTGGAGAATAGCCAATGTTGTTCCTCTGTTTAAGAAGGGTAGCAAGGATAATCCCGGGAACTACAGGCCGGTGAGCCTTACTTCAGTGGTAGGGAAATTACTGGAGAGAATTCTTCGAGACAGGATCTACTCCCATTTGGAAGCAAATGGACGTATTAGTGAGAGGCAGCACGGTTTTGTGAAGGGAAGGTCGTGTCTCACTAACTTGATAGAGTTTTTCGAGGAGGTCACTAAGATGATTGATGCAGGTAGGGCAGTAGATGTTGTCTATATGGACTTCAGTAAGGCCATTGACAAGGTCCCTCATGGTAGACTAGTACAAAAGGTGAAGTCACACGGGATCAGGGGTGAACTGGCAAGGTGGATACAGAACTGGCTAGGCCATAGAAGGCAGAGGGTAGCAATGGAGGGATGCTTTTCTCATTGGAGGGCTGTGACCAGTGGTGTTCCACAGGGATCAGTGCTGGGACCTTTGCTCTTTGTAGTATATATAAATGATTTGGAGGAAAATGTAACTGGTCTGATTAGTAAGTTTGCAGACGACACAAAGGTTGGTGGAATTGCGGATAGCGATGAGGACTGTCTGAGGATACAGCAGGATTTAGATTGTCTGGAGACTTGGGCGGAGAGGTGGCAGATGGAGTTTAATCCGGACAAATGTGAGGTAATGCATTTTGGAAGGGCTAATGCAGGTAGGGAATATACAGTGAATGGTAGAACCCTCAAGAGTATTGAAAGTCAAAGAGATCTAGGAGTACAGGTCCACAGGTCATTGAAAGGGGCAACACAGGTGGAGAAGGTAGTCAAGAAGGCATACGGCATGCTTGCCTTCATTGGCCGGGGCATTGAGTATAAGAATTGGCAAGTCATGTTGCAGCTGTATAGAACCTTAGTTAGGCCACACTTGGAGTATAGTGTTCAATTCTGGTCGCCACACTACCAGAAGGATGTGGAGGCTTTAGAGAGGGTGCAGAAGAGATTTACCAGAATGTTGCCTGGTATGGAGGGCATAAGCTATGAGGAGCGATTGAATAAACTCGGTTTGTTCTCACTGGAACGAAGGAGGTTGAGGGGCGACCTGATAGAGGTATACAAAATTATGAGGGGCATAGACAGAGTGGATAGTCAGAGGCTTTTCCCCAGGGTAGAGGGGTCAATTACTAGGGGGCATAGGTTTAAGGTGAGAGGGGCAAAGTTTAGAGTAGATGTACGAGGCAAGTTTTTTACGCAGAGGGTAGTGGGTGCCTGGAACTCACTACCAGAGGAGGTAGTGGAAGCAGGGACGATAGGGACATTTAAGGTGCATCTTGACAAATATATGAATAGGATGGGAATAGAAGGATACGGACCCAGGAAGTGTAGAAGATTGTAGTTTAGTCGGGCAGTATGGTCGGCACGGGCTTGGAGGGCCGAAGGGCCTGTTCCTATGCTGTACATTTCTTTGTTCTTTGTTCTTTGTTAAAAGGGATAGTTGAAAAAGGAATGCCTTCTCCTGAGTGGGTGAGGATTGCAATGCATACCCAACAATTGGAGATATTGAAATTTGTAGCATATACCTTGGATGTGTGAAAAAATGTTTTCATTTTACTCTTTGACAAGGTTTATAAGGCCAATCATATAACTGAAAATCAATATTATAGCAAATATTTTTACAGATTTTAATATTCATACACGCTTCACATGTGACGCGTGGATCCAATTTTTCTTTCCTTTGAGTTTTACAGCAGACTGGGTGGTGAGGAGAATTATGTAAAGATCCTCCCACTTGGATCCTAGTGGCTCTTTCTGTAACATTTTCACATACATTGCCCCGCCGGGGGCAAGGTTATGTCCTCCCTCTGGGGGTCTCCCCAAGCTGCCAGTACCTGTTAAGAAGCAGAACTAACAGCATTTGTTAACTTTTGACAATAAGTAAGCAAAGTATCACTCATTAAATGACAGTCTGCCTTTCGCAAGTCAATAGTTCCTGGCAGGGACATCGGCCTGCCTGTGATGATCTCAAATGGGCTTAGGCCTGTTGTTCTGTTTGGGGTTGCTCTGATACTGCATAATACTATTGGCAAGGCTTGAACCCAATTCATGCCTTCTTGATTGTATTTAGACAGACTTTCTTTCAAAGTTCGATTCATGCATTCCATCTGTCCCAATGCTGCGGGATGATAAGGGCAGTGCAAATTCCAGTCAATGTTTAGTAATCTGCATACCTCTTTACAAACAGCATCAGTAAAGTGGGTTCCATTATCTGAGTCAATGCTAGCTGGTACTCCCCATCTAGGGATATAGTCTTTGCATAGAACTTTGGCTGTGTGGGCGGTTGTGGCCCTTCTAGCTGGATCAGCCTCTGTTGCTCCAGCTAGGAGGGCTCTGATTGGCTGTTGCAAGGGAAATTTGCATACCTCCATTGTGGTCACCCTAACTTGAAGGTGGTTTGTGGAGGAGCTGTTGTCAAGTGACACTTAAACCCGAAACACTTCTTCAGTGTTTCCCTCCCTACCCCCTCCTCTAACCAAAAAAAAACAACCGCTGTAAAGATCAAGAGGGAGGCTCGAGGTCATGTAGAAGTAGAAAGAACCGTGACGCCACAGCCTGCAGGTAAGGGATTGGCTGTTGACTGGTGAGTAGTTTTTCTTTTATTTTCCCTCAGGTGTTATCGTGCAGGGCGCAGAGGTTGCTGAGTGAGTGCTTGCTGAGAAGGGGAGTGAATAACAGGTAAGCTCTTTCTTTCTTTTTCTTTTTTTTTAATCTAGAGGGGATGGCAGGGAAGGTAGTGCAATGTTCCTCCTGCAGAATGTTTGAGGTGAGGGACGCCAACAGTGTCCCTGCTGATTTCATCTGTGGGAAGTGCACCCATCTCCAGCTCCTCAGAAACCGCGATAGGGAACTGGAGCTGGAGCTGGATGAACTTCGGATCACTCGGGAGGCAGAGGTGGTCATAGATAGAAGCTTCAGGAATGTAGTTATTCCGAAGAATAAAGATAGATGGGTGAGGTGAGAGGGGCTGGGAGGAAGCAGTCAGTACAGGGATCCCCGGTGGTCGTTCTCCTTAGTAACAAGTATACTGGCTTTAAATTGAGGGGTGATAGATATAAGACAGATGTCAGAGGTAGGTTCTTTACTCAGAGAGTAGTAAGGGTGTGGAATGCCCTGCCTGCAACAGTAGTGGACTCGCCAACACTCAGGGTATTTAAATGGTCATTGGATAGACATATGGACGATAAGGTAATAGTGTAGATGAGCTTTAGAGTGGTTTCACAGGTCGGCGCAACATCGAGGGCCGAAGGGCCTGTACTGCGCTGTAATGTTCTATGTTCTATCTAGAGAAGTTATCCACTATTACAAGGACGTCAGTGTATTTTTGGCATGCAGGAAGGGGGATGTCGTCGACCTGTATATCCTGGAGCAGGAGCTCTTAGTTGAGGTATTGATATTATAGGTCGCATGTTGTTCTTTTACCAGGTTACACAACGGGTTGATACCAATTCTGCATGTTTCTTGCATCCTTTGCCGCACCAACTTCTCTGGAACTGATCCATCATTTGTTGAGGTGATAGATGTCCCCATGAATGGTTTTGTTGGGCCAGAAAAGGTATCAGTGCTTCTGGTGCTACTGATTTATCAGTCTCCAAATATCATCATCCTACAATTGGATACCTGGGGCGAAATTCTCCCCCAACGGCGCGATGTCCGCCGACTGGCTCCAAAACCGGCGCCAATCAGAGAGGCATCGCGCCGGCCCAAAGGTGCGGAATGCTCCGCATCTTTGGGGGCCGAGCCCCAACATTGAGGGGCTAGGCCGGCGCCGGAGGGATTTCCGCCCCGCCAGCTGGCGGAAATGGCGTTTGTTGCCCCGCCAGCTGGCGGAAATGGCATTTGGTACCCCGCCAGCTGGCGCGGAAATGCGGCGCATGCGTGGGAGCGTCAGCGGCCGCCGACAGTTTCCCGCGCATGCGCAGTGGGGAGAGTCTCTTCCGCCTCCGCCATGGTGGAAGGGAAAGAGTGCCCCCACGGCACAGGCCCGCCCGCGGATCGGTGGGCCCCGATCGCGGGCCAGACACAGTGGGGGCACCCCCCAGGGTCAGATCGCCCCCACGCCCCCCCCAGGACCCCGGAGCCCGCCCACGCCGCCTGGTCCCGCCGGTAAATACCAGCTTTGATTTACGTCGGCGGGACAGGCAATTTCTGGGCGGGACTTCGGCCCATCCGGGCCGGAGAATTGAGCGGGGGGTCCCGCCAACCGGCGCGGCCCAATTCCCGCCCCCGCCCAATCTCCGGTACCGGAGACTTCGGCGGGGGCGGGATTCACAGCGGCCAATGGCCATTCTCCGACCCGGCGGGGGGTCGGAGAATAACGCCCCTGATTCTAACCATGTCCATTTTCCGTCTTTTGTACAGTCATGTTGCATTTCGCGTAGGTCTTGTAATAAGCTGGTCACTCCCAATTTGTAGATGTGATTGGATTCTTTATACCATTGAGAGGCAGCTTCTCTTGCTACTTGGTCTGCAAGAGCGTTTCCTTTTGCTTCCATAATGTTTTCATGAGTATGGGCTTTACACTTTAGAATAGATACTTCATTTGGCAAAGCCACGGCTTCGAGGAGGTCTTGTACTTCCTTCCCATTTCGGATAGGTGACTCTGCTGTTGAAAAGAATCCTCTTTTTCTCCACTGGAGGCCAAAATCATGTGCCACTCCAAAACCATATCTGGAGTCTGTATAGTTGTTAGCTGTTTTCTCTTTTGCCACATGGCATGCTTCTGTTCGTGCCTTCAGTTCGCCCTGTTGAGCTGATGTTCCTGGGAGCAAACTTCCTTCAGCCAATACTTCATACAGGTTTGTGACTGCCCATCCGGCTTTTTTGATACCTTTGTCAATAAAAGAGGAACCATCAGTGAATAGAATTAAATCTGGGTTTTGTAGAGGTTATTTTCACACAAGTCATGTTCTTCTACCTCTCCTCCCTTTTGTTCCTCGGGAAGCGGGAGAAAAGATGATGGGTTTACTGGACTTGCTCGGTGAAAATAACGGTTAGGTGCTTCGAAAACTGCTGTCCACCTGGTCCATCTGGCTGATGTAACTTGTGATACTCTGTTCATGGGTAGTAGAGAATGGACTGCATGTGAGCATTTAATGGTTAACTGTTGATCTAAGACAAGGCCTGCTGTCGCCATTAGAGCTCGATACGTGGCTTCCATGGCTTCCAGGCAGCTACCTTAGGACACTTACACAATATATAAGGAAAAAGTACAACATGTGAATAATAGAAATGTGTATTCATTGTCAGATTATTATGAAAGTTGTATGGGGAAATGATTGTGCTAGTGCCACGTTGTCAAGTTTTATGGAGTAGTGTCCAACTGGTCTTAACTGGTCACCATGCTCTTGGGCTAGTACTGCTGTCATGTAACCCTCTTTTTCAGTAACAAACATGGTAAAAGGTTTTCCATTGTTTGGAATTCCTCGAGCTGGTGCTGAACGTAGGGGCCCTTTTCAGATTTAAGAATGATTCCTTTTCTGTGTTGAAGTTAACCTTGTCTTTTGATTTTCGGTTAACTTTTAAAAGATCATTCAATGGCTGAGCTATCTGAGTGAAAGAATCAATCCAATTTCTGTTAAACTTACACAATCCCAAAAAAGATCTCACTTCCTGGACAATTGTAGGTTCCTTGGCGGCTTTAATGGCAGCCGTTCTGTCCTGAGTAAGTTCCCTTTTACCTTTGGATATTTTCTGACCTAAGTAGACAACTTGATCCTGGGAAATTTGTGCCTTGGCAAGGCTAGCTTTTTGTCCATTATCACTAAAGTGATCCAAAAGTAAACGTAAGTCTTTTTCCTGATCATCTTCATTAATAGATGCCATCAGAATGTCATCTACACACTGGATAATGGTGGATGGCAAAATAGGCATTTGCCTCAGGTGGTCTTGTAGATCCATGTGAAAAACAGTAGGGCTATTGTGAAAACCTTGTGGTAGTCTAGTCCATGTGTACTGTTGTTGATTGATGATGAAAGCAAACCATGGCTGCACATCCTTAGCTCGTGGTACTGACCAAAAGCCATTAGCCATGTCAATAACTGAAAACGATTGAAGGTTTGGTGTTAAAGAACTAAAGATGGTAGATGGATCTGCCACCAAAGGAGCTTTCCTGACAATTAATTAGTTGGCTTTTCCAGTGTCAATAGTCAGGCGCCTTGTGCCATTAGCCTTTTTCACAGGCCATACTGGACTGTTTGATGAGCTGTGAATTCGCACGAATATTCCCCTTTCTTCAAGTTGTTTCACGAGAGGCAATATTCCCTGAATTGAAGTATTGTTAATAGGGTACTGTTTGGTGCAGATCCAATGAAGGTTACTGGTTCCATTTTTAATAGGCCACAGTAATTTTTGTCTTTAGCCCAAATTGAGTGGTTCTGTAGCTCGCTCTTTTTGAGATGTCTATTGGACCAAGTGACGTTTCCATTTTTAAAATTAAGGGAAGAATTTAGTTGAGATATTATATCGATGCCGAGAAGTTCTTGTGTAACTGGACCTACCCAAATTGATGCCATCAATTGATGTGGTCCATATTCTAATAACATTGGTTCAGTCCTTCGAAAGGTTAATGAATCTCCCCCTGCTGCAAAAGCTGTAATCTTTCCTGTGCTTAAGGGAAACAAATTGGCATAATTTTGTGTAACACAGGTTAATTCTGCTCCAGTATCAAAAAGAAAATCGATATTATGTCCTCCCACTCTCAATAATAGATATAATCCATCCATTTTTCTTCAAGCAATGCATGCAATGAAACGTGAATAAAGTCATTGAGAGTGGGGTCCATTAGTTTCTGGATGCTTCAAGCAAAGCTCTTCTGTGTTGTGGAGCTAGTCTATTAAACATTTCATTCATTTCCTCATCGTGTTCTGTGCGTCCCTACGTGGTAACGCTTGGAGGGGCCTAGGTTGTTCCCTGTATGTGTCGTGCTGGTACATAACTCTGGGCGTGTCTCTTTTGTATGAATCACGTGACTGACCTCGGGGCGGAAACGTATTGTATGAGTCATAGGACGTTTCACGAGGCGGATTGTTATTGGGACGACTGTTATTTCTTTGTTCGTCCTGTTGTTTGAAACATGTTTTCATCCAATTTCCTATTTTACCCCAATTATGACATTGTCCGTTTTTTTTAGAGTCTTTTAATGGGGCAACAACAGGGGTCGGAGCTGGTGTTTCCAGAGAAGGAGTGGTTGTATTTAATGCTAATATTCCTGTGGCATTTGCAGTGGTTGCCGCTGGAGCGACTGCTGTCTCAGGCTGAGCCTGAGGGTTGTTATGGTGCTGACTATGCATGCCGCGATCTATTTGAATACATCGGTCAACTACGTTTCTGTAGGTAACGGCTTGTGCCCAAGTGGGTGGGACCAGGTTTAAAGCATTAGCTACTTCGGGTTTTAAGCCAGCGACAAAAGCGGTTTTGATCGGTCCTAAAGTACTCATATCCCAATTATCTTGTCCGTATAGGAGTTCTATTCCTGAATATTTTATCCCAAGTTTTTCTAAATCTTTCTTCATAATCTTGTATGTCTTCACAATTCTTTTGTATACAGGATGTTATTTTTGCCCAATCGGGTTTAGGTGGTGTGAATCTTAATAGCCAGTTTTTAATTGCTACCCATCCTGCTTCTAAATTTTGTACATCTGCTCCAAGGGATATATCAACTTCATCTGCAAGAATTTGGCGATCGTGGGTGCCTACCATAACAGACAGAACTTGCACACCATCTAGTGGATAAAGATGGTAAATGTTTCGGAGCCAATCGAGCTGTTCCCACATGGTTATCACTCCCTTCCTGGGATGCGTCAAGTCTTTAGACGATTTGTCTATTTTATCGGGATCGGCTACATCATGTACCCACTATCGGCCATATTGGGATCTGTAGTGTCTTTTGTATGAATCACGTGACTGCTCTCGGGGCGGAAACGTATTGTATGAGTCATAGGACGTTTCACGAGGCGGATTGTTATTGGAACGACTGTTATTTCTTTGGTCGTCCTGTTTGAAACAACATGTTTTCATCCAATTTCTTATTTTATCCCAATAAAGACTGTAGCCACCTGGGTTGGCCACTTCCCGACTTAAAATGGAGATCCGCTAAGGATGCAGGGAAATTCAGCCAACGCAGGAAAAACCAGCAGGTGCAAGTTTCCTGTATTTAGAACTTGCAGGAACCCAGACAGCACTGAAACTAACAACCATCTACATATTAATGAGCGATCCCCGGGAACAATTGGAAACAGTTGAGGTAAACAAGGCCAAGCCAGACTCCTCGGCACCAGCAGGAGCCAAGACAAAGGAAGGCCAACGGACACTTAGGAACCGCCCAGCGATCAGGGAACAGCTCCAGTATTGGAGAAATCGATCCAATTGATCAAAACTCAGTTCAATCACTTGGAACCAGGTACGGGGTCCACCCCGAATGGTGCGAAGCTCCTGGGGACTATAAAATAGAGTCCCCAAGTTCAATTCGTCCTTCTTGGCAGGGTCTCTCAGCAGCTCGAAACAACCGTTGAATGTGACCCGCCTAGTAGCTGCATCAACCAAGTAAGTCTCCAGTCAACGCACGCTATGAGATAGGCGCTCCTACCTACCAGTCTATACCAGCTTTGAATCCTGCAGACTCTGAATCGAACGAAAGGCCATTTGTTCCCCTGAGCTGGTGGGCCAGTTCCAAAGCTAAGTATAGGCCTTTTAGTGTTCGAGATAGTCTAGTAAGTAGAGTTTTATGCATGAGTAGTGATTGACTGTGTATAATAAATGTGTTTTGATTTGAAACGTACTAACTGGTGTATTGAGTTATTGACCAGTACTTGAACTTGAACCTCATGGTGGTATCATAAAGATACCTGGCGACTCTAGAGCAAAGGTTATAGAAACAGAGCAAATTAAGTAAAGACACAAGGAGCAACATTTAAGAGCCAACCAAAGTTAGCAACATTTACTGGCAAACTCTGATGGGACCCGACTTAGAAGTGGCCTAACCACTCCGGGAGAACCCAAAATTTGAATTAAGAATCCAATTGGGATCAGAAATATTCACAAGTGTTCAAGCAGTTCTGATCAACCCTCATAATTCGGAAGCGTGTTAATTCATGCGTAACTAACAGGGCTATTAGGGAAAACTGATAGATTTTGTTGCGAAAAACTGTCGGGAGTTTGTATTCCGGAAAATAGCGAACGCTGTACCCGTGTTTACAGCACCGCCTTCGTACCCCTCGTTCCAAATTGTAAAAGAGAGCATCCGGATAAGAAAAATGGCAATGAAGACAATGGAACGCCTCATGAACCCTCAAGAATTTGTGGTCGCAGCGACCAGCAGCAGAGTAGGTCAGTGTCCCGTTTGGGAAGTTGAGATTAGAAGGTACCTCAAAGGGAAGGGATGGCCCCTTTGGAGTGACTTTTGTTCAAATGAGGAAACAGGTCCCGGGAGTATAGGACATACTTGGTGGGAGAACCTGAGCGAAATCCATAAGAAGAGCTTAGGGAACGCTCGCAAGCCGATGGCAATCGTGTCCTGTCTGGCACAATTGCGAGGCACAGAGGAGGTCGTTCGGATGCTCCGCAAAGAGATAGAAGAGAGACATCGAATGAGCAAGATTGATGTTAGTGAGATCGGGAGAGAGAATATAGACTTGAGAAGGAAGTTGGCAGCAAAGGACGGAGAGGTGGATGATGCCAAGTGGGCACACCAGTCTTGTCTAGCTCATCTGAGCAGCTTCCGTCCTGGTAAGAGAAGAGACAGAGAAACAGGTAGATGCATTGTAAAGGCAGTGCAGCGATCTAAAAGCAGCGTTAAGAGCACTCCATGCTGCCACCACGGAGCACAGACAAAGCTCAGTGAATCATGTAAAATGCCGGAAGCAAATTGCGGAACTGCAGTCTTTGCTTTCAGTGCAAAATGGGTTTCAAAGCACCTTTGGATCCCAATTAGATGAAGAAGACGGCCCTGATTGGCAAGAACTAAATGAAACCGTGCATTGATATGTACAGGGAACATGTGCGCAAGGAAAGCCCCAAAAGAGAAAAGCACCCCAACCCCCCACAGAGCAGATAGATCAGGAACCCATGAATCCAGTAACTACCCACCGCACAGTCACATCGGACGGAGATGCAGAATTCCTTTACACCACCCCCTTAACTGTGACCCAATTACGGGACGCGTGCGAAAAGGTCACACCATTCCTCCCCACCTCAGACCCCCACCACTTCTTTGCTAGAGTGAAGCAGCAGGCGAGCATGTAAGGCCTGGATGAGCGTGAACAAGTGAAGCTCACAGTTTTAAGCTTAGACCCTTCTGTTGTAGCAGCCCTTCCCGACCCACAGAATGTAGGAGGAGGCACCCTTGCAGAGATGCACACGGCGATCCTAGACGCGATCGGTTATAACAGAGGAGACCCAGTAGAAGGCCTGAATAAGTGCAGGCAGAAGAAAACAGAACACCCCACAGCGTTTGCTCGACGCCTGTGGATCCATTTTACAGCCGTTTTCGGAAACTTAGACCGCGCCCATTTGTCCCCAGACAGCATGGCCAAATGGACCCGCACCCTTATCTCATGCCACAGAGGCAGGAAAAAAAGCTTGTACTAATTATGACCTCTCGGAAGAAACGCACAACAAAAAGTGGGTTTTAAAAAGGTTGTCCCGCCCCTGGGAGCAATCTGTCCACAACAAACCCGCGATTAGGAAACCCGAAGAACAGCAGGCAGAGGCAGATATCCAAGCAGTTAAAGCGCACCAGAACCCTGCATGGGTGAACGAAGGCATGAACAGCCCCCCTCAGAAACCACAGGAGTGTTACAACTGTGGACAATTAGGTCACTTTGCACGAGAGTGCAATGCCCCACGAAAGCCACAGAGAGCCCAGCAGGCAGGCACTCTGAATGGAAACAGGACAAAGCCCATACATAGTGTAGGCACCCGTTCAGACCAGACAGACATGAATGGAATTGACTGACGGTGTTCGGGCTCCCCCACCTGGGTCTGCGACACCCTTTGGGATAGATCCGGCCGACCAGTCGTTGCAGCGAAAATACAGGGACAGCCCATTGAATTTCTCTGGGACACGGGAGGGTCCCGCACCACAATTAATTCCTCCACCATGTTCCAAAAAGTCACGTGGCCCACTACAGCCACAATCACCCTCAGCGGCTTCACAAGCCACTCACAACAGGGACACATCACAGCCCCTGTACCCATTCATATTGGCAACATTACAACAAAACACCCCATAGTTTTAGTCGATCTGCCCCACATAGCAGAACACATTTTGTGCGTCGATTTCATGAACTCCCACACCCACACCCTATCATTTGACCCGGTAAATCAATGTGTCTGGAAAATGACAAAGTCAGCAATGCTCACAATAGGTGAGTATGCTAATAAGATTAGCGCAGTCGGCGATTTTTGGTTTGACCCGACCATGATTAGCGCAGACAAACAGGTTAGGGCAGTTCTCCAGAAAAACAGGACTGCATTTGCAAGTCATAAACATGACTGGCAGGATGGCTGGTTCGGTTCAAATCACAGGACCTGACCCGAGACCCCAGAAGCAATATGGTTTTCCCCAAGAGGCAGAGGGAGAAATCTCAAAGGTTATTGATAGTTTGTTAGAACAAGGCGCACTTAGATCAGTAGCCTCTACTAATAATGCCCCGATTTG
This sequence comes from Scyliorhinus torazame, assembly GCF_047496885.1. Taxonomy (NCBI): domain Eukaryota; kingdom Metazoa; phylum Chordata; class Chondrichthyes; order Carcharhiniformes; family Scyliorhinidae; genus Scyliorhinus; species Scyliorhinus torazame. The sequence goes on along the minus strand of NC_092717.1, from coordinate 66,357,941 downwards.
GCCAGTGAGAAAACCCGATGGATCATGGCGACTGACCATCGATTACCGGGAACTCAACAAAGTCACCCCCGCAGCAGCCCCCACGGTAGCCACAAGTCCCGAGACCATGCTCAAACAGGGACTCAACTCACGATATTTTACGGTTTTGGACATCAGTAATGGATTCTGGTCCATTCCATTGGCAAAAGCGTGCCAGTACAAATTTGCCTTCACTTTTAAAGGTCAGCAGTACACGTGGACATGCCTTCCACAAGGATTCCACAACTCCCCCTCCATTTTCCACCGACAGCTGGCCAATGGTTTATCAAAATTTTCTCCCCCCGAATGTCTGGTCCAGTATGTAGACGACCTATTACTGCAGACAGACACCAAGGCAGAGCACATCGCGCTTCTGTCCAAACTCCTGGAACTCCTACAGCAAATTGGATGTAAAGTGAACCCCAAGAAGGCCCAAATTTTGGAAAACAAAGTGGTATATTTGGGAACAATTATCACGCATGGTAAACGTGAGATCGAGTATAAAGAATTGACTCGATTGTCAAATTGCCCCTTCCCTAGAATGTTTCCGCCCTCCGGTCGTTTTTAGGACTGGTTGGCTACTGCCGAAACCATATTGATGGATTCGCCACCAAAGCAGCACCCCTCTTGGAACTCCTAAAGAAAGGAGCCCCTTGGGAATGGCTTCCATGGCACACGGATGCCGTAGATGTTTTAAAGCACGCACTCATTGCAGCTCCCGTACTACAGGTTCCAGACCCGCTTTCCCCCTATGCTATAGAGATAGCCAGCACAGATCGTACCCATTCGGCACGAACAGTTAAGACCCATGGCTTACGCCTCCAGAGTTTTAGATGCTGTGGAGCAGGGATTTTAAGCCTGTGAAAGGCACCTGCTCGCAGTTTTCTGGGCAGTTCAATACTTTTCATATATCACCGGACTAAACCCCATCACAATCCTCAAAGAACACACCCCCACCCAACTTTTACTAGACGGACGACTTAAGGACGTTACAGTATGCCAGATCAGAGCAGCCAGATGGACCCTTCTTTTGCAGGGACGGGACATCACTGTTAAAAGGACCAAGACCCACACTTTCCTAGCCGACGATCTTCAGTACCCAGGCACCCCCCAAGAATGTGAAATCATCTCACCGCACCACATTTATTGCGAAAACACCCCCAAAAAAGATAGGTAGTTCACCCCAGAGCCCCCAGCACCCAGACACGTGCGCACCCTTGAGCGTATATGTGGATGGGTCTTTATATATTAAACGAGAAGTGCATTACAGAATGCGGCATCTATGTTGAGGATGCGCAGGGACACGACCTAGAAGAAATCTCGTTAAAACTGCCAGGACACTTAGGCGCGCAGGCGGCAAAACCAAGACCCACACTTTCCTAGCCGACGATCTTCAGTACCCAGGCACCCCCCAAGAATGTGAAATCATCTCACCGCACCACATTTATTGCGAAAACACCCCCAAAAAAGATAGGTAGTTCACCCCAGAGCCCCCAGCACCCAGACACGTGCGCACCCTTGAGCGTATATGTGGATGGGTCTTTATATATTAAACGAGAAGTGCATTACAGAATGCGGCATCTATGTTGAGGATGCGCAGGGACACGACCTAGAAGAAATCTCGTTAAAACTGCCAGGACACTTAGGCGCGCAGGCGGCAAAACTAGCAGCCATTGCATACATTATAGATCACCCAGATTCCTTCCCCAGCCCAGCAGACATGTACTCGGACAGCCCCTATGTCTGTAACAGCCTCACAGAATTCCTACCCCTGTGGAAAGCAAGAGGATTTGTTTCCGCGGATGGAAAACCCCTCCCTTCAGCCCCATTGCTCCGGCACATTTTGGACAAAGCACAGGACAGGACATTTGGTATCATTAAAGTGCGAAGTCACCACCGTTCCTCCCCAGCCGGAAATGTAAAAGCCGACGCACTGGCTAAAGCAGGTTCCAGATATGGACATTTTTGGAACCCCCCGAAAGCGCCCCAGTGAATGCAGTTCAGGTCTCACAGACAAATATCGAAGATTTAGTGCAGGCCCAGAAGCAAGATAGTAATCTCAGGGAGATTTTAAAAGGAAAATTTCCAACCCCATACGATAGGTTTAAAAATGCACTGACCACACATGACGGTGTGGTACTAAAAGACACCCTTTATGTGGTTCCTGAACAGGACAGGAATCAGCTTATTTGTTTGTTCCATGATAGTCATGGGCATCAGGGAATTGACCCCACTACAGCCCACCTCAGGTAGCTCTGTTGGTGGCCGAATTTAAAGGAAGAAGCCACGCACTATGTTGAAAATTGTCTTATCTGTGCCCAAAACAATCCGGACAGATATGCGAAGAAAGCTCAGCTTAGCCACACCTGCCCCGTTAATGGCCCCTGGACTAACCTCCAGATAGATTTTATAGGACCATTGCCCCCTTCCAGGAATGGTCACAGGTATGTGTTAGTTGTCATAGACACATTTACAAAATGGGTAGAAGCATTCCCGTCTAGAACAAACACGGCAAAGGCTACAGCTAAGATTTTAACCCACCACATCTTTACGAGATGGGGACTCCCCAGCAGCATTGAATCCGACCAAGGTTCCCATTTTACGGGGCGTGACATGAAGAACGTCCTCACGATATTTGACATTACCCAAAAATTCCACATCGCTTACCACCCCCAGTCAAGTGGTATGGTGGAGTGCATGAATCGGACCCTAAAAGCAACCCTCAGGAAAATGGTCCAACAAAACAGCACCATTTGGGATTCAGTCCTCCCTTTTGCACTAATGTTTTTGCGTAACACTGTTTCGACATCCACAGGATACATCCCACACACTCTCATGACAGGACACCCCATGAAAGGCACAGAATTTTTATTAGGACTTGACTTGACCAGCCCCGAAGTGACGGCCCTCACACACGAGAACGCAGTAAAACAACTAGTCAAGAATGTAAAAACGGCTCAGATAGCAGCCGCAGTAAAATTAGGCACCAGGAAGAAACAGAGCAAGGCCTGTTTCGACAAGACAGTGCATGCGACTGAGTTTGATGTAGGACAGCAGGTCATGCTCTCCATTTACAACCCCAGCACGTTCCTGTCACCAAAGTATTCGGGTCCATACTCCATTGCGGACAAAGTAAGCCCCTCCGTTTATAAAATTAAGTACCCCAACGGGAAGACCACGTGGTTTCATATTAACCAGCTCAAGGCATATGGCTCGCAGTCTAACCACGCACACCATGTCATGCTCGACGCAGTAGACCACACCCCGCCCACAGCCAACATATCCCTACCCTCCCCCAACACGTCCACCCCATCCACGGACTCACCCTCGACTCCACCCCCGAACTCTAGACTCCGCCCTGGAACGCCCACAGACAGCAGCAGCGACTGTGACACAGACGATAGCCACAGCACGCCTCCCTACTATCCCCAGGCAACAGTCCCCACACCCAGCGAATCTGAACATGATTCGAGTGATCCCTTCCTGATCACATCCCTTGACAAATCTCACCAAAGATCACTGCCCTACGATGACGACCCCGACTCCATCTCCACAGAATTAGACACAACTATTTGGCACCGTGACAATTCGTACAGGCTCGTCCGAAACAACGAGATGGATCCTAAGTCACACCATGCAGCTTTAGCAACCCTCATCCATTCAAGAGTATGGCATCCGGGAGAAGATGATGACATTGAGTCTGACTCCCAAAACGAGAACCCTTTTGCGACCCTGTTCGCAACTGATAACTGAGGTGTCCAGGTGATGTTTTAAAGGAACTGCTTGGGAGAAGGATGGAGAGAGGGTCGATTTGAATTTGGACTCTATTCTTATAGTCCCCAGGGGCTTCCCGCCTTTCGGGGCGGACCCTGTACCTGGTTCCAAGTGATTGGACTTTGTCCCAATCACTTGGTTCGATATTCTCCAATGCTGGAGCGATTCCTTGATCGATGGGCGGTTTTGGGGTGGTCGTTTACCTCTCTTTGTGTAGGCTCCTGCTGGCGCTGAAAAGTCTGGGTTGGCTTTGTGTGTCTAATTTGTTGCACATTGTTCCCGTGGATTGCTAATTAATATTCAGATGGCTGGTGTGTTATGCTGATGGCTGCAGGTATCGATTCTATCTGGCCTCCCCAGAGGCGAATACACAGTTTTACCTGCAGCTGCTTGTTTTTAGTCCTGTTGACTGATTTTCCCATCAGCCTTTTCCGTTCGCCATTTTAAATCGGAGTTGGCCATTCTAAATCGGGAGGTAGCCATTTTAACTGGCTACACTAGTCTGTCAACAGAAAATGGTTAAAGGTACAAGTTTGTCCCAGACAATAGTTCAGAGGAACTAGTCTGTCGACAGAACCCAACTCATTGTTGCTCTCCTAATTCTAGAAGCAGCCCCCCACGACGACCACATTCTTACCCGTTCTTGCCGGTTGCTCAGGCAGTGGAGAAACGGCATTGGTCCCCACCCTGCCTGAGGACCCCCCTCTGGTCAGCTACCCTCGGGTAGAGCTATGGCATTGATCACCGTCCTACCCGGGGATTCCATCCAAATCTTACCCGCCGCGGCCCATACGCACCCTATTTTGGCTCGTTACGTTCAAGTTCTTTTGTTTGATTTTGGCAACCCTTGGGTTGCTTCCCTATGCTATTTACATCCTCAAACACTGGAATGGTAAATCACACAGGCTGCGAGACGGCTCGCAGTACGGCAGTATTTTCTTAGATATCTAGTCCAAATTTTCGGTTTAAAAAAAAAAATGAGGGAGTCACACATGGTGACCAATTATAAAGGGAAATTGGCACTAAATGACAGACATGCTAACGTACAAGATATTGAACAAGATAGTAACAGAAACTATGCTTGATCCACAGAATTCCAGAAGCTCCAGGAAGAGTGAAGAGATGAAAAGGAAGAGAAGAGAACAATGAAGACATAAGACCATAAGACCATAAGACATAGGAGTGGAAGTAAGGCCATTCGGCCCATCGAGTCCACTCCACCATTCCATCATGGCTGATTTCACTCCATTTACCCGCTCTCTCTCCATAGCCCTTAATTCCTCGAGAAATCAAGAATTTATCAACTTCTGTCTTAAAGACACCCAACATCCCGGCCTCCACCGCCCTCTGTGGCAATGAATTCCACAGACCCACCACTCTCTGGCTGAAGAAATTTCTCCTCATCTCTGTTCTAAAGTGACTCCCTTTTATTCTAAGGCTGTGCCCCCGGGTCCTAGTCTCCCCTGCTAATGGAAACAACTTCGCTACGTCCACCCTATCTAAGCCATTCATTATCTTGTAAGTTTCTATTAGATCTCCCCTCAACCTCCTAAACTATAATGAATATAATCCCAGGATCCTCAGACGTTCATCGTATGTTAGGCCGACCATTCCTGGGATCATCCGTGTGAATCTTCGCTGGACCCGCTCCAGTGCCAGTATCTTGGCATTCAGTACCTTGCCCATATCCTCTGGTTCCACCTTTCTCCCCTGTCTTTGAGTGGGCCATTTGTTTCCCTGGCTACCCTCTTGCTCTTTATATATGTGTAAAAAGTCTTGGGATTTTCCTTAATCTTTTTGCCAGTGACTTTTTATGACCTCTTTTATCCCTCTTGATTCCTTACTTAAGTTCCTTCCTACTTTCCTTATATTTCTCACTGACTTTGTCTGTTCCCAGCATTCTAGCCCTAACAAATGCTTCCTTTTACCTTTTGGACTAGACTCACAATATCCCTCGTTATCCAAGGTTCCCGAAATTTGTCAAACGTATCCTTCTTCCTCACAGGAGCATGCTGGTCTTGAATTCCTATCAACTGACATTTGAAAGCCTCCCACATGCCAGATGATTTACCCTCAATAATCCCCCCCAATCTAGATTCTGCCTCCTGCCTCCCCTGCCGAATATGGTTATAATTAGCCTTCCCCCAATTTAGCATCTTCATCCGAGGACTACTCTTATCTTAATCGAACAGTACCTTAAAACTTACTGAATTATGGTCACTATTCCCAAAATGCTCCCTGACTGAAACTTCGACCAGCTGTCCGGACTCATTCCCCAATACCAGGTCCAGTACCCACTCATTCCCTATTTGGACTATTTACACATTATTTAAAGAAGCCCTCCTGGATGCTCCTTACAAACTCTGACCTTTCCAAGCCCCCAGCACTAAGTGAGTCCCGTTAATATAGGGGAAGTTAAAATCACCTGCCACAACAATCCTGTTGCTTTTACACCTTTCCAAAAATCTGCCTACATATCTGCTCCTCTATCTCCCACTGGCTATTGGGAGATCTGTAGTAAACCTCCAAAATTGTGACTGCACCGTCCCTATTCCTGAGCTCTACCCATTTTGCCTCACTGCGTGAACCCTCTGAGGTGTCCCCTGCATTACAACTGCGATATTCTGCTTAACAAGTAGTGCAAATTCCCACCTCTTTTACATCCCCCTCTATCCCACCTGAAACATCTAAATCCTGGAATGTTTAGCTGCCAATCCTGTCCTTCCCTCAACCAAGTAAGTATCTGCAATGGCAACAACATCATAATTTTAAGTACTAATCCAAGCTCTAAATTCATCTGAATTACCTGTTATACTTTCTGCTGTGTTCAGCAAAATCTCTCTGCCTGCTCATCCTCTTAATGGTGCTATTTTCTAGTTCCCCCTCAGTTATTTCACCTTCTGACCGATCGTTCCGGTTCCACTCCCAGCCACACTAGTTTAAACCCTCCTGTGTGACACTAGCAAACCACGCGGCCAGAGTATATCAGTTTGGGTGCAACCCATCATTCTTGTACAAGTCCCACCTGCCCCAGAAGAGATCCAAATGATCCAGACGTCTGAAACCCTGCCTCCTACACCAACTGTGTTTCGCAAAATGACTTCCTATTTCTAGCCTCACTGGCAAGTGGCACAGGGAGCAATCCTGAGATTACAACCCTAGAGGTCCTGTTTTTTTTAACTTTCTACCCAACCCCTTGGACACCTGCTGCAGGATCTTGTCACACTTCCTGCCTATGTCATTAATACCAATAAGTACCACAACCTCTGGCTGTTAACCCTCCCCTTTCAGAATGCCTCCTGCCCGTTCAAAGATATCCTGGACCCTGGCACCAGGGAGACAAAATATCATCCTGGAGTCTCTTTCATGACCACAGAAGTGTCTATCTGTGCCCCTGACTACAGAGTCCCCTACAGCTATTGTGGTCTCTTCTATATTGGAGAGATCAAACGCAGACTAGGGGATCGCTTTGCTGAGCACCTTAGGTCTGGGCGCATTCAGGACCCGGACCTTCCCATTACTTGCCATTTTAACAAATGACCCTGCTCCCATTCCGTTATATCTGTCCTTGGCCTGCTGCAATGTTCCAGTGAAGCTCAACGCAAACTGGAGGAACAACATCTCATCTTCCGGTTGGGCCTTCCGGTCTCAACATCGAATTCAACAACTTCAGATGATTAGCTCTACCCCACGTCGACCCATTTATTTTCATCCAATTTAATTTTAACTGTCTTTTACCATTTCTTTCTTTCTTGTCTTTCTTAATATATATTTAACCCCTCCTAATCTTATCCACCTTTCGTTACCCTCTCTCCTCTTTGTTTCCCTCTTCCCCTCCCCCCACATCTACAGTTCACCCTCTGATGTTAGTTTCTCTGCTGTTTGACGTTTCACATCTTTTGTTCTCTCTGGGGACTGCCATTAACACTCTTTCCCCTTGGTTTCTGTGGCCATTAGCACCCTGTTTTCCTGGGTTTCTGTGGCTTTGACTCATCTATCATTCTCACTCCACAGTATGAATTTTTCCCACTTTCTCTGTCTGTTAGCTTTAACAAAGAGTCATCCAACTCGAACCGTTAGCTCTTTTCTCTCCCTACAGATGTTGCCAGACCGGCTGAGATTTTCCAGCATTTTCCCTTACTTTTCAGATTCCAGCATCCGCAGTAATTTGCTTTCATCCCCTATAGCTATTGCTCTTCTGCATTTTTTCCCTCCCTGAGCCAGCTGTAGTGCCACTCCTCTGGCTGCTGCTGCTGTTTTCCCATGATACGCCATCCCCCCAACAGCATCCAAAAGGGTATGCTTGTTAGAGAGGGGGACAGCCACAAGGGATTCCTGAATTTACTGCATGTCCCTTCTGGTGGTCCCCTATCTATCATCCTGCACCTTGGGTGTAACCACAACTTCAAAACTCCTGTCTATGGTGCTTTCTGCCACCTGTATGCTCCTAAGTGCATCCAGCTGCTGCTCCAATTGACCCATGCGGTCTGCTGTCAAAGTATTTCAAGGCAGACACGAGAGCACTCTTTGACCAATCTTTATTGACATGTGCACATGGAGAGCAACACAGTGAGGTTCACCGTATCAGTCTATCTGAGTCCAGCGAAGCAGAAACATTCATAGCTTGATTAACCAATAGAATTACAGCTGAAGTCTAATCCTTCATTTGCCTGTCACACACACCAATAATATTACAGTTAAACTCTCATTTTAGACCAATGCAAGGACAGTAATTCCAGCCAATAGAACATAGATTATAGCGCAGTATAGGCCCTTCGGCCCTCGATGTTACGCCGACCTGTGAAACCACTCTAAAGCCCATCTACAGTATTCCCTTATTATCCATATGTCTATCCAATGACCATTTGAATGTCCTTAGTGTTGGCGAGTCCACTACTGTTGCAGGCATGCCCTTGCTACTCTCTGAGTAAAGAACCTACCTCTGACATCTGTCTTATATGTATCTCCCTCAATTTAAAGGTATGTCCCCTCGTGCTAGACATCACCATCCGAGGAAAAAGGCTCTTACTGTCCACCCTATCCAATCCTCTGATCATCTTGTATGCCTCAATTAAGTCACCTCTTAACCTTCTTCTCTCGAACGAAAACAGCCTCAAGTCCCTCAGCCTTTCCTCATAAGATCTTCCCTCCGTACCAGGCAACATTCTGGTAAATCTCCTCTGCACACTTTCCAATGCTTCCACATCTTTCCTATAATGCGGCGACCAGAATTGCACGCAATACTCCAAATGCGGCCGCACCAGAGTGTTGTATAGCTGCAACATGACCTTATGGCTCCTAAACTCAATCCCTCTACCAATAAAAGCTAACACACCGTACGCCTTCTTAACAACCCTCTCAACCTGGGTGGCAACTTTCAGGGATCTATGTACATGGACACCGAGATCTCTCTGCTCATCCACACTGCCAAGAATCTTACCATTAGCCCAGTACTCAGTCGTCCTGTTATTCCTTCCAAAATGAATCACCTCACACTTTTCTGCATTAAACTCCATTTGCCACCTCTCAGCCCAGTGCTGCAGCTTATCTATGTCCCTCTGTAACTTGTAACATCCTTCCGCACTGTCCACAACTCCACCGACTTTAGTGTCATCTGCAAATTTACTCACCCATCCTTCTACGCCCTCCTCCAGGTCATTTATAAAAATGTCAAACCGCAGTGGCCCCAAAACAGATCCTTGTGGTACACCACTAGTAACTGGACTCCAGTCTGAACATTTCCCATCAACCACCACCCTTTGTCTTCTTCCAGCTAACCAATTTCTGATCCAAACTGCTAAATCACCCTGAATTCCCTGCCTCCGTATTTTCTACAGTAGCCTACCATGGGGAACCTTATCAAACGCTTTACTGAAATCCATATACACCACATCAACTGCTTTACCCTCATCCACCTGTTTGGTCACCTTCTCAAAGAACTCTATAAGGTTTGTGAGGCACGACCTACCCTTCACAAAACCGTGTTGACTATCTCTGATCAAATTATTCCTTTCCAGATGATTATACATCCTATCTCTGATAAACCTTTCCAAGATTTTTCCCACAACAGAAGTAAGGCTCACTGGTCTATACTTACCGGGGTATAGAAAACAGGGCAAAAGGACCAATGGGATAACTAGCATGTTTAATCCTTCTCGTGCACACTTATCTCCGCTCCTGACTTGGAGGTTATGGTAGTTTACAGAAAAGCGCATCCTTGTTACGGCTACTTCCATCATTCTGTTTCCACAGACTTGCGTCATTCACTAAGAACCAGTTTATTATGGATTTCATTCCAACTTATGTCCTTCACTAAGAGCAGGATATTATGGATTTAATGCTAACTCATATCCCTTGCTAAGAAACAGTATATCATGCATTCCACACTTTCGCCCTTTTGTCCTTCAAGGACAACTTAGGATCTTACTCAAGCTGTATCTCCCCTAACAGTCGGGCTTCCTTGTCCGTAAGGTTGTAATAATTGAGGAGGAGAAGGAGCTGGGCTGCTGGGTTGTTACCTGGAGCTTTAAGCGTCCTTAATCGGCAGTCGGAGAGAATGCAACAAAGGAGGCGCTGGAGGACTATGTGTAGAACGATAAGAAGGGCAAGGCCTATCCCGAGATACTTGAGGAGGGTATTAAGGAATCCTCCAAACCACCCTCCAATATCAGGGAGCCATCCCTGCCAATCAGAAGGTTTTTCTTGAGCCACAGAATGGAGAAGGCGAACTTGCTCCTGTATGTCGCTTACATCCGTCTCGATTCTTTGATCCTCATTCCAGCAAGATTCATTAATGGCTGCGCAGACTCCCCCTTGCGCTGCCAATAGGTAATCATGGGTCATTCGAAGTACCACCTTAGAGAGGGACCAAATTCCTGATTGCAACCCCTGGATGGCATGCATGGTTCTCTTCTCAATTATTTCCATAGTAACTGAGATGTTAATTTCTAATTCCGTACAAACTGGTGAAACCCGGTATTACGGGTAACCAGTGGATTCTAGATCGGCCTTTTATGACTCCCCGGACGTTCCAGGTGGTTATTGAGGGAGTGAATGGCAAGGTGTTTGACCTGAAGGCCTCAGGGATAATATTGCCAATGGTGCAGGTACCTGCCCAATCTTCTGGTGCCTATTCCCACAAAGCCAGTAGGAACCATTGCGAACCAGGGTCGGGTACCAAAAGGTATGGTTCTGAAAGAATCTAAGCCAATTCCAAACAAAGGTAGAAACAAAGGTCTGGGCATACCAGCGAATTTGAAAGGTCCGACTAAGTCGGAATGCTCGCAGTGCCAGTACGTCTGGGCATCCAGTAGTGTTTCTATAATTAAAGGGCCCAAACCCTCCTTCGACGTAACCATCAGAGGCCCAAATTCTTGTGGAGTTGCCCAGGGTCAGATTATATGCCTGCTGATAGTCACACCCATTCTGATTAGTGCATATGTGAGATTGGCCTCAGAGGAAGGGGCCTGGGGTAGGTATGTCGAATCATTCCCTTTGCATTCCCAAAAGGATGCCATTGAGTCTGACTGGTTATAGAAACGGAATTGAGCTTCCTGGTTATCATTATCAGCAAGATAGACACAAGACATGCAGAATCTAAGGGGCGAGCCAAACATCACATTTCTGAGGAGGAAGGGTTAGTGAGAAAATGAGTACAAATCCAACAATTGGTCCGGTTGCCCTGTGAGGCAATGGCCTGCATATTTTGGACCACAGGGCCGTGCAGAAGAAATTCAGTATGAGAGTCCGCATTCCGATGGTTTGGGTACTTTCGTCTGTGGTCGGTGCCCGCTTGACATGTGAGGCATGGATCCACAAAGGTCACCCCTCAACTTTCACGGCCATATGGATGTTCAGCAGCACCTGGTAAGGGCCTTTCCAACGAGATTCCAGGCAGCGTTTCCTCCTTCACGCGGACCAAATATTCCGGCTGGTACTGGTGGCACCCTTCAGTGGTAGTTTCCTTCTGCACCACTGCGACCTGAGAATGCAAACTTTTAAGAGAAGTAGTCAATGCTATGCAATAACCCAGCATTCCCTCATCCATGGATTAGATGTCCATCTGCTTAACCATGAGGGATGAGGAAACAGGGAGGCGCATGGGACATCCCATCACGATCTCATATGGTGACAGGGAAATGGTACGGTTGGGATGGGAGTGCATGGTCATGAGGGCCAAAAGCAAGGCCTCAGGCCACTTCAGACCTGTTTCTTCACACAACTTAGATAACTTGTTCTTTAGTGTAAGACTTACTGACTGACCCCACGTGCTTCAAGAAGACCACCATCTATTATCCCATTCTGCCTCTCCACTGCCCCCGTAGACTGGGGATGGTAAGAACAGGAGATGTGGTGTTTACATTGTAATGCTTTCAGCAATTCCCTTACCATCTTATTTCCTGTAAAATGGGGACCATTGTCACTGGATATGATTTCAGGGATCCCAAACCTCGGCACATTTTCATATAACAGGAACTTGGCTACAGTAACAGCATCATTCTTTCTAGTTGGATATGCTTCTACCCATTGCAAAAATAAGCTTACTACAACAAGCACGTAGTCATATCCCATACATTTAGGCATTTGTATAAATGCACAAAGGGGCCCCACGGCTGTGGACCCACCGCTGCAGTCACTGGAGGTGTCTTTCCAGGATTATGGCGTTGGCAGAGCAGGCACTGGGCAGCAACCTTCCCTGCCATGGTAGAAAATCCTGGTGCAAACCATACCTGCTGTGCCATCCTTATCAACCCCACTTTGCCCGCATGAGTAAATTCATGGAACATATGAGGGTAGAGCAGTTGATGTGGTGTATATGGATTTCAGCAAAGCGTTTGATAAGGTTCCCCACGGTAGGCTATTGCAAAAAATACGGAGGCTGGGGATTGAGGGTGATTTAGAGATGTGGATCAGAAATTGGCTAGCTGAAAGAAGGTTGATGGGAAATGTTCAGAATGGAGTACAGTCACAAGTGGAGTACCACAAGGATCTGTTCTGGGGCCGTTGCTGTTTGTCATTTTTATCAATGACCTAGAGGAAGGCGCAGAAGGGTGGGTGAGTAAATTTGCAGACGATACTAAAGTCGGTGGTGTTGTCGATAGTGTGGAAGGATGTAGCAGGTTACAGAGGGATATAGATAAGCTGCAGAGCTGGGCTGAGAGGTGGCAAATGGAGTTTAATGTAGAGAAGTGTGAGGTGATTCACTTTGGAAGGAATAACAGGAATGCGGAATATTTGGCTAATGGTAAAGTTCTTGAAAGTGTGGATGAGCAGAGGGATCTAGGTGTCCATGTACATAGATCCCTGAAAGTTGCCACCCAGGTTGATAGGGTTGTGAAGAAGGCCTATGGAGTGTTGGCCTTTATTGGTAGAGGGATTGAGTTCCGGAGTCGGGAGGTCATGTTGCAGCTGTACAGAACTCTGGTACGGCCGCATTTGGAGTATTGCGTACAGTTCTGGTCACCGCATTATAGGAAGGACGTGGAGGCTTTGGAGCGGGTGCAGAGGAGATTTACCAGGATGTTGCCTGGTATGGAGGGAAAATCTTATGAGGAAAGGCTGATGGACTTGAGGTTGTTTTCGTTGGAGAGAAGAAGGTTAAGAGGAGACTTAATAGAGGCATACAAAATGATCAGGGGGTTGGATAGGGTGGACAGTGAGAGCCTTCTCCCGCGGATGGATATGGCTGGCACGAGGGGACATAACTTTAAACTGAGGGGTAATAGATATAGGACAGAGGTCAGAGGTAGGTTCTTTACGCAAAGAGTAGTGAGGCCGTGGAATGCCCTACCTGCTACAGTAGTGAACTCGCCAACATTGAGGGCATTTAAAAGTTTATTGGATCAACATATGGATGATAATGGCATAGTGTAGGTTAGATGGCTTTTGTTTCGGTGCAACATCGTGGGCCGAAGGGCCTGTACTGCGCTGTATTGTTCTATGTTCTATGTTCTATACTGGCAAGCCAGGGCAGGAGTGATAGAGGGGTGCCAGCTCACCCTTCCAGGGAACACCATAGGCCATCAGAGGGCTGAGTGCTTTTGGCTTGTACCCATGCAACCTGTTCAGAATGCGGTGCAGTAGACTGTAAATGAATAACGTGAGACAAATCAACAGTAAGAGTAACAGACGGAGTACGGGTGGCAGCCTGATAATAGAGGGAAAGTAAAATGGAGCTGTATGGCCTGCTTATGAATAGCTAATACCCCTTCCCCCCCATTCAAACTTAATTTCGGGTTCTCCTGTTGGAGACGAGAAACCACCTGGGAACCACGAGAAAGGGTGACATGTGGGGCTACATTTGGTGGAGTTTGAAAAAGGGATGCAGCAGAGGGCGGTAGGGTGACAGAGGAGGTGAAGCCCTCAGGGCCAACACAAGGGAGGTGATGGTAAGAACGTAACACTCACCCAAGTGGGCAGATACCTCTCGGTCATACTGAAGTTCGGGGCCATCCGCCGAGTAATGGGCTGTGCAGTGGAGATGGTCATGCCAGTCTTCTAGGGAGTGACAGCAGTCGCTAGGGTCTCTTGAACCCGCTCATCAGCCAGTAGATAAAGGAATATATTTCGCAGGCAGGATAAAACGTTGACTTTATCAAAGTTTCAACACCACACATGGGGTTGAAAGGAGTGTTCAGCGGCCTGAAGTAAAGCACAGACTGTTGGACAAGTTGACTTGGGGACTTTGAGGTGGACACCTTCAGGAGAACAAATGAGTGTGCAACCTAGTTTGCAGGGAGATCATGACCTAGGAGATTAACAGGAATATCAGCCGAGGAGGAATGGGTGTTCACCAGATTGTCCTGTGAAGGAGAACGGAACCTTTTCTGATAGCGGTAGAGACGGTGGTTGGCCCATTACTCTGACAACATCAACAGTTTGGTGTGAAACGCGAATGCTAAATAGAAGCATTCACGAATAGTGAAGTGGTGCCAGTATCAATGAGGAAGTTCCATTAACTACTATAACTATAACTACTATAATAGGTTCTTCAGCAGTAATGGCAGGCATTTGACGGGTGTGGCATCCTTATTGGGAGGGTCCTGGTGGACCAAAGGGGTTGTTCATAGTATAAGGAACAGCCTAGGAGGTTGGAGGTGGTGGCGGCGGGAGCGACATGTCAGCGGGGGTTGGCGTCTGTTGTCTCTGAGGGCAATTCCGGGACCAGTGCCCCTGGAGACCACACGTATAACAGGCGCCACTATTCCCTCCCCGGGTTGCTTGCCTACCTCTCGTACATCTACTATTCCGAGTCCACCCCTGTCCGGGTGAACAGACATACAGGATCTTGTCGGCACCTTTGTTTGCTAGTTTAGGTTTCTGATACTGGAGTTGTAGCTCAGTGTTGCCGAGCGCTAATAATTTGAGGCAGATTTTGCTTACCCAACACAAGTCAGTGTAAACATTCTCTTAAGATCAGGCTGCAACCCCTGTACAAGGGCATTAACATGTGCCGGCATACCAGCGTCTATAGCAATTCTGGAACAATTAGTAAACACAGAACGTAAGGGTTCGACATAATCACATACATCCTCATCAACAGGAGGTGCTGATTTTTTTTTTCTTTTGGCCCGGGCCTTTTGGTGTTTGCGCAACCAGGATTCTGGATTTTAGCTGTCTAGCTTCCTTCAACCTTAACTATTGTAACCCATAACCCACCCATTCAAGTAATAGACACTCCACTTGAGCCCTTCTAGCTTCTGAGATCATTTTCAAACTTCCTATGTTCAGAATCTGCACTAAGGGGTGTACAAATAGACTTCCAAGATATGCAGGGTAGGTGAGTTGGCTCTTATCCAAGGATGTGTAGGTTAGATGTGTATATATGGGGATAGAGCGGGGGAGTGGGCCTGGGCAGGGTGCTCCCCCAGAGGGTCAGTGCACACTGAAAGGTAAATGGCCTCTTTCTGTATTGTGATTCTATGATGCTTTGACTCTATCAAATAAATTCTCAAATTCCTGAAGCTACTGCAATTCTTGTTCCGTTTGCAGTTACCTGGAAAGTAAACCACAAAAGATCCATTCTGCTTGGGGCAAAATGGTTTAATTAATCTGAACATATCTGACAATTCAAACTTAAAATTTGTAACTCCCAATTCCTGTAAAAGTATAAATACATCTTCAGCTTGATTGATTTTATAGGCATTAGCTATTCTTCGTGGATTTAAAACCATTCTTACGTTTGTACAAATTGCCTCCAGACTATGATTAAACCTTCCGCATTAACTGGTCTTGTTGAGCTCCCAGAAACTCATAATTAAACTGACATAAATGAATCATAGACCTATACATAATCATAGAGAAGTATTTTTTTTATTTTGGGGAGGGCAATGTTTAGAACAAATCAACTGTTTGCTGAAATGGTTAATTTTCCTGCAGAACCTAAAGAGTGTGCGGAGTAACTTGGAACGCCATTGCATCCCTGCACATCATCTAAAAACTTATATTGTAAAAGAAAGACTACTTTTATTCTGCTTGAATTTCTTTCCTTTAAACTGATTTCAATTTCCAATGTTTCCATGCCTGAGAGAAATCTTACTAGGTTTTTTTAAAACTCAAACGTTGAAAAGTTCAAATTGGATCGAAATGGTGATTGAAGCTCTAAACATTGAGCGAATACGTGGCGTCGCCCTCGCAGGAAAATTCAACAATCAGTAACGTTCAAATCAGATTTGATCATCTTATTGATAAGCTTTTGTTCTGGTCCCCTTATGGAGGAATCCTGGTCAACACGTTTCCCATGGTAAAAGTTCAGATCTTACCTTGCTGGCCGGCTTAACTTTGATCAAGTAGCCAGGGACTCGAACCCTACTGAGCTGGGGGACTTGAACCCCACTGAGCTGGGGACTTGAACCCCAGTTCCGACAGAAGACTTAAACCCCAAGGGGGACTCAAACCTCCCTTTAGACCAACGATGACTTACCCTCATAGTGTCACACAGGTGAGCGTATGTGTTTCTTTTGTCAAAGCCTCGTAATGCCGAAATCTGGCAGCCGCGGTCTCCGAATTGTTGACTAGTGTGGCAGTATGCTATGCACCCGTGTCCGGCATCCCAAGGGGTTAGTCATCTCGGTGGAACCTCCAATTATTGTTGAAATATTTCAAGGCAGACACAGGAGCAATCTTTTATCAATCTTTATTGACATGTGCACATCGAGAGCAACACACAGTTCACCGTATCACTCTATCTGAGTCCAGCGAAGCAGAAATATTTATAGCTTGATTAACCAATAGAATTACAGCTGAAGTCTAATCCTTCATTTGCATGTCACACACAATAATGTCACAGTTAAACTTTAATTTTAGACCAATGAAAAGACAGTAATTCTAGCCAATAGAAAATAGGGCAAATGGACCAATGAGAAAACTAGCACTTTTAATCCTTCTTTTGCATACTTATCTCCTCTCCTGACTTGGAGGTTATGGTAGTTTACAGAAAAGTGCATCCTTGTTATGGCTACTTCCATCATTCTGTCTCCATAGACATGTGTCATTCACTAAGAACCAGTTTATTATGGATTCCATTCTAACTTATGTCCTTCGCGAAGAACAGGATATTATAGATTTCATACTAACTCATGTCCCTTGCTGAGAAACAGTATATCATGGATTCCACACTGCAAGGATCTGCAATTGGGTGCACTTCCTGCAGATGTAGTTGACCGGAATGCTTGAAGCTTCACGGACCTCCCACATCTCACAGGTGAAACATTTTACCCCTCTAACTGCCATTTCTAGAACTAATTAATAAATAAATAAGTTTAAAAATAAATAGTTATTAAATTAAAGTAAGTTGAAGTTAACCTAGAACTAGATTTCTACTATAAATGTAAAATGCTAAATGTAAAATGGTTTTCAAATTTGCACAGATAACTTATTAGCCAAACAAATCATAGCCTTCCTGTGATGTCGCTTTTCAGTTTTTTGCCCCCAGTCGGAACACCCAATTAGTTTTTCACCCAACTCCAAAGCACTCCCGTCCAGCCAAGTAGTCCTCACAGTGCAGATTAATGGTAGTGTTCAAACTAAAGAAGGGGCTAATAGTGGCATTAAGGTAAAATAGTAGAATGTGTTAATTGTGTTGGGCTTCACTGGAACATTGCAGAACGCCAAGGATGGAGAGCAAGATGGTGAGTTGTTATGGCAAGCAACAGGAAGGTCTGGGCCATGTATGCGAACTGAATAAAGGTGTGCTGCAAAGCAGTCACCCAGTCTGCATTTCCAGGGAGACTAAGCTGGAGAAACAGCATCTCATCTTCTGATTAGGTAACTTACTGCCTTCTTACTCAACATTGCGTTCAATAACTTCAGACCATGAACTCTCTCCTCGGTTTTGATCTTTTTAAATTCGTATTTTTTCCCCCATAGCCCTCCCCCAGGGCCATCTGTAAATTGTTCTTACGTTTTGCTTCCAATGAGTGCTGACCCTTGTTCTGCTACTAATGCATTCAAATATCCTATGCTGCTATTAGCACCTTTTTTAATCTTGAAGTCTACCTTTAGAACTCCTTTTGACTTGTGTCCATGACACCTTTGTCAAGTCTCTGCTAAGCACGGTAGCATTGTGGGGACCACAATTGCTTCACAGCTCCAGGGTCCCAGGTTCGATTCTGGCTTGGGACATTGTTTGTGCGGAGTTTGCACATCCTCCCCGTGTGTGCGTGGGTTTCCTCCGGGTGCTCCGGTTTCCTCCCACAGTCCAAAGATGTGCAGGTTAGGTGGATTGGCCATGATAAATTGCCCTTAGTGTCCAAAATTGCCCTTAGTGTTGGGTGGGGTTACTGGGTTATGGGGATAGGGTGGAGGTGTTGACCTTGGGTAGGGTGCTCTTCCCAAGAGCCGGTGCAGACTCGATGGGCCGAATGGCCGCCTTCTGCACTGTAAATTCTATGATAAGCTTCCACCTATCCCTGACCTTCTATTTTTCCCCACCTCCTCTTCAACAGTACAAAATCCATCACGTCTCTACCTCTGTTCAGCTCTGAGGAGTCAGTCGGACTCAGAACATTAACGCCATTTCTCTCTCCGCAGATGTTGCCAGACATGCTGAGTTTTTCTAGCATTTTCTGCTGTAGTATTTTCTTCTATGGATATGAATAAAGGTCCGAATTGGATGGCCAAAATCACAACTCAAACTGTTATAAGGTTGAGGTTGGTGATGTTTGCAGTCAAGCAGGTATGCCATCGAGAGGTGAAGCTGCTGTCCATTTGTAGGTTGTGAAGTGTAGCATATATTGAACTCCCTGATATCCTCAGGGAATGCACCCTCCTTAAAGAGCACCACTGGCTGACAACTAATTAAATACTACCATTGATGCAGAACTTCAAAAATATTTCATGGGCATGGATGTTTGTCTTTTCTTGTAGCATGGATCTCAAGTGCTGGTTAGACATTGAACATTTCAGAAGAATACCCCACAATGAAAATGACCAAAGAGATATCAAGTCCAAAGAGATAAAGAGCAAATATCTGAATAGAAAGTATTTCTTTGGACCCAGCAGCCCTGCTACAAAAACACAACAACATGAGGTAAATTTCTGAAAGCTCAATAGTTAAATTAGTGTTTCTTACTGTGATTTAACGTGGTTGAAAGTAAAATTAAGAAAGTCTATCCAAAGTAATTTTGGGATGGCCATGATGCACACCTATTTTGTTTATTGACAAGTGGATGTAAGTTATGGATTTGTACAATTAGATACTGGTCAAATATTTTTATACCTCTCCTAAAATGCTATTATTGCCTCTTTTTTCCATACTACTATATGCTTTAACTGTAAATGCAATATTTCCAACTGACTGTAAATACAGTACAGAGTAGATGTGAAGAATATTCTGTGGGAGAATCACAGAATAATGCAGCACTGAAGAGGCCTTATAGCCCACCGAGTCTGCACCGATGCATGAAAAAACACCTGACCTGCCTACCTAATCCCATTTGCCAGAACTTGGCCCAAAGCCTTTTGAATGTTAGAACGTGAGAAAATGAGAGCATAAATAAATCCATGTCACTCTTGAATGCCACTTGAATGAAAGAATAGAAAGGTGTGAACCTCAGTTTACAGATAATAATAATAAAGTTACTGTGAAAATCTCGAGGTCAACACACTCCGGTGCCTCTTTGGGTGCACTGAGGGAGAATTTAGAATGTTCAATTCACCTAACAGCACGACATTTGGGACTTGTGGGAGGAAACTGGAGCATCCGGAGGCAACCGACGCAGGCACGGGGAGAACGTGCAGACTCCGCACAGACAGTGACCTAAACCGGGAATCGAACCTGGGACCCTGGCGCTGTGAAGCAACAGTGCTAACCACTGTGCTACCATGCCACCCATGACACTAAGGGCAGAATTTTCCAGTCACCCCACAATGGGTTTAATGGCAGGTTCATCTTCCATCTGCAGTATCATTCCAACCTCACAAGCCACCCCCCAGGACAGTGAGCTTGATGTGCCCGTCAAACACCTTATCCTTCTTTTGGTGAGCGATAACATAGAATCATAGAAAGATACAACCCTACAGCGCAGAAGGAGGCCATTCGAAGCATTGAGTCCGCACCGAACCTTCGAATCAGCACTCTGCCCATTTACGAATGTCCATCTCACCCTATCCTTGTAATCCCATAGCCTAACCTGCACATCACTGGATTAAGGGGCAATTTAGCATGACCAATCCACTTAACCCGCATATCTTTGGACTGTGGAAGGAAACCGGAGCACCCGGAGGAAAATCACGCAGTTACGGGAAGAACGCTCAAACTTCACACAGACAGTCACCAGAGGCCGATATTGAACCCGGGTCCCTGTTGCTGTGAGGCAGCAGTACTAACCACTGTGCCATCTCCTCCTTGGCAAGCACATGGATATTTGTCATTTGGCAATACTTATCTCACACTTTTCAGTGCTGCAAATAACATTCACAGTCCAAGACATCTATACTTGGGCACAGAAGATCATTGAACTGAAATCATGTCCGGTACACAACCCTATGCCTGCTCATCTGGCCAGTCACCTACTTCCAGGCCTTCTTCATCTGGTGGAATGGATTCCTCTTGCCATCTTGAGGTATACGTATTTCACGACAAGCACACACTGCCATCGTCTGAGAATCATGGGCAAGAGTACCCACGAGCATTGGCAGCCCGCCACTGGGTGATGAAGCCAGCATTTATGTCATATATATCAGTCTCTCTTCGGCTGCCCTATTAGACTTCTCCCCAAATCCTGGCAGCCGTCAGGGTGCTGCTTATGCAAGTTTTATGACCTCCTCTGGGTTACCATTCAACCTTGCCTGTCATGCTCTCACCCCTGCCGGCATTGTTGTACCAATGTCCAGGCCCTTAATTGGCCAGCCAGCATGAAATCACGTCGTTCTGATGTTCACAGGCAGAAGCAGAAACCACAATCGCATTCCAGGCTTGCTATACACGCACACCCAATGAGCATGAAATTCAGGCCACAGAATATATACATTTCAAAAGGAGGCCATTGGGTCCATTGAGTTACTACTCGCTCTCTGAATGAGCTTTCCTCCTCATCCTACACCCCTGCCTTCTCCCCGTAACTTTGCACATTCTTTCTATTCAGATAGCAATTAAATTCATTCAAACTAACTTGATTAAACGTGTTTCCACCACGTTCTCAGAAAGTTTATTCCAGAAAAAAAAATTCCTTGCATCGTTCCTCCTTTTGCCCATTATATTGAATCTATACCCTCTGGATATTGATGCTCTCCTGAGTGGGAACAGTTTTTCACTATTTATCCCATTCATACTCCTCAAGATCTTGAATATCTCTATCAAGCCTTCCTTTCTCCAAGGTAAACAGTCCCAATCTCTCCAATGCATCCTCTTAGCGACAAGTTTTTATCCCGGGACTCATACTTGTGAATTTCCTCTGTACTCTCTCCAATGCCTTTCTCCTCAAGATCAGAAAAAATAGGAATGGAAGAAACCGCTCAGCCCCTCGAGCCTGCTCCGCCATTCCATAGGAACACCGCTGATCTGACATTTCTCATTGTCAATTTCCTGCTCTTTGCCCATAACCCTTGATTCCCTTTCTGATCAAGAATCCACCTATCCCAACCTTAAATACACATAGAATGTGGAATTCCCCGTTTCAGAAACTAACAGGTGCTGGGACTGAATCGGTTGTGTTCTACGAAAGCAAAATTGACAACGTTCCCAGAGCAATTCATCAACCGTTAGTGGGCTAACACCGTGCTACGTGGAACATGACAGATTCCAATGACAAATGGTGTCTGATCCGCCGGAGTCGGAATTGGCATTCGAGAGGCTGACAAGCTGCAGCCTCAATTAAGCACTCCACTTCCCACATACACCATTACAGCCAACAAGATGGCAGCAAGGAGAGCGGCATCCCATTTCACAGACGCGGAACTAGAGACCCTACTGGACACAGTGGAGGAGAGGCCACGCTGTACCACGAGGTGAGGAGGAGGTTGCCACCTGCTGCCATGCACAGTGCCTGGGCGCAGTGGAAGAGGCCGTGAGCGCCGTGGACATCACTGCCAGGACTGGCCAGCAGTGCCACAAGAAACTCTGGGTGGCCAAGGTGAGTATTCAGGGCAGCACGGTAGCATAGTGGTTAGCACAGTTGCTTCACAGCTCCAGGGTCCCAGGTTCAATTCCCCGCTGGGTCACTGTCTATACGGAGTCTGCACATTCTCCCTGTGTCAACGTGGGTTTCCTCCGGGTACCCCGGTTTCCTCCCACAGTCCAAAGATGTGCAGGTTAAGTGGATTGGCCATGATAAATTGCCCTTAGTGTCCAAAAAGGTTAGGAGGGTTTAGGAGGATAGGGAGGAAGTGTGGGCTTCAGTGGGTCGGTGCAGACTCGATGGGCCGAACGGCCTCCTTCTGCACTGTATGTATGTTCCATGTTCTTATACAGCACTGCGCCCGGACTCTCACCCCCACCCAGACACCGATCCACATCGGCGCTTCCACCACCATCCCCACCTACACACCGATCTACACCGGCCCCTTCACCAGGACCACACCCACCCACACACTGATGCACACCGGCCCATCCACCACCATCCCCACCCACACACACACACCGATCCACACCGGCCCCTCCATCAGGACAAACCACCCGAACCTGCAGTCCAAACATGTCTTGCAGGAACACCTGCATTGAGGCGGGCCCTTCCAGTGCCCCCCAACCCCAACCACATCTGCAGGAGCAAAGCAGCAAGGAGGAGGGAACAGATACCAATGAGAGCCCTTGACCCATGGCCAAGACAAACCCAGAGCGCCAGTCTGGAGATGGCACTGACTCTCCTCCACAGCCGTCATCCCAAAGTCACTGGTGTTCACTTTTATGGCCCAACGGGCTCTCGGTGGACTCCCAGATGGTACATCAGGAGTGGAGGCAACCTGCTGCGATTCCTGGCCTATGACCTGAGTCCCCTTTGGCGGGTGTCTTCTGGGGCGACCAAGCCTGATTGTCCCAGGTGGCATGATGCTGCCCTGTTCTGCTTGCTGCCCATGTGATCCACCAGGGACAGGAGGGAGATCAGGGGATAAGGGGTTATGGGGAGAAGGCAGGAGAATGGGGATGAGAGAAATATCAGCCATGATTGAATGGCGGAGCAGACTCAATGAGCCGAGTGGCCTAATTCTGCTCCTATGTCTTTATGGTCTCCTGGCCGGGGGGGGGGGGGGGGGGGTCCGAGGCACTGCGGTGTTCTGGCACCCTATCTGCGGGAGTCACCGGCACGGGCCCGAATATCACCATCTCCCTCGGGGTGCCTGGTGTCCCCCGGGCTACTCCATGGCATGTATGTGGGAGCGGAATGAACCCTGGGGCTCCCCCGCCACCTGCCGCTGCCAGTCCTGGAGACCCGCTCTTGTCTCAACCAGGGTCTCCATCCTCACAGCCATGGAGCACAGGGAGTGGACTACCTTTGTCTGGGACTGCGCCACATCACCCTGTGACTGTGCTACCAACTTCTGGGTCTGTGCCACATCAGCCAGTGACTGCACCATCTATCTCTGGGACTGGGTCAACTCCCTCTAGATCTGTGCCATGTCAGCCACCGCGTGGGCAATGCCACCGATGCTCTCAGCCATGGCCCGCTGTGAATGTGCCACGCTCAGTCGGTTTCACCCCTGAAGGGGATCTCAAACCCCCCCTTTTAGGACCGCTTCCCGGGCCAGGCGATCAAAGTCCTTCAAACTCAGCTTGAAAAACAGGCAGCAGCAAATCGCCCCTTCCTCCTTGTCTGTTTTCCAAGCTGTAGGAACAGCAGCCTGCAAAGTTTGTAATCCTCAGGCAGGAACTCTCAAAACACACATCCACTTGGAAGCTGTGAAGTTCCTACATTACTACAATTGCCAATTCCCTATGAGCAATAGCTTTCAGCTGCACGGCCAGAGGCCACCACGATTAGTAGGAGTTATGGGTGGTCAGCGAGACAGACATGCAGGATCTAGAGTTGTCCCCATTATGGGTACACACAATCCAGGGGGTGGCATGGTGGACCCGAGAGCGCTGAGACATCCAACCTCCCAGCCCAGGGGCAAAAGCCCCACCGATGGCGGCCCACTCTCTCCAACTGAAGCTGCCCTCCGGTGGCTACTCCACGCACCCATCCCTAGCTCTGGAGCAGCAAATCCAGTGCCTCCAGTCTTACTGTCCGTGATCGATGATGGCTACTCACCTGCTCAGATCCCCACAGCAACCATTCCACAAGCTTCATGCTTTTAAAAAGGTGCCCTGATTGGTGCCTGCATGACCGTTTGCTGGGGAGTTAGTTAGATCACATGAAGCCGCTAGATCGGGGTTCGCTCCCATTAATTTTGTGGAGATTGGCTTTAATTAGTGATTATAGGTTTGTCACCAGGCCGCGGTGGGATTCGTTTCTCGCCAATGGGGACAGGGCGGATAGATAGCGAACCGATAGGCGCCCGGCGCAGTTCCTGATTTTGGCTTCTCCCGTGATATAATGGCCGCATCGTGCACTCACGCAAGCATGACTCACGCTCGCAGCACGCAAGCTGGCATTAAATTGTGTCCAAATTATCTCCAAGTTTGCAGATGATACAGCATTGGGTGGGAGGATGAGCAGTGAGGAGGATGCAGAAATGCTTCAGCAGGATTTGGTCAGACTGAGTGAGTGGTGTATGCATGGCAGATGGAATATAATGTGGATAAATGTGAGGTTATCTGCTTAGGTAGAAAATAGGAAGGCAGATTATTAATTGAATGGGTGTAAATTGAGAGAGCTGGATACTCAGTGAGTCCTTGCACATAAGTCGCTGAAAATAAGCGGGCAGGTACAGCGGGCAGTAAAGAAGGCAAATGGTATGTTGGCTTTCATTGCAAGAGGATTTGAGTATGGGAATAGAGGTGTTTTACTTCAATTGTATCGGTCATTGGTGAAGCCACACCTGGAGTATTGTGTGTAGTTTTTGTGCCCTTATCCGAGGAAGCTATGGAGGGAGTGCAGCAAAGGTTTATCGGGCTGATTCCTGGGATGGCGGGACTGTCCTATGAAGAGACTAAGTTGGTGAGGATTATATTTATTGGAGTTCAGAAGATTGAGAGGGCATCTCAAAGAAATATATAAAATTCTAATCAGATTAGATTCAAAAAGATAGTTCCCAATGGTGGGGTCCTCCAGAACTAGGAGTCATAGTTATAGGTTAAGGGGTAAACCTTTGAGAACTGAGTTGAAGAAATGTTTCTTCACCCAGAGAGTGGTGAATCTATGGAATTCACTACTGCAAAAAGAAATTGAGGCCAAAACGTTGTGTAATTTCAAGAAGGAATTTGATATAGCTCTTGGGGCTAAAGGGATTAAAGGATATGGGGAGAAAGCAGGATCAGGATATTCATAGAATGCATAGAATCCCTATAGTGCAGAAGGAGGCCATTTGACCAATCGAGTTTGCACTAATACTCTGAAAGAGCACCCTACCTAAATCCCGCCCTATCCCCGTAACCCCATCTAACCAACACATCTTTAGACACTAAAGGCAATTTTAGCATTGTCACTCCACTTAACCTGCACATCTTTGAACTGGACTGTGGTAGGAAACCGGAAGACTCGGAGAAAACCCCCAAAGACACTGGGAGAATGCAACCTCTACACAGAAAGCCATAGAAGGCTGGAATTGAACCGATGTCACTGACGCTGTGAGAGAGTAGTGCTAACCACTGTGCCACCGCTGCCCCCATTGAACTTGATGATCATAGTGAATGTTGGAGCAGGCTCGAAGGGGCGAATGGCCTCCTCCTGCTTCTATTTTCTATGTATGTTTCTATGTGTACATTTCTGATGCAGAGTCTTCCATCTCATGCAACCCTGGGCTGTGGTCCTTGGAGAGTTGTGCTCCCTGGCCGCCATGAAGGAGGCAATTAAAATTGAGATCCAGGAAGCGGTGAAGGTGGTAGTGACGGGAGGCGATGGGCTCCCTGAAATCGATGATCTGGGAAAGCAGGTGGAAATGCAAGAAAAAAGGATTTAAGACCTCGCAAGAGCCTCGACAGACCAGAGCGACAGGATCGTCGCTCAGAAGAACTTGAAAGGAATGGTTGAGGACCAGGAGAACAGGTCCGATGGCAGAATATACGGATTGTGGACTTGCCGGAAGCATCGAGGGCAGAGAACCGACAGACTATTTTGCCCAAATGCTGGGCAACCTAGTCAGGAGGGATAGTTTCCCCAACCCCCCAGAAATTCACAGGGCACTCAGGTAGCTCAGACCGAAACCCAAGGCACGGGAGCAGCCGAGAGCGATCATAGCAAAGCTGCACCGATAACAGGATCAGGAAAGGATCCTGCGGTGGGCCAGACAAACAAAGACACAGAGTCCAGGTCTGGGTCTATCAGTAAGAAGTATTACAACACCAGGTCGGGATTCTCCAACAAGGCAGAGTCAGCGCTCGACAAGAGTGGGGTGCAATTCGGCATGCTATTCCCAGCCAGACTCTGGGTCACGTGCAGAGCAAAGAATATTCTTCAACACCCTGACAGAGGATGTTGAAGGGATACATAGAAATGCACTGCCAAGTGAGGTGGTTGAGGCAGATACGTTAGCGACCTTTAAGATTTATCTGGACAGACGCATGAACCGATGGGGTATAGAAGCATATAGGCAGGTGGTCTAGGTAGGACACGTGATCGGCACAGGCTTGGAGGGCCGGAGGGCCTGTTCCTGTGCTGTATTGTTGTTTGTTCTTTGAAGCAAAGGACTTTATACGGACCAACGGCTTGGACAAAGAACAGGCATGGCAGCGGTGACGGCGTGTCACAGACACAGAAATTACAGTGCAGAAGGAGGCCATTCGGCCCATCGAGTCTGCACCGGCTCTTGGAAAGAGCACCCTACCAAAGCCCACACCTCCACCCTATCCCCATAACCCAGTAGCCCCACCCAACACTAAGGGCAATTTTGGACACTAAGGGTAATTTAGCATGGCCAATCCACCTAACCTGCACATCTTTGGACTGTGGAAGGAAACTGGAGCACCCTGAGGAAACCCACGCACACACGGGGAGAATGTGCAGACTCCGCACAGTGACCCAAGCCGGGAATTGAACCTGGGAATCTGGAGCTGTAAGCAATGGTGCTAACCACTATGCTACCGTGCTGCCCGTGTTAGAGGAGGATCGCTGAAAAGAGTCAGAATCAGAGACTTACAGTCTTGGTTATGTGTTTGCGCGGGACTGTACTGCCTCGTTCTGACCAGGAATACCGGGCATAGGGGAGAGCGAGGTCAGTGAAAGCAGGTGAGGGGGCAGATAGGGGAAAAAGTTAAGAGAACATAGACAGAGGGCTAGACCAGCCCTGGGAAGGGAGCCACCTGACTACCAGGGCGGGCTAGCACGGGAGGACAGGCAGTAAGGGGGGCGCCGGCGAACCACTCGGCAGAGAGAGAGCGCCTGGGTGGGGTGGAGAGGACACAGTGGCATGGAGGGGGAATGCAGAGGAGGAGACACGGGGAGGGGAGACAGGGTAGCAGGGAGGGAGCAAAGAATACATAGGGAATAGAACGGTGAAAAAGAGTTGGCAATCTAATTGGCTTTGGCAGGCAGGGAGCAGGCCGAGGAAACAAGATGGCGCCCCAAGCAGCCACTCTGGAGTGTCCCTAAACAAAGGGAAACCCGGAGAGCAGGGGCACAACCACACGCTGTGCACACAGTTGGTGACCATGTTGGGTGCCCCCTGGACAATGGGAAACCCCAGAGTGCAGGGGCCTGATCTCACGGTGACCGTGGCTATTTTGGACGGACCCCTAACAAAGGGAAACTCCGGAATGCAGGGGCGCATCCACCAGTTAAGTATGGTTGATCCTGCAGCAATGGGGGATGGAAACCCCCCCATCAGGATAGTCACCTGGAATGTAAGGGGACTTAATGGCCTGTGAAAAGATCCAGCATCTTGACCCACTTCAGAAGTCTCAAGGCCGACATAATCTTCCTGCAGGAGACACACCTGAGGGAGAAGGACCGACTGCTGGTAAGAAAGAGTTGTGTGGGACAGATGTACCGCTCGAGCTGCAGGACGAGGGCTAGGGGAATAGCCATACTGATTAACAAGAGGACGAAATTTACGGAGACTAGGATGGTTACGGACCAAGGGGGACGGTACGTCATGGCCAACTGTGTCCTAGATGGGGCATCTGGGACGACACAGAAATTATATAAAACACCATGGCGGAAATCCCCGACATTGACTCACACCGACTGGTAATGGGAGGTGACTTTAACTGCGTACAGGACCCACTGACTGACCGATCAAACCCCAGAATAGGTAAAAGGCAGGCATGGCTAGGGAACTGGGAGGCTGTGGGTCCATGGAGGTTCCTGAACCCCGGCGAGAGGAAATTCACGTTCTTCCCACCGGTCCACAAAGTATATACGCGGATCAACCTCTTTGCAATGGGATAATAGGGTCTTCCAGGAATAACAAGGGCGGAATATTCCGCTCTAGTCATCTCTGACCATGCTCCACATTACATGGATGTGAGGTTGGAGATGGGCCGTGCCCAGCACCCCACATGGAGGTTGGTGTAGCCACCTGAGTTGGCCAAGTCCTGATTTAAAATGGAAGAACAGCAAAGGCTGAAGGGAAATTCAGCCAACACAGGCAGAAACCAGCAGGTGAAAGTTACTGTGTATTAAACTCTGCAAAAAGCCCAGACAGCATCGATACCAGCAGCCATCTGCATAATAATGTAGCAGCCATCTACATACTAATGCGCGATCCCCGGGAACAATCGAAACATTTGGGATAAACAAAGCCAAGCCAGACTCCCCGGCGCCAGCAGGAGCCAACACAAAAGAGGTTAATGGACACCTCAAGACCGCCCATCGATCAGGGAACCGCTCCAGCATTGGAGAAATCGAACCAAGTGATTGGAACGAAGTCCAATAACCTAGAACTAGGCCCAGGGTCCGCCCCGAAAGGCGGGAAGCCCCTGGGGACTATAAAATTAAGCCCCCAAGTTCAAATCGTTCTTCTTGACCGGGTCACACAGCAACGCGAACCAACCTTGACCATGACCGGTTCAACTGCCGCCGAGATCCAGTAAGTCTTAAGTCAACGCTCGCTACGAGATAGGCGCTACTAACTACCAATCCGTACCAACTTCGAATCCCGCAGACTCAGAACCCGAACGAAAGGCCATTTGTTCCCCTGACCTGGTGGGCCAGTCCGAAGCTAAGTATAGGCCTGTTAGTTGTAGAAGTAGCTTAGAAGTAGAATGAGTAGCGATTTACTGTGTATAATAAATGTGCTTTGATTTGAATCTTACTAATCGGTGTATTGAGTTATTGATCATTACTTGAACTTGAACCTCGTGGCGGTATCATAAAGATACCTGGTGACTCGAGAGCAAAGGTTATAAAACAACCAATTGAACCAACCAAATGTTAGCAACATTGGACACTGATCTCTTGGCCGACTAGACCTTCTGCCAAGAAACATCACAGGCCATTAGCGACTACGTTACTAAAAACCGGAACGGGAAAGTTTTGCTTTCCAGTTTCTGGGAGGCACTGAAGGCTGTGATCAGGCGTGAAATTATAGCCTACAAGGCTCGCAAAGACAGGAGGAGAGGGTGGCCAGGCAACAGTTGATTGTCTCCATCCTGGAGGTTGACAGAAAGTACTCCGAGGCCCCGACCGTAGAGCTTCTGGCGGAGATGAAAAAACTAAAAATAGACTTTAACCTGCTATCCACTAGGAAAGCAGTACATCAACTCCACCAGACATGTGGGACCTTCTACCAGCATAAAGAAAAGGCTGGCCGCTTACTGGCTCACCAGCTGAGGAAGCAGGCAGCCACGGGGGAAATAGCACAGATAAAAGACAGCAGAGGCAGACAGCAATCGAACCAAATGAGGTCAATCGAGCATTTGAGACCTCCTACCAAGGGCTGTAAACCTCTGAGCCACCCGACAGGGGCACGGAGATGAAACAGTTCCTCAGCAGACTGGATCTGTCAGTTGTGGGGGAAGACAGACGGGGGGAGCTGGAAGCACTAATAGATCTGGGAGAAATCATGGAGAGCATCAGCTCCATGCAGGCAGGGAAGGGGCCGGGACCCGACGGGTTGCCGTGGGACTTCTGTGAAGAATTTGCACTGGCCCTGCCCCACACCTAAGGGACATGTTCGCCGACTCGCTGGCGAGGGGCACCCTGCCTCCCCTGCTAACACAGGCCACGATATCATTGATACCCAAAAAAGACAAAGATCTGACGGAATGCCCATTTTACTGCTCAATGTAGATGCAAAGATACTCACGAAGGTTCTGGCCAAGAGGCTGGAGAACTGCGTACCAGAAGTGGTTGCAGAGGACCAGGCGGGCTTTGTCAAGGGTAGGCAGCTTACTGTGAACATCAGGCGGCTGGTGAATGTAATAATGACCGCCCCCGGGAGAGAACAGCAGAGGTGATCATCTCGCTGGACGCAGATAAGGCCTTCGAGCTGATGGAGGACCTGGCAGGACAGGAACTTAGGCACTTTCAGGTAAAGTACTTTCACTGCAAGGAGACAGTAGGATACCCCAGAGCCCCGAGAACCACATTACTAGAGGACCTGATAAACATGGATACGAAGGAAGGGGGAACTGCGGGAAAATCTACGGACAGCTACTGGATTGATCGATTGATATTTATTGTCACATGCACCGAAGTACAATGAAAAGTATTTTTCTGCAGCCAAGGGAACACAGTATGTACAAAGTAGACAGAAAAATAATCGGCAGAATAATGGACAGGGCGAGGCTGCCACTGGACGAAGTCAGATAAAAATGCGGAGACAAACTGGGGACAGAAGTGAGTTGGGGACCCTGAAGCGAAGCACTGAGCATGGCCAACTCCACCTCCTCCTGCAAGGAGTCTCAGCCTCATGATGTTTAAAGGGATGCACAGAGCGCACCTAACTAGAACCCGAATGAACAGGTTCTTCCCGGAGATGGGAGATACATGTGAACAATGCCAGGTGTTATGGGCTAGGGTTCAGAGAACTTCAAAGTATATCATGGAGTTCATCTGACCTACAACTGGTTATTAATTTTGGTTACGAGGAGCACAAGTGCCTACTTTACAGGTGTTATTCAACAGAGGCCTTAAGCATTTTTAAACAAAACAAGGTTTATTCTACGAATTCAGTTAACATTTTATAAACACATACAGTAAGCATTTTTATCAACTGCAAACATAAATCCCCCACATAGCTACAGATTCTCTCTCTCTATATATATATATATATATATATATATAACCCTTAATAACTTCACTTTCAGCTGTGTGAACCGAAAGTAAAACTCAGGGCCACAGCCAGCTCCCAGCTCAAAATGAAACCAGAGCCACAGCCCAGATCCATCCACACAATGGCATCAGTGAAGCCATGTGATAATACAAACATTTCTTAAAGGGACACTCCCATGACACCACTCCCCAAGAAAAAAAAATAAACAATCAACTTCAAAGATGGTTTCATTTTTCACCTTTTCACTTCCCTTTAAGAAATATTGACAGTAAATATACTTTTTTGTTTAACAAAACAAAACACACAAACATTTATAATAACGTAGTCCATTTTAGTTCTTCTTCCTCCACCGAACCAGCTTCTCTTCATCACATTCGTACCAAAGCATCGGCTATCACGTATTCTCGTCCTGACACATGTATTATTTTTAGATGAAATGGCTGTAACAATAAACTCCATAGAAACAGTCTGCCATTGTTATTCTGGAATCGCTCCAAAAACATCAATGGATTATGGTCAGTATATATAATTGTTTCAGATGAATTGCTGGTAATATAAATTTGAAAATGTTGCAAAGCCAGTACCAAGTTCAAAGTCTCCTTCTCAATCGATGAATACGTCCTCTGGTGATTATTCAATTTCTTTGAAAAATAACCAATAGGCTGCTCTATTCCTTCGTCAGCTTCTTGTAAGAGCACAGCACCTATGCCCACATCACTCGCATCGACAGCCACTTTGAATGGTTTTGTGAAATTTGGGGTGGCTAACATAAGGAACAGTGGTTAACACAGCCTTCAAGCCATCAAATGCCTGTTGACACTCCGCCGTCCACTGAAATTTGCTACTCTTCTTCAGCAAGTCTGTCAGTAGAGCAACCATGCTGCTAAAGTTTGGCACAAATTTCTGATAAAATCCATTCATGACAAGGAATCGCATTATTTCCTTTCATGTCGAGGGTATTGGAAACTCCCCAATAACTTTTGTTTTCACATCCCGTGGAACCATTTTATCCAGTCCAATTGTATGGCTAAAGAACATAACTTGGGCTTTTCCAAATTTACTTTTGGCTAGGTTTACCACCAGGCCCGCCTGCTGAGGTCGATCAAATAACTCCATCAGATGCTTCAAATGTTCTTTCCATGTCTGAATAAAAATCACCAGATCGTCAATGTATACCGCACAATTGGGTAATCCTGAAACAACGGTTAGTTAACCGTTGAAATGTGGCTGGGGCGTTTTTCATGTCAAATGGCATAACTTTAAATTGGTATATACCATCTGGAGTCACAAAAGCTGAAATCCACTTCGCCATTTTGGATAAAGGTACCAGTAACCTTTAAGTAAATTCAGTTTGGAAATACAAGCTTACTGTCCCACCTTCTCAATGCAACCCTCCAAGTGTGGGATCGGATAAGAGTCTGTTCTTGTAACTGCATGAACCTTTCTATAGTCCACACACAAACGTTGGATACCATCCGGTTTCGGTACCATCACTATGGGTGAGCTCCTTTGGTTGCAACCCACTTCAATTATGCCATTTTTAAGCATAATTTCAATTTCTTTGTTAACCTGTGCCAATTTTAGAGGGTTAAGTCTATATGGATGTTGTTTAATTGGAACAGCATTTCCAACATCTACATCATGCATAGCCATTTCAGTACTTCCAAACTTATCTCCACAAACGTGCCCATGTGATATTAATAACTCTTTCAGCTCAGTTTTTTCCTCTGAAAGTTAATTCAACAATTTATCCCAATTTTTAAGAATATCCTCGTAATCCAATTTAATTTGAAGAGTGTCAAATTCAGAGTCATCAAAGTTCTTCACTTTGAGCTAGAATCACTAAAACCTCCTCCTGTTGATCTCCTTCCCTTTCAAAGTACCTTTTAAACATATTCACATGACACACTCGGTGAGTTTTCCTTCTATCTGGCGTTCTTACCACATAATTCACCTCATTTAATTTCCTTTCAATCTGATAAGGTCCACAAAACCTTGTTTTTAAAGGTTCACCTGCCACTGATAACAATACTAAATCACTCAACATTGTCTTTAACGTCTGATGCCACCGTTTCAAAGCTCCCTGCGATTCTGGATGGTACACAATTGATTTAAATTGTTTTACTCCTAAGCTATCCATAACTTCTTTGAATAGCCTTGAGGTAAAATTTAATCCTTGATCCGATTGTATTTCTGTGCGTAGTCCAGATCTGGTTAAGAATTTAAGTAACTCCTCCACAATCTTTTTAGTTGTAACGGGCAGCACGGTAGCACAGTGGTTAGCACCGTTGCTTCACAGCTCCAGTGTCCCAGGTTCGATTCCCGGCTTGGGTCACTGTCTGTGCCGTGTCTGCACGTTCTCCCCATGTCTGCGTGGGTTTCCTCCGGGTGCTCCAGTTTCCTCCCACAGTCCAAAGACGTGCAGGTTAGGTGGATTGGCCATGATAAATTGCCCTTAGTGACCAAAAAGGTTAGGAGGGGTTATTGGGTTACGGGGATAGGGTGGAAGTGAGGGCTTAAGTGGGTTGGTGCAGACTCGATGGGCCAAATGGCCGCCTTCTGCACTGTATGTTCTATGTACTCTATTGTGAAATGGAATGGCCTCTGGAAACCTAGTAGACACATCCATTATAGTCAAAAGATATTGATTCCCACTTTTTGTTTTAGGAAGTGGTCCTGTGCAATCAATTCAGACCCTTGTAAAAGATTCCTCAAATGCTGGAATCAGTATTAAGGGCGCTGATTTTATCACGGCTTGAGGTTTCCCTATCACTTGACATGTGTGAAATGATCGACAAAATTTAACTACATCTTTATCTAGTCCAGGCCAATAAAAATGTTTTTGTATTTTAGCTTGAGTTTTCCTTACACCCAAATGACCTCCTATTGGTACCTCATGTGCTACTCTCAACACCTCCTTTCTGTACTCTACCGACAATACCACTTGATGAACCTCTGCCCACTTTTCATTCACCTGCATATATAAAGGTCTCCATTTTCTCATCAAGACATTATTTTTACGGTAATAACATTCTGGAATTCACTCAGATTCCACTTTGTGTATGCTTTCTGTTACATCCGTTTCATTTTTATATCTTTCTGTTGTAACTCCGCCAATTTTCCTGAACTAAACATATTCGCCTCATTCTCCACCTGTTCTTGTCTTTTCCAACCATCTGATCAAAAATCGTTTCTGATAATTGAACTTCAACTTTATCTTCACTCTTTGATTTCTCCTCTTGTCTTAACCTGTGACTTTGCAACCTTGTTACTACACAATCCAGAAAAATCCCAGGATATTCGTCCTTCAACACTTCAGTTGTCTGATTTTCAACTGGCTTATCAACCACAGTAGGCATCACTCCCACCTGCGATCCAACTATATCATTACCCAAGATAAACTGTATTCCTGGACAAGATAGTTATTCTATTACTCCTACTACCACTTCACCACTCTTAGGCCTTTCCACCTTACCTTATATAATGGAACACTACTCTTCTCACCCTGAATTCCACAACTTACCACCTTTTCTGACAATATTCCTCCCAAACTACAGAACTCCTCATCTCTTACCATCAAAGATTGACTAGCTCCCGGATCTCTTAAAAGTTTGACTTCTTTACTTACTCCTCCGGGTAAACTTTACCCACAAGTAAATTCTTTAAAGAGATCTGGCACCTTATGATCAGGCTGTACAATCTTTTCAACCCCCTTTGCATCAATTGGGTTTTCCTTTACCACTTTTACAAACTCCACTGGCCTATCCTGTTTTACCAGTGCTTTTCTTCAACCCCTAACACTGACTTTACATAGCCTAGTTTATTACAGTAAAACATCTGAAACTTTTCGTTTCTCTTTCATCCTCCTGGATTTCTTTTTTAATCTGAGGTACACTCTCCTAAATATCATCCATCAAATCCCCTTTACCTATACCACTTGAGTATTTCTCTTTTCCCAAGTTTCTATCCCTCACTGGCTGAAACTGATGTTGGAAACCAAACTTTGATTTATGAACTAAATCATAATCATCTGCCATTTCTGCAGCTCACTTTTTGTTCCGCTACCTTCTCAAATGAAATGAAAAAGGCTTCTACATCCTTCTCATCACACCTTGGTCCCTGCTTCCACCACCTCCTCTGGCAGCGAGTTCCAGGCACCCACTACCCTCTGTAAAAGATTTGCCTCGTACAAATCGTACGATTTGCCTCTGACAAAAGTCAGAGGCTTTTCCCCGGGGTAGAGGAGTCAATTACTAGGGGGCATAGGTTTAAGGTGAGAGGGGCAAGGTTTAGAGTAGATGTACGAGGCAAGTTTTTTACGCAGAGGGTAGTGGGTGCCTGGAACTCGTTACCGGAGGAGGTGGTGGAAGCAGGGACGATAGTGACATTTAAGGGGCATCTTGACAAATACATGAATAGGATGGGAATAGAGGGATACGGACCCAGGAAGTGTAGAAGATTGTAGTTTAGTTGGGCAGCATGGTCGGGACGGGCTTGGAGGGCCGAGGGGCCTGTTCCCGGGCTGTACATTTCTTTGTTCTTTGTTCTTTGTACATCTCCTCGAAATCTTGCCCCTCGCACCTTCGACCTATGCCCCCCAGTAATTGACCCCTCTCCTCTGGGAAAAAGTCTCTGACTATCCACTCTGTCTATGCCCCGCAAAATTTAGTAGACCTCTATCAGGTCGCCCCTCAACCTCCGTTGTTCCAGTGAGAACAAACCGAGTTTATTCAACCTCTCCTCACAGCTAATGCCCTCCATACCAGGCAATATCTTGGTAAATCTCTTCTGCACCCTCTCTAAAGCCTCCACACCCTTCTGGTAGTGTGGTTCTTGAAGCATAGGCTGCTCTGTCTCATTGTCCCACCAATAGGACAACATTGTCCCGGTGCCATATGGGGAGGCGTTGCATGTAATTATCAATGATTATGGCCAGTCGTAGTGTGTTCGGAACCTGTAGGATAATAGCAGGCACTTTACTTTGGCAAGAGCTCCTTCTTATGGTGCCTTCCATGCCCATTTTTGCTGCTTCTATAAGAGCACATGAAGACACACCAGTATGGTTGCCAGATGTGGAATACATTTTCCGTAATAATAATAATCTTTATTCTTGTCACAAGTAGGCTTACATTAACACTGCAATGAAGTTACTGTAAAAATCCCGTTAATGAGTCCTAGGAATGACCTCTCCTCTGTTGCATTCTCTGGAGTTGGGACCTGCTTGATGGCTCGGACTTTCTCTTCTACAGGGTGCAACCCATCAAGCATATGACTTGTCTTGTCTGGAAGACAGGCGGATACCTACTTCTGAGAATTGGAGGAGAACTTCCTCTCGGTTGTCCAAGTGTTCCTTCTCAGAGGCTCCTGTAATCAACATGTCATCCAGCTGGTCAGCCACCCTGGGAAGCACTTGGAGAATGATTATGATTTTCCAAACGTGCTGCTATTACTTCCTTAATAATTGATTACAAAATTTTTTCAACAGTAGATGTTAGGCTAATCGGACTTTGGTTGCTCATTTTTTGCACCCCACCCTTTTTGCTTCAGGGTGCCACATTGGCAGTTTTCCAATCCTCCTGTGCTTCTCCAGTATTCAAGGAATTTTAGAAAATTACAACCAATACATCCACAATCTCTGTAGCTACTTCTTCTAAGATCCTAAGATGCAAGCCCCAAGGGCCAGGGGACTTATCTCCCTTTAACCCTATGTGTTTGTCTTAAAATACTTCATAAAATTTACAGTGCAGAAGGAGGCCATTCGGCCCATTGAGTCTGCACCGGCTCTTGGAAAGAGCACCCTACCCAAGGTCAACACCTCCACCCTATCCCCATAACCCAGTAACCGCACCCAACACGAAAGGCAATATTGGACACTAAGGGCAATTTATCATGGCCAATCTACCTAACCTGCACATCTTTGGACTGTGGGAGGAACCGGAGCACCGGGAAATGCAAAGTCTTTGGCAGGTAGGATCAAGGATAACCCTAAAGCTTTCTATAGATATGTCAGGAATAAAAGAATGACTAGGGTAAGAGTAGGGCCAGTCAAGGACAGTACTGGGAAGTTGTGCTTGAAGTCCGAGGAGATAAGAGAGGTGCGAAATGAATATTTTTCGTCAGTATTCACACAGGAAAAAGACAATGTTGTCGAGGAGAATACTGAGATTCAGGCTACTAGACTAGAAGGGCTTGAAGTTCATAAGGAGGAGGTGTTAGCAATTCTGGAAAGTGTGAAAATAGATAAGTCACCTGGGCCGGATGGGATTTATCCTAGGATTCTCTGGGAAGCTAGGGAGGAGATTGCTGAGCCTCTGGCCTTGATCTTTAAGTCATCTTTGTCTACAGGAATAGTGCTAGAAGACTGGAGGATAGCAAATGTTGTCCCCTTGTTCAAGAAGGGGAGTAGAGATAACCCTGGTAACTATAGACCAGTGTGCCGTACTTCTGTTGTGGGAAAAATCTTGGAAAGGTTTATAAGAGATAGGATGGGTAATCATCTGGAAAGGAATAATTTGATTAGAGATAGTCAACACGGTTTTGTGAAGGGTAGGTCGTGCCTCACAAACCTTATAGAGTTCTTTGAGAAGGTGACCAAACAGGTGGATGAGGGTAAAGCAGTTGATGTGGTATATATTGAAGTGCATAAGTTGGGAACATAGGCTGTCAGGGAAGGACACGAGAAATGTGGAACTTGTTCAAGGAACAGGTACTACGTGTCCTGGATATGTATGCCGCTGTCAGGCAGGGAAGAGATGGTCGAGTAAGGGAACCATGGTTGACAAGAGAGGTTGAATGTCTTGTTAAGAGGAAAAAGGAGACTTATGTAAGGCTGAGGAAACAAGGTTCAGACAGGGCGATGGAGGGATACAAGATAGCCAGGAGGGAACTGAAGAAAGAGATTAGGAGAGCTAAGTGAGGGCATGAACAATCTTTGGTGGGTAAGATCAAGGAAAACCCCAAGGCCTTTTACACATATGTGAGAAATATGAGAATGACTAGAGCGAGGGTAGGTCCGATCAAGGACAGTAGCGGGAGATTGTGTATTGAGGTCTTGAACGAGTACTTTTCTTCTGTCTTTACAAATGAGAGGGGCGATATTGTTGGAGAGGATAGTGTGAAACAGATTGGTAAGCTCGAGGAAATACTTGTTAGGAAGGAAGATGTGTTGGGCATTTGAAAAATTTGATGATAGACGAGTCCCGCGGGCCTGACGGGATGTATCCAAGGATTCTATGGGAAGCAAGAGATGAAATTGCAGAGCCGTTGGCAATGATCTTTTCATCCTCACTGTCAACAGGGGTGGTACCAGGGGATTGGAGAGTGGCGAATGTCGTGCCCCTGTTCAAAAAAGGGACTAGGGAATTACAGGCCAGTTAGTCTTACTTCGGTGGTAGGCAAAGTAATGGAAAGGGTATTGAAGGATAGGATTTCTGAGCATCTGGAAAGACACTGCTTGATTAGGGATAGTCAGCACGGATTTGTGAGGGGTAGGTCTTGCCTTACAAGTCTTATTGAATTCTTTGAGGAGGTGACCAAGCATGTGGATGAAGGTAAAGCAGTGGATGTAGTGTACATGGATTTTAGTAAGGCATTTGATAAGGTTCTGCAGAAAGTAAGGAGGCATGGGATAGTGGGAAATTTGGCCAGTTGGATAACGAACTGGCTAACCGATAGAAGTCAGAGAGTGGTGGTGGATGGCAAATATTCAGCCTGGATCCCAGTTACCAGTGGCGTACCGCAGGGATCAGTTCTGGGTCCTCTGCTGTTTGTGATTTTCATTAATGACTTGGATGAGGGAGTTGAAGGGTGGGTCAGTAAATTTGCAGATGATACGAAGATTGGTGGAGTTGTGGATAGTAAGGAGGGCTGTTGTCGGCTGCAAGGAGACATAGATAGGATGCAGAGCTGGGCTGAGAAGTGGCAGATGGAGTTTAACCCTGAAAAGTGTGAGGTTGTCCATTTTGGAAGGACAAATATGAACGCGGAATACAGGGTTAACGGTAGAGTTCTTGGCAATGTGGAGGAGCAGAGAGATCTTGGGGTCTATGTTCATACATCTTTGAAAGTTGCCACTCAAGTGGATAGAGCTGTGAAGAAGGCCTATGGTGTGCTCGCGTTCATTAACAGAGGGATTGAATTTAAGAGCCATGAGGTGATGATGCAGCTGTACAAAACTTTGGTAAGGCCACATTTGGAGTACTGTGTACAGTTCTGGTCGCCTCATTTTAGGAAGGATGTGGAAGCTTTGGAAAAGGTGCAAAGGAGATTTACCAGGATGTTGCCTGGAATGGAGAGTAGGTCTTATGAGGAAAGGTTGAGGGTGCTAGGCCTTTTCTCATTAGAACGGAGAAGGATGAGGGGCGACTTGATAGAGGTTTATAAGATGATCAGGGGAATAGATAGAGTAGACAGTCAGAGACTTTTTCCCCGGGTGGAACAAACCATTACAAGGGGACATAAATTTAAGGTGAAAGGTGGAAGATATAGGAGGGATATCAGAGGTAGGTTCTTTACCCAGAGAGTAGAGGGGGCATGGAATGCACTGCCTGTGGAAGTAGTTGAGTCGGAAACATTAGGGACCTTCAAGCAGCTATTGGATAGGTACATGGATTACAGTAAAATGATATAGTGTAGATTTATTTGTTCTTAAGGGCAGCACGGTAGCATTGTGGATAGCACAATTGCTTCACAGCTCCAGGGACCCAGGTTCGATTTCGACTTAGATCACTGTCTGTGCAGAGTCTGCACATCCTCCCCGTGTGTGCATGGGTTTCCTCCGGGTGCTCCGATTTCCTCCCACAGTCCAAAGATGTGCAGGTTAGGTGGATTGGCCATGATAAATTGCCCTTAGTGTCCAAAATTGCCGTTGGTGTTGGGTGGAGGTGTTGAGTTTGGGTAGGGTGCTCTTTCCAAGAGTCGGTGCAGACTCAAAGGGCCGAATGGCCTCCTTCTGCACTGTAAATTCAATGATAATCTATGATTAATCTAGGACAAAGGTTCGGCACAAGATCGTGGGCCGAAGGGCCTGTTCTGTGCTGTATTTTCTATGTTCTATATGGATTTCAGTAAAGCGTTTGATAAGGTTCCCCATGGTAGGTTACTGCAAAAATACGGAGGCATGGGATTCAGGGTGATTTAGCAGTTTGGATCAGAAATTGGCTAGCTGGAAGAAGACAAAGGGTGGTGGTTGATGGGAAATGTTCAGACTGGAGTCGAGTTACTAGTGGTGTACCACAAGGATCTGTTTTGGGGCCACTGCTGTTTGTCATTTTTATAAATGACCTGGAGGAGGGCGTAGAAGGATGGGTGAGTAAATTTGCAGATGACACTAAAGTCGGTGGAGTTGTGGACAGTGCGGAAGGATGTTACAGAGGGACATAGATAAGCTGCAGCGCTGGGCTGAGAGGTGGCAAATGGAGTTTAATGCAGAAAAGTGTGAGGTGATTCATTTTGGAAGGAATAACAGGAAGTCTGAGTACTGGGCTAATGGTAAGATTCTTGGCAGTGTGGATGAGCAGAGAGATCTCGGTGTCCATGTACATAGAACCCTGAAAGTTGCCACCCACGTTGAGAGGGTTGTTAAGAAGGCGTACGGTGTGCTAGCTTTTATTGGTAGAGGGATTGAGTTTAGGAGCCATGAGGTCATGTTGCAGCTATACAACACTCTGGTGCGGCTGCATTTGGAGTATTGCGTGCAATTCTGGTCGCCGCATTATAGGAAGGATGTGGAAGCATTAGAAAGGGTGCAGAGGAGATTTACCAGAATGTTGCCTGGTATGGAGGGAAGATCTTCTGAGGGAAGGCTGAGGGACTTGAGGCTGTTTTCGTTAGAGAGAAGAAGGTTAAGAGGTGACTTAATTGAGGCATACAAGATGATCAGAGGATTGGATAGGGTGGACAGTGAGAGCCTTTTTCCTCGGATGGTGATGTCTAGCACGAGGGGACATACCTTTAAATTGAGGGGAGATAGATATAAGACAGATGTCAGAGGTAGGTTCTTTACTCAGAGAGTAGTAAGGGCATGGAATGCCCTGCCTGCATCAGTAGTGGACTCGCCAACACTAAGGACATTCAAATGGTCATTGGATAGACATCTGGACAATAAGGGAATAGTGTAGATGGGCTTTAGAGTGGTTTCACAGGTCGGCGCAACATCGAAGGCCGAAGGGGCTGTACTGCGCTGTAATGTTATATGTTATAAGGGCAGCACGGTAGCATTGTGTATAGCACAATTGCTTCACAGCTCCAGGGTCCCAGGTTCGATTCCGGCTTGGGTCACTGTCTGTGCGGAGTCTGCATATCCTCCCCGTGTGTGCGTGGGTTTCCTCCGGGTGCTCCGGTTTCCTCCCACAGTCCAAAGATGTGCAGGTTAGGTGGATTGGCCATGATAAATTGCCCTTAGTGTCCAAAATTGCCCTTAGTGTTGGGTGGGGTTATTGGGTTATGGGGATAGGGTGGAGGTGTGGACCTTGGGTAGGGTGCTCTTTCCAAGAGCCGGTGCAGACTCGATGGGCCGAATGGCCTCCTTCTGCACTGTAAATTCTATGATAATCTATGATGTTCTATGTTCACCCGGAGGAAACCACGCACACACAGGAGGATATGCAGACTCCGCACAGACAGTGACCCAAGCCGGAATCGAACCTGGGACCCTGGAGCTGTGAAGCACTTGTGCTATCCACAATGCTACCGTGCTGCCCATGAAACTCCCCATAACTGGAGAGGACTTCTCCAGTGACGGCATTTAATCCCTCCCTGCGTTCTTAATGGCATGTTCAAAGAATCTTCTACTGTAAAGGCTGATGCAAAATATCTGTTTAAGTCCCCTGCCATGTCCCGAATAACTCTATCTCAAGATTCATTTTCTAAGGGGCCTAAGTTCACTTTGAACTCTCTCTTCCTATTTGTATATTTACAGAAGATCTTATTATGAGTTTTATATTCCTCGCTAGTGTGACCTTGTTCTTTATTTTCTCTCTCTTCATTATCTTTTTACTCCTCCTTTACTGGATTCTGAATTTATCTCAGTCTTCGGGGCTATCACTGATTTCTGCCCATAAAATGATTTTTGTTTCAATTAAAGAGAGACTGTGAGATTATTGAGCAAGTTGTCATAGGGAGGGACACAGTATTGGAGGTGTTGGCAGGCTTAAAAGTGGAGAAATCTCCAGTTCAGGACGAATTGTGTCCCAGGTTGCTGTGGGAGGCAAGGGAGGAGATTACTGGGCCCCTGATCCAAATTGTTGATCCTTCTCTGGCCACAGGAGAGGTGCCAGAGGACTGGAGAACCACAAATATGGTCCCACTATTTAAGAAAGGCTGTAGGGATAAGCCTGGGAACTACAGGCCAGTGAGTCTCAGATCAGTGGTGGGGAAACTAATGAAGAAATCTCTGAAGGAGAGAATCTATCTGCACTTGGAGGGGCAAGGTTTGATCAAGAATAGTCAGTATGGCTTTGTCAGAGGAAGGTCATGCTTAACAAATGTGATTGAATTTTTTGAGCTTGTGACCAGGTGTGTAGATGCGAGTAGTGTAGTTGATGTAGTTTACATGGATTTCAGCAAAACATTTGACAAGGTCCCACATGGGAGAATTAAGAAGGCATATGGACATGGGATACAGGGTATCTTGATAAGGTGGATTAAAAATTGGGTTAGCTGCAGGAGACAGAGGGTCATGACAGATGGCTGTTATAGTGACTGGAAGGCAGTGTCCAGTGGCGTACCACAGGGGTCAGTGCAGGATCCCCTATTGTTAGTCATTTATATAAATGACTGAGATGACTATGTCGGGGTAGAATCTGTAAGTTTGCGGATGACACAATGATAGGCCAGGTGGTTAACAGTGAGGCTGAGAGTCTTGGGTTACAGAAAGATATAGCAGGATGGTCAGAAAAGTGGCGGATGGAATTTAATCCTGAAAAGTGTGAGGTGTTGTACACTTTGGAAGGAGCAATTTGACAAGGAAATATTGAATGAATGGCAGCACACTGAGGAACAAATAGACCTTGGCGTGTTTGTAAATAGATCTCTGAAGTCAAAAGGGCAGGCCAATAGGGTGGTGAAAAAGGCAGATGGTGCACTTGCCTCTATCAATCGTGTCATAGATTACAAAAGCAAGGATGTCATGTTGGCGTTATATAGAACATTGGTGAGGCCACAACTGGAGCACTGTTTGCAGTTCTGGTCGTCACTTTATAGGAAGAATGTGATTGCGCTGGAGTTTCACCAGGATGTTGACTGGGATGGAACATTTTAGTTATGAATGTTCAGAATGGGTTAACAGACCTTCCAATTAAATACTAATTTGATGTCAATTATCCAATAGATGTAACTGATTATATAAAGGGGTTACAGGTGACATACAGGTGTTTTGTGGTGTCAGGTTGGATGTACCTTTAAGAAATGGGTGTTTATTAAATAGCTGCAGTGATATCAATGTGTGGATGGAGTTGGGCTGTCTGTCTGTCTTTTACTTTCGTTTTGAGCTGAAAAGCTGCTTTGTGGCTCTGTTTTTGGTTTCGTTTTCAGAGTTGGAGATCTGTGTTCAACTAGCTGTGTTCAACTGTGTTAAACCAGGGGCTGGTTTAGCACACTAGGCTAAATCGCTGGCTTTGAAAGCAGACCAAGGCAGGGTCAGCAGTACGGTTCAATTCCCGTACCAGGGGCTTTTCACAGTAACTTCGTTGAAGCCTACTTGTGACAGTAAGCAATTTTCATTTCAGGTGAACTGCTGTCCTTGTCAAACAGGGCTTAACTTATGGTTGTTGCTGGGAAAGATACAAAGGATTACCTATAGAGTATTGCATCATGAGGTTGCGTGTGTTGGTAGTTGATAAGATTTTTACTGTGTGTTTATAAAATGTTAACTGTGTTCATAGAATAAACATTGTTTTGTTTTAAAAATACTTAAGGTCTCTGTTGCGTAACACTTGGAGAATGGACCCTTCTGCTCCCCATAACCAAAATGTATTACAAGTCGTGGGTCAGGTTTATAAAACTCCATAATATACTTTGAAGTTTTATAAACCCTGGCCCATAATAAATTGGGGGTTCATGGGGTAAAAGTCTATCTTTCGTGATTTAGTTGGTTGAGTGAACTTAACGACAGTGAAGGGTGAGCTTATTTGTGTTTCCTTTTCAGGTGTGGTATTCCAGTTTAAGTAGGGAGTCTGTTGTGGACAATGGCGCTTTCAGGGGCTCGGATGTTTTTGGGCGTGGGGAAGGTCACACGCAGTACCTTGCGAACAGAGACTAAAAAAAGGCTTTTAGATTTGGTAAAAACATTGCAGTTAACGTTACCTGACAGCATACGAAAAGACAAGGTACTTACGGCGATAGCTGAGCATTTAAAATTTCCTGAGATACAATCTGACACATTA
Source organism: Scyliorhinus torazame (assembly GCF_047496885.1). Taxonomy (NCBI): domain Eukaryota; kingdom Metazoa; phylum Chordata; class Chondrichthyes; order Carcharhiniformes; family Scyliorhinidae; genus Scyliorhinus; species Scyliorhinus torazame. The sequence goes on along the minus strand of NC_092717.1, from coordinate 66,313,020 downwards.
GAACTGGCAAAAATTCAGTTACAGATTAAATGACTGGAACATGAGAAAGCATTAACGCAGCTTGAATACGCAATGAGGGACAAAGAAAAAGAGAGAGAAAGAGATAGAGAGGAAAAAGAAAAAGAGAGAAAGAGGTAGAGAGGAAAAAGAAAAAGAGAGAGAAAGAGGTAGGGAGGAAAAAGAAAAAGAGATGGAAAGAGATCGAGAGGGAAAAGAAAAAGAGAGAGAAAGAGATAAAGAGGAAAAAGAAAGAAAGAGAGGAAAAAGGAAAAGAGCGAGAAAGAGAGAGAGGATAGGGAAAGAAATAGAGAGGAAAGGGAAAAAGAGAGAGAGTATGAACTTCGGAAAATGTCCATGAAACATGACAGTTAAAATTGGCGGATGTAAAGGGAAACGTACAGTTTGAGGATAGTGATGAGGATAATTGAGGATTCTCTTGCAGCCAGTCCGGATGAAATGATCAGTCGAACACCTTGTTACTTTAACATATTTATTTCTCGGCGCCGGAGCTAGGACCACTGTGTCTCTCCAGAGTCACAATAGCAAGCCCAAGTCAATACATCTAACAGCAGGATTTATACATTTTTGGTTCATTTCTGAGGGCAGCTCCCTCGCATTCCTATCTGTGCTCTCAGCTCAATTATAATTCAACCCCCCTCAATCATAATTATCTTTAAGCCTAGTGCACCCATTCCCAAGGCCGTTATTGCACTTTTGTCTGGTTCAAAACAACCTTGTTATCAGAAGCCTTTGACAGCCTATCTTGACATTCCTCAGCTTGCTATTGACATTTCTTCACACAAAGCTTTACCTAACATTTTTTTTGTCCCATAAAGTTCTAATCCATCTTGAGCCAAACTCTCATTTATCGATCATCAGCCAAACTCTCATTTATCGATCATCAGCCAAGCTCTCATTCCCCCCCTTTTATCATTTCATGATAACTTCTAATCCATAGTCAATCGTCTCAATCTCTCCCATTCTATTTGCATTTCGATCATTTCCTCATATTCCTCTGCACTTTCTTTCACATCCATTAACTCTTCAAGGCGCACTTCATGTTGCTGCACTAACTGTTGAGAAATTACTGCTGCACTGACACTTTTACACAAGCATTTCATCAGGAAGCTAAGCATCATTATTACAAGTATTACAACTACCAGGATTATCAATCCATGCACTAGGTAAGACCCCCATGATCCGGCAAACAACCAATCTAACCACCCATCTCTTGATATTTAATGCAGCTTCTTAACCTCTGTGCGGATATGATCCACGAGGTGGGTGATGTTCTCCGAACTATCGGGGATGTAGGTGCAACATTCCGAACCTATCATGGCACAAGTCCCACCTTTGTTTGCAAGGAGGTAATCGAGGGCCATTCGGTTTTGTAGGGCTACGGTTCTTATTGCCACCATTTCATTATTTATCTCAGTCAATGCTTCAGTGGTGTCGTTTGCTACCTCTTCCAGGATTTTTGCTATCTTCCTTATTTCCTTTATTGCAAGAGCTACCCCGATAGGGGGAAGCAGGATCCCAAAGAATCGCTGCGTTTCAGTTATTGCTCTCTTTTGCCGCTTCAGGTGAGGGTGATTCCTTAAACTAGTGAGATGGTGCACGTAGGGAGCAACGTATCCCAAATAACAGGATCCCGCCCAATTCTCTGGTAACCAGGGGTAAGCCTTGTGGCCACAAATAAAATACGTCCCATTGTATGAAGTGCGTTTGTCCACATCAAACCCTTTGGGCCATCAGGGAGTACTTGAAGGTACCTGTCCCATTTGCGTATGGGACGTCCAGTGTACACCCATAAAACTGAGGAGACGTATATACGGGATAGACCTCGGATATGTTGGCCACCACAAATCTGTGCTCGCATTGACTAGCACCTACAAATATCCCTTCAACCACATTCCTTACTAAACATATTATTCCCAGTGGTCTTCCCATGTTGGTGGTATTAGTGAGGGTAAGAAACGGAGGCTGGTGGGATTTGTTATAACTTGGTTGGTACTACATCTCAAAGGTGTTCAGCCCCCCTCTTTCCAAGGTCTTGGGGATATGGGGAGAAACGATAAACTAGAAGCTGCCCCGCCGTCTGTGTGTCTTACCATAGATGCAATTCTTATAGTCCTGGGGGATTGACGAGTACCATTCTGGTAAATATACCATTCTACTGTTTCCGACAGGTTAAGGGGAACAGGTCTGAGGGGGATCCCTCCCTTAGCATGTGTCGGGATATGTGTACATACCCAGGTACCAGAAACATTCATATCCTTTGCGTACACATATGACATATACAAATAAGTGTTCACATGTAATTCCCTTTTTCCCCGCAGCCTTACCCTCCCTTGGTCAACGCATCCCAAGGGTAAAGTCTTTTTTTTTTTGTTTCTGCAGCTATTTACAGTTGACCTGATGACAGGGTAGGTTGCCCTTCGTCACTCCACTGATGAGTATGGTCCGATTGCATCGTTGTATGTAGGCCGAACATCTGTCCGCAGGGGTCGCGTTCCTAGGTCCTTCTCCTGGGCCTTGACTGGTACACAGTAAGGTGTCTCCTCGACAGAGGTGATGAGTCCATCTTCCCTTGGGGCCACAGGTTCTTCGCTTGGCCTCTCCTCCCGTTTCCAAATGTCCCAGCAGGGTTGCGATAATAAGGCTGTCCTTCATCCCGTGAATGATGCTGAAGTTATTACCTCGGGCTCGAAACAGAGGGTTATTCTCTATTGCATTTTCACAACCTTACAATGGTGGATGTGGATCCAGGCATTTCTGCCTTTTACTTTCACGGCTGTGGGGGTAGTTAGGAGAACCTGAAACGGTCCTTCCCATCGCGGCTCCAGCCCTTTCCGAACCCAGTTCCGGATCATAACGTACTCGCCTGGGTGAATGGTGACAGTACTGGATAAAGGGGGTACTTCCCCACGGGCTGCTCGGACCCGCGAGTGGAGACCCTTTAAAGCCTTTGTTAGAGCTATAACGCAATTGGCCATTTCCGTGGCCATGTGGTGAAAGTTGACATCTTTTGGTTTGCAATCCCATGGAGTGTGAAAAGGCCTTCCGTACAATATCTCAGCAGGGCTTAATCGAGTTTTTCCTGCGGGTGTAGCGCGAATTTGAAAAAGGGCAATGGGTAATAGTTTGAACCAGGTAGCGCCTGTCTCAGCCTGTAATTTGGCTAGTTTGGTTTTCAATGTCTGGTTGGCGTGCTCCACCATTCCTGCTGCTTGTGGCCTATATGCACAGTGCAACTGTTGATTTATGCCCAGCTGAGCACAGAATTCTTTGTTAATCTGTCCCACAAAATGAGGTCCATTATCAGAGCTTAATCGATATGGAATCCCAAATCTAGGAACAATTTCTCGCATCAAAACTTTTACTACCGTGGAAGCTTTGTTATCTACAGTGGGGTAAGCTTCTATCCATTTGCTAAATACATCAACAATAACCAATACATGTTTATAACATTGGCATCTTTCCAACTCAATGTAATCCATCTGGAGTGTCTCAAAGGGACCTTCCGGTAGCAGGGTTTTACCCATTTCACAGGGCATTGCTTTACCAGGATTATACTGCTGACATACTAGGCAACGACTGCTAATGTTTTGTGCTATATCTTGCAGTCTTGGATGCCACTATGTTTTAAGCAATACATCACCCGTAGCTCGCGCACCACAATGAGTTGCAAAGTGAACACATTCGGTAACCCAGGCTGCCAATGCATCGGGCATACAAGTCTGCCCTTCCGGGGTGACCCACAATTTGTTTACAGGATCATAACAACATCCCAATTCTTCCCATAGTCTTTTTACACAGCCAGGAGCGTCCTCCTGTAATTGAATGACGTCAGTGATGGTCGGCATTGGCTTTTCAGAGGGAGACTGACCCTTAGAGCTTTTAGTCTGGCTCATCATTTTGGGGACCACCATGCCTTTTAAGCGAGAAGCCTCTTTGGCCTGATGGTCCGCCTGCCTATTGCCCACATCCACTAAAGTTTTTCCATTTGTATGTGCTGCACATTTTATAACCGCAATCTGTTTTGGAAGCATTAGAGCTTGTAATAATTGTGTAACTAATTGTTTATGAGATATCTGAGTACCTGCTGACGTCAGAAATCCCCTGTTTTTCCATAATTGGCCAAAATCGTGTGTGACCCCAAAGGCATATCGGGAATCAGTGTAGATATTTACAATTTTATCTTTCCCTAATACACAAGCTCGAATAAGTGCAAAAAGTTCAGCCTGTTGGGCGGAAAAGGGAATTTCGAATGCTGCTGCTTCAAGCGTTTCTCCTTGTTGGTTAACAATTGCATACCATCGGTGAATAGGTTCAGATCAGCATTTGATATTGGAGAATCAGCTTGTTGCCGAATAAGATTCTGTATAAGTGCCTCTAGTGAATTCTACAGGGATAGTCAAGAACTGTCAACTTAAGAGAACTGTCATTATTCTGAATATTGCTTTATTAATTTTAAGAAACCAACATATCTTGCTAGTAGTGCCTTCTTCAATAGAATCGACGAATTCATCTACAGAAAACCTATATGTTTAATAAGTTATTGTGCTTGATATTTTAAAATAAATGTTTAGAATTAGCCTGGAAATTAAAACTTCAAATAATGGAAGCTGGTTTTACAAAAACCAAAACAACTCCGATTAAAAGGAACAGATCGTTCAAGGATACCTGATAATGGGAATTTGGCAGCAATCCAACTTTTAATCCCAGTCCATTTGAGTGACCAATATATTTTTTGTTTTTTAAGTTTGGAGATGCGAATGGCATCATTCCAAGCTATACGCCTCTTTTTGTCTCTGCAAGAAAATTAACCCTTTCAACAAGCTTTTGTGTATAATCCAGAAGATGTCAAAGTGCAGAATGTTGTACTTTCATTCCCAATAACTCTAAAGAAGTTAAAGATTTGGCATTACATATCCAAAAAGAAATCAAAAACTTGATCCACCCCAATTTATCTTCCAGCTATCGATGAATTTGAGCTGAAATACTATTATTGAAATGTTACTGATCAATCAACTGTTTGACTGTATTATATTGTATAATTTATTAATACTGAATCAGTAGTATCAAATGTGATTAATTTATTAATTGTATTAATTATTTTGAAATGCCTGGTTGTTGGGCCCCGGGGGTTGGCAGGGTTGTATGCTATGTTGGAAACTTGCCGGGCGGGAAACTGACACTGCGGCTGATAATCGTCTGGGTAATCAGGGAAATCCACCTCTAGTGCCCCCTCTTTTCCCAGGACTAACTCTTGATTCATCTGTGGGTGTTGATTAGCATGGGTTTTAGAATGAGTGCGAGTCGCCGGACCTCCTTGCGACGGTGGAGGTGGTGATAGTGGCAGGGGAGAGGTGGATAAAGGGCTTGAATGTACACATCTTTAATGTAATTTCTAACATGGTCACACCAGAGGAATAAAGAGTTTTTTTTTTTTGTCTGAAACATCATGGGCAAAATTCTCCTACCCGCCCGCCACATTTCTGCCCCGACCGGCCGGCGGGAGTCTCCGTAACACCGGCCGGTCAATGGGGTTTCCCATTGTGGGGCAGCCCCACGCCGTCGGGAAACCCCCGGGCGCCGGCAAAACGGAGACTCCCGCCGGCGGAGAATGACGCCCCATTTGTTTTAGAACAGTTTAAACTACAATCAGAACCCTGGGAATGTAAGGTGGAGGCGGTCGTAGTGGCGGTGTAACGGTCGGTCGTCCCCTATAGTGCCAATTTTCAGGGTCATCCTCATCGTCTCCCTCGGTCAAGGCAAGGCCGGCCATTTGTCCGTATGGACTAGGTTGCAATTGCGGCGGCTTGGACCCAGGAGATCGTGCCCGTTTTTTATGGGCGCACTCCTTTTTTAGGACTTCCGCAGTTTTAACAATTCCGCCCTCGGTTAATTCTATCCCCAATTTTAAAGCATTTGCCTGCCAGCTGGCTAATAGAGATGCATCTTTTAGTTTTTGGCAATATTCACGCCATAGGACAATCAGCTTTTTTGCCGTTAAACTTCGATTATGTTGCCAAATAAGTTGCTGTGCCCCTAGAACAGTAGGCAGATCTTTCAGTCCTCCTAGAGGCCACTGTTCTTTCCCTAGGTTTTTATGCAATTCTCCCGACAGCTGTCACAATTGTTTAGAACATTCCGGATACTGTTCACAAAGAGTTTGAAGCGCGCTTCCACTATCAGCTGTGCTATCTAAAGTATTACCCATTGTCTCCTATCCTCGGATGATCCTTGTGGTTTCCTATTTAATTTTGGTAGCGATCCTAAATCGCCTATTCAATCAAGAATTTAAACGGGGTTATCCTGCCCCATTGCCCAATCAAAAGGTTAAATCAAACTGTTCGAAAGTGATTTTTAGAAGGTCAAAGTCTGGAAATGAAACATGAAAGGAGAGAGAGAGAGAGAGGAGAGGGGACTGATTTAAACAGTCTGACAGGGAATCAAAGACAGAACTAACAGACAGACAGACTCAGAGAATTAAAGGCAGAACTAACAGATTTAAGAAATTGTTCGAGTGTTCCGACAGGACACGCAACGGTCAAGCCCTGTTTATTATGTTTCCTTTAGGTGTTATCCGCACCCTCATTTAAATGTTATAATATATAATTTGGACAGAGTTATCCGTTCTCCGTAACATTCAATCTGATCAACCCGAAGTGTCGAACAAGTCTAGACACCGGTTGATATACTTATTTATTGAAAATCACCTTTTATCGCGAAGGTATTAGGCAACCCTAAGGATCATCATCACTCATTTACCTACCCAGAGATTTAAGGAGCCCTGGTACACCAACTCGGACTATTTAGGGGAAGGACTCTAACCCCCCAAGGTTTCCAACCCGGTTCTTTAGGAAGGATTTTAACCTCCCAGGGACTCCAACCCGGACTGTTTAGGAAGATTCTCTTATTCTCTAATTCACTTATTCTCTTATTCTCTTCCCTGATTCCTTTCCAGGGAACTTTATTCTCTTATTCTCTTTTTCTCTTCCCTGATTCCTTTCCAGGGAACTTTATTCTCTTATTCTCTTATTCTCTTCTCTTATTCTCTTTTTCTCTTCCCTGATTCCTTTCCAGGGAACTTTATTCTCTTATTCTCTCCTCTTATTCTCTTTTTCTCTTCCCTGATTCCTTTCCAGGGAACTCTAACACCAACCCTTCTTCGTAACAGGTTCGCCGGACTGCTTTGATTTAATCAGTCTTCACTGAAACCGAACAGCAGGGCGTGGCCACACTCGGGACAGCAGAGGGGGAAACCAAAGTGGTAACAAACTCATGTTTGGTGCGCAATTCCCTCCTCAGCGTCTGAATGCGATCAGTCTGTTACGCCGTCAGGTTCCAGGAAGGCTCCTGTGAAATCCCACTTCTGACACCAAATGAGGATTCTCTTGCAGCCAGTCCAGATGAAATGATCAGTCGAACACCTTGTTACTTTAACATATTTATTTCTCGGCGCCGGAGCTAGGACCACTGTGTCTCTCCAGAGTCACAATAGCAAGCCCAAGTCAATACGTCTAACAGCAGGATTTATACATTTTTGGTTCATTTCTGAGGGCAGCTCCCTCGCATTCCTATCTGTGCTCTCAGCTCAATTATAATTCAGCCCCCCTCAATTATAGAATCATAGAATCATAGAAGTTTACAGCATGGAAACAGGCCCTTCGGCCCAACCAGTCCATGCCGCCCAGTTTTTACCATTAAGCTAGTCCCAGTTGCCCGCACTTGGCCCATAACCCTCTATACCCATCTTACCCATGTAACTATCTAAATGCTTTTTAAAAGACACAATTGTACCCGCCTCTACTACTACCTCTGGCAGCACATTCCAGACACTCGTAGTGAAGAACCTCTGAGTGAAGAAATTGCCCCTCTGGCCCCTCTCACCTTAAACCTATGCCCTCTAGTTTTAGACTCCCCTACCTTTGGGAAAAGATGTTGACTATCTACCTTATCTATGCCCCTCATTATTTTATAGACCTCTATAAGATCACCCCTAAGCCTCCTACGCTCCAGGGAAAAAAGTCCCAGTCTATCCAGCCTCTCCTTATAACTCGAACCATCAAGTCCCGGTAACATCCTAGTAAATCTTTTCTGCACTCTTTCTAGTTTAATAATATCCTTTCTATAATAGGGTGACCAGAACTGCACACAGTATTCCAAGTGTGGCCGTACCAATGTCTTGTACAACTTCAACAAGACGTCCCAACTCCTGTATTCAATGTTCTGACCAATGAAACCAAGCATGCAGAAAGCCTTCTTCACCACCCTGTAATCATAATTATCTTTAAGCCTAGTGCACCCATTCCCAAGGTCGTTATTGCACTTTTGTCTGGTTCAAAACAACCTTGTTATCAGAAGCCTTTGACAGCCTATCTTGACATTCCTCAGCTTGCTATCAGAAGCCTGTAAGGGCCTGTCTTGACATTTCTTCACACAAAGCTTTACCTAACATTTTGTTTTTCCCATAAAGTTCCAATCCATCTTGAGCCAAACTCTCATTTATCGATCATCAGCCAAACTCTCATTTATCAATCATCAGCCGAACTCTCATAATGAACCTGAGCGTCACAGTCAAAGGCTTGGTGGGGATCAATTGAAATATGTCAATGCTTGATGACAAGAAGGTAGAAGCCTTTTTCATTTCATTTGAGAAGGTAGCTAAACAAATGAAATGGCCACAGTACATGTGGGTATTACAGATTCAAACATAGTTGGTGGGTAGAGCTAGTGAAGTGTTTGCATTACTGTCAGAGGAGGTACCTTGCACGTATGAGGAGGTGAAAAAATCCATCTTTGGTGCAGATGAACTAGTGCCTGAAGCCTACAGACAAAGGTTTAGAAATTTAAGGAAAGAACCTGGTCAAACATACATGGAATTTGAAAGGATCAAACAGTAATTTTGATAAGTGGATTAGGGCTTTGAAAATAGACCAAACGTATGAAGCTCTCAGAGAAATTATACTTTTGGAGGAGTTTAAAAATTCAATTCCTGATGTAGTAAGAATTCATGTGGAAAAGCAGAGGGTTAAAACTGTGAGGTTAGCAGCAGAAATGGCAGATGATTATCAATTAGTTCATAAATCAAAGTTTGGTTTCCGACATCAGTTTCAACCAGTGAGGGATAGAAACTGGGGAAAAGAGAAATACTCAAGTGGTAGAGGTCAAGATGATCTGATGGAAGATAACAAGGAGAGTGCACCTCAGATTTAAAAAGAAATCCAGGAGGGTGGAAGAGGAATGAAATGTTTCAAATGTTTTCACTGTAATAAACTGGGCCATGTAAAGTCACAGTGTTGGTGGTTGAAGAAAAGCACTAGGAAGGTTGGTGTGGTAATACAGGATAAGTAAGACAGTGGGATTTGTCAAAGTGGTAAAGGAAAGCCCAAGTGAAGCGAAGGAAGTGCAAAATATTGTACAACCTGATCAAGAGGTGTTTGATAAGAAGGTGCTAGATCTCTTTAAAGAATTTACTTCTGTGGGTAAAGTTTACTTGTGTGTACCCGGAGGAGCAGATAATGAAGTCACAATTTTAAGAGATAAGGGAGCTAGTCAATCTTTGATGGTAAGAGATGAGGAGTTATGTAGTTTGAGAGGAATATTGCCAGAAAAGGTGGTAATATGTGGAATTCGGGGTGAGAAGAGTAGTGTTCCTATATATATACGGAACAAGGTAAATGAGCTTGTTGCGCACATTGAAATTGGCCAGTACAATGTTGTGGGCACCACAGAGACGTGGCTGCAAGGGGATCAGGGCTGGGATCTACTTATCCAAGGATATGTGTCCTATCGAAAGGACAGGCAGATGGGTAAAGGGGGCGGGGTTTCATTGTTAGTAAGGAATGAAGTTAAATCGATAGTGAGGAGCGACATAGGACCAGAAGGCATAGAATCTCTGTGGGTAGAATTGAGGAATCGCAAGGGTAAAAAGACCCTAATGGAAGTTATGTACAGGCCCTCTAGCAGTAGTCAGGATATGGGGCAGAAAATAAATCAGGAGATAAAAAAGGCCTGTAATAAAGGCAATATTACAATAATAATGGGGGACTTCAATATGCAGGTGGACTGGGAAAATCAGTTTGATAGTGGATCCCAAGAAAAGGAATTTGTGGAATGTCTAAGAGGTGTTTTTTTGGAGCAGCTTGTGACAGAGCCTACTAGGGAACAGGCAATTCTGGATTTGGTGATGTATAATGAGGTAGAATTGATTAAGGAACTTAAGGTGAAGGAACCCTTAGGGCGCAGTGACCACAATATGATACAATTTACTCTGCAATTTGAGAGGGAGAAGCTGCAATCAAAGGTAACAATATTACAGTTAAATAAGGGTAACTACAAAGACACGAGGGAGGGGCTGGCCAGAGTTGATTGGAAAAGGAGCCTAGCAGGGAAGACAGTGGAACAGCAATGGCAGAAGTTTTTTGGCATTATTAGGGAGGCACAACAAAAATTCATTCCAAGGAGGAGGAAACATGCTAAGGGGAGGACAAGGCACCCATGGCTGACGAGGGATGTCAAGGACAGCATAAAAACTAAAGAAAAAGCATAAAATGTGGTGAGGATTCGTGGGAAGCCAGAGGATTGGGAAGCCTTTAAAAGCGAGCAGAGGGACTTCCGGTTGCGGCTATGCTTAGGTAGGTCGCACGGTCGGCAGCTCCCACCGATAACAGATTTTTTGGGCCCTTTACGGAACTCCAGCGGCACTTGGACGACGATTCCTGGTGTGGGAAGCAAACAGCGCTGTATGGAGTGGACCAGGAGTGGGGCGATCAAAAAAGCAGCTTTGGAGAAGAGAGGAGAACGGGCGCGAAAAAACAAGATGGCGGCTGGCAGGGATCAGGCAACGTGGGCCCATGGGAGCAGCAGGATTTTCTCAGAAGATGCTTCACCGAGTTAAAGGCAGAGATGTTGGCCCCTGGCTTCTATTGAAAGGTTGGTGGAGACCCAGACGATGCAGGGGACGGCGATCAAGGAGGTCAGCAGAAGGTCTCTGATAACGAGGATGAGATTTTGGGCTTGGCGGTTAGAGTGGAGGCGCACGAGGCTCTGCACAAAAGATGGCAGGAGAAGCTGGAAGACCTTGAAAACAGGTCAAGGAGGCAGAACCTGCGGATTCTGGGTCTCCCTGAAGGCGTGGAGGGATCGGATGCTGGTGCGTATGTGACCGTGATGCTGGGAACGCTGATGGGCGTGGGGGCTTTCCCGCTGCCCCTGGAGCTGGGTGAGGCGCACAGAGTCCTGGCAAGGAGGCCTAGGGCGAACAAGCCGCTGTGAGCTATGGTGGTAAGAATCCACCGCTTCACTGATAAGGAGTGTGTCCTGCGATGGGCGAAGAAGGAGCGAAGTAGCAGATGGGAGAACTGTGAGATCTGTATTTACCAGGACTGGGGTGCAGAGCTGGCCAAGAGGCGTGCGGGATTCAACCGGGCCAAGGTGGTCCTCCACAGGAAAGGGGTGAAGTTCTGGCTGTTACAACTGGCGAGGCTGTGGGTTACATATCAGGACTGGCACCATTATTTTGATACGCCGGACGAGGCGTGGACCTTTATAAAGAACGAGAAGCTGGACTCAAACTAATGGACTGCAGTATGTTGTTGGGGCACCCTAGTGGGATGGTGGGGGGGTGGGGGGGGGGGGGGGGGGGCGGTGTACGAGTATGGAGAGAAGGCAAGCAGGATGCTGATGCACCAACGTCAGAAGAGAGAGGCGGCCAGGGAAATTGGGGGAATTAGGGACAAGTGGGGTAACATGGTGCTGAGCTCAGCAAGGATCAATGAGGTCTTCAAGGACTTTTATGGTAAACTGTATGAGTCAGAACCCCCGGAGTGGGGTAGGGGTTGAAGCGATTCTTGGACCAACTGAGGTTCCCTAAGGTGGAGGAGGAGTGGGTAGTGGGATTGGGGGCCCCGATTGAGATGGAGGAATTGGTTAAGGGTTTAGAGGGTATGCAGTCGGGCAAGACCCCGGGACCGGACAGATATCCCGTAGAATTTTACAGGAAATTCTCAGAGCTGTTGGGCCCGTTATTGTTGAGAACCTTCAACGAGGCTAAGGAAAAGGGAACCCTTCCCCCGACAATGTCGCAGGCTCTGATCTCGCTCATCCTTAAGCGAGATAAGGACCCGTTGCAATGTGGCTCCTACAGGCCGATATCGCTCCTTAATGTAGATGCCAAGATCATGGCCACCAGAATTGAGGACTGTGTCCCGGGAGTGATCAATGAGGATCAGACGGGGTTTGTGAAGGGCAGGCAGCTGAACACGAATGTGCGGAGGCTCCTGAATGTGATCATGATGCCCTTGGAAGGAGGGGATGCAGAAGTGGCAATGGACGCGGAAAAAGCCTTCGATCGGGTGGAGCGGGAGTACCTGTGGGAAGTGTTAGGCAGATTTGGATTTGGCGAGGAATTCATAGGGTGGGTTAATTTGCTGCATCAGGCCCCTGTAGCGAGTGTGTCGACGAACTGGCTGCGGTCGGAGTACTTTAGGCTACATCGAGGAACAAGGCAGGGGTGCCCCCTGTTCCCCCTGCTGTTTGCCTTGGCAATCGAGCCGCTGGCCATGGCGTTGAGGGAGTCTAGAAACTGGAAGAGGTTGGTTCGGGGGGGGGGGGGAGGAGCATCGGGTTTCACTGTATGCGGATAACCTGCTCTTGTACATTTCTGATCCGGTGGAGGGGATGGGGGAGGTCATGCAGATCCTTAAAGATTTCAGGGACTTTTCGGGGTATAAGTTGAATGTCGGGAAAAGCAAGCTTTTTGTGATACATGCGAGGGGCCAGGAAAAGAGACTAGGAGAGCTACCGCTTAAGATGGTAGAGAGGAGCTTTCGCTATTTGGGCATACGGGTGGCTAATAGTTGGGATTCTCTGCACAAGCTCAATCTAGCGTGGTTGGTGGATCAGATGGTGGAGGATTTTAAGAGGTGGGACATGCTGCCGCCTTCCCTGGTGGGCAAGGTGCAGTCCGTGAAGATGACGGTCCTCCCCAGGTTCTTGTTCATCTTCCAGTGCCTTCCCATCCTCATCCCCAAGTCCTTCTTCAAGCGGGTGAACAGGATTATTACGGGATTTGTGTGGACAAACAAGACCCCGCGTGTTAAGAGACTGTTCTTAGAGCGCAGTCGGGGTGGCGGTAGGCTGGCGCTGCAGCTATTATTGGGCAGCGAATATATCCATGATTTGGAAATGGGTAGTAGAGGGAGGGGGAGCGGCATGGAAACGGTTGGAGGCGGCGTCTTGCAGGGATACTAGCCTGGGGGCATTGATAAAGGCACCGCTGTCGCTCCCGCCGACACGGTACACCATGAGCCCAGTGGTGATGGCGACATTGAGGATCTGGGGTCAGTGGAGATGGTACAGGGGGGAAGAGGGGCCTCAGTCTGGACCCCGATACGAAACAATCACAGGTTTGTTCCAGGTAGAATAGGGTTCCTAAGCTGGCACAGAGCGGGTATTAAAAGGATGGGGGACTTGTTTATTGACGGAACTTTTGCTAGCCTGAGGGCGCTGGAAGAGAAATTTGTGTTGTCCCCAGGGAATACCTTTAGATACCTGCAGGTCCGGGCTTTTGTGGGGAAGCAGGTGGGGGAATTTCCGCTGCTACCTGCCTGGAGGATACAGGACAGGGTGGTCTCGGGCGTGTGGGTAGGGGACGGAAAGGTATCGGACATATACCAGGAGCTGCTTCAGGCGGAAGAGGCCTCGGTGGAAGAGCTGAAGGGCAAGTGGGAGGAGGAGCTGGGTGAGGAGCTGGATGAGGGCCTGTGGGCAGACACCCTGGGCAGGGTCAATTCCTCCTCAACTTGTGCCAGGCCTAGCCTGATTCAGTTTAAGGTGGTGCACTGGGTGCAAATGACAGTGGCGAGAATGAGCAAGCTTTTTGGGGTGGAGGACAGGTCTGTGAGGTGTTCAGGGAGCCCAGCAAACCATGTCCATATGTTTTGGGCATGCCTGGCACTTACAAAATTTTGCAGAGGCTTTGCAAAGGCTATGTCCAAGGTCTTGGACACTCGGGTAAAGCCAAGCTATATTTGGGGTGTCAGAAGATCCGGGAGTGCAGGAGTCGAAAGAGGCCGGAGTTCTGGCCTTTGCCTCCTTGGTAGCCCGGAGACGGCTCTTGTTAATGTGGAGGGACGCAAAACCCCGAAGCATGGAGACTTTGGCCAGAGACAAGGCTGGGTTTCTAAGGTTGGAGAGGATAAAGTTTGCCTTAAGAGGGTCCTTGCAGGGGTTCTCCAGGCGGTGGCAACCGTTCCTTGACTTTCTCCCGGAATGTTAAGTGGAGGTCAGCAGCAGCAGCAAACCAGAGGGTGGGGGGAGGAGGTGGGGGGGCGGTATGGGTGGTGGATAGATTTCACTTGTAAAGGGCAGATACCCCACCTTGTTTTGTTAAGTTGTTAATTCGCTTTTCTTTATTAGTATTATTATGTTTTTTGTTGTTTTCTTTCTGTAGTGGTTTGTAAAAATTTGAATAAAAACAACTTTTTTTTAAAAGCGAGCAGAGGACAACGAATAAAGGGGGAGAAGATGAAGTACGAGTGCAAGCTAGCTAGTAATATAAAGGAAGATGGGGAGAGTTTTTTCAATATAAAGAAGGTAAGAGAGAGGCAAAAATAGACATTGGACCACTGGAAAATGTGGCTTGAAAAGTAATAATATGAAACAAATAAATGGCAGAAGAATTGAATAGTTTGGATCAGTCTTCACAGTGGAAGACACCAGTGGGATACCAGAGCTCCAGGTGAACCAGGGGGCAGAGGTGAGGGAAGTGACCATTACTAAAGAGAAGGTTCCGGGGAAACTGAAAGGTCTGAAGGTGGATACGTCACCTGGAACGGATGGACTACACCCCAGGGACATAAAAGAGATAGCTGAGGAAATTGCAGAGGCATTGGTGATGATCTTTCAGGAATCACTGGAGGCAGGAAGGGTCCTAGAGGACTGGAAAGTGGCAAATGTAACACCATTGTTGAAGAAGGGAGGGAGGCAGAAGATGGGAAATGATAGGCCGGTTAGCCTGACTTCGGTGATTGGTAAGATTTTAGAGCCTGTTATTAAAGATGAGATCGCAAAGTACTTGGAAGTGCATGGGAAAATAGGACTCAGTCACCACGGCTTTGTCAAAGGGAGGTCGTGTCTGACAAATCTGTTGGAGTTCTTTGAGGAGGTAACAAGGAAGTTGGACAAAGGAGAACCAGTGGACGTGATTTATTTAGATTTCCAGAAGGCCTTTGACAAGGTGCCGCATAGAGACTGTTAAATAAGTTAAACGCCCATGGTGTTAAGGGTTATATCCTTCATACGTTTGGTCTATTTTCAAAGCCCTTATCCACCTATCAAAATTACTCTGTATGAGCCTTTCAACACCATGTATGTTTGACCAAATTCTTTCCTTAAATGTCAAAACCTTTGTAAGCATCAGGAACTAGCTCATATGCACTTAAAATTGATTTCTTCACTTCCTCATACGTTCCAGATACCTCCTCCGGTAGTGATGCAAACACTTCACTAGCTCTACCTACCAGCTTTGTTTGAATCAGTAACACCCACATGTCCTGTGGCCATTTCATTTGGTTAGCTACCTTCTCAAATGAAATGAAAAAGGCTTTCACTTCCTTCTCATCAAACCTTGTCAATGCTTGGATATATTTAAATTGATTCCCACCAAGCCTTCGACTATGACGCTCTTTCTCACTATCCTCATCACTATCATCCAACTGTACGCTTCCCTTTACGTCTGCCAATTTTAACTGACTTTCATGTTTCATGTTTCATGCCATTTTCTGAAGTTCAAACTCCTTCTCTTTATCTTTTTCCCTGATCTGTATCTCCCTTTCTTTTTCTTTTTGCTCTGCGAGGGCTATTCTTTCTTTTCTCCTTTCTTTTCTCTCCTTTTCTTTTTCCTCTCTCTCTCTTTCTCTTTCTTTTTCCTCTCTCTCTTTCTCGTATTCAAGCCGCTTTAATTCTTTCTCATGTTCCATTTGTTCAATTTGCAACTGAATTTTTGCTATTTCCAATGAGTCAAACGCTATCTCAGGCAACTTTAAATGCTTAAACACTGCCATAATTACCTCATCTTTTCGCATTTTGTCAGGTAATGTTGACTGCAATGTTTTTGCCAGACCCAACAGTCTGCGTTTAGTCTCTGTCCGCAAGGCACTGCGTGTGACAGTCTCCACCCCCAAAAACTTCTGAGCCTCTGAAAGAGCCATTGTCCACAACACTTTCCCCACTTAAACTAAAATACCACACCGGAAAAGCCACAATCCTTCACTGTCTTTAAGTTCACAAAAGCCAATCCAATCGATAGACTTTTATCCCCCTCGAGCCCCCAATTGTTATGGGCGAGGCGTTTTCAGAACTCCAAAATGTATCATGGAGTTTAACCAACCTCCCCCTTTAATTTATTTGTTGCTCTTCCGAGCACACGGCTTGTTCCCTAGGGGTGGGATTACAATTATGGACACGTGGGTTTTTAAACACAGAACAATGTTTATTCTATGAACTCAACTTAACCTTTTAAATAAACATTAGATCACTTAACACTCCTTACTTCAAAGATAACCCCGAAAATAACACAACACTAAATAATCCTTCAGCTATTCCTTTCAACATCCCAGAGACTTAACACCTTTAAACAGAAATACATCAGGTTAAAGGCATTACTTTTATGAGTTTAAATCACCCAAATGATCCAGAGATAGTCTTTAATGGCAGAGATCACAACAGATCCAGCTCACTGCAAACACAGACACACACAAGCTCCTTTTCTCAAACTGAAACTTCAAAATGGCTGAACTGAGCTCAGCTCCACCCACTCTCTGACATCACTGTTTTCATAAAGGTACATTGCTTAAACATCCATTTCTTAAAGGTATTCTCACATGACGTTATAAATGTTTTATTCTCCATTTTCACATTGTCCTTCAAAATGTACACCCCACCAACAGACAGTAAACGGTAACAAATACAAAATCAATCCCCTTAACAATAACAACGATGCCACCCTCCCACCACCCCAAACTACGGCCCAACTGTCAATATCTGCATCCAATAAAACAAACCCTCCCACGGTGGAAACAAAAAACAAAGGAGAAAAAGAAAAAGGATTCCGGGACCGCCCATGGTCACTATTAACCTATAGAGTCCACTGCCCCCCCCCCCCCACTACACTCAATGCCATCCAACTTCCGAAAGAGTACCATACATGATACCCAAGAGTTGTAAACCCACCACCCCCCTCTCCAACTCCTCCCCTCCACTGCCTCTTGTAAAACTTCTCCCCCCAATCTCGGTTCCTTCCCCCCAACTTCCCACCCCGGCTAGACTCCGCAGCCCCTCCCCCCGCCTCACTCCCGTTCACTGGCCGGCTTAAACTGGCCAGCGTGGAGGCCCCTGCCCGGGTCCCTTCCCCCTTGCCCGGCCCTAGGAAAGCACAGAAATCCCCTTTTAGCACACAAACCCCGCATATCCACCTACACCCCAAAGAGCCCTAATTTTGAGTGAAAGTCCCATCACTTCCCTTGTCCAAATATATACAACATTGGCTCCTTTAGCCCATACACCCAGACGCAGTGAAACAAAAAAGAAGAAAATACAGTCATGAGGCACATGGCCATTTCTCAATTCTGCCACAGTCCTTCTGCCTTCGAAAACTCCTCCGCTGCTTCCGCCGTTCCAAAATAAAAGTCTTTGAGCTTGTAAGTTAGGGTTAACCCTAACCCTCAGCTTTGCTGGATATACAATGCCGCACTGCACCTTGCTAATGTATAGTGCCCTCTTCACCCGGTTGAAGGCAGCCCGCCTCCTCGCCAGCTCCACCGTAAAGTCCTGGTATACACGAAAACCAGCGCCAGCCCACTGAACCACCCGCTTCTGCTTGGCCCAGCACACTGTCTCCTTCACACTGTACCTACGGAAGCACAGAGTCACTTCCCTTGGCGGCTCACTCGACTTTAGTACAGGCTTCCACGACCGATGAGCCCGTTCCAGTTCATATCGGGAGGGATCCTCCCCCTCCCCCAATAGTTTCGCCAGCATCGCAGCAAAATACTCAGTCGGCCTCAGTCCTTCAACTCCTTCGGGCAGCCCCACAATCCTCAAATTCTGTTGCCTGGATCTGTTTTCCAGGTTCTCCATTTTTCCTCGCAGATCCTTGTTAATCTCTATCACCTTCCGCATCTCCTTCCCCATCGAGGTAAGTTGATCACCGTGCTGCAATAATGTCTCCTCCACTTCCTTCAGCGCCTTAACTTGCTCCCTCACCTCCGCCACTGCCGTCCTCACCGGGGTAATCGCCTCCTCCACCAGCACCCTCAACTTCCCTCATCTCCTTCCTCATTGCCTCCATATGTTTTGTGAACTGCCTTTCGAATTCCGCAGCCATCACCTCAGTAATTTCTTTAGCCGTAAGCAATGCGGCCACCCCCGGTGTTCCAGCCTCCTTTTTCCTTGGTGACCCCACGGTGACCTTTCGACTCCCCGACAGACCTTCAGCAGTTTTTTTTACGACCGTTTTTTTGTTCACCCTCAACATTTTCCTTCGCTGTGCCTTCACTGTGCCTTTTCCATGCTTTTGCCGCCTCCGTGGCCCCTGGGACCGGGCTTAAAGACCCGAAAATGACGTTCCCGAATGGGAGCCCTCCAGTGTGACTGCCTCCCGCCCGCCGTCACTGGAAGTCGCGATTCTCTTAAGGTTAACGTGCAGGTTCAGTCGGCAGTTAACAAGGCAAATACAATGTTAGCATTCATGTCCAGAGGGCTAGAATACAAGACCAGGAAGTACTTCTGAAGCTGTATAAGGCTCTGTTTAGACCCCATTTGGAGTATTGTGAGCAGTTTTGGGCCCCATATCTAAGGAAGGATGTGCCAGCCTTGGAAGGGGTCCAGAGGAGGTTCACATGAATGATCCCTGGAATGAAGAACTTGTTGTATGAGGAACGGTTGAGGACTCTGGGTCTGAACTCGTTGGAGTTCAGTAGGATGAGGGGGGATCTTATTGAAACTTATAGGACACTGCGAGGCCTGGATAGAGTGGACGTGGAGAGGATGTTTCCACTTGTAGGAGAAACTACAAGCAGAGGAGACTAAAGGGACGATCCTTTAAAACAGAGATGAGGAGGAATTTCTTCAGCCAGAGTGTGGTGAATCTGTGGAAATCTTTGCCGCAGAAGGCTGTGGAGACCAAACCACTGAGTGTCTTTAAGACAGAGATAGATAGGTTCTTGATTAATAAGATGATCAGGGATTATGGGGAGAAGGCAGGAGAATGGGGATGAGAAAAATATCGGCCATGATCGAATGGCGGAGCAGACTCGATGGGCTGAGTGGCCGAATTCTGTTCCTATGTCTTATGGTCTTATATAAGGTAAGGTTGGAAAGTCCAGTGAAGTGTGGTGAAGTGGTAGTAGGAGTAATAAAGCAACTATCTTGTCCAGGAATACAGTTTATCTTGGGTAATGATACAGCTGGATTGCAGGTGGGAGTGATGCCTACTGTGGAAAATCAGACAACTGAAGTGTTGAAGGATTACATTATTGGATTACGTGTCAAATTGTAGGGAATGATTAAATAGAGCAGGGGATCTGGCGAGACAACATTTAAAGGTTGCACAAGATGTGATGAAACGGGTAGTGGACAAGAAAGCAAAAGTTTGTAGTTTTGCCAGTGGAGATAAAGTTTTAGTGTTGTTACCAGTGGTAGGCGAACCTTTAAAAGCAAGGTTTTGTGGACCTTATCAGATTGATAGGAAATTAAGTGGTAAGAATTATGGGTAAGAACGCCAGATAGAAGGAAAACTCACGCCCAGCCACAATTCAACAGTTAACTGACAAAGTTGTTTCAGGATTACCCAATTGTGCGGTATACATCGATGATCTGGTAATTTTTAGCCAGACATGGAAAGAACATTTGAAGCGTCTGATGGAGTTATTCGATTGACTTCAGCTGGCGGGTTTGCTGGTAAACCTAGCCAAAAGTGAATTTGGAAAAGCCCAAGTCACTTTCCTTGGCCATACAATTGGACAGGGTCGAATGGTCCCACGGGAAGTGAAAACAAAAGTTATTGAGGAGTTTCCAATGCCCTCGACACAAAGGGAAATAATGCGTTTTCTTGGCATTAGTGGATTTTATCGAAAATTTGTGCGAAATCTTTGCAACGTGGTTGCTCCACTGACGGACTTGCTGAAGAAACGTCGCAAATTTCTGTGGGCAGCGGAGTGTCAACAGGAATTTGACTGCCTGAAGGCTGTCTTAACCAATGCTCCTGTGTTGGATAATTACAAGGGGCTCTGTGATCGGATTGAACTAAAGTTTCTGACCTTAAAGAGAAATGCCGAAGCGTAGAGAAATGGCTGGATTGTGCAGAGACTTTCTTCTCCAAAGAGACTGTCAATCAAGACTGTCAATAATAACTATGTTATTATAAATGTTTGCATGTTTGTTTTGTTTAAAAAAAAAATGTACTGTCAGTATTTCTTAAAGGAATGTGAAAAGGTGACAAATGAAACCATCTTGAAGTTGATGGTTTATTTTTATTCTTGGGGAAGGTGTCAGGTGGATGTACCTTTAAGAAATGGGTGTTTATCAAATAGCTGCAGTGATGTCTGTGTGTGGGTGGAGCTGGTGTGTCTGTCTGTCATTTACTTTCATTTTGAGCTGGAAAGCTGCTTTGTGGCTCTGTTTTTGGTTTCGTTTTCAGAGTTGGAGAGCTGTGTTCAAAGCAAGCGATGTGTAATGATCTCTCTCTCTACAAGCTAAAGAATGTCTTCAGCTCACTTGATTATTTCAAAGGAATACTTGTTGCTGTGGAGAATTTAAACCTGCTATCTTTGTTAAACAGGGTTTAACTTATGGATGTTGCTGGGAAAGGTATTAATGGTTACCTATAGAGTATTGTATCTATGGGGTTACATGTTTTGGTAGTTGACTGTGTGTTTATAAAATGTTAACTGGGTTCATAGGGTAAACATTGTTTTGTTTTAAAAATACTTAGGATCTCTGTTGCATAACACCTGGAGAGTGGACCCTTGTGCTCACCATAATCAAAATTTATTAAAAGTCGTGGGTCAGGTGAACTCCATGATATACTTTGGAGTTTTCTAAACCCTGGCCCATCATAGTGGAGAAGCAGAACTGTTGTCTCCTTTACTCTCCAGCAACCCAGAAACTGAAACAATGAAGAGAGGTTGGATATGCTTGGGTTGTTTTTGCTGGAGCAGAGAAGACTGAGGGGCATGGACAGGGTGGATAGGGAACAGGTGTTCCTCGTAATTGAAGGGTTGGTTATGAGGGGACACAAGTTCAAAATGAGGGGCGGGAGGTTCAGGAGGGATTTGTGCATTGTATTTTTCTGTGATTTTTGATTCTGTGATTAATATTTCCCTTAACTTCCTTGGTTTGTCATAGTTGGTTTATCCCTCTCTTAGAATCTTTCCCCCTGACTGGGATAAACTGATTCACTAACATCCATCCTTTTCCTAAAATAATTTAATGTTGATTGTGATATCCCTTGCAATTTCCTTTTCAAAATTCCTTTTTGCAGCTCTTACTAGCTCCTTTTGCCACCCTTTGTTGTTCTTTGCATTGTGCACATTTGTCGGCTCTGAGCTACTTTTTGCATATTTTAAATTACCCAAGTCTGTTTTCATTTGGAAATAGATGTCCTCTTACTGGTATATATTGTTTGCTGAAAGTCAACTTGTCATATGTCTGCCACTGCTTATTTACTGTTAATCTATCTGCCCAGTCATCTTTAGATAACTCTACCTTCATTTCATTGTAATTCCCTATATTTATGTTAAACACAGGTGTTTCCGACCCAGGTTTGTCACTCTCAAACATATTTATAGTTTGTTTTATGGGACGTGGCCTTCCCAGGCTGTGCCAGCATTTATTGCCCATCCCTGATTGCCCTTGAGGGGGCAGTTCAGAATCAACACATTGCTGTGGGTCTGGAGTCACATATAGGCCAGAACGGGTAAGGGTGGCAGATTTCCTTTCCGAGACGACATTAGTGAATCAGATGTGTTTTTACAACAATCGACAATGGTTTCATGGTCATCATTAGATTTTAATTCCAGATTTTTATTGAATTCAAATTTCACCATCTGCAGTGGTGGGATTTGAACCTAGATCCCCAGCGCATTCCTCTGGGTCTCTGGTTTACTAGTCCAGTGACAATACCACTATGCCAGCACCTCCCCTATAATATTAAATTCCATCATGTTATGACACTTTCTCCGGAATCTTTTACTCTGAGGTCATTTATTAAACGAGCCTCATTACCCATTATCAGATGCAAGATCCCTGGTTGGCTCCATGACATATTACTCTCGGGAACTATCCCTACTTGGGCAGCACAGTAGCATAGTGGTTAGCACTGTGGCGTCACAGCGCCACGGTCCCAGGTTTGATTCCCAGCTTGGGTCACTGTCTGTGCGGAGTCTACACGTTCTCCCCATGTCTGCGTGGGTTTCCTCCGGGTGCTCCGATTTTCTCCCACAGTCCAAAGTTTTGCAGGTTCGGTGGATTGGCTATGCTAAATTGTCCTTTGTGTCCAGAAAGGTTCGGAGGCATTATTGGGTCAGGGGGAAAGGGTGGAAGTGAGGGTTTATGTGGATCGGTGCAGACTCGATGGGCTGAATGGCCTCCTTCTGCACTGTATGTTCTATGTTCTAATTAACTCTATGTATTCATTGTCATAGCTATTCTTTCTAACTTGATTAACCCAATCAACATGAAGATTAAATCCATCCATATTTATTGCTCTATTCTTTTTACATGCTCCTATTATAACCCTGTTGGAGGGTCTATACACCACTCCTATAGATGTCTTTTTCCCTTGCTGTTTTTTATCTCCACCCAAATGGACTCTACATCATCCGAATATAGATAGTCTCTCACAACTGTCCTCATTTCATTTCTAATTAACAGTGCTACACCACCATCTTTTCCTTACCTTCTGTCTTCCACATATTGGGAATTTGGGCATATTTAAACAACTTTGTATGAGAAGCACGCTCATGTACAGTCTCCATACTGAAAGTACACATTTTTGAAGTTATCTCTATTATTGTGAAAATCAATAACATATTGCATTTATTTTAGGAAACAAAAAAAACATATATGTCATTCTTCTCTCTAGGTGATGAAGTTGGCTGGGGGATGGGGCAAGTTGCTCCATGATAAGTTGTCTTCAGATATTCTAATTGAGATTCAAAAATATGTAAAAGCACGCATGGAAAGAAAATGGCTGCCAATGTTCCTGGCCTCACCAGAGTTTGCTGAGAGACATCATACACGGGTACAAAAATCCTGTAGTTGAATAACCTGTTATAGTAGGCACCAAATGTAAAACAACTGCCTTATATATAAACTAGACATTTACTATTTTACATTCATCGCATTTATCAGAAATGCTAGAAATACTTAGGTCAAGCAGCATATGAGAAAGGAGAAGTGAAGTTATAATTTCAGGTTCATGACTTTTCATCAGAACAATGGAAAGTTAGAAATGTAACAGGTTTTAAGTAAGCCAAGTTTGGATGTTGGGATTGGGGTGATGGGTCGTGATAAAAGAAGAAAATGGAAAGTCCAGGATAGGGTGGAAGACGAGAGAGATTAAATAATAATAGATTTTGTAGTGCAAGGACAAATGAAGTGGTCATGGGACAAGCAAAGAAGCAAAATATTTGTCTTGAGGATGTGTGAATGATAAACTGGTGAACAGCTGCCATCTGAAAGCAAAACAAGAACAAACTAAGTTAAAATCAACGACTGTAAAAGAAAAGGAAGCAAAAAGGACACAGGTAATTTGGAGATAGGACTTGAGTGTATTTCTAAAGTGTTTGTAAAGGAGTTGTGTTATGGGCCAGGGTTTAGAGAACCCTAAGTGTTTTATGGAGTTCACCTGGCCCACAATTTTTACTAGATTGTGGTATGGGGAGCACATGGCCCACTCTACAAGTGTGGTAGAGCAGAAATGGAAAAGTATTTCTTTAAAGCAAAACAATGTTTATTCTATGAACTCAAGTTAACCTTTTTAAAACATATAGTGAACATCTTAGCAACCATTAATTCAAATACAACCCCCAAAGAATACAACACTAAGTAATCCTTTAAGCTTTCCTTTTAACATCCATAAGATTTAAAACACCTTTTACCAGAAGCACATCAGGTTAAAGTCATTATTGTTATTAGTTTTAAATCACCAGGATCGATTTACAGTCTTTAGATTACAGAGAGAGACTCTAATACACCTTCTGGCTGTGACTGCAGCTATCCAGCTCTGAAAACGAAACTAAAACACACCCTGCAGCAAACAGCCTAAAACGAAAGTAAAAATCTGACATACAACCCAGCTCCACCCACTCTCTGACATCACTGCAGTTGTAAACACCCATTTCTTAAAGGTACACTCACTACAGATATGTATATACACACCCATTTATTAAAGGTACTCTCACATGACAGTTGATAATATTGTCAAGGGAACTATGAACTTTGTTTTGATTAATACTTAAATGAGTGGTTATCTGTTTTTGATTAGGAATGGATATTTGTCTATTGTGACAATTTTTGAACACTTGAAAGGAATACATTTTTTCTGCAAGCAAAGTTTGAATAGCTCTGTAATTTAACAAAGAATAAAGAACAAATAAAAGTACAGCACAGGAACAGGCCCTCCAAGACTGAACCAACGCCTACACTCTGGGGTCCCTCTATTTTCATCTTATTTATGTATTTGTTAAGACGCCCTTAAACATCACTACCGTATCGTTTCCACCACCTCCTCCGGCAATTTGTTTACTAATCTCTGTGTAAGAAACTTCCCTCGCACAGCTCCTCCAAACTTTGCCCCTTGCACCTTAAACCTATGTACCCTAGTAACTGACTCTTCCACCCTGGGGAAAAAGCTTCCAATCTGTTCATGCCCCTCATAATTTTGTCAACTTCTATCAGCCCCTCAACCTCCGTCATTCCAGTGAGAACAAACCGAGTTTATCCAACCTCTCCTCATAGCTAATGCACTCTGTACAAGGCCACATCTTGATGAACCTCTTATGTATCCTCTTCAAAGCCTCCACATTTTCTTGTAGTGTGGCGACCAGAGTTAAACACAATATTTCAAGTGTGGACTAACTAAGGTTCTTTATAGCTGCAGCATAACTTGCCAATTTTTATACTGAATGCCCCGGTCAATGAAGACAAGCATGCCGTATACCTTCTTGACTACCTTCCACCTGCATTGCCACTTTCAGTGACCTGTGGACCTGTACAAAAGATCCCTCTGCCTGTCAATACTCTTAAGGGTTCTGCCATTTACTGCATATTTCCCACCTGTATTCAACCTTCCAAAATGCATTTTTTTGTTATCTCTAAGGCAGGTAATCTGTGCTACTCAACTCAGTACGAAGTCTTACAACACCAGGTTAAAGTCCAACAGGTTTGTTTCGATGTCACTAGCTTTCGGAGCGCTGCTCCTTCCTCAGGTGAATGAAGTGGTCTGTTCCAGAAACACATATATAGACAAATTCAAAGATGCCAAACAATGCTAGGAATGCGAGCATTAGCAGGTGGTCTGGAACAGACCACTTCATTCACCTGAGGAAGGAGCAGCGCTCCGAAAGCTAGTGACATCGAAACAAACCTGTTGGACTTTAACCTGGTGTTGTAAGACTTCGTACTGTGCTCACCCCAGTCCAACGCTGGCATCTCCACATCATGGCTACCATCGACACCGCAAACTGCCGGCTCAAAGTGGAGAGGATCTCCAGGAAGATCGCGCATATAGACACTGACACTTCATTCACCTGAGGAAGGAGCAGCGCTCCGAAAGCTAGTGACATCGAAACAAACCTGTTGGACTTTAACCTGGTGTTGTAAGACTTCGTACTGTGCTCACCCCAGTCCAACGCCGGCATCTCCACATCATGGCTACTCAACTCAGTTACAGTAGAGGCTTTGGACGAAGGCCCAAAGTCGTCCAGAAGTTTTACAGAAGGTTTATTGAGCAACACAACTTAAATAACTGCGTGAGTTCTTACTTTAAGAACTGTACTCGTAGAAACGTTACAACTTTTCTATACACGACAACTATGCCTGACCACACTAGCAGCCCTGCGCTAAATCTCTGCCTCTGTTCTCCCCACAGTCTAATCCAACCAAGAGGCCAGAG
This sequence comes from Scyliorhinus torazame, assembly GCF_047496885.1. Taxonomy (NCBI): domain Eukaryota; kingdom Metazoa; phylum Chordata; class Chondrichthyes; order Carcharhiniformes; family Scyliorhinidae; genus Scyliorhinus; species Scyliorhinus torazame. The sequence goes on along the minus strand of NC_092717.1, from coordinate 66,286,832 downwards.
AGCTGCTTGCTTCCACTTTTACACCCGCCAGTGCTGCCCCATCAGTGATGACCCATCAGCCCCTTCTGTACATACCCATGTAAAGATCACGACATCCCCATCTTTCACTTTTTTTTCACAGTTACAGAGCTGTAACTAAAAAAATCAAACACAGTTAGTTTCATACACAAATACAGAACAGAGAGCAATGATTGTATCAGTTCATGTTCACAAGTTCAGAAGGTTGGGTGCACGTCTGATTTGGGTAGATCTCCTGAGTGGGCATGGAAACCCAGAGGTTTTTATGTCCATTTGGGCACCAACTGCTGGTGTCCCGGGATGTCGCATGACAGAGTCCTGCAGATCCAACGTCGGAAATACAGGATGATGAGGTGGAACCTTCAGCAGGTCTCACCGATTGCGTCAAAACAGTATTCCATCATCAGACTTCAGAACATACGATCGTGGCGATACTTGGTGGAGCACCATTGCCATGTTAGACCAACCTCCACCAGGGTGTCGCAATCTAACCATGTTGTTGATCGCTAACGGATGCAGCACTTTCGCATGCCAGTCATAGTGCTGCTTTTGTCCGTGACGTTGGTGACACATCTTGTCCAGGACTGGCGAGTGATCTGGATTAGCGAAGTGTAACTCCGGTAGCGTTGTCCTCACATCTCGATTGAAGAGCATTTGAGCCGGTGACAGCCCAGAGCTCAAAGACGATGAACGATATGACAATAGAGCTAAGTGTATGTCGGAATTCGAGTCAATGGCCTTGCTAATCAGTTGCTTAATAATGTGGACACCTTTCTCCACCCTGCCATTCGATTGAGGAAAGTGTGGACTCGACAACACGTGCTTGAAGTTGTATTTTTTTGAGAATTCCAACCACTCCCAGTTTGCAAAGCAAGGATCATTGTCGGACATGACCGTCTGTGGGATGCCATGCCTCGAGAAGGTTTCCTTGCAGGCTTTGATAACTGACGGCGATGTGAGATACGGGAGTTTCATTACCTCCGGAAAGTTGGAGTACTAATCTATGAGAGAACATAATGTTGACCCATGGAATGAAACAAGTCGGTGCCAACTTTGTCCCACGGTGAAGTAGCGATCTCATGCTGCTGGAGTGGCTCCTTGCAATGTGCCGGTCGATGTTTTTGGCACGTGTCACATGTGAGCACCATGTTTGTTATGTCCTAGTTTATCCCAAGCCAGTACACAGATTGCCTCGCTCTTTTGCACTTCTCGACACCAAGGTGCCCCTCATGAATCATGCGGAGCATGTCCGCCCGGAGCGCCAGAGGAATGACGATTCTGTAATTTTACAGTATGATGACATCCACCACGGACAGTTCAGTTTTATCGTTTTGGAACTGTGGGCACCGCCCTCTTGGCCAACCATGCTGAAAGTTGTGCATGACCTGGAGCAGGGTCGCATCTTCTCGTGTCGCCTGATGAATTTGCTGCAGCCTCTCGTCCGTTGCCGGGAGTATCTCCCTGCACAACTGTGCATGAGCTTCTGCATCATTAATGGAAGCCGGAGGTAGACTGTTAGCATCAATGGCTCGGGATAAGGTGTCAGCTATTCTTAGGTCCTTCCCAGGAGTGTAGACTAGCGTGAAGTTGTGCCTCCTCAACTTAATCATCATGCGTTGTAGGCTTGGCGTCATGTCATTGAGATCTTTGTTGATAATGTTGACCAGTGGCCTATGATCAGTCTCCACTAGAAATGTGGGAAGACCATACACATAGTGGTGGAATTTTGTTATACCCGTGATCAATCCCAGGCACTCCTCCTCTATCTGTGCATACCTGCACTCCGTGGCGGTCATCGCTCGAGAAGCATAAGCCACTGGGACCCAGTCCGACTGGTCATTCTGTTGAAGTAGCACCGCACTAATTCCATGTTGACTGGCGTCGTTGGAGATCTTTATGGGTTTTGTCGGGTCGAAGAATGCCAGCGTTGGAGCTGCCATCAATTGGTGCTTCAGATCCACCCACTCATCTTGGTGGCGTGGAGTCCAGTCAAACTCCGTGTCCTTCCTTATCACTTATCGTAACGCCATCATCCGTGCTGCTAGGTTCGATATGAACTTGCCCAGGAAGTTGATGAATCCAAGAAACCTGAGTACCGCTTTCTTGTCACGTGGCCGCTGCATGGTCTGAATTGCCGCGATCTTCTCAGAATCCGGCTTCACCCCCATGCTCTGATATTGTGTCACCCAGGAAGGTCAGAGATGAACGTGTGAAGGTGCACTTGGCTTGGTTGAGCTTCAGCCCAAATTGGTGGATTCTTTGGAAGACTTGTTTTAACCGAGTAATGTGGTCTTCCTCTGTCGTTGACCATATTATGATGTCATCAACATATATGCGGACGCCTTCAATGCCCTCCGTCATCTGCTCCATAATTCTGTGAAATATTTTGGATGCAGAGATAATCCCGAAAGGCGTACGATTATAGCAATATCGTCCAAACGGTGTGTTGAAGGTACACAGCAGTCGGCTGGAATCATCGAGCTGCATCTGCCAGAAGCCTTGTGAGGCATCAGGTTTGGTGAATATGCGAGCCTTCGTCATTTCGCTCTTCTCGCTTGGGGATAGGGTAGTGTTCCCTGCGAATGTTTTTGTTTAAATCTTTGGGATCTAAACAGATTCTGAGTTCACCGGACGGCTTCTTGACCCAGTCAGTCGGCTGTGAGACCTGTAATATGATGCCTTGAGATTGGAGGCGTTGGGGTTCTGCTTTTAGCTTGTCCCGCAACGGAGCTGGTACCCTCCTTGGTGCATGAACTTGGTGTTACATCGTCTTTGATCAGGATTTTGTACTTGTAGGGTAACATACCCATGCCACAAAAGACATCAGGATACTCACTGAGAAGCAGCTGGATGGCATCGGCCAGTCGTGATGAGTCAACCGTGTTCATGAAAATCCTTTGAATCAGCCGCAAATCCTTGCAGGCTTGAACACCTAAAAGCGACGTTCTTTTGTTGTCCATGATCTCAAAACGTAGTCCTTTCGTGACTTTCTTATTAACTACTTGTAAGTGGCATTATCCCCTCGAGGTGATCTGGTTGCCATTGTAGTCTGTGAACTTGCATGCAGCAGGTATCATCTTGTATGTCCCTGGGATGAATGCGAGATCTTTGCTTGTCATCAAGTTTGCGGATGCTCCCGTGTCAAGCTTGAACGTAATTGGGGAGTTGTTCACTTGCACCGTGGCACTCCATTCGCTTGTAGATTCAATGGTATGCACGTATTGAGGCTGTGTGGTCAGCTCATGCGGTTCCTCTGTGGCATTTATTAATCTAACGCCGTATGTGTTCTCTCAGGAGTGGAACTCTTTGTGGTCGGAAACATTTGGTACTTTACATACTGCGCATGCGCATGCCGGGATCTTGCGTGATCGCGTTTCTCCTAACTGCGCGCATGCACAGACATGCTGTAATGGGCGCCAGCGGCCGGAAAAGAAGGCCTGTGAGGAGAGGCCACCATTTTAACATCTTCTACCTCGTGGAGTAGTTTCTCCATGTTTTTTTTCTCAAGAAACTCCAGGTACTGCTGTTTTTTCTGTTCTTGCTGTAAGTATTTTGCTATGGTAGCTTTTAAAGTTAAATCATTTTGCTGCATTAATGATTCCCTTAAATTTTCACCTGAGAGACCATAGATTAATTGATCCCTGATGATGGAGACTGTTACATCAGCATAGTTACAACCTTGTGTTAGCAAGCGGAGACCTGTGACAAAATTAGAGATAGTCTCCCCGTTGTTTTGGAATCTGTTACATTGTTCCATGATTTAGCTGTGATTTACAGTGATCATGAAATTTTGCCATTATCACTTGAAAGCTAGTTTTATCTTCATTGTCACCATACGTAAAAGAGTTATAAATGTCTACAGCTTGCCGGCCTGCCGTTGAGAGTAATATTCCAATTTTTCTCCCATCGGAGGCTGTATTTTTCGTCAGTAGCTGCCATGTATATTTGAAGCTGCTGTTTATACATTTTCCAGTTACTATTTAAATTACCGGTAATTTTCAGCAACTCTGGAAGTAGCGTGTGTGGCCCATCGCTTCAGTAGGTTGTTTGGAATCAAAATGCTGTGAAGTTTTCCACAGTCGAGCGGCCGGCCCGTTATTTTTTCTGCTTGTTTTGGTTCTTTATGGTCTCTACCCTAATTTTTCTAGTATTGTCCAATTAAAGCCAACCTGCTACCATGTTCTGTTACCTGTAAGGCAGGTAATCTGTGCTACTCAACTCAGTTACAGTAGAGGCTTTGGAAAAAGGCTCAAAGTCGTCCAGAAGTTTTACAGAAGGTTTATTGAGCAACACAACTTAAATAACTGCATGAGTTCTTACTTTAAGAACTCTACTAGTAGAAAGGTTACAACTTTTCTATACACTACAACTAGGCCTGACCACACTGGCAGCCCTGAGCTAAATCTATGCCTCTGTTCTCCTCACAGTCTAATCCACCCAAGAGGCCAGAGGGCTGCTTGCTTTCACTTTTATACACGCCAGTGCTGCCCCATCAGTGATGACCCATCAGCCCCTTCTGTACACACCCATGTAAAGATCACTACACGCATTACCTTACATATGTCTGAATTGAATTCCATCTGCCATCTCTCCGCCCAAGTCTCCAACTGATCGGTAACCTGCTGTGTCCTCTGACAATCCTCATTACTATCCGTAATTCCACCAATCTTTGTGTCATCCGCAAACTTACTGATCAAACCAGTTGTATTTTCCTCCAAATCATTTATATATACTACAAACAGCAAAGGTCCCAGCACTGATCCCTGATTGAATGATAGTTTTATGAGTTCCTGAGAGGATTAAGATATTAGAAAACATTTTTGAATAGCTCTTTGTTTATTTCAAGTTTCATGAACATCTCAAAGACTTCCTATTGTTATTATAGGGCTCTACTGGATGAATAGATATGGGGGATGAGGATGCATGGGAATATGGAGTATAGAGGGAACATGAGGGAATGCGGAATATGGAGGGAGTATAGGAGTGTATTGAGATGACATGGAGGGGGCAAGGATTTGATAAATGGAAGGGACATGATGGATTAGGGAGCCTCCCAACTCAGATGAGAGACCAAACTGATAGATTTGGTGCCAATTTGCTGAAGGAAACTATCTGCCTTCTTTCTCATCTCTGATCTGATTCGGGAGGCATTGACCTTGACTCTACTCCCCACATCCCATCATGAATGTATTGTGGACAGGTACTGCCTCTCAGGAAGTGCGATCATGACATTGGGAAATGGCCTGTCATAAAGGGAAAGATCTAGCATGTTAACCCTGTTTCAGCCTCACAGATACCAATTGATCAATACCAATTGACCAATTGAGTATTTCCAGAGCATTTTCTATTTAATTTCAGATTTCTAGAATTCTAATTTTGCGTTTGGGATAAAAACTATTTGTAAAACATTAAGCATAAATGTCACATGAAACTTAAAAATTGTATGTATAGCAAACATAAGTGAAGTGGTACATTCTGAGAAAAAGAAGGTAGGATAGAATTATGACCTAAACTGTAAAACTCTGAATTGAGTAGAGAAATAAAAGTGATCTTGAGGAATAGTTAGATGCAGATAAATATCTAAAAGTGTCGAGTGGCAGATTTTAAAAAATGGGATTCTAGGTTTTCTGTACAACAAACATTGGGAATATAAATTCAATTTCAGTGGCACATAATGGACCAGTCATTTATTTTACATCCTGACAAAGTTAAACTTCATTTCTACTGAATGCAAAAAAAAAAGTAGGAGTCGTGAATTCGTATACTTAGTATCTGCATTATAAAAACTACTTTGAGGATGTGGAAAAGATGCAATATAAAATTACTAGTATGATGCTGGTGATAGAACCATAGGAAAGTTTTGGTGTAGAAAGAGGCCATTCAGCCCATCATGTCTGTTGAGTATTTCAGTCTCAACCAGCAAGTTAGCCACTTAATTGCAGACATCCAACACCCTCAGGGTGAAAACTATTTTCCTCATGTCCACTCCTAACTCATTTACCAATAATCTTAAATCTATGTCCTCAATTAGGAGCAATAACTTGTACCTGTCTACCTTCCCTATGCCATTCATAATTTTTTTTCTTTTTAATCGGATTGTCTACACCTGGGCAGGACTGGAACCAATGGCCGAGGGTGGTTGTTTGCGAGCATTGTTGGGGAGGTTTTAAACTAATGTGGCAGGGGGATCGAAACCAATGCAGGAAGTCAGAGGATGGTAAGGAGGGGTTAGAAACGAAAGCTAATAAGGAGAAAAGTGGAAGGCAGAGAAACAGATTGAACTGCCTGGTATGGCAGGGGGGTGGGAACCAGAGCAGTCAGTCAGCGAGAGAAATAACTGAGGTAGAGCTACAGACTAAGGCCAGTAAGATTAAGAGGAAGAGCAGGCAGGGAGTGGTTGGTCAACGCAGCGGGCTGGTGGGCTGAAATGCATTAGCTTCAATGCGAGGAGTATTTCAGGTACGATGAACTTAGAGCTTAGTATGTGGAATTATGATGTTGTTGCTATTACAGAAACTTGGTTGAAAGAGGGACAGGATTGGCAACTAAAGATTCCAGGATTTAGATGCTTCAGGCAGGATAGAGGGGGATGCAAAAGGGAGTTGCATTATTGGTTAAGTAGATTATCACAACTACCCTGAGGGAGGACACCTTGGAGGGTTCAGGCAGCGAGTCAATATGGGCTCGGAGTAGGAAGGATGCAGTCACAATGTTGGGTGTTTACGACAGACCTTCTAACAGCCTGCGGGAGATAGAGAAGCAGATATGCAGACAGATCTTGGAAAGATACATAAACAATAGGGTTGTTGTGGTGGGAGATTTTAACTTTTACTATATTGACTGGACACACTGCTAGAGACCATGGACGGAGCAGAATTTCTAAGGAGCGTCCAGGCGAGTTTCCTGAAACAATATGTAAAAAGCCCAACTCGGGAACTCATATTAGACCTGGTGCTGAGGAATGAGCCTGTCCAGGTGATCAAAGTTTCAGTAGGAGAACATTTCGGGAACAGTGATCATAATTATGTAAGTTTTAAGTTGTTTATGGATAAGGACAAAAGTGATCCTCAGGTGAAGGTGTTAGACTGAGTGAAGGCTACTTACAACAGCATTAGGTAAGATCTGGAGAGAATTTGAGGGAAAATCAACATCCGGCATGTGGGAGGTTTTCAAATGTCAGTTGTTTATAATTCAGGACCGGCATGTACCTCTGATGATGAAATATAGGGGAGGCAAGTATAGGGACCCTAGATAACGAGCAAGACTATGAACCTTGTCAAAAAGAAAAAGGAGGTATTCGTAAGGTCTAAAAGGCTTAGGACAGATGAAGCCCTTGAAGAATAAAAAGAAAGTCAGAAGGAACTCAAGGTAGGAGTGAGGAAGGCTAAAAGGGGTCATGAAATGTTGTTGGCAAAGAGGATTAAGGAAAATCCCAAGGTGTTTTATACACATGTAAAGATCAAAAAGGTAGCCAGAGTAAGGGCCACTCAAGGATATTGGAGGGAATCAATGCATGGAACCAGAGGAAATGGGCGAGATACTAAATGAATACTTTGCCTCAGTATTCACAAAGAGAATGACTTGGTGGATGAGGGGCAGCAAGGTAGCATAGTGGTTAGCACTGTGGTTTCACAGCACCAGGGTCCCAGGTTTGATTCCCTGCTGGGTCACTGTCTGTGCAGAGTCTGCACGGTCTCCCTGTGTCTGTGTGGGTTCCTCTGGGTGCTCTGATTTCCTCCCACAGTCGAAAGATGTGCAGGTTAGGTGGATTGGCCATGCTAAATTGCCCTTAGTATCCAAAAAGGTTAAGAGGGGTTATTGGGTTAAGGGGATAGGGTGGAAGTGAGGGCTTAAGTGGGTCGGTGCAGACCCGATGGGCCGAATGGCCTCCTTATGCACTATGTTCTATGAGGAGTATAGGGTAGAGTACATAGATATTCTGAGTCATGTTGATATTAATAAGGAGGAGGTGTTGGGCATCTTAAACAGCATGAAAGTAGATAAGTCCTCAGGGTCTGATGGGATCTACCCCAGAATACTGAGGGAGGCAAGGGAGGAAATTGCTGCGGCCTTGACAGTAATCTTTGTATCCTCATTGGCTACAGCTGAAGTTTGAGAGGACTGGAGAGTAGTGAATGTTGTTCCATTGTTTAAGAAGGGCAGCAGGGATAATCCAGGAAATTATAGGCTGGTGAGCCTTGCGTCAGTGGTAGGGAAATTATTGGAAAAGATACTTAGAGGCAGGATTTACTCACATTTGGAAACTTATTAGTGATGGACAGCATGGTTTCGTGAAGGGGGAGGTCTGGCCTCACTAATTTGATTGTGTTTTTTGAGGAAGTGACAAAGATGAGAGATGATGGAAAGGCAGTAGATGTTGTATACATGGACTTCAGTAAAGCCTTTGACAGCTTACCTCATGGTAGACTGGTACAAAAGGTGAAGTCACCTTTTGATGACTTTTGATGGGATCAGGGAAGAGCTGGCAAGTTGGATACAGATCTGGCTTGGGCACAGAAAACAGATGGTAGCAGTAGAAGGGTGCTTTTCTGATTGGAAGACTGTGAGCAGCGTTCCACAGGGATCAGTTCTGGGACCTTTGTTGTTCATAGTGTACACAAATGATTTGGAAGAAAATGTAGCTGGTCTGATTAGTAAGTTCGCAGATGACACAAAAATTGTTGGAGTTGCGTATAGTGAAGAGGATTGTCAGAGGAAGAGTAGGAAGGCAGTGCAGGGGTCCCCTGCAGTCATCTCCCTCAAAAACAGGTATACCTTTTTGCATTCTGTTGAGGGATATGGCGCAACAGGGGAAGGCGGCAGTAGGCATGTTCATGGCACCGTGGCTGGCTCTGCTGCACAGGAGGGCAGCAAAAAGAGTGGTAGAGCTATAGTGATAGGGGATTTGATTGTAAGGGGAGAAGACAGGTGTTTCTGCGGACGCAAACGAGACTCCAGGAAGATATGTTGCCTCCCGGGTTCAAGGGTGCTGGATGTCTCAGAGCGATATTGTGGGCCAGGGTTTAGAAAACTCCAAAGTAGATCATGAAGTTCGCCTGACTCACGACTTTCAATAGATTTTGGTTATGGGGAGCACAAGGGTACATTCTCCAGGTGTTATTAACAGAGACCCTAATTATTTTAAAAACAAAACAATGTTTATTCTATGAACCCAGGTAACATTTTATAAACACACAGTAAACATCTTATCAACTACCATCACACGTAATCCCACAGATACAAAACTCTATAGGTAACCCTCAATAACTTTCCCAGCAACATCCATAAGTTAAACCCTGTTTAACAATGACAGCAGGTTTAAATTTTCTACAGAAACAGGTATTACTTTGAAATCAAGTGAGCTGAAGACATTCTTTAGCTTGTAGAGAGTGAGAGATCATTACGCATCTGCTTGCTTTGAACACAGCTCTCCAACTCAATGCAAAACCAAAAACAGAGCCACAAAGCAGCTTTTCAGCTCAAAATGAAAGTAAAAGACAGGCAGCCTAGCTCCACCCACACACTGACATCACTGCAGCTCTTTGATAAACACCCATTTCTTAAAGGGACATTCACATGACAGCGGCTGAAGGACATTCTAAAGTAGGAGGGTGAACAGCCAGCTGTCGTGGTGCATATAGGCACCAACGATATAGGTAAAAAATGGGATGAGGTACTACATGCTGAATTTAGGGAGTTAGGAGCGAAACTAAAAAGTAGGACCACAAAGGTGGTAATCTCAGGATTGCCCAGTGCCACGTGCTAGTCAGAGTAGGGATGAAAGGATAGACTGGATGAATGCATGGCTTGAGAGGTAGTGCAGGAGGGAGGGATTAAGATTTTTGGAACATTGGAAACGGTTCTGGGAGAGGTGGGACCATTACAGATGGTCTACATCTGGGCAGAACTGGAACCAATGTCCTTTGGGGGTTGTTTGCTCGCACTATTGGGGAGGGTTTAAACTAATGTGGCAATGGGATGAGAACCAATGCAGGAAGTCGGAGAGGTAAAGAGAGGATAGAAACAAAAATCAGTGAGAAAAAAGTGGAAGGGAGAAACAGATTGAACTGCATTTATTTCAATGCAACGGGCCTAACGGACAAGGCAGATGAACTCAGGGCATGGATAGGTACATGGGACTAGGATATTATAGCTATTACTGAAACATGGCTGAAGGAGTGGCACGACTGGCAGCTCAATGTTCCGGGGTACAGATGTTATAGGAAAGGCAGAACAGGAGGTAAGAGAGGAGGGGGAGTTGCATTTTTGATTAGGGTCAGTATCATGGCAGTATAGAGAGAGGATATAGCTGAGGTTTCGCCCACTGAGTCTATATGGATAGAACTGAAAAATAAGAAGGGTGAGATCACTTTGATAGGAGTGCACTATACGCCCCCAAATAGACAGCGGGTTATTGAGGAGCAAATGTGGAAAGAGATAGCTGCCGGAAAAATTGGGTGGTAATAGTTGGGGACTTTAACTTTCCCAACATTAACTGGGACAACCATAGAACTAAGGATTTGGATGGAGAGAAATTTGTAGGGTGTATTCAGGAATAATTCCTCAATCAATATGTGAATATGTGAATAGGGGCAAAACTTGACCTCCACTTGGGGAATAAGGAAAGGCAGGTGACGGAAGTGTTAGTGAGGGAGCACTTTGGGACCAGTGACCATAATTTAATTGGTTTTAAGTTAGTTATGGATAATGACAGTTCTGGCCCAAAAGTTAAAATTCCAAATTGGAGCAAGGCCAATTTCGAGGGTATTAGGCGGGAACTTTCAAAAGTTGATTGGGGTGCCTATTTGCAGGCGAGAGGCCAGCTGGAAAATGGGAATTCCTTGCCTAGTGAAGCAGTAGAGGCTCCTTCATTAAATGTTTTTAAGATAAAAATAGATAGTTTTTTGAAGAATAAAGGGATTAAGGGTTATGGTGTTCGGGCCGGAAAGTGGAGCTGAGTCCACAAAAGATCAGCCATGATCTCATTGAATGGTGGAGCAGCCTCGAGGGGCCAGATGGCCTACTCCTGCTTCTAGTTCTTATGTTTTTATGTTTCAAATATCTCAGCTAGGAGGCCAGCAATTTTCTCCTTAGCTTCCACAACATCCTGGGATACATTTCATCAGGTCCCAGGGATTTATCTATCTGGATGCGCTTTGATACCTCCAGCACCTCATTCTCTGTAATATGTACACTCCTTAAGACATCACTTTTTATTTCCCTGATTTCCCCAACATTCGTGCCTTTCTCAACAGTAAATACTGACGACAAATATTCATTTAGGACCTCTCCCATCCCCTGTGGATCTGTACATAGATGACCTTGTTTATCCTAAAGAGGCCCTACCCTAGCCCTAGTCACCCTTTTACCCTTTAGGTATCTGTAAAAGCTCTTTGGATTTCCTTTGCCTTATCTCCCAAGACAATCTCATGTCCCCTTTTTGCCATCCTGATTTCTCTCTTAACTCTACTCTGACAAGCCCTATACTCTTCAAGGGATCCACTTGATCCCAGCTGTCTATGCATGTCATCATGCCTCCTTCTTCCTTTTGACCATGGCCTCAATATCCCGGGTCATCCAGGGTTCCCTCCTTCAACCAGCCTTATCCTCCACTCGAAGAGGAATGTGCTCACCCTGAATCCTGGTTCGACCATAAGACTTAGGAGCAGAATTAGGCCACTCGGCCCATTGAGTCTGCTCCGCCATTCAATCGTGGCTGATATTTTCTCATCTCCATTCTCCTGCCTTCTCCCCATAACCCCTGATCCCCTTATTAATCAAGAACCTATCTAACTCTGTCTTAAAGACACTCAATGATTTGGCCTCCACAGCCTCCTGCGGTAGAGTTCTACAGATTCACCACCCTCTGGCTGAAGAAATTCCTCCTCATCTCAGTTTTAAAGGATCGTCCCTTTAGTCTGAGAAGGTGTCCTCTGATTCTAGTTTTTCCTACAAGTGGAAACATCCTCTCCACGTCCACTCTATCCAGGCCTCGCAGTATCCTGTAAGTTTCAATAAGATCCCCCCTCATCCTTCTAAACTCCAACGGGTACGGACCCAGGCTCTTTGTATATGTGTAAAAAGCCATGAGATTTTCCTTAATCCTGTTTGCCAATTACTTCTTGTGACCCCTTTAGGCCCTCCTGACTACTTTCCTAAGTTCCTTCTTTCTTCTCTTATATTCCTCATGGGTTTTGTCTGTTCCCAGCCAGAAAATGATTCCTTTTTCTTTTGGACGAGGCTCACGGTATCCCTCGTTATCCAATGTTCCCAAAACTTGCCATACCTATCCTGCTTCCTCACAGGAACCTGCCAGTCCCGAATTCCTATCAACTGATATTTGAAAGCCTCCCACATGCCAGATGTTGATTTACCCCCAAACATTCGCCCCAATCAAGATTTGTCAGTTCCTGCCTAATATTATTATCAGCCTTCCCCTAATTTAGCACTCTCACCCAAGGACTGCTCTTATCTTTATTTAATAATACCTTAAAACTTACTGCATTATGGTCACTGTTCCTGAAATACTCCCCGACTGAAACTGCGAGCTCCTGGCTGGGCTCATTTTCCCAATACCAGGTCCAGTACGGCCCCTTCTCTAGTTGGACTATTTACATATAGTTTTAAGGAGCCCTCCTGGATGCTCCTTACAAACTCTGCCCCATCTAAGTCCCTAGCACTAAGTGATTCCCAATCAATATAGGGGAAATTAAAATCACCCACCACAGCAACCCTGTTGCTTTTACACCTTTCCAAAATCTACGTACATGTCTTCTCCCATTGGCTGTTGGGAGATTGTAGAAAATCCCGAACATTGCGACTGCACCCTTCCTATTCCTGAGCATTACCCATATTGCGACGCTGTATGAGCCCTCTGGGGTGTCCTCCAGCTGTGATATTCTCCTTAACCAATAGCGCAACTCCCCCACCCCTTTTCCATCCCCCTCTATCCCTCCTGAAACATCTAAATCCTGGAATGGTTAGCTGCCAATCCTGTCCTTCCTGTAATGATATGTATAATCTTAGGAGAGTAATGGGTTAACAAGATGTTCATATATATCAACACTAGATGGCATCACTGAGTAGTCTTCTGAAAGGCTGCGTCTCTAGGCATTCTGGGAGAAGCTGTTGGAGAAGTTGATGCAGAAGGATAGTGTGAAGTTGAGTTAGAGTGTAGGTTATATATTAGAGCGATTATTAATTACAGTATCATAGATTCAATATTATTATTTTGTTAACTATTACTCATCCCTCCTTCCTGCAGTAACTGAATCGTTAATAAATAATGCAACCCCACCTCCTCTGTTAAATCCTCCCCAGTCTTGCCTGCAGATCCTATAGAATCATAGAATTTACAGTACAGAAGGAGGCCGTTTGGCCCATCGAGTCTGCATTAGCTCTTTGAAAGAGCACCCTAGATAAGTCCATACTTCCACCGTATCCCCGTACCCAGTCACCCCAGGTAACCTTTTTTTGGACACTAAGGACAATTTATCATGGCCTAACCTGAACATCTTTGGACTGTGGGAGGAAACCTGAGCATCCGGAGGAAACCCACGCAGACCCGAGGAGAATTGCAGACGCCGCAGACAGTGACCCAAACCGGGAATCAAACCTGGGACCCTGGAGCTGCGAAGCAACTGTGCTAACCACTGTGCTACCGCGCTGCTCACACCACTGTGCTACCATGCTACCCACCTCCCCAACCACATCTCTGTGATGGCAATAATATCACGATTCCATGAGTCAATCCACGCCTTTAACTCATCAATCATACCTATAATATACCTAGCATTAAAGTAGAGGCCACCCAGCTTTGCCTTACTCCCCTGGAACTCAACATGGCTGGACTCCCTCTGTCTTGGTTCCTTTACAATTGCTGTATGTCATATGCTGTGTCCCTATTATGCTAATGCTCTGTGTCCTCTCCCGCTGCTGAACTTGTTTAAACTCCTCCCAACAACACGACCAAACCCGCCCGCAAGGATGTTGTTCCCATTCTGGTTCAGTGGCTGACCGTCCTGCGGGTACATGTCCCACCTTCCCCAGAAATAGTCCCAGTGATCAGTGATCACGATGGCACAGTGGTTAGTACTGCCGCTTCACAGTGCCAGGGACCTGGATTAAATTTCGGACTTCGGTGACTGTGTGGAGTTTGCATGTTCTCCCCCTCTCATAGAGCTGAGCCAACCATGGTTTGGGCACTGGCTACACACTCCAGCAGAACAAAAGTATTTTGCTTTCATTCAGAATAGAATACCAGTTGAACAGTGAGATGTACTAAGGTTTAATTAATTAATTGATTGTAAATTATCAAATTGACCTGATTACAGTATTACAGTAGTTGATTAAATTAGATTAAAATAAATATTCAAAGCTTGCCAGTATGCTCATGCCACATGATGGTTTTGTCCGTGACGTCTGTTCGTAATTTGTCTCCACATCTCACCACACTGCCCCACACTTATGAATGTTTCCAGCATTGTATTTAATATTTCATCTTTCCAACCACTCTGTCTCTGCCAGTGTTTCCATGCTATAATTCAAGACTGCTCTGTCACTGCTGGTGTTTGCTGTGCTGTTTATAAAGGTTTCTCCCTCCCATTGCCTTGTTTTAGGTTTGGGTTTGTTACAACACCCTGGGCTAGGGCACAGTCAATTCCAGGCCCCTTGACCCAGAGTCGCAACACAATTGAATGAACAAATAATTCTTGGAAAAATACCCGACAACTTTTGTGCTTTTGTGCCCAACATTTACAGTCACTAGGTCTGTAAATTTAAACAGAATTACTTTTTATGAATAACAAAAACTATAATGAAATATGCAGAAAGTACAGCTGATTAACTATTATCTAATTCCTAATTCCCCTTTTCAACATGCTCCCATACTGTATATGCATACACACACGCATGAGAAACAAACACAGAAAGGAAGAGAGGGGTGAAAATAATAAGTAAAACAAAAAAAAAAGAGTATTTTTTCAGATGGTTGTCTTTAGCACACATTCCTTCCAACTGATCTTTCAGATCCTGGTCTCTGTTTGCAGCCTGTTTTGGTTTTACTGTAGATTTAGTCATTCAAGTTCTCTGTAGGTTGAGAAATACATCAATTCACAGCCTTTCTGGCAAGAGAGAGAGAAAATAGGGAGCAGGTCCCTGTCTCTGTGTCCAGGCCTCAACTCTGCTTTCTTTAGGTCTCTGGAAATCATCCCAGTCAGGCAAGATCCAATCATTACCTGTTACCGGGCAGGATATAGTATTTTGGTGAATTCATTGGCCACCACCAGCCAACCAATCGACTGAGTCCCGCTCCATCTCATGGGTGCCACAAAATCTGGCTTCCTTTGTATAAAGGAAGATTTAGAGATGTGGATCAGAAATTGGCTAGCTGAAAGAAGACAGAGGGTGGTGGTTGATGGGAAATGTTCAGAATGGAGTTCTGTCACAAGTGGAGTACCACAAGGATCTGTTCTGGGGCCGTTGCTGTTTGTCATTTTTATCAATGACCTAGAGGAAGGCTCAGAAGGGTGGGTGAGTAAATTTGCAGACGATACTAAAGTCGGTGGTGTTGTCAATAGTGTGGAAGGAAGTAGCAGGTTACAGAGGGATATAGATAAGCTGCAGTGCTGGGCTGAGAGGTGGCAAATGGAGTTTAATGTAGAGAAGTGTGAGGTGATTCACTTTGGAAGGAATAACAGGAATGTCGAATATTTGGCTAATGGAAAAGTTCTTGAAAGTGTGGATGAGCAGAGGGATCTAGGTGTCCATGTACATAGATCCCTGAAAGTTGCCACCCAGGTTGATAGGGTTGTGAAGAAGGCCTATGGAGTGTTGGCCTTTATTGGTAGAGGGATTGAGTTCCGGAGTCGGGAGGTCATGTTGCAGCTGTACAGAACTCTGGTACGGCCGCATTTGGAGTATTGCGTACAGTTCTGGTCACCGCATTATAGGAAGGACGTGGAGGCTTTGGAGCGGGTGCAGAGGAGATTTACCAGGATGTTGCCTGGTATGGAGGGAAAATCTTATGAGGAAAGGCTGACAGACTTGAGGTTGTTTTCGTTGGAGAGAAGAAGGTTAAGAGGAGACTTAATAGAGGCATACAAAATGATCAGAGGGTTAGATAGGGTGGACAGTGAGAGCCTTCTCCCGCGGATGGAAATGGCTAGCATGAGGGGACATAGCCTTAAACTGAGGGGTAATAGATATAGGACAGAGGTCAGAGGTAGGTTTTTTACGCAAAGAGTAGTGAGGCCGTGGAATGCCCTATCTGCTACAGTAGTGAACTCGCCAACATTGAGGGCATTTAAAAGTTTATTGGATAAACATATGGATGATAATGGTATAGTGTAGGTTAGATGGCTTTTGTTTCGGTGCAACATCGTGGGCCGAAGGGCCTGTACTGCGCTGTATTGTTCTATGTTCTATGTTCTAAAGCTAGCAGCACCACATACTGTGTTGCATTTTCTTTAATTCTTCATTCTCTCTGCTCCTTGACTTAGAGATACATGTCCATTAAGCATCCAAGGAACAAAAATAATGTCAAAAGTATAGAAAGGAGAAATAAGGGAATCTACAGGAAGGACCCTTACAGTTTAGAAAGTGGAAAATAGCATTTGTGTTAGAAAATGCCTTGCAATGACCATTTTGAAATGAGAGAATCAAACCCTCTCCTTTGACATTCAACAGTATTACCATTGTTGAATCTCTCAGCATCAACGTTAACTAAACCAATCACATAAATACTGTGGCTAACAAGAGCAGGTCAGAGGCTGGGAATTCCACACTGAGTACCTCACCTCCCGCCTCCCTAAAATCTGTCCACCAGTTGCAAGGAACAAATCAGGAGTGTGATTGAAGATTCCACACTTGCCTGAATGATTGCATCTCCAACAAGACTCGAGGTGCTCAACACCATTGAAGGCAAAGAAATCCACTTGATTGGCACTCAATCAACAACCTTAAACATTCCCTTCCTCCAAATCTGGTGCAGAGTGTGACTACATTTACAAGATGCACGCAGCATCAGCATGTGACAGCATCTCTCAGAACCTCTGCCAACTAGCTGAACAAAGACAGCAGACACCACCACCTTCAAGGTTCCCTTTGTTATAAACCACACTCTTGTTCTCTGTGAGGGTATCCCAACATGGAACACTGGCTCTTGGAGGTGTACGGTTTTGTTTTGCTTTAGTGTGAGGAGACACGTGAAACTCCGGGGAGAATATACAGCCCATTCATCATGTAACAATTATTAAAAACTATTTCTTAAAGTAAACAAAGGACACATCAAACAGGACTACTCTACTCTCATGCAATTAAGATGTACAAATCACTAAGCACACACAAAATATACCCTTATTCCATAGTATATCTATGATACGCAAACTCTGTAATACTTTCCCGTTTTCCCAAACAGCATCTAAACTAAATGATCAGCTTATAGTTACCACACAATACAGGGATGATACTCAAGTCAGGGAACATCTCTTCCTGGTCCAGCAAAGATACATAACACTGCCGTTTCAAAGGTTTTTTGCCTTGGTTCTAAGACTGAGAGGCTTGTTTCATCAGGTAAGCTTTTTTTAAGATTGGTGGAGTTGTGGATAGTAAGGAGGGCTGTTGTCGGCTGCAAAGAGACATAGATAGGATGCAGAGCTGGGCTGAGAAGTGGCAGATGGAGTTTAACCCTGAAAAGTGTGAGGTTGTCCATTTTGGAAGGACAAATATGAATGTGGAATATAGGGTTAACGGTAGAGTTCTTGGCAACGTGGAGGAGCAGAGAGATCTTGGGGTCTATGTTCATACATCTTTGAAAGTTGCCACTCAAGTGGATAGAGCTGTGAAGAAGGCCTATGGTGTGCTCGCGTTCATTAACATAGGGATTGAATTTAAGAGCTGTGAGGTGATGATACAGCTGTACAAAACTTTGGTAAGGCCACATTTGGAGTACTGTGTACAGTTCTGGTCGCCTCATTTTAGGAAGGATGTGGAAGCTCTGGAAAAGGTGCAAAGAAGATTTACCAGGATGTTGCCTGGAATGGAGAGTAGGTCTTACGAGGAAAGGTTGAGGGTGCTAGGCCTTTTCTCATTAGAGCGGAGAAGGATGAGGGGCGACTTGATAGAGGTTTATAAGATGATCAGGGGAATAGATAGAGTAGACAGTCAGAGACTTTTTCCCCGGGTGGAACACACCATTACAAGGGGACATAAATTTAAGGTGAAAGGTGGAAGATATAGGAGGGATATCAGAGGTAGGTTCTTTACCCAGAGAGTAGTGGGGGCATGGAATGCACTGCCTGTGGAAGTAGTTGAGTCGGAAACATTAGGGACCTTCAAGCAGCTATTGGATAGGTACATGGGTGACGGTAAAATGATATAGTGTAGATTTATTTGTTCTTAAGGGCAGCACGGTAGCATTGTGGATAGCGCAATTGCTTCACAGCTCCATGGTCGCAGGTTCGATTCCGGCTTGGGTCATTGTCTGTACGGAGTCTGCACGTCCTCCCCGTGTCTGCGTGGGTTTCCTCCGGGTGCTCCGGTTTCCTCCCACAGTCCAAAGATGTGCGGGTTAGGTGAATTGGCCAATGATAAATTGCCCTTAATGTCCAAATTGCCCTTGGTGTTGGGTGGAGGTGTTGAATTTGGGTATGGTGCTCTTTCCAAGAGCCGGTGCAGACTGAAAGGGCCGAATGGCCTCCTTCTGCACTGTAAATTCAATGATAATCTATGATTAATCTAGGACAAAGGTTCGGCACAACATCGTGGGCCGAAGGGCCTGTTCTGTGCTGTATTTTCTATGTTCTATGTTCTATGGAGCTGGAGTTGGATGAACTGAGGCAGAGTCGGTTATAGATAGAAGCTACAGGGATGTAGGTGATGTTTAAAAGGAGGGGGAAGAAGAAGTCAGTGCAGGGATCCCCTGCGGTTGTTCCCCTCAATAACAGGTATACCGTTTTGGATACTGTTGGGGGGGGGGGGGGGGTGGGGGGGGGGGGGACCTACCAGAGGTAAGCCACGGTGACCAGGTCTCTGGCATTGAGTCTGTCCCTGTGGCTCAGAAGGGAAGGGGGAGAGCAGGAGAGCATTAGTTATTGGAGACTCTATAGTTAGAGGTACAGATAGGCGGTTCTGTGGCAATGATAGAGGCTCACGGTTGGTGTGTTGCCTCCCGGGTGCCAAGGTCCGTGACGTCTCTGATCGTGTTTTCAGGATCCTTAAGGGGGAGGGGGAGCAGCCACAAGTCGTGGTACTCATCAGTACCAACGACATAGGTAGGAAAAGGGACGGGGTTGTAAAACAGGATTTCAGAGAGCTAGGGTGGAAGCTGAGAGCCAGGACAGACTGTGTTGTCATCTCTGGTTTGCTGCCAGTGCCACATTCTAGCGAGGTGAGGAACAGGGAGAGAGTGCAGTTAAACACGTGGCTACAGGGATAATGTAGGAGGGAGGGTTTCAGTTACTTGATAATTGGAGCACATTCTGGGGAAGGTGGGACCTGTACAAACAGGATGGGTCACACCTGAACCAGAGGGGCACCAATATCCTGGGAGGGAAATTTGCTACAGCTCTTCGGGGGGGTTGAAACTAATTTGGCAGGGGGATGGGACACTGATTTGTGGTCCAGGAGATAGCGTTGCTGGAGTTCAGGAAGTTGAGGGTAGTGCAGTACTGAGGAAGGTACCAAGGTCACAAGACCTGCAGGCATGAAGGTGGTTTGAAGTGTGTCTACTTCGATGTGAGGAGCATCAGGAATTAGTTTGGTGAGCTTGAAGCATGGATTGGTACCTCGGACTATGATGTTGTGGCCATTACGGAGACATGGATAGAACAGGGGCAGGAATGGTTGTTGGCGGTTTCGGGGTTTAGATGTTTCAGTAAGATTAGGGAAGGTGGTAGAAGAGGTGGAGGAGTAGCATTGTTAATCAAGGATAGTATAATGGCTGCAGAAAGGCAGTTTGAGGAGGATCTGTCGACTGAGGTAGTGTGATCTGAAGTTAGAAATAGGAAAGGAGTGGTCACTTTGTTAGGAGTTTTCTATAGGCCCCCAAACAGTAACAGAGATGTGGAGGAAAAGATTGCAATGCAGATTTTGGATAGTTGCGGTAGTCACAGGGTAGTTGTCGTGGGTGACTTTAATTTTCCAAATATTGATTAGAACCACTATAATTCAAATAGTTTGGATGGGGCTGTTTTTATCCAGTGTGTGCAGGAGGGTTTCCTCACACAATACGTGGATAGACTGATAAGAGGCAGGGCCACATTGGATTTGGTACTGGGTAATGAACCAGGCCAAGCGTTAGATTTGGTTGTGGGACAGCACTTTGGAGATAGTGACCACAATTCGGTGACTTTCATGAGAGCAATGGAGAAGGATAGGAACATATGGCAGGGCAAGGTTTATAACTGGGGGAAGGGTAATTACGATCTGATTAGGCAAGAATTGGGGAGCATAAGATGGAAACAGGAACTGTCCGGGATAGGCACAATTGAGATGTGGAGCTTGTTCAAGGAGCAAATACTGCGTGTCCTTGATATGTATGTCCCTGTCAGGCAGGGAGGAAATGGTCGAGTGAGGGAACCATGGTTTACAAAAGTGGTTGAATATCTTGCCAAGAGGAAGAAGGGGGTTTATGTAAGGATGAGAAAACAAGGTTCAGTTAGGGCACTTGAGGGATACAAAATAGCTATGTGAGGAATAAAATAATGACCACGGTGAAGTCCTTAGTCAAGGACAGTAGTGGGAACGTGTGCATGGAGTCTGAAGATATAGGAGAGGCCCTAAATATATACTTTTCTTCAGCGTTCACAAAGGAGAGGGGCCATGTTGTTGAGGAGAATAGTGCGATACAGGCTGGAGGAGGTAGATATTCGGAAGGAAGATGTGTTAGAAATTTGAGAAGTCTGAGGATAGATAAGTCCCCTGGGCCTGATGGGATATATCCTAGGATTCTTTGGGAGGCGAGGGATGAGATTTCAGAGCCTTTGGCTCTGATCTTTATGTCCTCACTGCCTACAGGAATAGTGCCAGAAGACTGGAGAGAGGCGAATGTTGTCCCCTTGTTCAAGAAAGTAAATAGGTATAACCTGGGAATTACAGGCCAGTTAGTCTCACTTCGGTCACAGGTAAATTATTGGAAAGGGTCCTGAGGGATAGGATTTATGATCATTTCGAAAGATACAGCTTAATCCAGGATAGTCAGCATGGATTTGTGAGGGGTAAGTCTTGCCTCACAAGTTTGATTGTATTCTTTGAGGAGGTAACTAAGTACATAGATGAAGGTAGAGCATTGATGTCGTATACATGAATTTTAGTAAGGCGTTTGATAAGGTGCCCCATGGTCGGCTCATGCAGAAAGTAAGGCGGCATGGCATAGCGGGACATTTGTCCGATTGGATCAGTAACTGACTATCACATAGAAGACAGAAGGTAGTGGAAGATGGAGCCTAGTCACCAGCGGTGTACCACAGGGATCAGTGCTGGGTCTTCTGCTATTTTTGATTTTTATCAATGACTTGGATGATGGAGTTGAAGGTTGGGTTAGTAAATTTGCTGATGACACCAAGATTGGTGGAGTTGTGGATAATGTGGAGGGCTGTTGTAGGCTGCAAAGAGACATTGATAGGATGCAGAGCTGGGATGAAAAGTGGCAGTTGGAGTTTAACCCTGATAAATGTGAGGTGATTAATTTTGGTAGGACAAATTTGAATGCGGATTACAGGGTTAACGGCAGGGTTCTGAAGATTGTGGAGGAGCAGAGAGATCTCGGAGTTCATGTTCATAGATCTCTGAAAGTTGCCACCCAAGTGGATAGAACCGTGAAGAAAGGCTATAGTGTGTTAGCATTTATTAACAGGGGGATTGAGTTTAAGAGCCGTGAGGTTATGCTGCAACTGTACAAGACCTTGGTTCGACCACATTTGGAGTATTATGTGCAGTTCTGGTCACCTCTTTATAGGAAGGATGTGGAAACATTGGAAAGGGTGCAAAGGAGATTTATCAGGATGCTGCCTGGATTGGAGGGTAGGCCTTATGAGGAAAGGTTGAGGAAGCTAGGGTTTTTCTCATTGGAGCGAAGGTGGATGAGAGGTGACTTAATTGAGGTGTATAAGATGATGAGAGGGATAGATAGAGTGGACATTCAGCGACTTTTTCTTCGGGTGGATGCAGCTGTTACAAGGGGGCATAACTTTCAGGTTCATGGTGGAAGATATAGGAGGGATATCAGAGGTAGGTTCTTTACTCAGAGAGTGGTTGGGGCGTGGAACGCACTCCCAGTTATTGGAGAGGCATATGGAGTGCGCTAGAATGATAGGGCTTGATTTGATCTTAGTTTCAGACTAGTCCGGCACAACATCATGGGCTGAAGGGCCTGTACTGTGCTGTAAAGTTCTATGTTCATGGAAACATGACCTCTAGACATCCAGCTGGAAAACTAGCTTTCAGGCTTGGTGGTTAGAAACTGGTTTGTCTGCTTTCTGAGACTGTTAGATGTTAACTGCCTTCCTGGCTTTGATCGTCCAGCCCATTATATCTTTGTTCCTCTTTGATTATGCCTTTTGTATTTTGGCTGTCTTTCCACACAATTTCCTACTCTAGACATTAACATATATGAACCTCAAGGATCTTCCCCCATCAGCACGGTAGCACAGTGGTTAGCACAATTGCTTCATAGCTCCAGGGTCCCAGGTTCAATTCCCGGCTTGGGTCACTGTCTGTGCGGAGTCTGCACGTTCTCCCCGTGCCTGAGTGGGTTTCCTCCGGGTGCTCTGATTTCCTCCCACAGTCCAAAGATGTGCAGGTTAGGTGGATTGGCCATGCTAAATTGCCCTTAGTGTCCAAAAAGGTTGGGTGGGGTTTTGGGGATAGGGTGGAGGGTGCTCTTTCCAAGGGCTGGTTCAGACTCGATGGGCCCTTTCTGCATTGTAAATTCAATGATATATAAGCTGTTTCTCTTCACAATCTATTCACACATTATTATCTAAACAACCTGCTAATATTGTTACTGGGGAGAGATGCAAATCAATGGGGCCTGTTGATTACTGTCTACAGCTGTCTCTAGGCAGATTTCTACATGCTTCTGGACATCTCGTATCCTATTAGGTCTTGTCAAATTTGTTTACTGCTGTTGCTAGGCAGATTCATAACACCTTGACCCATTCAATCCAGGTTCAATATGACCATTCCTTCACTGATCCTTCATTCTCCCTCGAACAACACTATGGGTTCTAACCTGTTCTTGGTAGCCACAGTATTTATGTTGTTGGTTGTGCTGTTGAATATCAAAGGAGAAGGTTCAATTCTCACTTATTTCAAAATGGTCATTGCCTGGCATCCGACACTAATAGGACTATGGTGATTCAAGAAGGCAGCTCACCACTTAAAAGTCAACAAATGATGGTCTTGCCACTGATGTTTACACTGCAGGAATGGTAAAGAAAAGGCCTGTGAATGAGCTATCCAATTAACCCCACGTTCTTTGTCCAAATCAATCTTTTCTAGAATGTATCCCATTCCTGTTTGCACATGTGAAATTTGTGGGAAAAGTATTAAGTGCTGTAAGGATTGAAAATAATATAATTGCTCTATAATCTCTGTTTAGAATTTGATCCTAAATTTCTTATTTGCATCTGTCCTCCAGGTACAAATGCAAGACTTAGTGGAGGACCAGATGTTACAGAAGAGTAGGAAGAAACGAGATGTGTGGAATGTAAGGAATGACACCAGAAAAGCAATGTTTTGGTACTTTGAACGAATCAGTATTTTATCAGTTGAAGACAAACCTATGGAAATGGTGTGAATATTAGTCACAGTTTCAAGGTTTGAGCAAGAATACAGTGGGGGAATATAAGCAAGCCTTGTGATAAATGATTAGAAAAAGAAATTGAGACAATTTAACCTGAACGGCTTTGGGGATAAAGCAGGGGAATTGGACTAATTGGATTGTTCTACAAGGAGCAAAGAGCTGGCATAAACTTGATGGGAAAATGGCCTCTATGGATAGTGTTTTATAACCCCTGCCCCTCCCCACCCAACCTCCTTTTGCCATATCCAGCATATTTGTGGACATGTGAAATTGAAGGAAAGAATTCCATCCGAGTTGCAGTCGCCCCAATCTCGCAGTGATTTAACACGAGGACAGGCAAGGCCTCGGACATGAATAACACTCTTACCCCAATTGAGTCCCTGAGACTCATAGAGGTCTACAGCACAGAAAAGGCACTTGGGTCCATAGTGTCTATCTATGCCCCTCATAATTTTATACATCGCAAGCATGTCCCCTCCTCAGTCTCCTCTGCTCCAAGGAAAACATTCCCAGCCTATCCAATATCTCTTCATAACTAAAACTCTCCAGCTAAGGCAACATCCTGGTAAATCTCCTCTGCACCCATTCCAGTGCTATCACATCCCTTATATTATGGATTCCAGAACTGCACACAATGTTTGGATATTGGTCCTTATATGGACCTTACCTGCTTGCCTCAACTTTTAGGCTGGCATGGATTGAAACACCATGGAGGGAAAACCAAAAATAAAATTACTTCTTGGGCAGTAGCAGCCGGGCCCTTTTCTAACTGTGGCACCCTCCACTTAAGACCTGGTGATCTCTAGACCTTCCGACCACCAACCTGTCCCCTGAGAGTGAGATCATGTGACTCTCAACCCTCAAGATTTTTCTACCTTCCCCGCCCTGGGACTCCTTAAACGTATCTCTGTCTCCAGTTCCCGGGAATTTGTCTCAGGCAGCTCCATGCAGTTTCTCTTCTGGCCACTGCAGGACAGTTGTTGGAGGCAGCTCTCCAAGGCAGGACTTCCTCCTGAGTGAGAGGCTGAAGTCCCACAAAATGCCAATCAACAACCATTAAAGTAGAAAATGGACAGTGGGGTGAAAGCCCCCGCCATCACAAAAACTTTATGAATAGTGCTCTGTTTTGCAAAATGCTCTGAATTGAAAGTTTCTCAGTAGCCTCCAATCACTTATGCCATGGCAGAAGGCGCGCCATAATTCGGGAACATTTTTGTGGTTTTCATTTCACTTTGTTATGCTCCTCATGGGGATCATTAAACTGAATTTACCTAATAAATCCAATGAAAAGGACTTCCGGTGATGAGGATGTGCTAAGCGGATGCACGAAAGTTGGTGTGGATTGAGGCATCTTTAACTGAAAATAGCCTGCCAGAATCAGTACAAAACATCTTCTCACCCTCTTCCAAGAACAGTAGAACGAGCAATGCAGCTCCAAGGTCCGAATGGAAGCGACAGGCAGCAAAAGCCTGCAGAAGCAAGCAGAGTAGATGGCAAATGCATGAGGCGATGACACCCCAACCACACCTGACACAGGGACCACGAGGCTGCGTACAGATCTCCCCCTCGCCGGTGGGTAGGTGGAGTGGGTTCCTCATGAAGGAACTACAAGAACTCAAAGAGGCTATCAAGGCTGACATGAGGGCAATGGTCAAGGTGGCAGTGACGAAGGTGCTGCTTGCCACGCAGGAGGCCCTGGACAAGGCAGAGATGCAGCTGGAGGCCCAGGGGAATACCGTAAAGGAGCCGGAGAAGGTCTCAACAGACTAGACCAACAAGATATGGTGGCAAGGTTGGTGGAAGCACAGGGTCCCTAAAAGGAAAAATCAAGGACATGGGGAATCGGTTGCAGTGCCAGACCCTGCGATAGTGGGCCTACAGGAGGGAACCGAGAGCAGGAACCCCATGGAACACGTGGCCCAGATGCTGGGAAACCTGGTGGGGAGAGCCAGCTTCCCCAAGCTGCCAGAAATAGGCATGGCCTACAGGTTAGTCCGGCAAAAGCTCAGGGCCGGGGAACAGCCGAGGGCCATAATTGTAAGCTGCACCGGTACTAAGGAAAAGAATTCTGAACTGAGCCATGCAGATAAGGTCCTGCAAATGGGAAGGGCATCCAATCAGGATCTACCAGGATATTGGGGCAGACCTGGCCAACGTCAGGTGGAATTTAATAGAGCGAAGGCTGCCCGGCACAAAACGGCGTGAAGTTAGGAATGCTGTACCCAGTCAAACTATGGGTCACCTTCCAGGCAGGGAACACTATTTCACTGCACCAGTGGACATGGATGAATCCGTCTATAAAGAGATGAAGCAGACATCCTGGCGGACTGAGTCTTTAAAAGCTGATTTGTGCAGGACTTCACCACCCTGATCTGAATGTGGGAGCTAAGGCTCAGATAGGTGGGGGCGAGAGCAGCAGGGCGCAGAAGAGGGTGATGACGAGGAAGATGGAGAAAACAGGTAGCAGGTGAAGGAGAGGCTTAGGCCGACTCAGAGAGGAGGCCGCCACACTAGTGGGAAAACTATTGCCGGGAGGTATGAGTGAGAGGAGGGCGACAGGAGGGATGATCACCACCATGGGGAGGGGGGGTGGAATTGGGGAGGTAGGTTGGGGGGGGCAGTAATAGGGGTACGGGTGAGAGGGGGGAAGAAACAGATTCAAAGGCGGAACAAAGAGACAAGGGGGGGGGGCTCTATGCTGGCGACAACAGATCGCACATGGCACCACAAACAGCTACTTTGGAGGGTCCCCAAACAAAGAGAACTCTGGAGTGCAGGGGCTCACCCACATGGCGGAACATACAGTTGGCGGCCATGTCGGGTAGCCCCTGGCAAAGGGAAACCCCGGAGCGCAGGGGCCCAGATGCATGGTGGCCGGGACTTTAATTGTGTACAGGACCCATGGACAGACAGATCAAACAACAAATCGGGGTAAACATCAAATATGGTGAAGGAGCTAGACACCTTCATGAATCAAATGGGGGCACTGGAATTGTGAAGGCTCATGCACCCAGGGGAGAAGGTGTTAGAACATAGAACATAGAACGATACAGCGCAGTACAGGCCCTTCGGCCCACGATGTTGCACCAAAACAAAAGCCATCTAACCTACACTATGCCATTATCATCCATATGCTTATCCAATAAACTTTTAAATGCCCTCAATGTTGGTGGGTTCACGACTGTTGCAGGTAGGGCATTCCACTGCCTCACCACTCTTTGCGGAAAGAATCTACCTCTGACCTCTGTCCTATATCTATTACCCCTCAGTTTAAAGCTATGTCCCCTCGTGCTAGCCATTTCCATCCGCGGGAGAAGGCTCTCACTGTCCACCCTATCTAACCCCCTGATCATTTTGTATGCCTCTATTAAGTCTCCTCTTAACCTTCTTCTCTCTAACGAAAACAACCTCAAGTCCATCAGCCTTTCCTCATAAGATTTTCCCTCCATACCAGGCAACATCCTGGTAAATCTCCAAAGCCTCCACGTCCTTCCTATAATGCGGTGACCAGAACTGTACGCAATACTCCAAATGCGGCCGTACCAGAGTTTTGTACAGCTGCAACATGACCTCTTGACTCCGGAACTCAATCCCTCGACCAATAAAGGCCAACACTCCATAGGCCTTCTTCACCACCCTATCAACCTGGGTGGCAACTTTCAGGGATCTATGTACATGGATACCTAGATCCCTCTGTTCATCCACACTTCGAAGAACTTTACCATTAGCCAAATATTCCGCATTCCTGTTATTCCTTCCAAAGTGAATCACCTCACACTTCTCTACATTAAACTCCATTTGCCACCTCTCAGCCCAGCTCTGCAGCTTATGTCCCTCTGTAACCTGCTACATCCTTCCACACTGTCGACAACACCACCGACATTAGTGTCGTCTGCAAATTTACTCACCCACCCTTCTGCGCCTTCCTCTAGGTCATTGATAAAAATGACAAACAGCAACGGCCCCAGAACAGATCCTTGTGGTACGCCACTTGTAACTGAATTCCATTCTGAACATTTCCCATCAACCACCACCCTCTGTCTTCTTTCAGCTAGCCAATTTCTGATCCACATCTCTAAATCACCCTCAATCCCCAGCCTCCATATTTTCTGCAATAGCCTACCGTGGGGAACCTTATCAAACGCTTTACTGAAATCCATATACACCACATCAACTGCTCTACCCTCGTCTACCTGTTCAGTCACCTTCTCAAAGAACTCGATAAGGTTTGTGAGGCATGACCTACCCTTCACAAAGCCATGCTGACTATCCCTGATCATATTATTCCTATCTAGATGATTATAAATCTTGTCTCTTATAATCCCCTCCAAGACTTTACCCATTACAGACGTGAGGCTCACCGATCTATAGTTGCCGGGGTTGTCTCTGCTCCCCTTTTTGAACAAAGGGACTACATTTGCTATCCTCCAGTCCTCTGGCACTATTCCTGTAGCCAATGATGACATAAAAATCAAAGCCAAAGGCCCAGCAATCTCTTCCCTGGCCTCCCAGAGAATCCTAGGATAAATCCCATCAGGCCCCGGGGACTTATCTATTTTCAGCCTGTCCAGAATTGCCAACACCTCTTCCCTACGTACCTCAATGCCATCTATTCTAATAGCCTGGGTCTCAGCATTCTCCTCCACAACATTATCTTTTTCCTGAGTGAATACTGACGAAAAATATTCATTTAGTATCTCCCCTATCTCTTCAAACTCCACACACAACTTCCCATCCCTGTCCTTGACTGGTCCTACTCTTACCCTAGTCATTCGCTTGTTCCTAACATACCTATAGAAAGCTTTTGGGTTTTCCTTGATCCTACCTGCCAAATACTTCTCATGTCCCCTCCTTGCTCGTCATAGTTCTATGCCTCCTTCTTCCTCTTAACAAGAGATTCCACTTCTCTGGTAAACCACGGTTCCCTCGCTCTACGCCTTCCTCCCTGCCTGACCGGTACGTACTTATCAAGAACACGCAGTAGCTGTTCCTTGAACAAGCTCCACTTATCCAGTGTGCCCAACACTTGCAGCCTACTTCTCCAACCTATCCCCCCCCCCAAGTCACATCTAATGGCATCATAATTGCCCTTCCCCCAGCTATAACTCTTGCCCTGCGGTGTATACTTATCCCTTTCCATCACTAACGTAAACGTCACCGAATTGTGGTCACTGTCCCCAAAGTGCTCTCCTACCTCCAAATCCAACACCTGGCCTGGTCCATTACCCAAAACCAAATCCAACGTGGCCTCGCCTCTTGTTGGCCTGTCAACATGTTGTGTCAGGAAACCCTCCTGCACACACTGTACAAAAAACGACCCATCTAATGTACTCAAACTATATCTTTTCCAGTCAATATTTGGAAAGTTAAAGTTTCCCATAATAACTACCCTGTTACTTTCGCTCTTATCCAGGATCATCCTCGCCATCCTTTCCTCTACATCCCTAGAACTATTTGGAGGCCTATAGAAAACTCCCAACAGGGTGACCTCTCCTTTCCTGTTTCTAACCTCAGCCCATACTACCTCGGAAGATGAGTCCCCATCTAGCATCCTCTCCGCCACCGTAATACTGCTCTTGACGAGCAGCACCACACCTCCCCCTCTTTTGCCTCCTTCTCTGAGCTTACTAAAACACCTAAACCCCGGAACCTGCAACATCCATTCCTGTCCCTGCTCTATCCATGTCTCCGAAATGGCCACAACATCGAAGTCCCAGGTACCAACCCATGCTGCCAGTTCCCCTACCTTATTTTGTATACTCCTGGCATTGAAGTAGACACACTTCAAACCACCTACCTGAACACTGGCCCCCTCCTGCGACGTCAAATTTGTGCTCCTGACCTCTATACTCTCATTCTCCCGTACCCTAAAACTACAATCCAGGTTCCCATGCCCCTGCTGCATGTGTTCTTCTTCTCCCAGCTACATAAAGTATATACCTAGATTAACTTTTGTACTGGGGAAATTAGCGCTTCCAGAGTGTAATACTCCACAATTGTAATCTCCGACCATGCTCCACACTACATGGATGTGAGATTGGAGACGGGCCGTGCCTAGCGCCCTCCATGGAGATGAGACACGACCCTCCTTGCCGATAAGGCCTTTTGTAAAACAATATCACAGGCCATAGACGGGTATATTAGCAATAATCAGAACAGGAAGGTCTCACCCTTCACATTCTGGGAGGCACTGAAGGTTATGATCAAGGGAAAGATTATCACTTATAAGGCACACAGAGACACAAAGGAGAGGGTGCCTAGACAACAACTGGTCGACTCGATAGTGGAGATGAACCATCAATAATCTGAGGCCCCGACCTGCCACCAACTCAAGCCTCAATCTTGTTGATACCCAAGAAAGACCTGAATGAGTGCATGTCCAATCGACACATCTCACTGCTCAATGTAGACATGAAAATTGTGGCCAAATTCCTGGCTGGGCGACTGGAGAACAGAGGACCAGAGCGGCTTTGTCAAGGGTAGGCAGCTAACAATGAACATGAGGCACCTGCTGAATGTGATGATGACCCCATGTGGGGAGAGAACACCAGAGGTGATCATCTCCCTGGACGCAGAAAAGGCCTTCAACAGGGAAGTATCTCATGGAGGTGCTGGTGCGTTCGGACTTGGTTCAGGGTTCACCGCCTGGGTGAAACTTCTGCACAACGCTCCCATGGCGAGCGAATAGACTAACACCACCAGTTCTAAATACTTCCAGCTGCACAGAGGTACATGGCAGGGACGTCCACTGTCCCTGCTTCTGTTTGCCCTAGCAATCGAGCCACTGGTGATCACCCTCAGAGCACTGCCACTGCCACCTCTTCCCAGGCACTGTTTACTCGAGCTGACTTCAATCATGATCCCACCCTGGGGAAGAGGGTCCCTCCTCTCCTTCACTGCATCTAGCATCCTGTCCAGCTCACTTTCTAGAAACTGTAGGGTAGGTCTCGTACGAGCCAGCTTCTTGGTGTGTGGTGACTGAGTGTTCATAAGCAGCTTCAGCTTGTCAAGCTCTCCAGCGCTAATTCTTGCCCCAGCGAATCAAACAGCAGCGGCAATGGAAATTGTTCTCAATTCACATGGTAAGAGTGCTAGCCCATTAACATGTCCTACATTGCTTACCAAATAGCACCTGCCATGGGGATGCGAATTGTCTGCTATTTGGTCCCAGTGACAACACTTCCAAACCAAGAAAGTAAGTGCTCGTAAGCGCCATGAGTGTGCCCCCAGGCCACCCCCCTCCCCCAGCACGGGGGGGGGGGGGGGGGAGTGGGGTTGGGGGGGGGTGTTGGGAGTGTTGGGGGGGACTGGGGCATCAGGGGTGATGTTGGGGGGGTCACGGGGTTTGGGGGGGTCACGGGGGGTTGGGGGGGCGTTGGGGGGACTGGGGCATCAGGGGCGATGTTGGGGGGTTTGGGGGGGTTGGGAGTGTTGGGGGGGCTGGGGCATCAGGGGCGATGTTGGGGGGGTCAGGGGGTTTCGGGGGGTCACGGGGGGTTGGGGGGGCGTTGGGAGTGTTGGGGGGACTGGGGCATCAGGGGTGATGTTGGGGGGGTCAGGGGGTTTGGGGGGGTCACGGGGTTGGGGGGATGTTGGGAGTGTTGGGGGGAACTGGGGCATCAGGGGTGATGTTGGGGGGTTGGGGGGGTCACGGGGGGTTGGGGGGGCGTTGGGAGTGTTGGGGGGGACTAGGGCATCAGGGGCGATGTTGGGGGGTTTGGGGGCTCACGGGGGGTTGGGGGGCGGCGTTGGGAGTGTTGGGGGGACTGGGGCATCAGGGGTGATGTTGGGGGGGTCAGGGGGTTTGGGGGGTCACGGGGGGTTGGGGGGGTTGGGAGTGTTGGGGGTGACTGGGGCATCAGGGGCGATGTTTGGGGGGGTCACGGGGGGTTGGGGGAGTTGGGAGTGTTGGGGGGACTGGGGCATCAGGGGCGATGTTGGGGGGTCAGGGGGTTTTGAGGAGTCACGGGGGGTTGGGGGCGGCGTTGGGAGTGTTGGGGGGGACTGGGGCATCAGGGGTGATGTTGGGGGGGGGTCAGGGGGTTTGGGGGGGTCACGGGGGGTCGGGGGTGCGTTGGGAGTGTTGGGGGGGACTGGGGCATCAGGGGTGATGTTGGGGGGGCCAGGGGGTTTGGGGGGGTCACGGGGGGTTGGGGGGGCGTAGGGAGTGTTGGGGGGGACCGAGGCATCAGGGGTGATGTTGGGGGGGTCAGTGGGTTGGGGGGGTCACGGCGGGTTGGGGGGGCGTTGGGAGTGTTGGGGGGACTGGGGCATCAGGGGCGATGTTGGGGGGTCAGGGGGTTTTGAGGAGTCACGGGGGGTTGGGGGCGGCGTTGGGAGTGTTGGGGGGGAGTGGGGCATCAGGGGTGATGTTGGGGGGGCCAGGGGGTTTGGGGGGGTCACGGGGGGTTGGGGGGGCGTAGGGAGTGTTGGGGGGGACCGAGGCATCAGGGGTGATGTTGGGGGGGTCAGTGGGTTGGGGGGGTCACGGCGGGTTGGGGGGGCGTTGGGAGTGTTGGGGGGTGACTGGGGCATCAGGGGCGATGTTGGGGGGTTTGGGGAGGTTGGGAGTGTTGGGGGGACTGGGGCATCAGGGGCGATGTTGGGGGGGTCAGGGGGTTTTGAGGGGTCACGGGGGGTTGGGGGGGTGTTGGGGGGGACTGGGGCATCAGGGGCGATGTTGGGGGGGTCAGGGGGTTTCGGGGGGTTACGGGGGGTTGGGGGGCGGCCTTGGGAGTGTTGGGGGGAACTGGGGCATCAGGGGTGATGTTGGGGGGGTCAGGGGGTTTGGGGGGTCATGGGGGGTTGGGGGGGCGGCGTTGGGAGTGTTGGGGGGGACTGGGGCATCAGGGGCGATGTTGGGGGGGTCAGGGGGTTTCGGGGGGTTACGGGGGGTTGGGGGGCGGCCTTGGGAGTGTTGGGGGGAACTGGGGCATCAGGGGTGATGTTGGGGGGGGTCAGGGGGTTTGGGGGGTCACGGGGGGTTGGGGGTCGGCGTTGGGAGTGTTGGGGGGGACTGGGGCATCAGGGGCGATGTTGGGGGGGTCAGGGGGTTTGGGAGTGTTGGGGGGACTGGGGCATCAGGGGCGATGTTGGGGGGGTCAGGGGGTTTGGGGGGGTCACGGTGCCAAACTATCTACTCGACCCACATGAGCCCCGGGACCCCCCTGGAGCGAACCCATGGCGTGCTGTCTCCTGAACCAGCAACAATGTTGTCAATATCTGCATTCCCTGATGATACCCGCCTAATGGTGATGCTTTATCCGACCCCCCCCCCCCCCCAGGACAAGACAGCGCATAACCAGTGGGAGCGCATGAGAACCGGAGGCGGTTCTCCGGCCCTGCACCCCCTAACCATTCACGAGCAGAGGGCCCTGGACCTCGCTGGGGGATCGGCCACCCGGGAGATCGCGCCATGCCATGTCGGAGGCGCAGAAGCAAGTGAGAGAACCCTGCATGTCCTCTCCACCCCCAACCCGTCATCGGCCCCCCAACATCACCCCTGATGCCCCAGTCCCCCCCAACACTCCCAACGCCCCCCCCCAACCCCCTGTGACCCCTCAAAACCCCCTGACCCCCCCAACATCGCCCCTGATGGAGTTTGGAGCAGCCGAGGGGCTGGACGGTCGGGGGGCAGCCCAGGCCCAACAACCAGCTGCCACCCAGACGGTTCCCGGGTTCCTGGATGTAATTGACCCACCCGGACAACCAATGCATATGGACACCCAGGGACTGAGTAACGGGATGAGGGCCATCTTCCAGGACCTGCACACGCAGCTGGAGGAGTCGATCCGCGTCCAGGAGCAGGGAGTGGTGCCGCTCATCGCAGCCACCCAGGCCGACACCGCACGGGTGGCGTCCGCGGTGGAGGCAATGGGTGAAGGGGTTTTGGCCATGGGTCAGGTTCTGCAAGGCGTTGGGCTTCACGTGCATGTGTCATCCATGGCCCAGGAACAGGCTGCCCTCTGACAGGTAGCCATGCGCCAGAGCCAACACGACATTGCCGCCGCTCTCCGGGCCCTGGCTGAGTCTCACCATGCCATGGCCCGGTCCCAGCAAGCGATGGCTCAGTCCCAGCAGTCGGTCGCGGAGAGCATAGACCGCCTGGCACAGGTGATGGATGGCGTAGCGCACTCACAGGTCGAGATAGCACAGACCTTCGCAGGAATGTGGCACTCCCTCGGCGAACATTCGGACCGTGGTCGATACCGCTGCAGGCCTCCAGGACTGGCAGCGCCAGGTGTCGGGGGTACGACGGGGCATGTCTCCGAGCTCATCTCCGCCCCACAGTGAGGCCCGGGGGCCACCGGGCTCCCCGAGGGAGGAAGAGGTTCTGGGGCCCCTCCCGGTAGCTCCACCAAGGGAGGTCCCGGTACACTCGGCCTCCCCTCTTCCGTCCCTGGTGCATCTGGTGGGGAGTGGGCAGGTCAGGGTGGCACCATGCCATCCAGCACACCCGCAGAGCAGCCTGGCCCATCGAAGCCGGGCCACCCCAGGAAACGTGTGCCGAAGGGGAGCCATGTCGAAGGGCGTGATTCACAGCAGTCCACCTCCACTCCTGCTGTACCATCTGGGAACACACCTCGACGTAATGGTAAGGCAAAGTCGTTAGGCACGTAAGAAGTTGGCACGGGTGCAGGGCACAGTTTAGTTGTAGTGGGTAGGGCACCTATGTTCACCACATGAATAAACGCACCGTTAAATTTGACTTGTAAGACTGTGTGCTATGTCCGGTGCTAGGGGGCTCGGGAGGGTGCCCGATTGGCGTTGTGGTATACGAGCCGTTCAAGGTCTGTTCCGGATGTGGTGACCCTTTCCCCCCCCCCCCCCGCCCCCCCATAATCGGACACCGTTGTCCTCGGTACACCGACGCCAGCCACCCCATGGGCATGTGGTGAAATATCCGTCACGAAGGCTGTGACCACCGGAGTGCATGGTTCAGCTGTAGCCATTAGTCAGACCTTGGCTGGCGAATCTGAGCACACAGCTCATCGCAGAGCAGGCTGACATCATTCAACATGGCACTGATCACACCCGCTTACCCAATCATCAATGTTGTGCAATCCCGTAGTGCCGCAGTGGTAAGGTGATGTGGAATTGTTGCCGTGAACGCGGTGCGGGGGGGGGGGGGGGGGGGAGAGGTGGTGGGTGCTGTGTGGTGCCCGTGTACAGGAGTGACGGTGCAAGTGGCAGTGTTCAGCGAATCCCACCCCCACAGTGCGTGAACCGTGCGGCCACCAATGCGTCGCGTGCCCGCTGTCCGCGGCGGTGCCGTCGTGCAGCCTCCTGGGCGTAACGAGCAGCCGGGCAGTGTCTGTGTCCTGCGACCCTCCCCCACCCTGATGCACCCCATCATCCTCATCCTCCGCATCCTCCTCTTCCCCATCCCCCTCGTTTGCGTTGGCTCTGGTGCAGTCGGGTCCTCCCTCCGGCTCCTCCACCAGATCATCTCCCCTCTGCATGGCAATGTTGTGCAGCGCACATCAGACCACAACTATGCGACCGACCCTGTCGGGTTGGTACTGCAGGGCCCCTCCTGATCGGTCCAGGCATCTGAATCGCATCTTCAGCAGCCCGAAGCACCGTTCCACCACACCCCTGGTTGCTGCATGTGCCTCGAGGTATAGGCTCTCCGCGTTGGTGTGAGGCTTCCGTATTGGCATCAGCAGCCATGACCTCAATGGATAGCCCTTGTTGCCCAGCAACCTGCCCCTCAGCCGGGGGGGGGGGGGGGGGCGGCATCCATCGAACATTGCGGGGATGAACGACTGTGCCAGAATGTAGGCGGCATGCACACTGCCGGGGTACTTTGCACACACGTGCATGATCTTCATGTGGGGGTCGCACACCACCTGAATGTTCATGGAGTACGTGCCCTTCCTGTTCATGAACACGTCCCTGCTGTCTGCAGGTGGGCGCACGGGGATGTGCACACCATCGATGACACCCTGGACCATCGGTATCCCGGCCACCTTGGCGAATCCACGTGCCCGTGCTTCCTGCTGTGCTCGGTCCTCGGGGAATTGAATGTACCTGTCCGCGATGGCGTACAAGGCGACGGCCCTGATGACCTGTGGACCAATGCCTGTGATATCCCGGATAGGTTCCCCGCTCGGCGCCTGGAAGGAACCGGTCGCATAGAGGTTTAGGGCCACCGCCACCTTGACAGAGACTGGTATCGCATGTCCTCCTCCCATTCCACGTGCTGCGAGGTGCGCCACGAGCTGGCATATATGTGCGACCGTCTCCCTGCTGAACCGTAGTCTCCTCCTGCATGTGATGTCTGGTAGGGCCTCGAACGACATTCTGTCACGGTACACCCTCGGCCTTGCTGGACGTCTGTGGCCCCCTGGCACCACCATCAGTGGATCCTCGTGCTCCACCTGCTCCTCCTCCTCCTCCTGCTCCCCCCCCAAGCACTTCCTCTGCATTCCTCGCCGTCTGGCGGTCAATGTTCCCCTCGGCATCCCCCTGAACATTGGGGCCCTGAGTGCCTGCGGCCTGCGTGTCGACGACGGGCCACTCCACGGCCATCCCCTCTGCTGCACCGGCAACCGCTGCATCTGCAGCCACTGTGGGCCGTCCAACTCTATGCTGCCGGATGGCAAACTCCAGAGCTGCGGCTCCAACCACGGCAGTGAACATCGCTGTCTGGTTGGCATACATGGTGACCTGCAGGAGGGTGGGGGGGGGCAGAGAAATGACATGTTACACGGAGGTTCTTCCACACCTCGCCTGCCGGGTTGCATGGGATACCTGTGTGCCCCGGTGGCCTGGTCGCGCTGCAGACACGCAGCCAGCCTAACACCTGGTCACTGTCTGCGCCCAACGGTTAGTTCACACCGTACTGCTCACCAGTGTGCCACTCGCCTGTGCCCATCAGCCACACGCAACCTGCAGCCGTGTCCTCGTCACCGTCCTGCCATATCAGGGCGGCTGACATGTGGCATCCGCGGATGGACGATACCATCCACACTCTCCCTCGCCCCCCTCCCACCTGAACACTCTCCCGCACCCCGCCCCTCCCACCTGAACACTCTCCCGCACCCCCCCTCCCACCCGCACTCCGCTCCCTCACCCCCCCACCTGCACACTCTCCCTCGTCCCCCTCCCACCTGCACTCCGCTCCCTCACCCCCCTCCCACCTGCACTCCGCTCCCTCACCCCCCTCCCACCTGCACTCCGCTCCCTCACCCCCCTCCCACCTGCACTCCGCTCCCTCACCCCCCACCTGCACACTCTCCCTCGCCCTCCTCCCACCTGCACTCCACTCCCTCACCCCCCTCCCACCTGCACTCCGCTCACTCACCCCCCTCCCACCTGCACTCCGCTCCCCCCCCCCCCCCCCCACCTGCACTCTGCTCCCTCACCCCCCCACCTGCACACACTCCCTCGCCCCCCCCCCCCCACATGCACACTCTCCCGCACTCCCCCCTTTTGGCCGCAGTCTTCTCAGGGGAAGCCGACCCTGCTCAGCGTCAGCCAGCACGACTGGCTGACGACTTTAAAAAGCAGGCGTGAACGGCGACGGCGTGAACTGGGGTCACGCCGTCGGGACTTCAGCCCATCCGGGCCTGAGAGAATAGCAGGGGTGCCGGAGAATCGCCGTTTTGGGTGTCTTGGGCGATTCTCCGGCCTGCGGCCCGCGATACTCGACCGTGCCGTTACCGCCGCTTAGGAGAATCGCGGGAGGGCGTCGGACCGGCGTCGCGGGAAATTTTGGCGGCCCAGGCAATTCTCCCAACTGGCGTGGGAGTGGAGAATCGCGCCCAGGAGCTCTAGGGTTGTAATCTCCAGATTACTCCCTGTGCCACGTGCCAGTGAGGCTAGGAATAGGAAGATAGAGCAGCTAAACACGTGGCTAAACAGCTGGTGTAGGAGGGAGGGTTTCTGTTATATGGACCACTGGGAGCTCTTCCGGGGCAGGTGTGACCTGTATAAGAAGGACGGGTTGCATCTAAACTGGAGAGGCATAAATATCCTGGCCGTGAGGTTTGCTAATGTCACACGGGAGGGTTTAAACTAGTATGGCAGGGGGTGGGTACCGGAGCAATAGGTCAGAAGCATTGAGGGAGAACTAGGGAATAGGGCTAGTATGGCTCTGAGGAAGAGCAGGCAGGGAAATGTTGCTGAAAACAGCGGGTCTGGTGGCCTGAAGTGCATATGTATTAATGCAAGAAGTATTACGGGTAAGGCAGATGAACTTAGAGCTTGGATTAGTACTTGGAACTATGATGTTCTTGCCATTACAGAGACCTGGTTGAGGGAAGGACAGGATTGGCAGCTAAATGTTCCAGGATTTCGATGTTTCAGGTGGGATAGAGAGCAATGTAAAAGGGGTGGCAGAGTTGCGCTACTGGTCAGGGAGAATATCACAGCTGTACTACAGGAGGACACCTCATAGGGCAGCGAGGCTATATGGGTAGAGATCAGGAATAAGAAGGGTGCAGTCACAATGTTGGGGGTTTACTGCAGGCCTCCAACAGCCAGCGGGAGATAGAGGAGCAGATAGGTAGACAGATTTTGGAAACGAGTATAAACAACAGGGTTGTTGTGATGGGAGACTTCAACTTTCCCAATATTGACTGGGACTCACATAGTGCTCGGGGCCTGGACGGGGCAGAGTTTGTTCGGAGCATCCAAGAGGGCTTCTTAAAACAATATGTTGACAGTCCAGCTAAGGAAGGGGCTGTACTGGACCTGGTATTGTGGAATGAGCCCGGCCAGGTGGTAGAAGCTTTAGTAGGGGAGCATTTCTAGAACAGTGACCACAATTCAGTAAGTTTTAAAGTGCTGGTGGACAAGGATAAGAGTGGTCCTAGGGTGAATGTGCTAAATTGGGGGAAGGCTAATTATAACAATATTA
This sequence comes from Scyliorhinus torazame, assembly GCF_047496885.1. Taxonomy (NCBI): domain Eukaryota; kingdom Metazoa; phylum Chordata; class Chondrichthyes; order Carcharhiniformes; family Scyliorhinidae; genus Scyliorhinus; species Scyliorhinus torazame. Next base: position 66,248,145 of record NC_092717.1, on the reverse strand, counting down.
GGCGGGAACTGAAGAACCTAGACTGGGGAGGATGTTTGAGGGTAAATCAACATCTGACATGTGGGAGGCTTTCAAATGTCAGTTGAAAGGAATTCAGGACTGGCATGTTCCTGTGCGGAAGAAGGATAAATACGGCAAATTTCGGGAACCTTGGATAACAAGGGATATTGTGGGCCTCGTCAAAAATAAAAAGGAGGTATTTGTCAGGGCTAGAAAGCTGGGAACAAATGAATATAAGGAAAGTAGGAAGGAACTTAAGCAAGGAATCAGGAGGGCTAGAAGAGGTCACGAAAGGTCATTGGCAAATAGGGTTAAGGAAAATCCCAATGCTTTTTACATATACATAAAAAGCAACAGGGTAGCCAGTGAAATGGTTGGCCACTGAAGGATAGGCAAGGGAATCTATCTGTGGAGCCAGAGGAAATGGGCGAGGTACTAAATTAATATTTTGCATCAGTATTCACCAAAGAGAAGGAATTGATGGATGTTGAGTCTGGAGAAGGGTGTGTAGATAGCCTGGGTCACATTGAGATCAAAAAAGATGAGACGTTGGGTGTCTTGAAAAATATTAAGGTAGATAAGTCCCCAGGGCCGGATGGGATCTACCCCAGAATATTGAAAGAGACTCGAGAAGCAAATGGACGTATTAGTGAGAGGCAGCATGGTGTTGTGAAGGGGAGGTCATGTCTCACTAACTTGATTGTGTTTTTCGAAGAGGTCACAAAGATGATTGATGCAGGTAGGGTAGTGGATGTTGTCTATATGGACTTCAGTAAGACCTTTGACAAGGTCCCCCATGGTAGACTGGTACAAAAGGTGAAGTCGCATGGGATCAGGGGCGAGTTGGCAAGGTCATAGAAGGTGAGCTGGATACAGAACTGGCTAGGTCATAGAAGGCAGAGAGTAGGAATGGAAGGGTGCTTTTCTGATTGGAGTGCTGTGACTAGTGGTGTTCCGCAGGGATCAGTGCTAGGACCTTTGCTGTTCGTCGTATATATAAATGATTTGGAGGACAATGTAACTGGTCTGATTAGTAAGTTTGCAGACGACACAAAGGTTGGTGGAATTGCGGATGGCGATGAGGACTGTCAGAGGATACAGCAGGATTTAGATCGTTTGGAGACTTGGGCGGAGAGATGGCAGATGGAGTTTAATCCGGACAAATGTGAGGTAATGCATTTTGGAAGGTCTAATGCAGGTAGGGAATATACAGTGAATGGTAGAACCCTCAAGAGTATTGAAAGTCAGAGAGATCTAGGTGTACAGGTCCACAGGTCACTGAAAGGGGCAACACAGGTGGAGAAGGTAGTCAAGAAGGCATCCGGCATGCTTGCCTTCATTGGCCGGGGCATTGAGTATAAGAATTGGCAAGTCATGTTGCAGCTGTATAGAACTTATTTATACTCCACACTTGGAGTATAGATTTAAATTCTGGTCGCCACACTACCAGAAGGATGTGGAGACTTTAGAGAGGGTGCAGCAGAGATTTACCAAGATGTTGCCTGGTATGGAGGGCATTAGCTACGAGGAGCGGTTGAATAAACTTGGTTTGTTCTCACTGGAACGACGGAGGTTAAGGGGCGAGGTTAGAGGTTAGAGGTTTACAAAATTATGAGGGGCATAGACATAGTGGATAGTCAGAGGCTTTTCCCCAGGGTAGAGGGGTCAATTACTAAGGGGCATAGGTTTAAGGTGCGAGGGGCAAGGTTTAGAGTAAGATGTACGAGGCAAATTTTTTTACACAGAGGGTAGTGGGTGCCTGGAACTCGCTGCCGGAGGAGGTGGTGGAAGCAGGGACGATAGTGACATTTAAGGGGCATCTTGGCAAATATATGAATAGGATGGGAATAGAGGGATACGGACCCAGGAACTGTAGAAGATTTTAGTTTAGACGGGCAGCATGGTCGGCACAGGCTTGGCGGGCCGAAGGGCCTGTTCCTGTGCTGCACTTTTCTTTGTTCTTTGTTCTGAAGGAGACAGTGGATCCATTGGTTATAATATTCCCAAATTCCCTGAACACGGGAATGGTTCCAGTGGATTGGAAAATGCTAACGTATCACCCTTATTCAAAAAGGGAAGCAGGCAGAATATGGGAAAGTACAGACCAGTCAGTCTAACATCTGTTATTGGGAAATTGTTAGAATCAATTATCAATTTCAGGACGTTTGGGAAGTCAAAATGTTTTCATAGAATCTACAGCCCTTCGGTCCAAACTGGTCCATGCCAACCAAAAAGCCTATCTATGCTAATCCCATTTGCCAGCATTTGGCCCATATCCTTCTAAACCTTGCCTATCCATGGAACTGTCCAAATGCTTTTTAAATGTTGTCAATGTTCCTGCCTCAACCACTTCCTCCGGAAGCTCATTCCATATACGTACCACCCTCTGTGCACAAAAAGTTGCTCCTCAGGTTCCATTAATTCTTTCCCCACTTAACTTAAACCTATGCCCTCTAGTTGTTGATTCCCCAACCCTGGGAAAAAGACTGAGTGCATTCACCCTATCCGTGCCTTTCATGATCTTATACACCTCTGCAAGATCACCCCTCAGTCTCCTACGCTCCAAAGAAAAAAGTCCTAGCCTGTCCAGTCGCTGCCATAACTCAGTCACTTGAGTCCTGACAACATCCTTGTAAATCTCTTCTGGAGTTCAATCCAGGCAAATGCGAGGTGATGCATTTTGGAAGATCCAATTCAAGAGCGGACTATCCGGTCAATGGAAGAGTCCTGGGAAAAATTGATGTCCAGAGAGATCTGGGAGTTCAGGTCCATTGTACCCTGAAGGTGGCAACGCAGGTCGATAGAGTGGTCAAGAAGGCATACAGCATGCTTGCCTCCATCGGACTAGGTATTGAGTACAAGAGTCAGCAGGTCATGTTACAGACTTTGGTTAGGCCACATTTGGAATACTGCTTGCAGTTCTGGTTGATTGTTTTTGTTGGAAAGACGGAGGTTGAGAGGGGACCTGATTGAGGTCTACAAAATTATGAGAGGTATAGACAGGGTGGATAGCAACAAGCTTTTTCCAAGAGTGGGGGTGTCAATTACAAGGGGTCACGATTTCAAGGTGAGAGGGGGAATGTTTAAGGGAGATGTGCGTGGAAAGTTTTTTTACGCAGAGGGTGGTGGGTGCCTGGAACGCTTTGCCAGCGAAGGTGGTAGAGGCAGGCACGATAGCGTCATTTAAGATGTATCTAGACAGATATATGAACGAGCGGGGAACAGAGGGAAGTAGATCCTTGGAAAATAGGCAACAGGTTTAGATAAAGGATTTGGATCGGCGCAGGCTGGAAGGGCCGAAGGGCTTGTTCCTGTGCTGTAATTTTCTTTGTTCTTTGTCCTCTCCAGTTTAATAACATCTTTCCTATAGCAAGGTGATCAAAGCTGAACACAATACTCCAGGTGCGGCCTCACCAATGTCCTGTACATCTGCAGCATAATCTCCCAACTTCTATACTCAATGCCCTGACTGATGAAGGCCAGTATGCCAAAAGCCTTCTTCACTGCCCTATCAGAGTCATCAATATTTCCCATACATCAGAGCCAGCATGATTTTATGAAGGGCTGTGTTTGACAAATTTTCTCGAGTTCTCTGAAGACGTAACAAGCAAAGTGAATAATGGGGGTCCTGTAGGTGTAATCTATTTGGACTTTTGGAAGGCATTTGATAAGGTTCTGCACAGAAGGTTAATTCACAAGATTAGATCACAAAGAACAACAAAGAACAAAGAAATGTACAGCACAGGAACAGGCCCTTCGGCCCTCCAAGCCCGTGCCGACCATACTGCCCGACTAAACTACAATCTTCTACACTTCCTGGGTCCGTATCCTTCTATTCCCATCCATATTTGTCAAGATGCCCCTTAAATGTCCCTATCGTCCCTGCTTCCACTACCTTCTCCGGTAGCGAGTTCCAGGTACCCACTACCCTCTGCGTAAAAAACTTGCCTCGTACATCTACTCTAAACCTTGCCCCTCTCACCTTAAACCTATGCCCCCTAGTAATTGACCCCTCTACCCTGGGGAAAAGCCTCTGACTATCCACTCTGTCTATGCCCCTCATAATTTTGTATACCTCTATCAGGTCGCCCCTCAACCTCCTTCGTTCCAGTGAGAACAAACCGTGTTTATTCAATCGCTCCTCATAGCTTATGCCCTCCATACCAGGCAACATTCTGGTAAATCTCTTCTGCACCCTCTCTAAAGCCTCCACATCCTTCTGGTAGTGTGGCGACCAGAATTGAACACTATACTCCAAGTGTGGCCTAACTAAGGTTCTATACAGCTGCAACATGACTTGCCAATTCTTATACTCAATGCCCCGGCCAATGAAGGCAAGCATGCCGTATGCCTTCTTGACTACCTTCTCCACCTGTGTTGCCCCTTTATTGACCTGTGGACCTGTACTCCTAGATCTCTTTGACTTTCAATACTCTTGAGGGTTCTACCATTCACTGTATATTCCCTACCTGCATTAGACCTTCCAAAATGCATTACCTCACATTTGTCCGGATTAAACTCCATCTGCCATCTCTCCGCCCAAATCTCCAGACAATCTAAATCCTGCTGTATCCTCAGACAGTCCTCATCGCTATCCGCAATTCCACCAACCTTTGTGTCGTCTGCAAACTTACTAATCAGACCAGTTACATTTTCCTCCAAATCATTTATATATACTACGAAGAGCAAAGGTCCCAGCACTGATCCCTGTGGAACACCACTGGTCACAGCCCTCCAATTAGAAAAGCATCCCTCCATTGCTACCCTCTGCCTTCTATGGCCTAGCCAGTTCTGTATCCACCTTGCCAGTTCACCCCTGATCCCGTGTGACTTCACCTTTTGTACTAGTCTACCATGAGGGACCTTGTCAAAGGCCTTACTGAAGTCCATATAGACAACATCTACTGCCCTACCTGCATCAATCATCTTAGTGACCTCCTCGAAAAACTCTATCAAGTTAGTGAGACACGACCTCCCCTTCACAAAACCGTGCTGCCTCTCACTAATACGTCCATTTGCTTCCAAATGGGAGTAGATCCTGTCTCGAAGAATTCTCTCCAGTAATTTCCCTACCACTGAAGTAAGGCTCACCGGCCTGTAGTTCCCGGGATTATCCTTGCTACCCTTCTTAAACAGAGGAACAACATTGGCTATTCTCCAGTCCTCCGGGACATCCCCTGAAGACAGCGGGGATCCAAAGATTTCTGTCAAGGCCTCAGTAATTTCCTCTCCAGCCTCCTTCAGTATTCTGGGGTAGATCCCATCAGGCCCTGGGGACTTATCTACCTTAATATTTTTTAAGACACCCAACACCTCGTCTTTTTGGATCACAATGTGACCCAGGCTATCTACACCCCCTTCTCCAGACTCAACATCTACCAATTCCTTCTCTTTGGTGAATACTGATGCAAAGTATTCATTTAGTACCTCGCCCATTTCCTCTGGCTCCACACATAGATTCCCTTGCCTATCCTTCACATGGGATTAGGGTAATTTATTAGCTTGCATTAAAGACTGGCTGACGGACAAAAGGAGGATAAATGGGTCTTTTTCTGGATGACAAGATGTAACTAGTGGGATGCCACAGGATTTGGTCCTTGGGCCCCTGCTATTTACAATCTATATAAATGATTTGGATTCAGGGATAGAAGGTTCTGTAGCCAAATTTGCAGACTATACAAAAATAGATGGGACAGTAAGTTGGAATGAGGAAATAAGAACCTTACAAATGTATACGATAGGTTAGGAGAATGGGCCAAAATGTGGCAGGTGGAATTTAACGTGGATAAGTGTGAGGTGAAGCATTTTGGTTGGAAAAATGGGAAGACAACTCATTATCTAAATGGGGAGAAACTTTGGGATGCTCTGTTGCAGAGGGATCTGGGAGTCCTCATTAATGAGTTACAGAAAACGAGCATGCAGGTACAGTAGATAATAAAGAAAGCAAATGGAATGTTGGAATTTGTCGCTAAAGGATTGGAGTAGAAAGGTAAGAAAGTGTTGTTGCAACTGTACAAGGCATTGGTGTGACCGCACGTGGAGTATTTTGCAGTTTTGGTTGCCTAATTTGAGGAAAGATGTAGTGGCATTAGAGGCATTTCAGAGGAGGTTCATTAGGTTTATTCCGGATTTGAGGGGTTTGTCATATGAAGAGAGATTGAACAGTTTAGGGTTTTGAAGAATAAGGGGAGATCAAATTCAGATCATCAATTGAAGATGATAAAAAGGGATGGAAAAAGTAGACGTAGAGTGGATGCTTCCTCTTGTGGGACATTCTAGAACAAGAGGTCTTAGGATAAGAGGTATCAAATTTAATACGGAGTTGAGGAGAAACTACTTCTCCCAAAGAGTTGTGAATTTGTGGATTTTGTTACCCCAGAGTGTGATAGATGCTGGCACAGTGAGTAAATTTAAGGAGGAGTTCGACAGATTATTAAGTGGTAATGAATGGGTTGATGGGTTATGGAGAACGGGCAGGACATTGAAGTTAAGGCCAGGATGAGATCAGCCATGATCGAATGATGGAGCAGACTTGATGGGCCAAATGCGCTAATTCTTCTCCTATATCTTATGAGCTTCTGAACTTATTGGATCTTGTCAAGGAAACTATGGAAGCTTGAAAATACCATCAGCCCAAAATTTGTAGTGTATCAATTTGCTTCTAAAGGTGTGTGAAAATGTAGATGACCTGAATTAATCTGGTAACCTATGTTTCCAACAGCTCCTTGATAACAAATGGGTCTCCTCGTCAAAAGACATCATTGCATTCCGTAGAGCCTTGATAAATCCAGTAACAGCTCTTCAATTTCAGCAGTTTGTGTCACTGAAAGGTGAACTGATGGAAAATAATATCATATTCTGGCTTGAGGTTCAAAAGTATAAGGTAAATAAAATATAGATCTGAATTTTAAAAAGTAATGAATAATTCAAAGCTACATTCAAATTAAGCAGAAGTTCAATTTGCATAAAATAACAAAGGAACATTGTACACGAGTGACTGAGTAAGTGTTTGTGCAAATTTGCAAATGCGTGTTTTGAGCTTTATCTTTGACTGTCTGAATTTCTACCACCTAAATTGCACAGAAAAGAATACTGACTCTTTTTTTGTGTTTTTTCCCTTCAGGATATGTGTCATTCTCATGCTAGTGAGGAAATGATTCAGAGTAAAATCTCCTCTATTATTAATTGTTTCATCAATTCCAGCATCCCACCACCTGTGCAAATTGATATTCCATTGGAGCGCGCATATAAAATCATTAATCACATGCAAGAGGAGGGACCATATATCTTCAGAGAAGCACAGGTGGGAAGAAAGAATATGATGGAGCTCTCTCTAATGGCTTAGTAGCATTCAGTGATAAATAAGATTGTTGAGCTGAAGATAACCATATGGAAGTAAGATGCTGTGGCAATGACAGTTATCTGACTCAAAGAATGGTAGGACTAGGTATTGAATATTGCTGTATACGAGAGAAGGAAAGAAAGATATTGAGCAGAATATATCAGAGCTGGTGAAAGTTGTTGTACTGGAGGGGTGAATGACAAAATGTGTTTGATTAGAGTTTATACACAATAAAAACACTATTGCATTACTCAGTAATTGGCTGCCAACTGGTAGAAAAAATGTAGAGGAACAAATTTTCAAGGAAATTTCAGGTGATGTGCTTGAGCTGCTTGATGCGGGAGCTGGCAGATCCCATTGCGAGCAGCAGTGACCACATCTGCAGTAAGGGTTGGCTGCTCGAAGAGCTCCGGCTCAGAGTTGATGAGCTGGAGTCTGAGCTTCAAACACTGAGGCACATCCGGGAGGGGGAGACTTACCTGGACACTGTGTTTCAGGAGGCAGTCACACCTGTCAGAGTAAGTAGTTTAAATCCTGCCAGTGGCCAGGGACAGCAGGGTGTGACTGCAAGTCAGGCAGGGAAAGGGAACCAGCAGTCAGGAACTCAGGAGCCTCAGCCCTTGACTCTGTCCAACAGGTATGAGGCACTTGCTCCCTGTGTGGATGGCGAACAGGGCTGCAGGAAGGATGAGTCAGCTGACCAAGGCACCATGGTTCAGCAGGCCATTCAAGGGGAGGGAGTAAATAGGCAAGTTGTAGTTGTAGGGGATTCTATTATCAGGGGGATAGCCTTTGTGAGCAGGATAAAGAGTCCCGCATGGTATGTTGCCTGCCCGGTGCTAGGGTGCGGGACATCTCTGACCGGCTTGAAAGGATACTGGAGAGGGAGGGGGAGGATCCAGTTGTTGTGGTCCATGTCGGTACCAACAACATAGGCAAGTCTAGGAAAGAGGACCTGTTTAGAGATTATAAAGAGCTAGGATTCAAATTAAAAAACAGGTCCTCAAGGGTCATAATCTCCGGATTACTGCCCGAGCCACGTGCAAATTGGCACAGGGAGGCAAGAATCAGGGAAGTTAACACGTGGCTGAAAGAGTGGTGTGGGAAAGAGGGGTTCCTTTTCATGGGACACTGGCATCAGTTTTGGGACAGGGGGGACCTATACCGTTGGGATGGTCTCCACCTGAACCGAGCTGGGACCAGTGTTCTGGCGAAAAGAATAAATAGGGTGGTCAATAGGACTTTAAACTAAAGATTGGGGGGGAAGGGAAAGTCAGGGAACCAAGAGGTGAAGTAATCAGTGGGAAGCGTAGCTGCTTAGGAATACAAAAAAGCACGAAAAGACAAAACTCAGGAGAGGTTACGATAGTCCCCATCCCACAAAATATGACACAGTGTATGGAAAGGCTCAGTAAACCAAGGTCCACCACACTAAGAAAACAAAAAGGGACGGTCAATAGAGAATTAAAGGTGCTATATTTAAATGCGCGCAGTGTACGGAACAAGGTAGATGAGCTTGTGGCCCAGATTGTGACTGGCAGGTATGATGTGGTAGGCATCATACCTACCTACCACAGAGACATGGTTGCAGGGGGTTCAGGACTGGCATTTAAACATCCAGGGATTCACAACCTATCGAAAAGACAGGGAGGTGGGCAGAGGGGGCGGGGTTGCCTTGTTAATTAGGAATGAAATTAAATCAATAGCACTAAATGACATAGGGTCAGATGATGTGGAGTCTGTGTGGGTAGAGTTGAGGAACCACAAAGGCAAAAAAACCATAATGGGAGTTATGTACAGGCCTCCTAACAGTGGTCAGGAACGGGGGTACAAAATGTACCACGAAATAGAAAGTGCATGTCAGAAAGGCAAGGTCACAGTGATCATGGGGGACTTCAATATGCAGGTGGACTGGGTAAATAATGCTGCCAGTGGACCCAAGGAAAGGGAATTCATTGAATGTTTACAGGAGGGCTTTTTGGAACAGCTTGTGATGGAGCCCATGAGGGAACAGGCCATTCTGGACTTAGTGTTATGTAATGAGCCAGACTTGATTAAAGATCTTAAAGTAAGGGAGCACTTAGGAGGCAGTGATCATAGTATGGTAGAATTCAATCTCCAATTTGAAAGAAAGAAGGTAGAATCAGATGTAAAGGTGTGACAGTTAAATAAAGGTAACTACAGGGGCATGAGGGAGGAACTGACTAAAATCGACTGGGAGCAGAGCCTAGTGGGAAAGACAGTAGAACAGCAATGGCAGGGGTTTCTGGGAGTAATTGAGGACACAGTGCAGAGGTTCATCCCAAAGAAAAGAAAGGTTATCAGAGGGGGGATTAGGCAGCCATGGCTGACAAAGGAAGTTAGGGAATGCATCAAAGCAAAAGAGAAAGCCGAAAATGTGGCAAAGAGTAGTGGGAAGTCAGAAGATTGGGAAGGCTACAAAAACAAACAGAGGATAACAAAGAGAGAAATAAGGAAAGAGAGGATCAAATATGAAGGTAGGCTAGCCAGTAACATTAGGAATGATAGCAAAAGTTTCTTTAAATACATTAAAAACAAACGGGAGGCAAAAGTTGACATTGGGCCGCTCCAAAGTGACGCTGGTAATTTTGTGATGGGAGACAAGGAAATAGCTGAGGAACTAAATAAGTACTTTGCGTCAGTAGAAGACATGAGTAATATCCCACCAATTCCGGAGAGTCAGGGGGCAGAGTTGAATATGGTAGCCATCACAAAGGAGAAAGTGCTAGAGAAACTAAGAGGCCTAAAAATTGATAAATCTCCGGGCCCAGATGGACTACATCCTAGAGTTCTAAAGGAGATAGCTGAAGAAATAGTGGAGGCGTTAGTTATGATCTTTCAAAAGTCACTGGAGTCCGGGAAAGTCCCAGAGGATTGGAAAATCGCTGTTGTAACCCCCCTGTTCAAGAAGGGAACAAGGAAAAAGATGGAAAATTATAGGCCAATTAGCCTAACCTCGGTTGTTGGCAAGATTCTAGAATCCATTGTTAAGGATGAGATTTCTAAATTCTTGGAAGTGCAGGGTCAGATTAGGACAAGTCAGCATGGATTTAGTAAGGGGAGGTCGTGCCTGACAAACCTGTTAGAGTTCTTTGAAGAGATAACAAATAGGTTAGACCAAGGAGAGCCAATGGATGTTATCTATCTTGACTTCCAAAAGGCCTTTGATAAGGTGCCTCACGGGAGACTGCTGAGTAAAATAAGGGCCCATGGTATTCGAGGCAAGGTACTAACATGGATTGACGATTGGCTGTCAGGCAGAAGGCAGAGAGTTGGGATGAAAGGTTCTTTTTCGGAATGGCAACCGGTGACGAGTGGTGTCCCGCAGGGTTCAGTGTTGGGGCCACAGCTGTTCTCTTTATATATTAACGATCTAGATGACGGGACTGGGGGCATTCTGGCTAAGTTTGCCGATGATACAAAGATAGGTGGAGGGGCAGGTAGTATGGAGGAGGTGAGGAGGCTGCAGAAAGATTTAGACAGTTTAGGAGAGTGGTCCAAGAAATGGCTGATGAAATTCAACGTGGGCAAGTGCGGATGCAAGGGCTATGGTTTGGGACATGGGATGGGTGCGCAAGGAGCAGCGCCTTACCGTTTCTGGATGAATAAAGCTCTCCGTGCTCCCGGAGTCGAAAAGGCATGGGGTGTCGCCTCCGTTGACCTGGTCCTGCATCACAGAGCTCTGCAGGGGTTTTGGTCGAGGGTGATCGCTCCCAGTTTCACCCAGAGGCTGGTGACTATCTGGAATGCACTGCTGAGAGGGAGGTCTAGCACTTGGGAAAAAAGAATAGAGGCATGGACTATTTTCTCAACGGTGACAAAATTCATAATGCAAAGGGACTTGGGAGTCCTTGTCCAGGATTCTCTAAAGGTAAACTTGCAGGTTGAGTCCGTAATTAAGAAAGCAAATGCAATGTTGTCATTCACCTCAAGAGGCTTGGAATATAAAAGCAGGGATGTACTTCTGAAGCTTTATAAAGCATTAGTTAGGCCCCATTTAGAATACTGTGAGCAATTTTGGGCCCCACACCTCAGGAAGGACATACTGGCACTGGAGCGGGTCCAGCGGAGATTCACACGGATGATCCCAGGAATGGTAGGCGTAACATACGATGAACGTCTGAGGATCCTGGGATTATATTCATTGGAGTTTAGGAGGTTGAGGGGAGATCTAATAGAAACTTACAAGATAATGAATGGCTTAGATAGGGTGGATGTAGGGAAGTTGTTTCCATTAGCAGGGGAGACTAGGACCCGGGGGCACAGCCTTCGAATAAAAGGGAGTCACTTTAGAACAGAGATGAGGAGAAATTTCTTCAGCCAGAGAGTGGTGGGTCTGTGGAATTCATTGCCACAGAGGGCGGTGGAGGCCGGGACGTTGAGTGTCTTTAAGACAGAAGTTGATAAATTCTTGATTTCTCGAGGAATTAAGGGCTATGGAGAGAGAGCGGGTAAATGGAGTTGAAATCAGCCATGATTGAATGGCGGAGTGGACTCGATGGGCCGAATGGCCTTACTTCCGCTCCTATGTCTTATGGTCTTAAGTGAGTGGGACGATCAGAGTGGGAAGTTGGGGTGGGGTCCATTGGGGGCCAGGGAGGTGGGGGGATTGTAGGTTGGTGGAGTGAGGGTTATCGGGAGTCAGGTAGTGGGTGTCTCGGGGTTGGGGGGGGTTTGAAGGTCACTTGAGGAGGTCGGAGTCAGGGGGGTGGGCGGTTGGGGATTCGGAGGTCAGGGGTGGAAGAGGCCCGCGGTAATGGTTGGGTTGGCCGGTTGGGGGAGTGATGGGAAGCGCAGGGAGGTCCATGGTGGGTGTGGAATACTGTGGTGGAGTGCGTGATTAGTCAAATAGGTGACAGAGTACCCTGGAGAGTCAGGGTTGCGAGGATGTCCTGTGCGGGCATTGTCTAAGTGTTTAAAATAGTTATGTAGATGTTGGAGATGGATATAGATATAAAATTTACAGTGCAGAAGAAGGTGATTTGGTCCATCGAGTCTGCACCGTCCCTTGGATAGAGCACCCCATTTAAGCCCACACTTCTGCCTGTAACCCAGCAACCCCACCCAATCTCTTTGGACACTCAGGGCAATTTAGCATGGCCAATCCATCTAACCTGCACATCTTTGGACTGTGGGAGGAAACCGAAGCACCCGGAGGAAACCCACGCAGACACGCGGAGAATGTGCAGACTCCGCACAGAAGGTGATCCAAGCCAGGAATCAAACCTGGGAACCTGCAGCTCTGAAGCGACAGTGCTAACCACTGTGCTACCATGGTTTTATTTCTTCTTACATTTTCTGTGTAACTATGAGTGGAACTCTGGCAGAAGTTAGCGATTTAAATCGCTTTGTCGGATGGTTCCCAATGCAGCGCTATTGTCCAGAGAAGTTAGTGCTTTAGCCTTCTTGGGAAGCTCCGAGCGGGATTTCTTTGGGGTAACCCCCAACACTGATGCTGGGGAGTCTGGCAGTTACGGACCCATGTTTGAGGATGTAACGAGAAATATAGACAAGGGGGATCTAGTCGATATTCTGAAAACTTTCAGTCAGGTCCCACACAGGTGTTTAGTAAGCAAATTTACAGAACATGGGATTGGGAAGAATTAATAGCATCACTGTACAGAAGAGGCCATTTGGTCCATCGAGTCTGCATCGACACATGAAAAACAGCTGTACTTTTTAAAGGCTGTGAGGCAACCCACCTCTACCACCCTCTCAGCAGTGCATTCCAGATAGTCACCAGCCTCTGGGTGAAACTGGGAGCGATCACCCTCGACCAAAACCCCTGCAGAGCTCTGTGATGCAGGACCAGGTCAACGGACGCGACACCCCATGCCTTTTCGACTCCGGGAGCACGGAGAGCTTTATTCATCCAGAAACGGTAAGGCGCTGCTCCTTGCGCACCCATCCCATGTCCCAAACCATAGCCCTTGCATCCGGGTCCCACTCTGTCCAAATCAAGGAGTATTGTATTGCAGATCTCTCGATCCAGGGCGCCGAATACACCCGTTTCAAACTGTATATCCTCCCTCACCTCTGCGCCCCCCTGTTGCTCGGACTGGATTTCCAGTGCAGCCACCGTAGCCTGACACTGAAGTTCGGTGGACCCTTGACCCCCCTCACGGTATGCAGCCTTGCGACACTGAAAGTCGCACTCCCCTCTCTATTTGCGAACCTCACTCCCGACTGTAAGCCCATCGCCACCAGGAGCCGGCAGTACAGTGCCCAAGACATGACTTTTATCAGGTCAGAGGTCCAGCGTTTACTGGGAGAGGAGGTCATTGAGGCTAGCAACAGGCCTTGGAGAGCGCAAGTGGTGGTAGTCCGGTCTGGGGAAAAGAAACGAATGGTCGTGGATTATAGCCAGACCATAAACCGCTTCACGCAGCTCGATGCGTACCCCCTTCCTCGCTTAGCAGAAATGGTAAATCGGATCACCCAAGAACCGGTATTTTCCAAGGTCGATCTCCAATCCGCCTACCACCAGCTCCTTATCTGACCCAAAGACTGCCCCTATACTGCCTTCGAAGCAGCCGGCCGGCTCTCCCACTTCCTCAGGGTCTCCTTCGGCATCATAAATGGGGTCTCCGTCTTCCAGAGGGCGATGGACCAAATGGTGGACCAGTACGGCTTGCGGGTGTTATGGGCGAGGCATTTTCAGAACCCCAAAATGTATCATGGAGTTCCACCAAAGGGAGTTCATCCCTTTAATGGATTTGTTGCTTTTCCTAGCACACGGCTGGTCCCCTAGGTGTGGTATTTGAATTACGGACACGTGGGTTTTTTTAAACATAAAACACTGTTTATTGAATGAACGCAACTTAACATCTTAAATAAACATTGGATCTATTAACACCCCTTACTTCAAAGCAACAGTAAATAATTCCTTAAAATGTTCCTTCAAACTTCCAAGAGACTTAACACCTTTAAACAAAATCACATCAGGTTAAAGTTTCAATCACCCAAATGATCCAGAGATAGTCTTTCACTGCAAAACACAGACACACACCCAGTTCTTTTCCTCCAAACTGTCCGATGCAGATACGTTCATGTATCTGTCTAAATACATCTTAAATGACGCTATCGTGCCCGCCTCTACCACCTCCGCCGGCAATGCGTTCCAGGCACTCACCACCCTCTGCGTAAAGAACTTTCCATGCATACCTCTCTTAAATTTTTCCCCTCTCACCTTGAACTCGTGACCCCTAGTAATTGAGTCCCCCACTCTTGGAAAAAGCTTCTTGCTATCCACCCTGTCTATACCTCTCATGATATTGTAGACCTCAATGAGGTCCCCCCTCAACCTCCGTCTTTCAAATGAAAATAATCCTAATCTACTCAACCTCTCTTCATAGTTAGCGCCGTCTATACCAGGCAACATCCTGGTGAACCTCCTCTGCACCTTCTCCAAAGCATCCACATCCTTTTGGTAAGTGGCGACCAGAACTGTATGCAGTGTTCCACATGTGGCCGAACCTAAGTCTTATACAACTGTAACATGACCTGTCAACTCTTGTACTCAGTACCCCTTCCGATGAAGGAAAGCATGCTGTATGCCTTCTTGACCACTCTATCGACCTGCGCAGTCACCTTCAGGGTACAATGGACCTGAACACCCAGATCTCTCTGTACATCAATTTTCCCCTGGACTTTTTCATTTACCGTATAGTTCGCTCTTGAATTGGATCTTCCAAAATGCATCACCTCGCATTTGCCCGGATTGAACTCCATCTGATATTTCTCCGCCCAACTCTCCAATCTATCTATATTCTGCTATATTCTCTGACAGTCCTCTTCACTATCTGCTACTCCACCAATCTTAGTGTGATCTGCAAACTTGCTAATACCTTCCTCCAGATCATTTATGTATATCACAATCAACAGTGGTCCCAGCACGGATCCCTGTGGAACACCACTTGTCACAGTTCTCCATTTTGAGAAACTCCCTTCCACTACTACTCTGTCTCCTGTTGCCCAGCCAGTTCTTTATCCATCTAGCTAATACACCTTGGGCCCCATGAGATTTCACTTTCTCCATCAGCCTACCATGGGGAACCTTATCAAATGTCTTACTGAAGTCCATGTATATGACATCTTGAGTTCCAAAAGTATAAAAGTATATCTTTCCCCATCCTTAAAATGGAGGCTCGTTGAGGGAACTTCCTAAATCCCCCACCACCTGGAGAATTTAAATGTTGTGATGCTTATATAAAAAAATATTTAAAAATTCAAAAATTACACTTCCCACTGATTCCACACAAGGTTCGCGATCTGTAGATGTCATATTGATTCCCTCATCAATCAACTTTGTCACTTCCTCAAAGAATTCTATTAAGTTGGTAAGACATGACCTTCCCTGCACAAAACCATGTTGCCTATCACTGATAAGCCCATTTTCTTCCAAATGGGAATAGATCCTATCCCTCAGTATCTTCTCCAGCAGCTTCCCTACCACTGACGTCAGGCTCACCGGTCTATAATTACCTGGATTATCCCTGCTACCCTTCTTAAACAAGGGGACAACATTAACAATTCTCCAGTCCTCCGGTACTTACCGATGTTCAAGGATGCTGCAAAGATATCTGTTAAGGCCCCAGCTATTTCCTCTCTCACTTCCCTCAGTAACCTGGGATAGATACCATCCGGACCAGGGGACTTGTCCACCTTAATGCCTTTTAGAATAGCCAACACATCCTCTCTCCTTATGCCGACTTGACCTGGAGTAATCAAACATCTATCCCTAACCTCAACATCCGTCATGTCCCTCTCCTCGGTGAATACCAATGCAAAGTACTCGTAAAGAATCTCACCCATTTTCTGTGACTCCACGCATAACTTTCCTCCTTTGTCCTTGAGTGGGCCAACCCTTTCTCTAGTTACCGTCTTGCTCCTTATATATGAATAAAAGGCTTTGGGATTTTCTTTAACTTTGTTTGCTAAAGATATTTCATGAGCCCTTTTAGCCCTCTTGATTCCTCGTTTCAGATTGGTCCTACATTCCTGATATTCTTCCAAAGCTTTGTCTGTCTTCAGTCGCTGAAACCTTATGTATGCTTCCTTTTTCCTCTTAGCTAGTCTCACAATTTCACCTGTCATCCATGGTTCCCCATGTCCTGTCGAATTTTGGGATAGTTGGCCTTTTTCCAATTTAGCACTCTTCCTTTAGGACCACTCTCGTCTTTGTCCATGAGTATTCTAAAACTTACGGAATTGTGATCACTATTCCCAAAGTAATCCCCGACTGAAACTTCAACCACCTGGCCGGGCTCATTCCCCAACACCAGGTCCAGTATGGCCCCTTCCCGAGTTGGACTATTTACATACTGTTCTAGAAAACCCTCCTGGATGCTCCTTACAAATTTTAGACCTCTGACACCAAGTGTATCCCAGTCAATGTTGGAAAAGTTAACATCTCCTATCACCACCACCCTGTTGCTCCTACATCTTTCCATAATCTGTTTACATATTTGGACCTCTATTTCACGCTCGCTGTTGGGAGGTCTGTAGTACAGCCCCAACATTGTTACCGTATCCTTCCTATTTCTAAGCTCTGCCCATATCGTCTCACTGCTCGCGTCCTCCATAGTGCGCTCCTTCAGCACAGCTGTGATATCCTCGCTGACCAGTTATGCAACTCCTCCACCCCTTTTACCTTCCTCTCTATCTCGCCTGAAGCATCGATATCCTTGGATATTTAGTTGCCAATCATGCCCTTCCCTCGACCAAGTCTCAGTAATAGCAATAACATCATACTCCCAGGTACTAATCCAAGCCCTAAGTTCATCTGCCTTACCTACTACACTTCTTCCATTAAAACAAATGCACCTCAGACCACCAGTCCCTTTGCGGTCATCATCTGCTCCCTGCCTACTCTTCCCCTTAGTCACACTGACTTCATGATCTAATTCCTTACAGGCTTTAGTTACTACCTCCTTACTGTCCACTAACCTCCTCATTTGGTTCCCACCCCCCTGCCACATTAGTTTAAACCCTCTCCAACAGCGTGAGCAAAAGCACCCCCAAGGACATTGGTTCCAGTCCGGCCCAGGTGCAGACCGTCCAATTTATAGTAGTTCCACCTCCCCAGAACCGGTCCCAATGTCCCAAAAATCTGAACCCCTCCCTCCTGCATCATCTCTCAAGCCACACATTCATCCTGCCTATTCTTTCATTTCTACTCTGACTACCATGTGGCACTGGTAGCAATCCTGAGATTACTACCTCTGAGGTCCATATCCCCCTTCCCCCATATCCCCCTTCCCCCATATCCTCCTTCCCCCATATCCCCCTTCCCCCATATCCCCCATAATCCCCTTTTCCCCCATATCCCCCATATTCCCCTTCCCCCATATCCCCCTTCACCCATATCCCCCATATCACCCTTCCCCTATATCCCCATATCCCCCTTCCCCCATATCCCCCTTCTCCCAAATTCCCCTTCCCCCATATCCCCCTTCCCCCATATCCCCCTTCCCCCATATCCCCCTTCCCCCATATCCCCCTTCCCCCATATCCCCCTTCCCCCATAGCCCAAGTGAATGTCGCTAATCGTTTGCTTCGCCGTCTGCTTGTGCCATGTACGCATCAGGCTCAGCGTCAAGGTGCCCCTTCGTCTTCGACATGTACGCATCCAACTGATTGTCCAGCTGCTTACGGGTCCTTCCCCCATATCTCCCTTCCCCATATCCCCCGTATTCCCCTTCCCCATACCTCCCATATCTTCCTTCCCCCATATCCCCCTTCCCCCATATCCCCCTTCCCCCATATCCCCCTTCCCCCATATCCCCCATATTCCCCTTCCACCATATCCCCCTTGACCCTGATCCCCGTCTGTGTGTCTAACCATGCATGCTTTATTGTGGATTGCAGGACCAAACGTCGCCGCACCCGACCCCGCGGATGCCGATCGGCCCCAGGACGATCCAGGGCGGCCACGAGCCAGGGACGGGACCGGCCCATCAGGCATACGATGCCCCCAGGACGATCCAGGGGGGCCACGAGCCAGGGACAGAAGCGGCCCATCAGGCATACGACGCCCCCAGGACGGCCACGAGCCAGGGACAGACCCGGAGCACCAAGGAGACGACGCTCCCATCTAGTGCGAGTGCGGCGACACCGGTGGGTCACACCCAGCGACGAGGGGGGCAGCCACAGGAACAGGCCCCCGTCACAGCCGACCCAGGACACACCTACCCAGGACACACATACCCAACACACACCTATCCAGGACATATCTACCCAGGACAACACCTACCCAGGACACACCTACCCAGGACACACCTACCCAGGACACTGACACACAGGACACTGACACACAGGACACGGACGCACACAACACCCACACATGGGACTGATGGACAAGAACCACCACTCCAGGGACCCTGGAATTTGGGTCATATGAGGAGCACGACACTACTCCACTGCTATCTCCTACACCCTCCACCATCGCAGAGACACTCACCTGGTTGGGCACTTTAGCGAATAGGCACTGGTGCGCACAACACAGCCGTCCCGGTACAGCAGGAGCAGCCGAGGGGCCGGACGGTCGGAGGGCAGCCCGGCGCAAGCAATCATCTGCTGCCCAGACGGGTCCCGGGTTCCTGGAGTTACTATACCCACACATCGTTGACCCGATGTAGTCATGGACCAAGGGACGATCGAAGAGGGTGACGGCTGGCTTGCGACAGCTGCAGATGCAGGTGTAGGACGATCCAGGACGGCCACGAGCCAGGGACAGACCCGGAGCACCAAGGAGACGACGCTCCCATCTAGTGCGAGTGCGGCGACACCGGTGGGTCACACCCAGCGACGAGGGGGGCAGCCACAGGAGCAGGGAGTGGTGCCGGTCATACGTGCCACCCAGGCTAAAAACGCACGGGTGGCGTCCGCAGTGGAGGCAATGGGGGGTGACGGTGTCAGACATGGGGAGCAGTATACAAGGCCTGGGGATTTCTGTGCAGGCGGCGCCTGTGGCCCAGGACATGGCTGCCTTCTCACAGGAAGCCATGAGCCATAGCCAGCAGCAGATCACAGAGGCGCTCAACGCCGTGGCCCAGCCCCAGCAGGCCACGGACCAGTCTCTGCAGGCCGTGGCCCAGTCTCTGTAGGCCGTGGCCCAGTCTCAGCAGGCAATGGCCCAGTCTCAGCAGGCCATCGCTGAGGCCATCGGCGCCATTGCCCAGGTGCTGGCCGGCGTTGCTCAGACACAGATAGGGATGGCCAACTCCCTGGCTCATGGCTGCAAACTTGCAGACCCTTGTTGTTAGCAGGGCGGGCCTCCAGGACTGGCAGCGCCTGGTGTCAGGGGGGGCATCGGATGCTCAGTCCATTCGCATCTCCGACCCATGGATCGGGCACCCCGAGGGAGGAGGAGGTGCTGAGGCCCATCCCGGCTCCCCCTGGAGGAGAGGCCCTGGAACATTGCGACACCTCGGACCCACCCCCATTCCATCCCAGGTGCGTCTGGTGGGCAACGGGCAAGACAGGCTGGCAGCTTGCGCGCCCGAGCCGCAGCCTGGTCCATCTAGGCCGGGCTGCCCCAGGAAAGGGCCGTCAAAGGGGTCCCTAGTCACAGGGCAGGACTCACAGGAGTCCACCTCCAGTTCTGGGGAACCACCTAGATGTAGTCAAAGGGCTCGTAAGGCCAAACAATTAGGCACGGAGTAAGTTGGCACAGGTGCAGGGCACAGATTAGTTATAGTGTCTAGGGCACGTGTATGAACTGTCTGTTATTAAAATCACTTTCACACCTACAGAAGCTGCCTTTGTGCTCTGTCCGATGCGTGCTGTGAGATGAGCACCAGTGGGTGTGTGGGGGGGGTGATAGAACGTCGGGCTCAGGTGAGTGTGCCCCCCCCCTCCACCCGGGTCGCCCTCGCCATCCCCCTGGGCAGACAACGGGACCGTGCGCTGCAGTGTCATGGCCGCATGCAGGGACGGTCCGCGTGGAGGGTGGTACTGTGGCCTTGGGTCAGACATTGTCCAACGATGTAGAGTCCAGAGCTCATCGCAGAGTGGGTTGTCATCGTCCTCCATGGCCTGCTTCCACCGGCGACAGTGTGAGCCCGGCGCGTTGTGCAGCAGGTGGATGTGCAATGGAGGGGTGTTGTGCATGCGGGTGGGGTGAGGGTGGTCGTTTGTGGGTGGGTGGGGAGAGGTCGGTTGGTGGTGGGTGCGGTGAGGGTGGTTGGTGGTGGGTGGGGTGAGGGTGGTAGGCTGGTGCCGTAGTGTGCAGTCTGTGCCCATACCCGGCAATTCCCACCCCCCTCGAGTCCGTGAAGCGGGCAGCTATCAGCCTGTCACTTGCCTGCTGGCCCAGCCGATAACGGTGGGCAGCCTCCCATCCATGTCCAGCCCGTCTGTCCTGACCATTGCCCTCATCCTCCTCATCTGGGGAGGTCTGCGCCTCGTCTTGCTGCTCCTCCCCTTCCTCCTCCTCTGCCTGCAGCCCCTCTGCTGGGCTATGTTGTGCAGGACGAAGCAGACCATAACGATGTGGCCGACCCTATCTGATGGGTACTGAGGGCCCCTCCAGAGCGGTCCAGGCACCTGAAACGCATCTTCAGCAGCCCAAAGCACCTCTCTATCACACCCCTGGTCGCTGCATGGGCATCGTTGTAACGGTTCTCCGCGTCAGTCTGTGGCCTCTGTATCGGCGTCATCAGCCACGACCTCAACGGGTAACCTTTGTCGCCAAGCAATCAGCTCCTCAGCCAGGATCCCTCGAACATGGTGGGGATGAAAGATTGCACTAATACGAATGAGTCATGTACACTGCCCGGGTACCGGGCACAGACATGCAGGTGGTCGCAGACCACCTGAATGTTCATGGAATAGGTCCCCATCCTATTCGTGAGCACGGCCCTGTTATCCGCAGGTGGCCGCGCAGCGACATGCATCCCATCGATCGATCGCCCCCTGGACCATGGGCATCCTAGCCGCCGCAGCAAAGCCCACTGCCCAGGCATCCTGGCTGGCCCGGTCCACAGGGAACTGGATGTTGCGGTCCGCAATGGCAATGTCACTGCACGGATGCACAGGTGCACCGATGCCTGCGAGATCCCCACTCGGCACCTGGAATGAGCCCGTGGCATAAACGTTCCAAGGGCCGGTGCAGACCCGATGGGCCAAATGGCCTCCATCTGCACTGTAAATTCTATGATTCTATCATACCAGGGTTGGCAGGACTGTCCTATGAGGAGAGATTGGTTTGACTAGGACTGTATTCACTCGAGGTTAGAAGAATGAGAGGAGATCTGATTGAACTTCTAACAGGGCTAGACAGACTAGATGCAGGGAGAGTATTTTCTCTGGCTAGTAGTCTAAACCAAGGGTTACAGTCTCAGGATACTGGGTCGACTGGCATGAGGAAAAGATGTCTTCACTCAAAGGGTAGTAAACCTATGGAATTGTCCACCATAGAAGGCTGTGGAGGCCAAGTTTGAATATATTCAAAAAAGAGATAGATCAATTAGATTTTAATGGCATCAAGGGGCATAGAAAGAAAACGTGAATATGGCATTGAGATAGAGAATCAGCCATGATCAATTTGAGTGGGGGAGCAGGCTCGAAGGGCCAACTTGCCTACAGCTCTTTGTTTCTATGAGTGCATACGTTCTTTTATGGGCCTTAATTACTCTTAATTGGAAAGTCTGCAGCGGGATTCTCCGACCCGGCGGGGGGGGGGGGGGGGGGGGGGGGCAGAGAATCCCCGGGTGGCGGCGCGAATCCCACCCCGCCGCCAACTGCCGTATTCTCCAGCGCCATTTCTCGGGCGGATGTGGGATTCATGCCACGCCAGTCTGGGGCCTTTGGCAGTGCCCCCCTCCTGCGATTCTCCGGGCCCTGATGGGCCGAGCGGCCGTCCGCTTTTGGCCAGTCCCGCCGGCGTGAACCACTCAACTCACGTACCGGTGGGACCTGGCAGGTAAGTCGGTGGAGGCGGTCCTTGGCCTGGCCCGCAATCGGAGCCCACCGATCTGCGGGTGAGCTTGATTCTTGGGGGCACCCTTTCTTCCGCGCGTTCATGCGCCAAAATATGCCGGCCAATCTGCGCATGCGTGGAGCCATGCTGGCAGTCCGCAAATGCACGAGATCACACCGGCCCTTTGGCGCATGCGCGAACATCTGCACCATCCCTTCTGCACCAGCTGGAGCGGCACCAACCCCTCCGGCATCCACGTAGCCCCGAAAATGCCGAGAATTACGCACTTTTGGGGGCTGTTGACGCCGGAGTGGTTGGCGCCAGTTCTCCCGCCGATGTGGGGACTTAGTCCCCAGAAGGGAGAATCCCGGCCCTGAATTTATGCATTTGATTTAATAACCTCGCACCTTTAAATGTATTTATGAGTCAGTAACCTGGAACTATCTAGTTTTCAAAAGTAATTATATTTTGTTCCACAGATGGAGGTTTTTGATATTCTCTTCAAATTATGGCCGGAGTTTTTAAACTTCCGACATAGCTTTGCCGATGAAAGCATCTTTCCAACTTTAGAAAGAAAAATAATGAAGAGGCAAGAAAACATTGAAAGGAAAAGAAAGGGAGAGAGCACAATTCAGGTGATAATTCAGAATTATGCCAGTTAGGATCATGGAACAGTATCACATTTGCTCTCTTTCAAAAAGCAATCAGTTCGGCACACTCTCCAGTTATTTTTTATTTCAAATACCTTTTTAAAGTTGCCATGGAATTTCTTTCTATCACCCAATCAGTCTCAGCATTCCAAATACTGGACATTCATCCCATAATAAAATATTTCCATATGCCTTGCCTCATTCTTTCCCAATCACTTGCTCCGGTTACAGAATAATAGACTCAAGAATAATGATAGCACAGAAGGAGGGCTTTTGACCTGTAGTGATCATCCCCATGCCACCTCGCACCACGTCAACAAAGTTCGACTACCACAGCCTTTCCCACAAAGCCCACATTTTTCATTCTTTACATTATCCAATTCCCTTTTGAAGGTCTCCCTGCACTACTTTGACATTCCAGTGCATTCCAGGTCCTAAACCTACACAATGTAAAAATGTTTTCCTCATCTCATCATTCGTTCTTTAGCCATTCATCTTAAATAGCTGTCTGCTGTTTCTCAAACCTCTACCAATGAGAACAAATTAATCCTTTCTACTTCCTCCAGATTCTTCATGATTTTGAAAACTTTTATCAAAATGCCTCAAACTTCTCCAAGAAGAACAGTCCCAATTGCTCTAATCTATCCCTCTTTTCTGAGAACCATTCATTTAAATCTTTTCTGCACCCTCTCCAATGCTTTCCAACCTGAAGGCTTCTCAATTCATGGGGTGGACTGCACCGCATCATCAGGCAAAGCGAAGGGTGGAGGAGTTTGCCTCCTCATCAGCTCCTCCTGGTGCTTGGATGTGGCGACCCTGGCGACCTACTGCTCCCCGCACCTGGAATACCTGACCGTGAAGTTCCACGTGAGTTTGTGAGTTCACTTCAGCCATTATCACAGAAGGCCATGTTGCAGCTGTACAAAACTCTGGTACGGCCGCATTTGGAGTATTGCATGCAATTCTGGTCGCCGCATTATCATAGATTATCATAGAATTTACAGTGCAGGAGAAGGCCATTCGGCCCATCGCGTCTGCACCGGCTCTTGGAAAGAGCACCCTACTCAAGGTCAACACCTCCACCCTATCCCCATAACCCAGTAACCCCACCCAACACTAAGGGCTATTTTGGACACTAAGGGCAATTTATCACGGCCAATCCACCTAACCTGCACATCTTTGGACTGTGGGAGGAAACCGGAGCACCCGGAGGAAACCCACGCACACACGGGGAGGATGTGCAGACTCCGCACAGACAGTGACCCAAGCTGGAATCGAACCTGGGACCCTGGAGCTGTGAAGCAATTGTGCTATTCACAATGCTACTGTGCTGCCCTAGGAAGGATGTGGAAGCATTGGAAAGGGTGCAGAGGAGATTTACCAGAATGTTGCCTGGAAGATCTTATGAGGGACCCCAGGCAGAAGTGAAGAAGGCGCTGGACGAACTGTACAGTTAGAACATAGAACATAACAGCGCAGTACAGCCCCTTCGGCCCTCGATGTTGCGCCGACCTGTGAAACCACTCTACACTATCTACACTATTCCCTTATCGTTCATATGTCTGTCCAATGACCATTTGAATGCCCTTAGTGTTGGCGAGTCCACTACTGTTGCAGACAGGGCATTCCACGCCCTCACGACTCTCTGAGTAAAGAACCTACCTCTGACATCTGTCCTATATCTAGCTCCCCTCAATTTAAAGCTATGTCCCCTCATGCTAGACATCACCATCCGAGGAAAAAGGCTGTCACTGTCCACTCTATCTAATCCTCTGATCCTCTTGTATGCCTCAATTAAGTCATCTCTTAACCTTCTTCTCTCTAACAAAAACAGCCTCAAGTCCCTCAGCTTTTCCTCATAAGATCTTCCCTCCATACCAGGCAACATTCTGGTAAATCTCCTCTGCACCCTTTCCAATGCTTCCACATCCTTCCTATAATGCGGCGACCAGAATTGCACGCAATACTCCAAATGCGGCCGCACCAGAGTTTTGTACAGCTGCAACATGACCTCATGGCTCCGAAACTCAATCCCTCTACCAATAAAAGCTAACACACCGTACGCTTTCTTAACAACCCTCTCAACCTGGGTGGCAACTTTCAGGGATCTATGTACATGGACACCGAGATCTCTCTGCTCATCCAGACTACCAAGAATCTTGCCCAGTACTCTGTCTTCCTGTTATTCCTTCCAAAATGAATCACCTCACACTTTTCTGCATTAAACCCCATTTGCCACCTCTCAGCCCAGCGCTGCAGCTTATCTATGTCCCTCTGTAACTTGTAACATCCTTCCACACTGTCCACAACTCCACCGACTTTAGTGTCATCTGCAAATTTACTCACCCATCCTTCTACGCCCTCCTCCAGGTCATTTATAAAAATGACAAACAGCAGTGGCCCTAAAACAGATCCTTGTGGTACACCATTAGTAACTGGACTCCAATCTAAACACTTCCCATCAACCACCACCCTTTGTCTTCTTCCAGCTAGCCAATTCCTGATCCAAACTGCTAAATCACCCTGAATCCCATGCTTCCATATTTTCGGCAGTAGCCTACCGTGGGGAACCTTATCAAACGCTTTACTGAAATCCAGAAACACCACATCGACTGCTTTACCCTCATCCACCTGTTTGGTCACCTTCTCAAAGAACTCAATCAGGTTTGTGAGGCACGACCTACCCTTCACAAAACCGTGTTGACTATCTCTAATCAAATTATTCCTTTCCAGATGATTATACATCCTATCTCTTATAAACCTTTCCAAGACTTTGCCCACAACAGAAGTAAGGCTCACTGGTCTATAGTTACTGAGGTTGTCTCTACTCCCCTTCTTGAACAAGGGGACAACATTTGCTATCCTCCAGTCTTCTGGCACTATTCCTGTAGACAAAGATGATTAAAGACCAAACCCAAGGGCTCAGAAATCTCCTCCCAAGCTTCCCAGAGAATCCTAGGAGAAATCCCATCCGGCCCAGGGGACTTATCTATTTTCACACTTTCCAGAATTGCTAACACCTCCTCCTTATGAACCTCAAGCCCTTCTAGTCTAGTAACCTGAATCTCAGTATTCTCCTCGACATTGTCGTTTTCCTGTGTGAATATTGATGAAAAATATTCATTTAGCACCTCTCCTATCTCCTCGGACTCCACGCACAACTTCCCACTACTGTCCTTGACTGGCCCTACTCTTATCCTAGACATTCTTTTATTCCTGACATATCTATAAGTATAAGAACTAGGAACAGGAGTAGGCCATCTGGCCCCTCGAGTCTGCTCCGCCATTTAATGAGATGATGGCTGATCTTTGTGGACTCAGCTCCACTCTCCGGCCCGTACACCATATCCCCGAATCCCTTTATTCTTGAGAAAGGTATCGATCTTTTTCTTAAAAACGTTTAAAGAAGGAGCCTCAACTGCTTCACTGGGCAAGGAATTCCAGAGATTCACAACCCTTCGGGTGAAGAAGTTCCTCCTAAACTCGGTCCTAGATCTACTTCCCCTTATTTTGAGGCTATGCCCCCTAGTTCTGCTTTCCCCGACCAGTGGAAACAACCTGCCAAAGCTTTAGGGTTATCCTTGATCCTACCTGCCAAAGACTTCTCATGTCCCCTCCTGGCTCTTCTTAGCTCTTTCTTTAGGTCCTTCCTAGCTAACTTGTAACTCTTGAGCACCCTAACTGAACCTTCATGTCTCAGCTTTACATAAGCCTCCTTCTTCCTCTTGACAAGTGTTTCAACTGCTTTAGTAAACCACGGTTCCCACGCTCGACCACTTCCTCCCTGCCTGACAGGTACATACTTATTAAGGACACGCAGTAGCTGTTCCTTGAACAAGCTCCACATTTCCATTGTGCCCATCCCCTGCAGTTTTCCTCTCCATCCGATGCATCCTACGTCTTGCCTCATCGCATCATAATTGTCTTTCCCCCAGATATAACTCTTGCCCTGCTGTATATACCTATCCCTTTCCATCACTAAAGTAAACGTAATCGAATTGTGGTCACTATCACCAAAGTGCTCACCTACCTCCAAATCTAACACCTGTCCTGGTTCATTACCCAGTATCAAATCCAATACGGCCTCACCTCTCGTTGGCCTATCTACATACTGTGTCAGGAAACCCTCCTGCACACATTGGACAAAAACGGACCCATCTAAAGTACACAAACTATGGCGTTTCCAGTCAATATTTGGGAAGTTAAGGTCCCCCAGAACAACTACCCTGTTGCTTTCGCTCCTATCCAGAATCATCTTTGCAATCCTTTCCTCTACATCTCTGGAACTTTTCGGAGGCCTATAGAAAACACCTAACAGGGTGACCTCTCCTTTCCTGTTTCTAACCTCAGCCCATACTACCTCAGTAGACGAGTCCTCATCAAACGTCCTTTCTGCCATCGTAATACTGTCCTTGACTAACAATGCCACCCCTCCCCCTCTTTTACCACCTTCCCTGAGTTTACTGAAATATCTAAACCCCGGCACCTGCAACAACCATTCCTGTCCCTACTCTATCCATGTCTCCAAAATGGCCACAACATCGAAGTCCCAGTCCCAGGCCCATGCCGCAAGTTCACCCACCTTATCCCGGATGCTCCTGGCATTGAAGAAGACACACTTTAAACCACCTTCCTGCCTGCCGGTGCACTCCTGCAACTTTGAAACCTTACTCATGATCTCACTACTCTCAACCTCCTGTATACTGGAGCTATAATTCAGGTTCCCAAGCCCCTGCAGAACTATTTTAAACCCTCCCGAAGAGCATTAGCAATATCCCCCAGGATATTGGTACCCCTCTGGTCCAGGTGTAGACCATCCCGTTTGTAGAGGTCCCACCGACCCCAGAATGAGCCCCAATTATCCAGAAATCTGAAACCCTCCCTCATGCACCATCCCTGTAGCCACGTGTTCAACTCCTCTCTCCCTATTCCTTGTCTCGCTAGCACGTGGCACGGGTAACAACCCAGAGATAATAACTCTGTTTTTCCTAGATCTAAGTTTCCACCCTAGCTCCCTGAATTCCTGCCTTACACCTCTATCCCTTTTCCTACATTGCATTTGATGAGGACTCGTCTGCTGAGGTAGTATGGGCTGAGGTTAGAAACAGGAAAGGAGAGGTCACCCTGTTAGGTGTTTTCTATAGGCCTCCAAAAAGTTCCAGAGATGTAGAGGAAAGGATTGCAAAGATGATTCTGGATAGGAGCGAAAGCAACAGGGTAGTTGTTATGGGGGACCTTAACTTCCCAAATATTGACTGGAAACGCCATAGTTTGTGTACTTTAGATGGGTCCGTTTTTGTCCAATGTGTGCAGTCATTGGTACCTATGTGGACCACGACTTGGGGCTGCTCCCCCACCCCCTTAAGGATCCCGAAAACATGATCCGAGACATCACGGACCCTGCCACAGAATCTCCTATATATCCCCCTAACTATGGAGTCTCCAATGTCTAATGCTCTACTCCTCTCCCCCCTTCCCTTCTGAGCAACGGGGACAGACGCTGAGCCAGAGATCTGTACCCCATGGCTTACCCCAGGTAAGTCAGTCCCCCCCCCCCACCCAACAGTATCCAAAGCAGTATACTTGTTACTAAGGGGAACGACCACAGGGGATCCCTGTACTGACTACTTCTTCCCAGCCCCTCACACCGTCACCCATCTATCTTTATTCTTCGGAGTAACTACATCCCTGAAGCTTCTATCTATGACCACTTCTGCCTCCCGAATGATCCGAAGTTCATCCAGCTCCAGCTCCAGTTCCCTAACGCGGCTTCTGAGGGGCTGGAGATGGGTACACTTCCCACAGATGAAATCAGCAGGGACACTGATGGCGTCCCTCAACTCAAACATTCTTCAGGAGGAACATTGCACTACCTTCCCTGCCATCCCCTTTAGATAAAAAAAAGAAAAAGAAAGAAAGAGCTTACCTGTTATTCACTCTACCCATTAGGTTAAAGGAGGTGGAAGGGTGAGGGAACACTACAAGTGTAGTGTCTAGTGTTAGAAACTGCCCAACTTAAATACAGGTAAAAATTCAACACTTAACCAGCAACCACTGCGCCCCACACAAAAACAGCAATCAGCTGTCATTGGCCTGCGCAAACAATTTAAATCTTTACTACTTACCCAGCAGTCACTCTGTCCTCACTCTGACCGGATTCAGCTGGAAACTCCCTACAGTAAGTTTTTAAAAAACATTTATTCCCCTGCTCAGCAAGGGGACTGTACTGCCAAAATACCACCAGCAAATCCCCTGTTCCAACAGGGGCGACAACACTCTTGACCACTGCTATTCAAAAATCAAGGGCGCCTACCGTTCCATCCCCCGACCGCACTTTGGGAAATGAAGCAGCATAAGACGGTGCTCTTTCTCCCGGCATACAATGAGACTCAAACGGGAGAATCAGGCTACAAATGTTGTGCAGTGCTGGTCCGAGGAAATAGAAGAAATCCGACTTGAGTGCTTAGAGACAGTGCACTGGTCCATACTTAAGAACTCAGAGGCCAACTTAAATGAGTACGGAGCACCGTCACAGACTTCATCAGCAATTGTGTGGATGACTGCCTGCCAAAGAAAGCAGTACGTACGTCCCCCAACCGGAAACTGTGGCTCAATCGCAAGGTTGACTCCCTACTGAAGGACAGGTCTGAGGCATTCAAGTGAGGCGACCCTGATCTGTACAAGAAATCCAGGTACGACCTCCACAAAGCCATCCGCGATGCCAAGAGAGAATATCAGACCAAGCTAGAGTTCTGACTAGCGTTACAGACTCTCGGCAGTTGTGGCAAGGCCTAAACAACATAACGGGCTACACAACGAAGCCGAGCAGTATCTCCAGCAGCAGCACACCCCTCCCAGGTGAACTCAATGCATTCTATGCTCGATTCCAGCAGGAAACCAACGATCCGCTATTGAGTGCCCCAGCAGCCCATAACACGCCCACACCCACCACCACAGCTTCCGAAGTCAGATCTGCTTTCCTGAAAGTGAACCCTCGGAAGGTGATGGGTCCGGACGGGATCGCTGGTCGTGCATTACATGGACCAGCTGGCAGATGTGTTCGCCGATATCTTTAACCTGTCCCTACTCTGCTCCGAGGTCCCCAACTGCTTCAAGAAGACCACCATCATACCGGTGCCAAAGAAGAATCAGGCAACATGCCTCAATGACTACCGTCCGGTGGCCCTGACTTCAGTCGTAATGAAGTTCTTCGAGAGGTTGGTCATGAAGTGCATCACCTCCATATTTCCAGAACGCCTTGATCCACTGCAATTCGAATACCGCCGCAACAGGTGCACAACAGACGCCTTCGCCCCGGCCCTTCACTCATCCCTAGAGCATCTCGACAACAAGGCTCCTACATCAGACTCCTATTTATTGACTACAGCTCCGTCTTCAACACCATAATCCCAGCCAAGCTCATATCAAAGCTCCAAAACCTAGGACTTGGGCTCCTCACTCTGCAACTGAATCTTGACTTTCTGATCTACAGACCACAATCAGTAAGAATAAACAACAACACCTCCTCCACAATAGTCCTCAATACTGGGCAAGGCTGAATACTTATCCCCCTACTATACTCCCTGTACACACACGCCTGCGTGGCAAAATTTGGTTCCAACTCCATCTACAAGTGTGCTGACAATACGACCATAGTGGGCCGGATCTCAAATAATGATGAAACAGAATACAGGAGAGAGATACAGAACCTAGTGGAGTGGTGCAGCGACAACAACCTGTCCCTCAATGCCAGCAAAACTAAAGAGCTGGCCATTGACTTCAGGAAGCAAAGTACTGTACATACCCCTGTCAGCATCGACGGGGCCGAGGTGGGGATGGTTAGCAGTTTCAAATTCGTAGGGGTACACATCTCCAAAAATCTGTCCTGGTCCACCCACATCAACGCTACCACCAAGAAAGTACAACAGCGCCTATACTTCCTCAGGAAACTAAGGAAAATCGGAATGTCCACATTAACTCTTACCAACCTTTACAGATGCACCATAGAAAGCATCCTATCTGGCTGCATCACAGCCTGGTATGGCAACTGCTCGGCCCAAGACCATAAGAAACTTCAGAGAGTCGTGAACACAGCCCAGTCCATCACACACATCTGGCTCCATTGACTCCATCAACACCTCCCGCTGCCTGGGGAAAGCGGGCAGCCAAAAAACAGCTTCTTCCCCGCTAGAATCAGACTATAAATGACCCTCTTATGGACTGACCTCATTTCCATTACACCCCCGTATGCTTCACCCGATGCCGGTGTTATGTAGTTACTCTTGTGTTGCTCTATTATGTATTTTCTTTTATTTCCTTTCTTTTCATTTACTTAATGAGCTGCTCACAGAAAAATACTTTTCACTTACCTCGGTACACGTGACAAGAAACACAATCCAAATCCAAACTTCATTCCGAAAGCGTAATCCCTAGAATTGGTCACAATATTCCTGTCGAGGCCAAACCAGTATTTTAGAAGGTTCGCAATAATCTTTTCTTCTCTAAACTCTATTTATAAAGTACATAAAATCAACTTTTTAAACCACTTTATCTACCTACTCAACCATCTGGAATGATTTTGAACACATCTGCCCAGGTCTTTTGTTACTGTGCCACCCTTGGGATTGTAACATTTAGCTTATATTGCTGTTCTTTCTACAAAAATGGAACAATAACAATAGGGTAATTATATTAGGTGATTTCAACTTTCCCAGCATTAATTGGGATAGTCATAGAGTTAGGGCATAGATGGAGTGAATTTCTTAAATGTGCACAGGAGAACCTTTCAGTTCAATATGTAAAAGGACCAACAAGGGACGGTGCAGTGCATAATTCTGCAGAATGAACCCAGACAGGTGGTGGAGGTGCATTTTAGTGATAGCGACTACAACATGGTACAATTTAAGCTTGTTGTGGACAAAGAAGTAAACGTTGCCAGTATAAGAGCTCAGGAGACCCAAGCAGATAAATGTTAAACAGGTTTAATCCAACAACAAAAGTAAAGGCCGCAACACAGCTCACAGCGCCAAGGTCTCAAACGGAACTACTGTTTTAGCCAGTCCGGGTCGGCCTCTACCGGTTGATTTCCATGAGCCCCAGCTGTTTGTCCTCTAGCGGGGGTTTGTATTCCAGAGATCCCACTGGGAAATTAATTGGGGTGTCCCTGTGGGTCTAGTGAGGGTTATTACAGTCTAATTTATCCTCTGTTGCCTCATTAAATAATTTAATCAAGTTAGCTAAAGATTTGCCTTTGTGTTGTTATTTACAAAGAACAAAGAACAAAGAAATGTACAGCACAGGAACAGGCCCTTCGGCCCTCCAAGCCCGTGCCGACCATGCTGCCCGACTAAACTACAATCTTCTACACTTCCTGGGTCCGTATCCCTCTATTCCTATTCACGCATTTGTCAAGATGCCCCTTAAATGTCACTATCGTCCCTGCTTCCACCACCTCCTCCGGTAGCGAGTTCCAGGCACCCACTACCCTCTGCGTAAAAACCTTGCCTCGTACATCTACTCTAAACCTTGCCCCTCTCACCTTAAACCTATGCCCCCTAGTAATTGACCCCTCTACCCCGGGGAAAGGCCTCTGACTATCCACTCTGTCTATGCCCCTCATAATTTTGTAGACCTCTATCAGGTCGCCCCTCAACCTCCTTCGTTCCAGTGAGAACAAACCAAGTTTATTCAACCGCTCCTCATAGCTAATGCCCTCCATACCAGGCATCATTCTGGTAAATCTCTTCTGCACCCTCTCTAAAGCCTCCACGTCCTTCTGGTAGTGTGGTGACCAGAATTGAACACGATACTCCAAGTGTGGCCTAACTAAGGTTCTATACAGCTGCAACATGACTTGCCAATTCTTATACTCAATGCCCCGGCCAATGAAGGCAAGCATGCCGTATGCCTTCTTGACTACCTTCTCCACCTGTGTTGCCCCTTTCAGTGACCTGTGGACCTGTACTCCTAGATCTCTTTGACTTTCAATACTCTTGAGGGTTCTACCATTCACTGTATATTCCCTACCTTCCAAAATGCATTACCTCACATTTGTCCGGATTAAACTCCATCTGCCATCTCTCCACCCAAGTCGCCAAACAATCTAAATCCTGCTGTATCCTCTGACAGTCCTCATCGCTATCCGCAATTCCACCAATCTTTGTGTCGTCTGCAAAAGTACTAATCAGACCAGTTACATTTTCCTCCAAATCATTTATATATACTACAAACAGCAAAGGTCCCAGCACGGATTCCTGTGGAACACCACTGGTCACAGCCCTCCAATTAGAAAAGCATCCTTCCATTGCTACTCTCTGCCTTCTATGACCTAGCCAGTTCTGTATCCACCTGATCCCTTAGAGTATAGTGACTTCACCTTTTGTACCAGTCTACCATGAGGGACCTTGTCAAAGGACTTAATGAAGATATATATAGACAACATCCACTGCCCTACCTGCATCAATCATCTTAGTGACCTCCTCGAAAAACTCTATCAAGTTAGTGAGACACGACCTCCCCTTCACAAAACCATGCGGCCTCTCACTAATACGTCCATTTGCTTCCAAATGGGAGTAGATCCTGTCTCTAAGAATTCTCTCCAGTAATTTCCCTACCACTGAAGTAAGGCTCACCGGCCTGTAGTTCCCTGGATTATCCTTGCTACCCTTCTTAAACAGAGGAACAACATTGGCTATTCTCCAGTCCTCCAGACATCACCTGAAGACAGTGAGGATCCAAAGATTTCTGTCAAGGCGTCAGCAATTTCCTCTCCAGCCTCCTTCAGTATTCTGGGGTAGATCCCATCAGGCCCTGGGGACTTAACTACCTTAATATTTTTTAAGACACCCAACACCTCGTCTTTTTGGATCTCAATGTGACCCAGGCACACCCTTCTCCAGATTCAACATCTACCAATTTCTTCTCTTTGGTGAATACTGATGCAAAGTATTCATTTAGTACCTCGCCCATTTCCTCTGGCTCCACACATAGATTCCCTGGGCCAACCCTTTCCCTGGCTACCCTCTTGCTTTTTATGTACGTGTAAAAAGCCTTGGGATTTTCCTTAACCCTATTTGCCAATGACTTTTCGTGACCCCTTCGAGCCCTCCTGACTCCTTGCTTAAGTTCCTTCCTACTTTCCTTATATTCCACACAGGCTTCGTCTGTTCCCAGCCTTTTAGCCCTGACAAATGCCTCCTTTTTCTTTTTGACGAGGCCTACAATATAGAACATAGAACATAGAACAATACAGCGCAGTACAGGCGCTTCGGCCCACGATGTTGCACCGAAACAAAAGCCATCTAACCTACACTATGCCATTATCATCCATATGTTTATCCAATAAACTTTTAAATGCCCTCAATGTTGGCGAGTTCACTACTGTAGCAGGTAGGGCATTCCACGGCCTCACTACTCTTTGCGTAAAGAACCTACCTCTGACCTCTGTCCTATATCTATTACCCCTCAGTTTAAAGTTATGTCCCCTCGTGCCAGCCATATCCATCCGCGGGAGAAGGCTCTCACTGTCCACCCTATCCAACCCCCTGATCATTTTGTATGCCTCTATTAAGTCTCCTCTTAACCTTCTTCTCTCCAACGAAAACAACCTCAAGTCCATCAGCCTTTCCTCATAAGATTTTCCCTCCATACCAGGCAACATCCTGGTAAATCTCCTCTGCACCCGCTCCAAAGCCTCCACGTCCTTCCTATAATGCGGTGACCAGAACTGTACGCAATACTCCAAATGCGGCCGTACCAGAGTTCTGTACAGCTGCAACATGACCTCCCGACTCCGGAACTCAATCCCTCTACCAATAAAGGCCAACACTCCATAGGCCTTCTTCACAACCCTATCAACCTGGGTGGCAACTTTCAGGGATCTATGTACATGGACACCTAGATCCCTCTGCTCATCCACACTTTCAAGAACTTTACCATTAGCCAAATATTCCGCATTCCTGCTATTCCTTCCAAAGTGAATCACCTCACACTTCTCTACATTAAACTCCATTTGCCACCTCTCAGCCCAGCTCTGCAGCTTATCTATATCCCTCTGTAACCTGCTACATCCTTCCACACTATCGACAACACCACCGACTTTAGTATCGTCTGCAAATTTACTCACCCACCCTTCTGCGCCTTCCTCTAGGTCATTGATAAAAATGACAAACAGCAACGGCCCCAGAACAGATCCTTGTGGTACTCCACTTGTGACTGTACTCCATTCTGAACATTTCCCATCAACCACCACCCTCTGTCTTCTTTCAGCTAGCCAATTTCTGATCCACATCTCTAAATCACCCTCAATCCCAGCCTCCGTATTTTTTGCAATAGCCTACCGTGGGGAACCTTATCAAACGCTTTGCTGAAATCCATATACACCACATCAACTGCTCTACCCTCGTCTACCTGTTCAGTCACCTTCTCAAAGAACTCAATAAGGTTTGTGAGGCATGACCTACCCTTCACAAAGCCATGCTGACTATCCCTGATCATATTATTCCTATCTAGATGATTATAAATCTTGTCTCTTATAATCCCCTCCAAGACTTTACCCACTACAGACGTGAGGCTCACCGGTCTATAGTTGCCGGGGTTGTCTCTGCTCCCCTTTTTGAACAAAGGGACCACATTTGCTGTCCTCCAGTCCTCTGGCACTATTCCTGTAGCCAATGATAACATAAAAATCAAAGCCAAAGGTCCAGCAATCTCTTCCCTGGCCTCCCAGAGAATCCTAGGATAAATCCCATCAGGTCCCGGGGACTTATCTATTTTCAGCCTGTCCAGAATTGCCAACACCTCTTCCCTACGTACCTCAATGCCATCTATTCTATTAGCCTCATATCTCTCGTTATCCAAGGTACCCGAAAATTGCCGTATTGATCCTTCTTCCTGACAGGAACATGCCAGTCCTGAATTCCTTTCAACTGACACTTGAAAGCCTCCCACAGGTCAGATGTTGATTTGCCCTCAAACATCCGCCCCCAATCTATGTTCTTCAGTTCCCGCCTAATATTGTTATAATTAGCCTTCCCCCAATTTAGCACATTCATCCTAGGACCACTCTTATCCTTATCCACCAGCACTTTAAAACTTACTGAATTGTGGTCATTGTTCCCAAAATGCTCCCCTACTGAAACATCTACCACCTGGCCAGGCTCATTCCCCAATACCAGGTCCAGTACCACCCCTTCCCTAGTTGGACTGTCCACATATTGTTTTAAGAAGCCCTCCTGGATGCTCCTTACAAACTCCGCCCCGTCTAAGCCCCTGGCACTAAGTGAATCCCAGTCAATATTGGGGAAGTTGAAGTCTCCCATCACCACAACCCTGTTGTTTTTACTCTTCCAAAATCTGTCTTCCTCTATCTCCCGCTGGCTGTTGGGAGGCCTGTAGTAAACCCCCAACATTGTTGACACCCTTCTTATTCCTGATCTCTACCCATCTCTAGCCTCACTGCCCTCTGAGGTGTCCTCACGCAGTACAGCTGTGATATTCTCCCTAACCAGTAGCGCAACTCCGCCACCCCTTTTACATCCCCCTCTATCCCACCTGAAACATCTAAATTCTGGAACGTTTAGCTGCCAATCCTGCCCTTCCCTCAACCAGGTCGCTGTAATGGCTTGGAGCATTGGACGAGCCGGGAGTGCAGGAGGCAAAAGAGGCCGGCATTCTGGCCTTTGTGTAGCCCGGCGAAGGATCTTGCTAATGTGGAAGGAGGCGAAGCTCCCAGCGTGGAGACCTGGATAAATGATATGGCTAGAGAGGATAAAGTTTGCCTTGAGAGGGTCTGCACAGGGGTTCTACAACCGTTCCTAGACTATCTCGCGGAGCGTTAGATGAAGGGCGGTCAGCAGCAACCCGGGGGGGGGGGGATGTCTTGCAAAGGGGGGGGAGGGAGGGGGAAGGGGGGTCTGTCTGGGGGGTATTTCAGCAAGATAATACATGAAGGGTCTGGAAAACTGGCATGTACGGGCGGAATCCAATGTACAAAGTTCCGTAACATATCGTTTTACTATGTTTATGTCTTGCTATGTGCGTTTTCTTTCTATTTGTTATGAGGGGGGCGGGGGTTGTTTGTAAATTTTAATTGTGTTAAAATTTTAATAAATATATTCAAAAAAAAAAAAAATTCTCCAACCTATCTATGTCATGCTGTATCGTCTGACAATCATCAACACTATCTGCCACTCCACCAACCTTGGTGTCATCCACGAACTTACTAATCAAACCAGCTGAACTTCCTCCAAATCGTTTATGCACATCACAAACAACAGAAGCCCAAGCACAGATCTGTATTCATCTTACCACCTCACCTCTGAGGTGACTTCACCTTTTGTACCAGTCTGCTATGAGGTACCTTGTCATGAGTACATCCTCGAGTTCAGATGTGAACATACAGTTCTGTTTTGACACCAAGGTTGGTGGAGTGGCAGATAGTGTTGATGATTGTCAGACGATACAGCATGACATAGATAGGTTGGAGAATTTTTTTTTTTTTTTGAATATATTTATTAAAATTTTAACACAATTAAAATTTACAAACAAGGCTTTCCTGAAGTCCATGTAAACAACATCCACCGCCCTCTCCTCATCAATCATTTTTGTCACTTCCTGAAAAAACTCGATCAGGTTAGTGAGGCAAGACCTTCGCTTCGCAAAACCATGCTGTCTATCGCTTGTGAGTCCATTTGTTTCCAAATGGGTGTAAATCCTGTCCCTGAGAATTCTCTCCAATAATTTACCGACTACCGATGTGAGGCTCACCGGCCTATAATTTCCAGGATTATCCCTGCTACCTTTCTTACACAGCGGTACAACATGACCTATTCTCCAGTCCTCTGGGATCTCACCTGTAGCCAATGAGGATACAAAGATGTCAGTCAAGGCCCCAGCAATTTCCACCCTTGCTTCTCTCAGTGTTCTGGGATAAATCCCATCTGGCCCAGGAGACTTATCTACCTTAATATCTTTTAAAAGACCCAATATCTCCTCCTTTTCGATGTTAACATGACCCAGACTGCCCACACACCCTACCCAAGAATCAACTTCCACAAAGTCCCTTTCTTTAGTGAACATTGATGCAAAGCATTAATTTGGTATCTCACCCATTTCCTCTGACTCAACACACAAATTCCCCCCACTTTCCTTAAGTGGTCCAATCCTTTCCCTGGCCACCCTCTTGCTTTTTACATATGAATAAAAAGCTCTGGGATTCACCTTAATCCTTCTTGCCAAGGATGTTTCATGACCCCTGATTGCCCTCCTAATTTCCCGCTTCAGTACCTTCCTACTTTCTTTATACTACTTTCTTTATACTTAAGGGTTTCGACTGTTCCCATGCTTCTAGACCATACAAAAGACTCCTTTTCCTTTTTGACAAGGTTCACAATATCCCTCGTTATCCAAAGCTCCCTAAACTTCCCATACTCATCCTTCAATCTCTCAGGAATGTGACTTTCCTGACTCCTAATCAACTGTAGCTTGAAAGATTCCCACATGTCTGATGTTGATTTATTATTACACAGCCGCACCCAATCCAAATTCTTCAATTCCTGTCTAAAGTTATCGCAATTTGCCTTTCCCAGTTTAGCACCTTAATGCGAGAGTTACCCTCATCTAAAAGTATCCTAAAACTTGCCGAATTGTAGTCACGACTCCCAAAATGTTCCCCTACTGAAACCTCAACCAGGCTCATTCCCCAATACCGGATCCAGTACTGCCCTTTCCTAGTTGGACTATCTACATATTGCATCAAGTTGGCTTCCTGGATACACCTTACAAACTCTGCCCCATCCAAACCCCGGCACTAAGTGAGTCTCAGTCAATATACGGGAAATTAAAATTCCCTCCACAACAACTTTTGCGCCTTTCCAAAATTACTCTGCCTATCTGCTCCTCTATCTCTTGCTGGCAGTTGTGGGGCAGCACGGTAGCATAGTGGTTAGCACAGTTGCTTCACAGCTCCAGGGTCTCAGGTCGGTTTCCCAGCTTTGGGTCACTGTCTGTGCGGAGTCTGCATGTTCTCACTGTGTGCGTGGATTTCCTCCGGGTGCTCCGGTTTCCTCCCACAGTCCAAAGATGTGCAGGTTAGGTGGATTGGCCATGCTAAATTGCCCTTAGTTTAGATGGGGTTACTGGTTTACGGGGATAGCGTGGAGGTGTAGGCTTAAGGGGGGTGCTCTTTCAAAGAGCCGGTGCAGACTCGATGGGCCGAATGGTCTCCTTCTGCACTGCAAATTCTATGATTCTAAATGTCCAACATTGTGATTGCCCCATTCCTGTTCTTAAGCTCTACCCAGATTGCCTCCAGGGTGTCCTCTCGCAGTATATCTATAATATTCTCCTTAACCAGCAATGCTACTCTCCCACCCTTTTACATCCCCCTCTATCTCGCCTGAAGCATCGCTACCCTCCAACATTCAGCTGCCAATTCTGCCCTTCCATTAACTATGTTTCTGTGATAGCCACAACCACTATAAGATCATAAGACATAGGAGCAGAATTAGGCCACTTGGCCCATCGAGTCTGCTCTGCCATTCAATCATGGCTGATATTTTCTCATCCCCATTCTCCTGCCTTCTCCCCATAACCCCTGATCCCCTTATTAATCAAGAAGCTATCTACCTCTGTCTTAAAGACACTCAGTGACTTGGCCTCCACAGCCTTCTGCGGCAAAAAGTTCCACAGATACACCACCCTCTAGCTAAACGTTTTCCTCCTCATCTCTGTTTTAAAGGATCATCCCTTTAATCTGAGATGGTGTCCTCTGGTTCTAGTTTTGAGCAGACAGGATGATGTTGTCCTCTTATATTTGCTCTATTTCCCCTTCAGTTTTTACACATTAGTTGCCACATTAGTTTAAACCCTCCCGAACAGCACTAGCAAATATCTCCCACGGAAATTGGTTCCAGTCCTGCCCAGGTGTAGACCGTTTGATTTGTAATGGTCCCACCTCTCTCAGAACCATTTCCAATGTCCCAAAAATCTGAATCCCTCCCTCCTAAACCAACTCTCAAGCCATGCATTCATCCTAGCTATCCTATCATTCCTATTCTGACTAGCACGAGCACTGGTAGCAATCCGGAGATAACTTCCTTTGAGGTGCTACTTTTATCTCCTAACATCTAAATTCAGCATGTCGGACCTCATCCCGTTTTTTACCTATATCTTTTGTGCCTATATGCACCACGACAGCTGGCTGTTCATCCTCCCCTTTTAGAATGTCCTGCAGCTGCTCTGAGACATCCAGGACCCTTGCACCCGGGAGGCAAAATACCTTTCTGAGTCTCGTTTGCGTCTGCAGACCTGTCTACTCCCCTTACAATCGAATCCCCTATCATTATAGCTCTACCACTCTTTTTCCTGCCCTCCTGTGCAGCAGAGCCACCCATGGTACCATGAACCTGGCTCAGGCCAGGTGAGCCATCTTTGGAGGGAGATGACCGCATGGGACCCCTACACTGCCTTCCTACTCTTCTGTCTGGTGATCACCCATTTCCTATCTCCCTCAGTACTCTTTATCTGCGGTGTGACCGACTCACTAAACATGCTATCCATGACTATCTCAGCATTGTGGATGCTCCAAAGTGAGTCCATCCGCAGCTTAAGAGCCATCAAGAGGAGCTGCAGCTGGACACACATCCAGTGGAGCCAGTGCCAGTGGATGTGTTCCTGAACTCCCATATCGCACACGAGGAGCAGGACATGGGTCTGGGATCTCCTGTCATGTCTAAACCCTTAAGTTAACTGACAGTAACAACTACAATGCCAAGAGAAAACTACTTACCAGTCACTACCAGGCTCCCCGAACAGGCACCGGAATGTGGCGACTAGGGGCTTTTCACAGTAACTTCATTTGAAGCCTACTTGTGACAATAAGCGATTTTCATTTCATTTCACTAGCCAATCACTTACCTGCTGGTTGAGGAGACGGAGTCTGGCTTGCTACCCTCTAGTGCGTATGAGAAGAAAAACAAACAAACAAAGACAAAACAAAACTTTACCTTACAAAATGTCGCTCAGAATCTCAGTAGCTCAGAATCTACTCTAGTGAGTAGCTCAGAATCTACTCCGGTGAGTCTAGGAATGAAAGGGTTAAGGACACGGATCACCTGAGGAACCACTTACCTTCTCAGACTGCACTCCGGATTTCTGCTGTTCAGCTCTGCCCCCAATATGAAGGGCTTACCTGCTGCTCACCACTCAGCTCTCTCCCTTGTAGTCACTTGCAGCAGGACAAGGACACTCGCTGGAAATGTGAGTGTAACAAATGAAGGGATAAAAGGCACGTGTCGTGTCGTGTCGTGTCCCGTCCCCCCTTCTCAGACTGCACTCCGGATTTCTGCTGTTCAGCTCTGCCCCCAATATGTAGGGCTTACCTGCTGCTCACCACTCAGCTCTCTCCCTTGTAGTCACTTGCAGCAGGACAAGGACACTCGCTGGAAATGTGAGTGTAACAAATGAAGGGATAAAAGGCACGTGTCATGTCGTGTCCCGTCGTGTCGTGTCGTGTCGTGTCGTGTCCCGTCGTGTCCCGTCCCCCCCAGCTTTGAATTCCCACCTAGCTTCAAATTCTCAGCTCCCAAACTCATTCTTTGATGTGTCTCACTCTGGATGTGGCCGCTGACTTACTGGAAGTGCTCACTTGGAGTGATTTTAAATCACTCTTTTAAATAGGCCTGAGATGACTCACCCACCAAGTAACCTTAGATCAAAGCAGTTCCAATCAGTGCCTCCTGATGAGGCTTTAGGTGACTGACAGTTAACTGCCACTTCGTTATGTGAGTGGGTGGGGCAGCTCCTTTGCTGCACCACTTGTAGATTAAATTACACTCCTGAAATTTAAAAAGGAACAGTCTTACCAATTCAATTCCCACCTAGCTTCAAATTCCCAGCTCCCAAACTCACTCTTTGATGTGCCTCACTCTGGATATGTCTGCTGGCTTATTGGAAATGGTCATTGGAAGTGATTTTAAATCACTTTGTTAAATTAGCCTGAGATTACTTACCCACCAAGTAACTTTAGATCACAGCAGTTCCAATCAGTGACTCCTGATGAGGCTTTATGTGACTGACAGTTAACTGACACTCGGATATGTGGATGGGTGGGACAGCCCCTTTACTGCATCATAGAACATAGAACATAGAACATAGAACAATACAGCGCAGTTCGGCCCACGATGTTGCACCGAAACAAAAGCCATCTAACCTACACTATGCCATTATCATCCATATGTTTATCCAATAAACTTTTAAATGCCCTCAATGTTGGCGAGTTCACTACTGTAGCAGGTAGGGCATTCCACGGCCTCACTACTCTTTGCGTAAAGAACCTACCTCTGACCTCTGTCCTATATCTATTACCCCTCAGTTTAAAGTTATGTCCCCTCGTGCCAGCCATATCCATCCGCGGGAGAAGGCTCTCACTGTCCACCCTATCCAACCCCCTGATCATTTTGTATGCCTCTATTAAGTCTCCTCTTAACCTTCTTCTCTCCAACGAAAACAACCTCAAGTCCGTCAGCCTTTCCTCATAAGATTTTCCCTCCATACCAGGCAACATCCTGGTAAATCTCCTCTGCACCCGCTCCAAAGCCTCCACATCCTTCCTATAATGCGGTGACCAGAACTGTACGCAATACTCCATATGCGGCCGGACCAGAGTTCTGTACAGCTGCAACATGACCTCCCGACTCCGGAACTCAATCCCTCTACCAATAAAGGTCAACACTCCATAGGCCTTCTTCACAACCCTATCAACCTGGGTGGCAACTTTCAGGGATCTATGTACATGGACACCTAGATCCCTCTGCTCAGCCACACTTTCAAGAACTTTACCATTAGCCAAATATTCCGCATTCCTGTTATTCCTTCCAAAGTGAATCACCTCACACTTCTCTACATTAAACTCCATTTGCCACCTCTCAGCCCAGCTCTGCAGCTTATCTATATCCCTCTGTAACCTGCTACATCCTTCCACACTATCGACAACACCACCGACTTTAGTATCGTCTGCAAATTTACTCACCCACCCTTCTGCGCCTTCCTCTAGGTCATTGATAAAAATGACAAACAGCAACGGCCCCATAACAGATCCTTGTGGTACTCCACTTGTGACTGTACTCCATTCTGAACATTTCCCTTCAGCCACCACCCTCTGTCTTCTTTCAGCTAGCCAATTTCTGATCCACATCTCTAAATCACCCTCATTCCCCAGCCTCCGTATTTTTTGCAATAGCCTACCGTGGGGAACCTTATCAAACGCTTTGCTGAAATCCATATACACCACATCAACTGCTCTACCCTCGTCTACCTGTTCAGTCACCTTCTCAAAGAACTCAATAAGGTTTGTGAGGCATGACCTACCCTTCACAAAGCCATGCTGACTATCCCTGATCATATTATTCCTATCTAGATGATTATAAATCTTGTCCCTTATAATCCCCTCCAAGACTTTACCCACTACAGACGTGAGGCTCACCGGTCTATAGTTGCCGGGGTTGTCTCTGCTCCCCTTTTTGAACAAAGGGACCACATTTGCTGTCCTCCAGTCCTCTGGCACTATTCCTGTAGCCAATGATGACATAAAAATCAAAGCCAAAGGTCCAGCAATCTCTTCCCTGGCCTCCCATAGAATCCTAGGATAAATCCCATCAGGTCCCGGGGACTTATCTATTTTCAGCCTGTCCAGAATTGCCAACACCTCTTCCCTACGTACCTCAATGCCATCTATTCTATTAGCCTGGGGCTCAGCATTCTCCTCCACAACATTATCTTTTTCCTGAGTGAATACTGACGAAAAATATTAATTTAGTATCTCGCCTATCTCTTCAGACTCCACACACAATTTCCCATCCCTGTCCTTGACTGGTCCTACTCTTTCCCTAGTCATTCGCTTATTCCTGACATACCTATAGAAAGCTTTTGGGTTTTCCTTGATCCTTCCTGCCAAATACTTCTCATGTCCCCTCCTTGCTCGTCTTAGCTCTCTCTTTAGATCCTTCCTCGCTACCTTGTAACTATCCATTGCCCCAACCGAAACTTCACACTTCATCTTCACATAGGCCTTCTTCTTTCTCTTAACAAGAGATTCCACTTCCTTGGTAAACCACGGTTCCCTCGCTCGACGCCTTCCTCCCTGTCTGACCGGTACATACTTATCAAGAACACGCAGTAGCTGATCCTTGAACAAGCCCCACTTATCCAGTGTGCCCAACACTTGCCGCCTACTTCTCCACCTTATCCCCCCCAAGTCACGTCTAATGGCATCATAATTGCCCTTCCCCCAGCTATAACTCTTGCCCTGCGGTGTATACTTATCCCTTTCCATCATTAACGTAAACGTCACCGAATTGTGGTCACTGTCCCCAAAGTGCTCTCCTACCTCCAAATCCAACACCTGGCCTGGTTCATTACCCAAAACCAAATCCAACGTGGCCTCGCCTCTTGTTGGCTGTCAACATATTGTTTCAGGAAACCCTCCTGCACACACTGTACAAAAAACGACCCATCTATTGTACTCGAACTATATATTTTCCAGTCAATATTTGGAAAGTTAAAGTCTCCCATAATAACTACCCTGTTACTTTCGCTCATATCCAGAATCATCTTTGCCATCCTTTCCTCTGCATCCCTAGAACTATTAGGAGGCCTATAAAAAACTCCCAACAGGGTGACCTCTCCTTTCCTGTTTCTAACTTCAGCCAATACTACCTCGGAAGAAGAGTCCCCATCTAGCATCCTCTCCGCCACCGTAATACTGCTCTTGACTAGCAGCGCCACACCCCC
The DNA here is from genome assembly GCF_047496885.1 of Scyliorhinus torazame. Classification (NCBI taxonomy): domain Eukaryota; kingdom Metazoa; phylum Chordata; class Chondrichthyes; order Carcharhiniformes; family Scyliorhinidae; genus Scyliorhinus; species Scyliorhinus torazame. The sequence continues at coordinate 66,203,420 of NC_092717.1, read as the reverse complement.
CCCTCTTTTGCCTCCTTCTCTGAGCTTACTAAAACACCTAAACCCCGGAACCTGCAACATCCATTCCTGTCCCTGCTCTATCCATGTCTCCGAAATGGCCACAACATCGAAGTCCCAGGTACCAACCCACGCTGCCAGTTCCCCTACCTTGTTTCGTATACTCCTGGCATTGAAGTAGACACACTTCAAACCACCTACCTGAACGCTGGCCCCCTCCTGCGACGTCAAATCTGTGCTCCTGACCATCATTCTCTCATTCTCCCTTACCCTAAAACTACAATCCAGGTTCCCATGCCCCTGCTGCATTAGTTTAAACCCCCCCCAAAGAGCACTAACAAATCTCCCCCCCAGGATATTTGTGCCCCTCAGGTTCAGATGTAGACCATCTGTCTGTAGAGGTCCCACCTTCCCCAGAAAGAGCCCCAGTTATCCAAAAATCTGAAACCCTCCCGCCTGCACCATCCCTGTAGCCACGTGTTTAAATGCTCTCTCTCCCTATTCCTCATCTCACTATCACGTGGCACGGGCAACAACCCAGAGATAACAACTCTGTTTGTTCTAGTTCTGAGCTTCCATCCTAGCTCCCTGAAAGCCTGCCTGACATCCTTGTCCCCTTTCCTACCTATGTCGTTGGTGCCAATGTGGACCACGACTTGGGGCTGCTCCCCCTCCCCCCTAAGGACCCGGAAAACACGATCCGAGACATCACGTACCCTTGCACCTGGGAGGCAACATACCAAACGTGAGTCTCTCACGCTCCCACAAAATCTCCTATCTGTGCCCCTGACTATAGAGTCCCCAATTACTAATGCTCTGCTCCTCTCCCCCCTTCCCTTCTGAGCAACAGGGACAGACTCCGTGCCAGAGGCCCGTACCCCATGGCTTACCCCTGGTAAGTCGTCCCCCCCCACAAGTATCCAAAGCGGTATACTTGTTTCTCAGGGGAACGACCGCAGGGGATCCCTGCACTGACTGTTTTTTCCCAGTCCCTCTTACAGTTACCCACCTATCTCCAATCTTTGGTGTAACTAATTCCCTGAAGCTGCTATCTATGACCCCTTCTGCCTCCCGAATGATCCGAAGTTCTTCCAACTCCAGCTCCAGTTCCCTAACTCGGTCTTGGAGGAGCTGGAGATGGCAGCACTTCCTGCAGGTAAAATCAGCAGGGACACTAACTGCATCCCTCACCTCAAACATCCTGCAGGAGGAACATTGCACTCCCTTCCCTGCCATTCCTCTAACTTTCTACCAAGATCTGGCTAACAACTAAATTAAATTTTTATAAAAAATAATAA